>NC_083402.1:69718483-70389180 GCF_020745735.1 Hemiscyllium ocellatum
GCCTCATGGCAGGGCCTTTGTGTTCATAGTGCAGAGAATGTTCATTCTCAAACCCACACACAGCATTTCAACACAGAGTTGCTATCTTTCACAATAAATTATATGGCAGATGTCAATTTTTTTAAACATGGCTATTATACATAAATTAAAACATATGGATTTAACAAAAGCTTGATAAAATGCAGCCAAATGTAACTCCTTTCTAATAGAAATGTCCTTTCTGTTGCAGATGCTCCCTGATGCAAATGGAGATGTGAAAACAGACAGCCTTATTGCCAAGATGTCTGTGGTGTACTTTTTTGGGGGTCATTCTGAGCATAAAGCACCATAACTGGCTCGATCCTGGGGTCAAATCTTGTCATGTGATACAGTCAGAGGGGTGGAATATGCTGTTTCAGTAGATTGGGCACTTCAGATGTTTTCAGGAGATGCATCATGCCTCAGCCCTTAGAAATATGTCAGTACTTAACAGAGTCTCAGGAAATTCGGACTGATGTCTACACATCTCCTATTGACGCCTCACTAACACCTACTTTATACACAATGACCACCTAATCATCCATCCCCCTCATATTTGAGGTCAGTATCCTCAAAGCTGTACTCCATCCTCTGAAGGGAAATGCCATTAATGTGGGTAAATACCTTTGTGAACACACACACGTGCACACACATACACATACTACATGATTGTGTCACCTTATAAAATCAAGAATGAAAACGGAGCCCTTAAAAATAAAAAAAGCCCCTAAAAACTAAAACGCAGCCCTTGAGAAAATCTCAAAATAGAGAAAGCTTTGAACGAAAAACTACTTTGACCCCAAGTGCATATTGGTTTCTGCCTCTATCACATACTGTTTCTCAAATGTATTGTGATGCTTACCTTGATGAAATGTTTCTGCAGTCACCTGAAGCCTCCCTATGGTACACATGTGCGCACTGGTGGAGGGTACACATGACTCCTGGGATGGTGGTTCCTCAGTATGCAAATCAGCTTTTGAAGTCGAATTGACCTCCACATTCAGCTATTGCACAATCCTCTAGCAGCATTCTGGATAAATAAAGATAATGAGTTTTAGAACTTTGCTGACTCACCAGATGCTCAGCAAATATCTGTCAGCTCATCAGGTGGCATACTTAGTGGAAATAACTTCAGGGAGTTGGGAGCTACTCCCAAGCTCATTGACACAGTATTCAATAAGCTTTTACTCTATCCCTGCTGCATGCCAATCTCACTGGTGCTGTGCTCTATACCACCCTTCCAATGTCAATCACCTCCTCCTCCTCCTTGAGTATTAACATTAGTTAACATTAGTTAGTCACTCCACCCCTGATCAACTTCATTCAGAATAACTGTGCTCATTTTCTCCTGAAAGGGGAGGCTAGCGAGGTTAGTCTTTTATCCTTCCAATTGCCATCCTGATCAATCAGGATCAGAAGTATTTATCCAGTCATTACATTTGCCCTATGTCAAGGAGGGAGCCAACAAGGTTCAGGAATTCCAGCCATCAGAGCAAATTACTCCAAACATTTTCCAAGAGTAAAACTTTAAGGAGCATCTGAAGTGAGGAAAGGGAATTAAAGAGGGTTAAGAAGGAAATGCTAGAGTTTAAGGCCACACAATTAAGACCACTTTGGAAAATCTTCCTTTCCCAGATGGTGCTGGACTAGGGTCTCTGAGCCAGAGCATGTCTGCTCTGATAGCTTTTCTTTCTTCTTTTCTCACTTCTCTCTTCTTTCTTTGTTTATTTCTTTACTTACCTCCTGGAGGGAGCTCAGTTGTAGAGGCAGCAGCATTGATGGTGGCTGCTGGAGGGCTGAAGCACCACCACAACAGGACTCTCACTGCCTATGGCAAGGCGGCTGAAGACCTCGGATGGCAGTCCAGCAGAGGAGAGGGATCGAACCCAGAGTGGGGAAGGAATTGAGCCCAAAGCGAAAGAGGGAGCAATCCCAGAGCTTGGGGAGATTTCAAATCCAGCTTGGGGAGAGATTGAGCCCAGAGCGGGGGACGGATTGGGACCAGTGCAGAGGAGAGATCAAGTCCAGAGTGGGAAAGAGATCAAGCCTTCATGAGGAAGCCCAGTGTGGAGTAACTGCAGGACCATGGCTAAAGAAGGACTGTAATTTGGAATTTCTCACTTTATTTCTTACTTCGTACTGAGAAGAACAGTAATGTTGAACTTTTACATTACTTCTTTATCTTTCTACTTTTTACCTTGGTGCCTTGTACTTAGGATGGCATAGTGAATGGCTCAATGTAAATTTTTCACTGTACTCCTGTATCCCCATACTTGAGTACACATGACAATAAAACCTAATTCTAATTCTAAAATCAGGAAGAGACCACAAATTAATAATCCCACCCAACACCCTGCAAAGGGCTATAACCTTACCTGGTATGTATATAAGGCCCTTGATACGACCAGTAAAACCATCCCCAAACAATTTGCCAAAACACACTGTTCCCATTGTGGTATTAGTTAACTGTAAATGTGCAAATTAATTTCCAAATATGCCATGTAACAGGATTGTACAGCTATTTCATAAAATATCAACATATTCTGATCTATAAAAAATAAATTCACGTAATTCTATTTTGTATATTTCCAGCTTGTTTTAAATACTATCTCACTTCCAACATCTGGGTGATTCCTGAGCCACATATTAATGTGTGTCTAAACTGCCTTGGATTTAATTAAGTGAACCCTCTTTGATCTAATCTGGATGCCCTTTGTATACCGTGTCACATGCACTTTTCCAATTGCTTATTGGGTTGACTGAAAGCACTTTTGTAAGACAACGCCAGTTATGTATTGAAAAGTGGTTCTATTTTACAGACGCTGCAAATGTGTTGCTGGTCAAAGCACAGCAGGCCAGGCAGCATCTCAGGAATAGAGAATTCGACGTTTCGGGCATAAGCCCTTCATCAGGAATAAGAGAGAGAGAGCCAAGCAGGCTAAGATAAAAGGTAGGGAGGAGGGACTAGGGGGAGGGGCGATGGAGGTGGGATAGGTGGAAGGAGGTCAAGGTGAGGGTGATAGGCCGGAGTGGGGTGGGGGCGGAGAGGTCAGGAAGAGGATTGCAGGTTAGGAGGGCGGTGCTGAGTTGAGGGAACCGACTGAGACAAGGTGGGGGGAGGGGAAATGAGGAAACTGGAGAAATCTGAATTCATACCTTGTGGTTGAAGGGTTCCCAGGCGGAAGATGAGGCGCTCCTCCTCCAGCCGTCGTGTAGTTGTGTTCTGCCAGTGGAGGAGTCCAAGGACCTGCATGTCCTCGGTGGAGTGGGAGGGAGAGTTAAAGTGTTGAGCCACGGGGTGATTGGGTTGGTTGGTCCGGGCGGCCCAGAGGTGTTCTCTGAAGCGTTCTGCAAGTAAGCGGCCTGTCTCACCAATATAGAGGAGGCCACATCGGGTGCAGCGGATGCAATAGATGATGTGTGTGGAGGTACAGGTGAACTTGTGGCGGATATGGAAGGATCCCTTGGGGCCTTGGAGGGAAGTGAGTGTGGAGGTGTGGGCGCAAGTTTTACATTTCCTGCGGTTGCAGGGGAAGGTGCCGGGGGTGGAGGTTGGCAGACAACATGCAAACCTCTAAAAGCAAACATTCAGCTGTAATCAAAACAACTTCATTTGATTGTTATTCCTTTATAACGGAAAACAATAAGCCATGCCACCCAATCACATGTTGGTGGCTAACTTAATTTGTGTGATAATTGACTCTAATCTGCTCTGAGCTCAAGATGAGCAACATTGATCGCTCAAGCTTCCTTCCCAGTCTAATTGAGCTGGTTTAGCACATATGATGTTTTGCTTTGTTTCATCCAGGAAGCGAGAGGGCTCGACTTCTAAATATTCCCTTGTCCAGATGCTGGCTAATGGAAGTGCAGAGTGCACAGCCGCCACCCTCCTTGCAGTGGATCTTTACCAGACAACCCTCACTGTGCTATCAACAAAGCAAAGATTTCAAAGTACACACACAAATACGGGCTGAAATCCTCTGTGTATCCTAACAACTTGTCTATTTGTCTTAATCTGACAAAGATAACATTTTTTAATAAATCACACTTCCAAGAGAGCACTTTTTGAAGTGTCTTTTTTCAAGTAGTTCCAGCCATTTCCTGAAAAACAAGCAATATGTTATCCAGTAAAGGCTTGGGATATTGGATTTGACTTCTTATGCAAATTTGCTTCTAATTTAAAATACACCTAATATACTGCACTTGAGAATCTGGTTTTACTTGAAGAAATACTATCAGCAATGGCTTGTTTTTGTAAAATTTGACATTTGACATCAGCAGCGAATGCGTTAAGAAACTCTATTATACCCAGAGCCTCTGTTCTCAGGAGAGGTCATGATCACCAGACCTTGCTCGATAATATCCTCTTTGCAGCATAAATTTACAAGCTTGTTCATTTCGTCGCTGAAGCACTCAATTTCCATCCTGTTCTGCTTGTCTGTGTATTGCTACGGCTGGAATATGATGCCTTAGGAAGTGAGTTGTATTCCACATTGGCTACATAAACTTATAAGAACAGGTTTGTATAAAGGGAAGTATTCTCTTCGATTTTGATTACAAAACTCCTTGACTTAGGTCAGGCAGATTAAGAGACTGAGTAGTGGCTGTATGACAGTTGCATTGAGACATATATATGAATTAATACAAGTTCAAAAGTACCTTAACGAATATGTCTGGAAATGTGATTGTATAACACCCATATTTTTGGTGCAGTGCATGTTGGTGCAGTATAGGCCACATGGACATCATTTTGCAAAATCTTCAGCATGGTACTGGTAGCTTGTAGTAGAAACTGCAGAATAGATGCATTGTGATGGCAGTCACCGAATTTGACTGGCACCATTTTTGAACTGTCTAATGCCCTTCTTCAGCTTTGCCCAGCTGAACATGCATTTAGCAGCAGGAAGGACTTTCCCTCAGGACTAAGGAATTGTCAATGACATTCAGGTTAGTTACTTATTGGTTCCTAATGGCTGCTGCTAAATGAGTAGAAGCATTTGGTGGTTTTGAACTGTGCTATAAAGTTCCTAAAGTCTACAGTGTGCAGGCATGGTGAAGGCCACATCCTGACTTCAAGGGTTTGCTTAGATTACTTGCTTCCTCGTTTGGGTGCAATTATTTCTAACCTCCTTGGCCTGTACTAAGAAAGGGAGAATAAGTGATGTAGAGGAGAACAAGCTGCTGTAAGATGGAGAAAGAATGAGAGTGGGAAAGACCAAATCTACTCAGTTTCACTTGGGAGTTGTTCACTGAAATTTGCCACCTGGCACTGGGATCCTTCCAAGGAGGAGCAGATAACATCTCTTAGTTGGATGGAGAGTGAGACTTTTATACCATGGAATGCCTACAGAGCAGGTAGAGGCCATTTGGCACATTAAGTCTGCGCCAATCCTCCAAAACATATTCCACCCAGTCCCCATATTTACCAGAGATAAGCTGCCTAGTCTGCATACTACCAAGCAATTTAGCATGGTCAATCCACCTAACCTGCACATCTTTGGACTGTTGGAGAAAACTGGAGCACCAGGAGGAAAGCCCTGCAAACACAGGAAGAATGTTCCAACATCACACAGTCACCAAAGACTGGAATCAAACCTAGGGCCCTGGCACTGTGCCACCATGCAACTCCTGAAAATCACCTTCTGTGATACAGTGATGCTTTCATGAGCAGGTCTCTTAAAGATATATTGCATATTAGCTGAGGGACAGAACACAATGCCTTTCCCTGGAATTATTTGTTAGTATCAGTTATTATATCAATGACATATAGTCTCTGACAGTGTTAATGTTACTAAATAAATACATTCCAGGAATTAGTGATGACCAATAAATGAGAGCTAACAGGTCTGCCTGGCCTCTCATTAGCAGTGTTAAATATTTTTACAACAATCTCTGTGTAATTGTTTCGCTGAGTTCCAGAAGCTGGCTTATCACGATGCCTATTGATTTATTTAAACAAACTCCCTGGGGAAGTTGTGTGTAATGTTTATTTGTAGCAAATTACTGCACATTTAATTGGGTTTCATGAAAGCTGTACAAAAGGCTTTTGAGTACCAGATGCAATCATTAGGGCACACCATGTTTCACATGGGTTTTATGGTCCCATTTTAAATCTGTTAAAATGCTGTGCAGCATGTGGGCCTTTAAAGTGCAACTATTGTACTGATATACATCTTCTGCGCAGCAGGTAGTTATGGTTTTAAATTCAGGCAGCATGAATGTATGTATATTAAAAATGCCAGGAGGAAGTATTGATGCTTTTTAAATACTAAGGAATTGTGTCCACTAGCTGTGTTGGGGAGGCATGTTGGCTCAGCAGTTAGCACTTCTGCCTCACAGCACCAGTAACCTAGGCTCGATTCCAGCCTCGGGCAACTGTCTGTGTGGAGTTTGCACATTTGCCCTGTGTCTACATGGGTTTCCTCCCACAGGTCAAAGATGTGCAGGTTAGGTGATTAGCCAAGCTAAGTTACCCATAGTGTTCAGGGATGTATAAGTTAGATGCATTAGTCAGGAGGAATGTAGGGTAATGGATCTGAGTGGTACACTCTTCAGAGGGGTGGAGTGGACATATTGGGCCAAAGGGCTTGTTTTCGCACTGTAGGAATTCTAATTCGATATTACACTAAGTTTGCAGAGCAGTATACAGTACACACTTTAGAGTTTACATTCCACTTAGAGGGGGCTCTTAATGCATTTGGTACAAAGCCAGGCAGATGGTAAACAACATTCTATTGCATTTAGGAAATAATGGAAACCAGAATGTTATCTTTCCCAGATTAGATTGCAATGACTTTACAAACAAGCTCAGAGTGTGGAAAAGTCTCTATTAATTAGATCCCAAGATACATATAAATGAGTCAAGTTTATCTCCATTCATCCATCCAGAAATATATAATCCCTAATCACAGTATTCACTGATTCTTATGGTACTCTTACATAATATGATTATAGCCAACAAAAGGTGACCCAGTCTCCCTCTATTATCTGCATTAGCTTGTGTACACAGGGCAAGATCACCTTCATCATAAATGCATGAAACAGGCCAATGATTTCTGCTGCTGAGATTAAGGGGCTAAAAAAACACAACTGGTTGTATTCTGGATTAATTAACCAGGAAATGTAGGTTCAAATTTCATTGTAGCAGTAAGGAAATATGACTTCAGTCAAAAAATGTGGAATTTGAAGCAAACCATTGAAATGTGAGCATGAAGTTATTGATTTTTATGAAATTTAGCCAGCTTGCTCAACTCATTCATGAAGAAACCTGCTCTCCTTTCAAATATGAGCCAAAAAGTGACTCCAAACCCACTCCAACATTGTTATTTCTTAATTGTTCTGAGAAACGTAAGGGGACAATGAGAGATGGGCAATAAATGTCAGTCTTTTCAATGACATGCACATTCTGAGAATTTAAAACGATCAGCAAAGTCAAAATGCAATGAAAACCACATTTGGTGAAGTTGCATAGATCATTGAACAATACAGCACAGAAGCAGGGCCTTTGGCCTATGATGTTGTACCAGACATGATGCCAAATTAAACTAATCCCTTCTGCCTGCCCTTAGTTCATATCCCTTCATTCCTTGCATATTCACGTGCTTATCTAAAAGTCCCTTAAATGCCCCTTTTGTAGCTGCCTCCACCACCTCCCTGGAAGTACATTCCAGACTCCTGCCACTCTCTGTGTAAAAAAGTGCCCCTCACATCTCTTTTGAACATTCTCCCTTCACCTTAAATGCATGCCCCCATTGTGTTAAAATCAAAGTTCCTGTGCACCTACACGAGACCCCATTCTTCCTATAACATTTAATTATGGCCACAAATGACCTCTAATGTAAAAGTGTACCTCACAGATTTTTCTCTCCTCTATATCATCCTTTTAGCTGTACATCACTATCATCGTAGCACATTGTCTGACATTCACTGTGTGAAATAGCCCCTTTCACAGTTTACGTCAGAGTTGCTTTTTTGACACGATGCATAGGCCAGAATTCCCCCACCCCCTGAGTGATGTGAGCAAGGACAAGTCCCTGGGAAAGTATGGGAATATAAGAAAAATGAAATTCCCAATGTAAGAAGAGAATCTCACTAGTGAGCAGCGATAAGTTCATTTGCAAATATTAACATCTCATTATAATCTATTCTCTTCTCATTTATATGTACTTTGCTATTCTCCTACATGGCAGAGGAACTAGACAGACACAGTTCTCAACATGGAAGTCACACTGAGTACCTGACCACTGTCAGTTTTGCAGGTTCATTACAACCAGTTTAGTGATAAGTCAGTCGGGGGCTATACATGATTAGTCATAGGTCTGGTCAGTCATTGGTCAGGCTGGTCTTCCAAGTCAGTCAAGGAGTTGGGACATGGTCAGTCCTGAGTTCTATTCTCTACAAGGTAGATTACTGTGGTAAGAGCATTGAGGCATTGAATTTTGGGGATTGGAGTTAGCATACTGCATGGGGCAGTATGTTTACAAAGGTCAGATATAAGTGTATTTGTAAGACAAGGGTTTCTGCACAAAGGGTCAGCCTTATCCTGGCTTTGGCATGAGGGGAGGTGGGAAGCAGAGGGCATTGCAATGGTTGGAATGACTAAGATGAAATGCTGATGCTTATGGGGTACTGTTGGGTGATGAAGACTAAAATGAAAGAGTTGGGTTTGTTCAGATCTGATGAAGGCAACAGGGAGGACAAGGAAGAAGGGAATAGGAAGATTTCAGAATCACCTTATTTAATAGGTTGAGTTCTCCAAAGTGTAACTTGTAGAATACAATCCCTGCAATGTGGAAATAGACTGTTTGGCCCAACATGGCCCCACCAACCCTCCGAAGAGTAACTCGCCCAGACCCATTCCCCTCATACTCTACATTTACCCCTGACTAATGCACCTAACCTACACATCCATGAACACTATGGGCAATTTAGCATTAAGCATGGCTAATTCACCCACCCTGCATGCCTTTGGATGGTGGGAGGAAACCACAGCACCCACAGAAAACCCACACAGCGACAGGGAGAATGTGCAAGCTCCACACAGACAGTTGCCTGAGGCTGGAATCGAACCTGGGACCCTGGTGCTGTGAGGCAGCAGTGTTAACCACTGAGCCACCATGCCATCCTATTGTGCTGCCTTCCATCTTCGTCCGAGTTGCAGATCTACAATGGAGATAAAAACTGGCTGCCACCACATTCAGAGTGGGTGGAGAAACCAGGCAACATGGCATCAACCTAGGCAGTGGAAAAGACTACTGCAGAAACAGTCCTGTTGACACTGCTAAGTCTTCCTTACTAACATCTGAGGGCTAATGCCAAAATTGACTAGTCTCACAGATTAGTCAAGCAACAACTTGACATACTTATGGAATCATACCTTACAGGCAAATGTCCCAGACACCTCCATCACCATCCCACTCACAGGACAGACCCTGCAGAGGTGGCAGTGACATACAGTCGGTAGGGAGTTGCCCTGAGATTCATCAACATTGGCTTCAGACCACATGAAATCTCATGGCTACAGGTTAAACTTGGGCAAGGAAACTTCTTACTGATTACCACATACCGTCCTCCCTCGGCTGATGAATAAGCACTGCTCCAGGTCGAACAACACTTGGAGGCAGCACAAGGGGATGGTAAGGGCACAAAGTGCTCTCTTGATGAGGATTTCACTGTCCACCATCAAGAGTGGCTTGGCAGCAGCACCACCAATTGAGTTTGTTGGGTTCTAAAGGACACAACTGCTACATTGGGTCTGCGGCAGGGGGTGAGGGAACCAACAAGAGGGATAGGCATTCTTAACCTCAACCTTACCAATCCGCTGGCTATAGATATAGCTGTCCATGACAGTACCAGTAAAAGTGACCATCTCATCATCCTTGTGGAGACAAAGTCCCTCCTTCACATTGAGAATATACTCTATTGTGTTGAGTGGCACTATCACCATACTAAATGGTAGAGACTTTGAACAGATCTAGCAACTCAAGGCCGGGCATTCATGGCATAGACTATCAACAGCAGAATTGTATTCCAAAAATCTCCAACCTTGTGTCCCAGAATATCCCTCAATTAACCATTACCATTAGGTTCAATGTGGTGAGTGCAGGATGGCAAAGTAGGAGCAGCACCAGGCATTTCTGAAAATGAGGTGTCAACCTAGTGAAGCTACAAAACAGGACTACCTACCAAACATTATACGCTTCCAAGTGATATATAGCGTGAAACAATCCAACACCAAACGGATTCGTTGTACCACTCTGTTGTGAATGGTGATGGATGATTAAACAACTCATAGGAGGAGAAGACTCCAATCTTGAGCTAGAAGTGCCAAGTGGATGATCCAACTTGGCACCCTCCAGTGGTCCCCAGCATTAGAGATAACAGTTTCCAGACAATTCAATTCTCTTCATCAAGAAACGGTTGGAGGTACTAGATACTGCAAAGCCTACAGGCCCTGACAACATTCTGGCAATAGCACTGAAGACTTGTCATCCCGAACTTGCCACTCACTTTGCCAAGCTGTTCCAGTACAATTACAGCACTGATATCCATCCAACAATGTGGAAAATTTCCCAGGTTAAGTCTTGTACACAAAAAGCAGGACAAATTTAACCTAGCCAATCACTGCCTCATCATCCTACTCTCCATCATCAGTAAAGATATTATCAACAGTGCTAGCAAGCAGCACCTGCTCAGCGACACCCAGTTTGGGTTCCTCCAGGGCCACTGTGCTGCTGACCTGATTACTTTAGATTAGATTACTTACGGTGTGGAAACAGGCCGTTCAGCCCAGCAAGTCCACACCCACCAGCACCCCTACATTTACCCCTTATCTAACTCTACAGGCAATTTAGCATGGCCGATTCACCTGACCAGTACATCTTTGGACTGTGGGAGGAAACCAGAGTAACCGGAGGAATGTGCAAACTCCAACAGTCAGTCACCTGATGCAGGAATTGAACCCGGGTCTCTGGCACTGTGAGGCAGCAGTGCTAACCACTGTGCCACCGTGCCGCCCACGGTACAGCCTTGGTTTGAACATGGAAAGACAGCTGAATTCCATGTGAGATTCTATGTGATGTGAGATTGACAGCCTTTGAAAGCAAGGCCACATTCGACTGAGTGTGGTATCAAAAAGCCCAAGCAAAACTGGAATCAATGGGAATCAGGGAGCAATCTCTCCACTGGTTGGAGTCACAGGAAAATGGCTGAGATTGTTGGAAGCCAGTCATCTCAGCTCCAGGAACTCTGCAGGAGTCCCTCAGCCCAACCATCTTCAGCTGCTTCATCAATGATCTTCCTCCATCATAAGTTCAGAAGTGAGGATGTTTGCCAATGATTGAGCAATATTCAGCACCATTTATTCCTGCTCAGATACTGAAGCAGCCCATTTCAAATGCAACAAGATCTAGACAATATTCAGGCTTCTGCTGAAAAGTGGCAGTAACATTTGTGCTACACAAATGTCAGGTAATGACCATCTCCAATAAGAAACAATCTAACTACAGAGGAACCTCAATTATCCGAATACCAATTATCTGAAAATCGGATTATCCAAAGGAGATCTTGAAGTCCCAATAGAAAAGACGTGTTTCCAACAGTCATCGGCTCTTTAGTTTACAGTGATTAAACAGGCACAGTCTCCAAATGACTGACCTCCTGCCCTCTCTCTCTCCCCACATTTTCCCTGGAGTTCTACACAGGCATGTACCCTAAACCGCAACCTGCCTTCATGTATGTGCTATTTGGAGACTTACCCCACAAAGGCAGCAGCAGCGGTTTTGTTGTTGGTGTACAGTCTGGCTGCCGGGGCAGGAGTTTTGGATGGGGTTGGGGGGGGGGCAGGCGGGAGAGCATTATTGGACGGGGATGGGGTGTGGGAGGGAAGTATTGGATGGGTTCTGGGGGTGGGGGCAGATTGGATGGGGCTGGGTGGGGTTGGGGGTGGGACAGGATGGGGTTGGGGGTGGGGCCTTGCGCGTTATGTGTGGGGTTTGGATGGGGGCAGTGGGCGGTGTTGGGAGCGGGGCCTCGTGCGCTGTGTGTTGCTGCAGTCTCCTGAACGGGGAGCAGACTTTAAAAACTCCGAGCCCCAGAGGAAAGTAATTTAATCAATTAACCGAATAATCGATTATCCCAATGAAATAGTGCCCGCCCATTCAGATAGTCGAGGTCCCTCTGTACTCCCCTTGGCATTCAACGGTGTTACTATCACTGAATCCTCACTATCATTTGGGTTACCATTGACCAGAAACTCAACTGGACTCGCCATATCTGAGCGGTGACCTTATAGAGATTTATAAAATCATGAGGGGCATGGATAGGATAAATTGACAAGGTCTTTTCTCTGGGGTGGTGGAGTCCAGAACTAGAGGGCCTAGGTTTAGGGTGAGAAGGAAAAGATATAAAAGAGACCTAAGGAGCTACTTTTTCACGCAGAAGCTTGTACGTGTAAGGAATGAACTGCAAGAGGAAGTGGTGGAGGCTGATACGATTGCAACATTTAAAAGCCACCTCGATGGATATATGAATGGGAAGGGTTCGGAGAGATATGGGCCAAGTGCTGGCAGGTGGGGCGAGATTGGGTTGGGCTATCTGGTAGGTATGGACAAGCTGGACCGAAGGGTCTGTTTCCGGCTGTTCATTTCTATGACTCTATGACATAAACACAATGGTTACAAGAGCAGGTCAAAGGATACTATGGGCAAGTAACTCGCTTCCGGCACCCCAAAACCTCTCCACCATCTACAAGGCAAAAGTCAGGAGTGTGATGGAATATCCCCCATTGCCTGGATGGATGCAGCTCCAACACTCAAGAAGCTTGATACCATCTAGAATAAAGCAGTTCACCTGATTGGCACCACATCTACAAATATCCACTCCCTCCACTATCAATTCTTGGTAGCTGCAGTGTGTACTATCTACAAGGTGCACTGCAGGAACTTAGTAAAGATCCTTGTTCAGCACCTTACAAACCCAAGATCACTTCCATCTAGAAAGACAAGGGCAGCAGATATATGGGAAGACTACCACCTGCGAGTGTCTGTTTAAGCCAGTCACCATCCTGACTTCAAAACATATCACTGGCCATTGGGTCAAAATCCTGGGATTCCCTCCCGAACAGCACTGTGGGGTTAATCCACTAGTGGATAGCAGTAGTTCAAGAAGGCAGCTCACCACCAACTTCTCAAAGGCAACTAGAAACAAGCAATAAAAGTTGGCATATCAATAATGCCCATGTCCCAGAAATGAATTTTTAAAAATGGGATTTTCTATGTCTCAGGAGGTGGGCTGTAACTTGAGTGATGTCAGGTCCTTCGAGGGGCAATTGTATTAATGAGGCAATTACACAGTACAGGCTAAAGTCATCTGAAATCATAGAATCCTACATGTGGAAAGAATGCAATGATCAACAATGTGGGATTCAAATCATGGCCACAAGGATTCTGGACCATATCATTAGCCATTATAAATTCTTCATTGTCCTCTCTGTGCCCTTAACAGTCTCACCTCTGGGCTGCATGTCACAAGTACAACTCAAGGTCTCATAAGCATACAAAGGCACAGGGTTGCTTTCCCCTCACCTTGAGTTAAGTTTTGACAACATGATCTTATATTTAAAGCTTTATTTGAGTGATTGGGGTTGGGGACCCAGAATTGGAGCAAGAATCAATCTTTCAGTAATCTTATTATACTCTCAATCTCCTACTGTTTTTGTGCAACATGTGAAAGAGGTAGGGCCGAAGTGTGAGATGAACACTTTGCATCTATCTTTACCTGCAAGGCAGGATTGTCCAGGTCATGATGACAGGATGGGTTTGAAACTGATAAGGAAGAGGCACTGGATAAGCTGTTGGTACTTAAAATTGATAAAACACTGGACTGACGAGATCTTGCAAGAAACAATGTCAAAGTTTGCAGATGGCCAAATTTGACAGAATTGTAAACTTTTCGATTCTGATCTCCAAAATCTGCAGTCCGCATTTTCTCCCAGAATTGTAAACCGAGTATAGTGTAGAACTTCAAAAGGATATTGACACCGTGGTACAGTGGTCAGCTCAGTGCAGATGACGTTCAATGTAGATAAGTGGGAAGTGATGGATTTTGGTACAAAGAACATGGAGAGACTTCATAAAATAATGGATACCAATCTGAGGAGTGTGCAGGAGCAGAGGGACCAGGGTGTACATGGACATAATTTATTAAAGATTTGGAGATGCCGGTGTTGGACTGGGGTGTACAGAGTTAAAAATCACACAACACCAGGTTATAGTCCAACAGGAAGTGAAACTATCACTGTATTCTAACAGATGAAAGGCTTAACAGACAATCAATTTTTCAATGTATAATTTCAGTTACATCACACTGTAAACTTTTGCTATAAATTCTGTGTGTTAGGATTGAGCCCTCCACTACCACCTGATGAAGGAATGGCGCTCCGAAAGCTAGTGTGCTTCCAATTAAACCTTTTGGACTATAATCTGATATTGTGTGATTTTTAATTTATTAAAGGTGGTCAGACAGGTATAGAGAGCTATTTACAAATACCATCTTCTCAGCTTCATTAATATAGGCATAGAGTATAAGTGGAGAGAAGATAGGATGAAACGTACACTGGTCAGATCTCAGCTGAGATATTGTGTGTTGTTGTAGGCACTAAGTTATCAGAAAGACGTAACTAGATTGGAGGTAGTGCTGAAAGGAGTTAGAACAATGGTTCAAGGTGAAACAGTTTAATTGTGAGGAAAGATTGGAGAACTTGGGATTGTTTTTCTTGAAAAGGAGAGGGTTAAGAGGAAATCTGACAGACATTTTCAAATCTGTGAGGAATCTGGACAGTGTGGATTGGGAAAAATTGTATCTGCCTGGAAACATAGTGACACCTTGAAAAATGTCCACATTATAGAGAAGGATGTCTTAAAATGCAAGAATCACTGGGACTTGATCAGGCGTACCCTAGAACTCTGTGGGAAGTTAGAAGAGTGATTGCTGGGCCACTTGCAGAGATAATTGCATCATCGTTAGTCACAGGTAAGGGGACAGAAGACTGGAAGTTGGCTAATGTGGTGCTACTATTTAAGAAAGGCGGTAAGGACAAGCCAGGGAACTATAAACCAGTGAGCCTGACATCAATGGTGGGCTAGTTGTTGGAAGGTATCCTGAGGAATAGGATTTATATGCATCTGGAAAGGCAAGGACTGATTAGGGATAGTCAACATGGCTTTCTGCATGGGAAATTGTGTCTCACAAACTTGATTGAGTTTTTTGAAGGAGTAACAAAGAGGATTGACGAGGTGGACATGATCTATATAGACGTCAGTAAGGCTTTTGATAAGATTCCTCATGGTGGACTGTTTAGTAAGGTTAGAATACAGAGAAGCTTGCCATTTGGATACAGAACTGGCTTGAAGATAGAAGACAGAGGGTGATGGTGGAAGGTTGTTTTTCAGACTGGAGGGCTGTGACTAGTGGTGTGCCACAAGGATCGGTGCTGGGTCCACAGTTTTTTGTCATTTATATAAATGATTTGGATATGAACATAGGGTGTATATATAGTAGGTTTGCAGACGACACCAAAATTGGAGGTGTAGTGGACAGCGAAGAAGATTACCTCAGATTACAATGGGATTTTGATCAGATGGGCCAATGGACCAAGGAATGGCTGATGGAGTTAAATTTAAATAAATGTGAGGTGCTGCATTTTGGAAAGGCAGATCAGCGCAGGTCTTATACACTTAATAGTAAGAGTGTTGCTGAACAACAGAGTGCAGGTTCATATTTCCTTGAAAGTAGAGTCGCAGATATATAGGATAGTGAAGAAAGTGTTTGGTATGCTTGCCTTTATTGGTAATTCATTGAGTAAAGAAGTTGGGAGGTAATGTTTCTACTGGACAGGACATGGGTTAGGCCATTTTTGGAATATTGTGTGCAATTCTGGTCTCCCTCCTATCAGAAGAATGTTGTGAAACTTGAAAGGGTTCAGAAAAGATTTACAAGGATTTTGCTAGGGTTGGAGGGTTTGAATTGAAGGGAGAGGCTGAATAGGCCAGGGTTATTTTCCCTGGCGTATTAAAAGCTCCACCTCTGATGCTCCTTATAGAGGTTTATAAAATCATGAGCTGCATGGATAGGGTGAACAGATAAGGTCTTTTTCATGGGGTGAGAGTGTCCAAAACTAGAGGGCATAGGTTTAAGGTAAGAGGGGAAAGATTTAAATGGAACCTAAGGGGCAATTCTTTTTACACAGTGAGTAGTTAGTGCCTGGAATGTATTGTTTGGAAGTATGACGGAATTAGGTTGAACTGAAGATTATTTTTATAGAAATGATGTGCAGTGTTAGGGGGAAAAGGCAGGAGGATTGCACTAAGTTAAAATACTCAAAGAATCAATGCAGGCAATGGGTTGATGGCCACCTTCTGCACTGTATCAATGAAGTGGTTCTGCTGCACACATTAGATCCAGGTCCATCATACCAAAGGTCCATAAATAGGCATTCCATAGCTCTCCTTGTCAGACTCCTCCAAGTCCCATTGTATCAAGGACTATGCTAAACTGTCATTTGTGTGCGATGCGAATGCCAATTGTTGACCTTACTGAGGAGCTGTTCTGTTCCTATTATTATGCAGGTAGGTTCATTACAACCACAACCAACAGACCCAGCAAATCACCACTGTGGCTGTGGTACAATGAAGGCAGCAAAACTGAGAGGAGATGCACCACAAGAGGAGGTACAGGAGACCCAGAGTTTATTACTTTTGATGTAACTGCCTCCAGGTGAGCAGAGCACTGCCATGGAACTGTGTCATCTGTTGCAGCAGAATTTGAGACCTGAAGGTGTGCCTGTCTTATTCTGATGTTCGCCAAGGTGACAGCTGTGCTAAATGTCTTTACAAATGACTATTTCCAAGAATTCACTGAGAACCCTTGTGGGATCTCTCAATCCTTAATCTTAAAGTTATCCAGTGCGTTACTGAAGCAATTTGTGGCAGGTCAGACCATTGCATCTCACTTCCGTATGACAAGGTGAGTGCTGCAGCATGGGCATTAGGCTTCACCACCATAACTGGCTTGCCCAAGGCAGAGGCTGCTGCAGACTGTCCACATGCTGTGTTGAGAGTACCAGATCATAGTGTGATTGGCATAATGAACAGAAAAGGATTCCATTCCATCAGTGTACAAGTCAAATGTGATCATTAATATGCTCAGACTCACTCAGTATCACACTGGAAATCTCAGTGTCATCCCAAAAATTAAAGATTTCGTAAAATACACAATGTTTCCCAATTTACATGACTTTTAGACCCAGATTACCAGCAACATGTACCAGTTCATGTATTAAACAAGGATTGCAATGTATGGGGAGTATTTAGATGCTAGCTACAGTTATAACCTATCAGTATATAATACTACTAATTAATACCCTAACCCTTATAAGCACCCCTTTACATACACACAGACATGTGGGTTATGCTCAGAGCTGAAGAAAAGGAAAACAGTTCACTAGCCTTTGTTCTCAGGTTCTGTTCTTGAGCTGATCTTTGTAATGCTTTTGCTGACCAGCGTGTTGCTTTGTTGTCTTTCTCCAAATGCTTCCACTGGCTTCTGAGAGACACAAAGTGGCTGATTCACTCATAAAAAAACAGTTGTTTAAGCAATGCCCAGTAAGGGTATCAAATCTTTGTTTTTAAATCTGCAGGCACTTTTTCAAACACTGATTTTTTTTTCAAAATGTAATTTTCTCATTTCAAAAATCATAGTCCTTACAAGTACCATAAGTTAGAAATCAATGCTAAGCACCCTGAAAATGGCCAGGGTACCTATAGGTACATCTTAGGTTCCTTTTTCATTTCATGGGTCAGATGTCTTACAAGATATTTCCGGGAGTCTAGGGTTACCCTCTGTAAACATGGCTGATGATTCTTTTACACAAGCTCCTGACTGAGGCTAATAGTAGATGCAATGCAAACCATTCTTCCACCAGAGCCATTATGGAGCTCATAATAGGCCTCCTGAAGATAAGGGTCCGATGCTCAGATTGGCTTTGGGATCCTAGCAATGTAGTTCAGATAAAAGTGTGCTGCATAATCATAATATGCTGTGCTCAGCATAATTGGAGCAGGCAAAGAGGAGAGGTAGGGAACACTGAAGAGTTGGAAGAGTCACAGCAGTTTTCCAAGGAGGAAGATGAGGACATTAAGCAGGAAGAACATCACCTTCACCATGATAGAGCAGTGCAACAAGTTGGACAAATATTAACTGACACTCACATCTAATAAATCTGAATTGGCTGCAGACATTATTCATTGACTATAGGTTTTTTTTCTTGCCTAAAAGGTGAGCAGGCCTTGTTTCTTCCCAGACGCAAATACTGCTTTGTTTCTGTTTGTTTCTTTTTCTTCATTTTTCCTGTTGTTCAATAACAGTGAATATACTCAACTGCTGAAGGCTTTCCAGCATATGACACTCTCATATTAAACAATGTTATACTATGCTAAGGCAAGGGAAAGAGTTATTAACCCTTAGGCAAGGTTCTATAATTGCATAGTTCTCAGGATGGTTAGCCTGTATAGCTTGATTCTTGAAGCTGCAGTTACAATGACAGTTAGTTAGATAGGTGATAAAGTAAAGTAGCCATACATTTACAAATGTGAGCTTCTACTTCCAAAGAAATGTTATCTGTGTCACCTATGGACTCTAAGAAGTTGTTCATTTTCATTTTCCTCCCATTACATGTGAAGGGCCATTTGTGGCTGGTAGCAATTGACTTGATGCACAGCGAGGCTTTAAAGAAAACACTGACGCCTGAAATCCCAGGAGATCCCAGCAGTGGTGAATGCTTCTGCTGCCGGTCAGTACAAGATAGGGCAAGTGGACTGTCAGAGTGGGGTGTTGGATACAACATGAGGTGAGCTATGGAGAATGTGGAGGCGCCATTTTAAAGTTAAAGGTGGAAGGTTTAGGGGGATTTGAGGAAAAACGCTTCCAGCCAGAGGGTGGTGAGGATCTGGAATGCACTGCCTGGGAAGGTAGTTGAGGTGGGAAACCTCACAACTTTTAAGAAGTCCCTGGTTGAACTCTTAAGTGTCATAACATTCAAGACTAGAGGCCTAGTGTGAAAAAGTGGGCCTGCTGTTGGTAGTAGTATATTTTTGGCAGTAAAAATTTTGATGGGCTAAAAGGCCTCTTCTGTCGTATATGATTGTGTGATTCTATGAGATTCTATGAGACAACTCAACTGAGTTCACTGAGAGAAACCTTGCAAGAAACTCCCTGTAATTGGCCAACCTTTGGTAAAATTCAACATGCAATCTCAACACTCTACATAATTAAGGTAATTACAATGGAATCAACTACCATCTACATACCTTTGCAGACTCTCTACCTCCTCCTGGCAACGTACTTTCCAACGTAAATTGGTATCATTAAGAAATGTAAATATCATACATTCAGTGCCCACATGTAAATCGTTGATGTTGATTATAATAGTTGAGGTTCCAGCACTGCTGTCTGTGGCACACCACTAGTTAAAGTTTACAAACCTGAAAACCAATTTATTCATACTTTCTGCTTCCTGTTAGCTAAAACAATCTTTTAACTATGTGAATGTTACCCCAAGACTATGCGTTCTAACATTGTGTAACAAACTTTGATGTTGCACCTTATTAAATGCCTTTTGGAAATCCATGAAAACCACAGCTACTAGATTCCCCTATCCACCAGGAATGTTAATACAAAAACAGCTAAAAGATTAGTCAAATGTTATTTCACTTTCATAAAGCTTAGGCTTGGCCTGGTCACATTCTGATTTTTAAGTATCTCCCTGAAAGTCCTTAATAATAGATTCTAGCAACTTCACTAAGATGTATTTCAGGCTATTTTGCTAAAGTCATAGAGTCATAGTGATGTATAGCATGAAACAGACCCTTGGTTTAACTTGTACACACCAACCGGATATCCTAACCTAATCTTTCCCATTTGCCAGCACTTGGCCCATATCACTCTAAACACCGGGTAAAAACAATGACTGCAGATGCTGGAAACCAGATTCTGGATTAGAGTGGTGCTGGAAAAGCACAGCAGTTCAGGCAGCATCCAAGAAGCAGGAAAATCAACGTTTCAGGCAAAAGCCCTTCATCAGGAATAGAGTTTATGAATTCTCCTGAGGATATAGTAAAGGAGGGGTCCTTTACAATTCTGAGAGAGTGTGGCCCTCTGCTGAGACAGGGCTGACTGTAGAGAAGTTAGGTGCTGGCGCATTGCTGCAAGCATGGAGCGGAGGATCTTGAAGGAGAACCATTGCTGGTGTTTTTGAATCTGTAGTCTGTACTGTTTGTCCTGTTCGGGTCCGAACTCTGCTGGTTTAAAGGTGGTCCAATGTCCATGTGGGATGAGTTGGTTATGGAGGCAGGCACTGAAGAAGCAGATGTGGCTGTGGTAGCGAGTCTGTTTCAGGACATGGTTGAAGAGCTGCAGGGCAGAGGAAATGACCTGGGAGTTGCAGTGGGAGAGGGACTCCCTGAGATTTTTGTAGAGAAGGAGGAAAACTTCTTCAAGGCAGGGCATCCTTGCAAGAGGATTTGCAGCAGGGTTAAAATCAACTAGGTAAAAATAATGACTGCAGATGCTGGAAACCAGATTCTGGATTAGAGTGGTGCTGGAAAAGCACAGCAGTTCAGGCAGCATCCAAGGAGCAGAAAAATCGATGTTTCGGGCAAAAGCCCTTCATCAAGGGGCGGGCGGCTGGGGGGCAGGGGAGCGGACGCTGGTCGTATGGTGGGTGTAGACGGATGGGGTTGTGGGGAGCGGTGTTTGGAGGGCGGTCAGAGAAGCAGTCAGGGGGCAGTGTTGGGGGCAAGTGGAGGGTGGTGTTGGACAGGTTTTGGGGGGGACGAGTGGGCGGGGGGGCAGTATTGGAAGGGGTTGGAAGCAGGTGGGTGGGATCAGTGTTGGACGAGGTTGGGAGCAGATGGGGTTGGGTTCACGTGCAGTGCTGCTGCTGCCCAGTCTCCTAAACAGGGAGCAGACTTAATAAAAAAACTCTGAGCACCAGAGGAAAGGCATTGAATCGAAGAATTAATTACCCGAACGAAATAGTGCTCGCCCATCCCGTTCAGATAATCGAGGTTCCTCTGTATATAGTCGGAAGTCACAAGACAGCAGGTCATAGTCCAATAGGTTTCTTTAAAATCACAAGCTTTTAGAAAATGGCTCCTTCGTCAGTTGACTTTGTCTGGTGAAGAAGCAATGTCTGAAAGCTTGTGATTTCAAAGAAACCTGTTGGACTATAACCTGGTGTCTTGAGACTTCTGACTTTGTCCACTTCAGTCTAATACCAGCACCTCCTCATCATTCTTTCATATATTATGCAATGTTACTCAATATCAGTTTTCTTCTAAATTTAGTAACTAGGATTTAAGTGCTATCCTTTTCTTGTGTAGGAAATGCTGGATATCCACAACTTTTTCAATGGATGGTATACTTTTAATACATTCATTCATATTATTTGAAAATACTAGGAATACAACAGTAATAGGAAAGACTACAATATAGCACATTCACAATTTGAATTACTACCATTGATTAGGAGAAAATGAGGACTGCTGATGCTGGAGATCAGTGGAAAAGTGTGGCGCTGGAAAAGCACAGCAGATCAGGCAGCATCCGAGGAGCAGGAGAATCGACATTTTGGGCATAAGCCCTTCATCAGAAATGTGTGTGTGTTTGTGGGGGGGTGGGGGGGGGTGAGGGGGCTGACGGATAGATAGGAGGGTGCTCAGCCCCCTCACCCCTCCCCACATTCTTGATGAAGGGCTTATGCCCAAAACATTGATTTTCCTACTTTTTGGAAGCTGCCTGATCTGCTGTGCTTTTCCAGCACCACACTTTTTGACTACTACCATTGATCACTGTTATTTCCAATTTGCTATTCTGGTTTATTAAGACTGTTTGGTTTCTCACAAAGCTTGTGAAACTCATTAACAGATTACTTCTGAAAGTCAAAGGGTATACAACATTGACATTAATGCCAATCAGAATTCCAATAAATTCATTAAGAATGTGCTGCCATCCAAAAATACACATTGCTTTTAAACTATTGGCCTTGATCTTAAACTGCTCTTCTTTTTTTAAAAAAAAGACTAGTTTTACTATTTCTTTATTGAACTATCATCTTTGCAACTACCTATATTAGGTTAAAAGCCCTTTAACTTCCAGGATTCCACTTCGGATTATTTACTAGAATATTTCCAGATATCCAATAATAGACTTTTGTTTAACAAACTTCAAAGAGGTTTCTTCCCTCTTTTGTGGGTTTACTCCTGTCGCTCTTCATTCCTTTTAACTAACCTTTTGTTCAGTAATCACAATATTCCTCATGAATTCTGAGGTATCACCAGTCTCCACTACTTCAAAGCAATTCCATTATTTTGTGGTCTGGAGAAAGTTAATATTTCATATTCTGCTTGCTAAAGAGTTAGCAACATTTTAAATGTTCTTTATTCTGGATTTTGCAAGGTCAATTATCTTCATTATTTCATTAATTTTCTTTCTATTTGGAATATTTTAAACTGTCTTTATGCTTTACTATTTATCTTCTGACTATTAAGCAGGTCGCTACATTCTATCACTACCTTTTTCAACATATCTTCAAAAATACACCAAAATATTGTGCAAGGGCGCATATCCTTTCCACAGCCTTCACATGTCATCACAATCGTTTCACAGTTTATGTCAACACTTCATACTGAAATACTTCCAGTGAAGACTTTTGTTCAAGGTTAAAGTCACTCTCTAAATTTACAATTTACAATACATGTACGAAACAAGATCCTTGAGAAATGGGGAAAAATACAATGTCAGGATTTCAGAATTTTCTTCAGTGTTTGAGGAAAAAGTAGTTTTAAATATCCAAGCATTATCTCATATGTTTAATTTTTAAACTTAATGGACAGCATGATCATATATGCTGTTGTTTATTAGTTTTTAAAATTTTATTTGATTTATTATTATATTGTGTCAAGTATTATTTTGCATGCTAACCAGACATATCATACCTGACATTAGTACATCAAGGTAATAGATCAGAATGCAGAATATAGTGTTAAAGCTGCAGAGAAGGTGAAGAGAAAGATCAAGCCTAATGTATGAGAGGTCCGATCATGAGTCTGATAACAGCAGGGAAGAAGCTGTTCTTAAATCTAAAGGGACCCTTGTTCCCTATTAGTATATTCACTGTGACGTTGTTTCTTGAGAGTATGTGCTCACTTTTGATTTGATTTATTATTGTCACATGTACCGAGATACAATGAAGAGTTTTGTTTTGTGTGCAAACCAGACAAATCATACCTTCTGTAAGTATATCAGGGTAATTGAACAAAATGCAGAATATAGTGTTACAGCTACATAGAAGGTGCAGAGAAATATCAACTCTTATATATCGGAGGTCATTTCATAAGACAGATAACAACAGGGAAGAAGCCGTTGACAGAAAGGAAGACAAGGAAATTATTTGTGGAGAACAGATTTGTTACACTTCACAATGAAAATTCAATGAATAAATCTTTCCTGAACTATTTATGCAGGATTATAAAACCTGCATAAACATCCAATCTTTGTGCATTTTACAATCTCATTTTTCTTTACAGAAATATACTCCAGATAAATGGGAAAACTCAATGCAGACTACTTTCTAATAAGTCAGGAACTTGTGCAAGCAGCCTTTTATTTACTGCCCATTCATTTCAAACAGGAAATGTACGCTGAGATGCCTGAATGCAGCAACATAAAAACAGGAAAGGGGATTGCCCTAGGCTGTGAAAAAACCTGGAAGAGTTTAGGTATGTGATGGGGAGTTGGAAACTACATTTTCAAAAGGGGCAATTGAGTTTCCATTCTCTTAAGTCACAGTTACATCTTACCAAGGTTTTTTTAAAATATAATTTGTTCAGGAGAGATATGCAATACCGGTTCAACCAGCATTTATTGCCTACCCTAATGGCCCTGCAGAAGGTGGTGGTTAGTTGCATTTTTGAACTGCTGCAGTCCTGGTGCACTGTGCTGATAAGAAAGGAGTTCCAGGGTTTTGACCCAGCCACAATGCAGAGACAGTGATATAGTTCCAAGTCAGGACTGGCATGAAGGGGAAATCGCAAAGATGATTCTGGACAGGAGTGGAAGTAACATGATAGTTGTTATGGGGGACCTTCAACTTTTCAAATGGAAACGCTATAGTTCAAGTCCTTTAGATGGGTCAGTTTTGTCCAATGTGTGCAGGAGTGTTTCCTGACACAGTATGTAGACAGGCCAACAACAGGCAAGGCCATATTGGATTTGGTACTGGGTAATGAACCCAGCCAGGTGTTAGATTTGGAGATAGGTGAGCACTTTGGTGATAATGACCACATTTTGGTTACATCTACTTTAACGATGGAAAGGGATAGGTATATACCGCAAAGCAAGTGTTATAGCGAGGGAAGGCAATTATGATATGATTTGGCAAGATTTAGGATGCACAGGACAGGAAAGCAAAACTGCAGGTGATGGACACAATTGAAATATGAGCTTGTTCAAGGAATTGCTACTGCGTGTCCTTGATAAGTATGTACCTGTCAGGCAGGGAGAAAGTGGTCAACTATGGTTTACTAAAGAAATTGAATCTCTTGTCAAGAAGAAGAAGGAGGCTTATGCAAAGATTTGGTATGAAGGCTCAGTTATGGCACTTGAGAGTTACAAGCTAGCCAGGAAGGACCTAAAGAGAGCTAAGAAGAGACAGGAGGGGACATGAGAAATCTTTGGCAGGTAGGATCAAGAAAAACCCTCAAGCTTTCTATAGGTATGTCACGAATAAAAGAATGACTGGAGTAAAATGAGGGCCAGTCAAGGACGGTAATGGGAAGTTGTGCATGGAGTTGGAGAACATAGGAAAGACATTAAATGAATATTTTATCTGTATTCACACAGGAAAAAGACAATATTGTTGAAGAGAATACTGAGATACAGGCTATTAGATTAGATAGGATTGACGTTCATAAGGAGGATGTGTTAGCAATTCGGGAAGGGGTGAAAATAGATAAGTCTCTTGGGTTGGATGAGATTTATCCTAGAATCCTCTGGGAAGCCAGGGAGGAGACAGCAGAGCCTTTGGTTTCGATCTTTATGTCATCACAGTTTGTAAGAGTAGTGCCAGAAGACTGGAGGATAGCAAATGTTGTTCCCTTGTTCAAGAAGGGGAGTAGAAACAACCCTGGTAATTATAGACCGGTGAGCCTTACTTCAGTTGTGAGTAAAGTGTTGGAAAAGGTTATAAGAGATAGGATTTATAATCACCTGGATAGGAATAGGTTGATTCGGAATTGTCAACATGGTTTTGTGAGAGGTAGGTCAAGCCTCACAAATCTTATTGAGTTGAGGTGACCAAACAGGTGTATGGGGGTAAAGCAGTTGATGTGGTGTAAATGGATTTCAGTCAAGCATTTGGTAAGACTCCCCACGGTAGGCTATTGCAGAAATTATGGAGGTATGGGATTGAGTTTGATTTAGCAGTTTGGATCAGAGATTGGCTAGTTGTAAGAAGATAGAAGGTGGGTGGTTGATGGGAAATGTTCATCAATGCATTCAGCTACTAGTGGTGTATTGCAAAGATTGGTTTTGGGGCCATTGCTGTTCGTCATTTTTATGAATGACCTGAATGAGAGCATGGAAAATGTGTTAATAAATTTGCAGATGACACTAAGATCGGTGGAGTTGTTGGATAGTGCTGAAGGATGTTGCACGTTACAGAGGGACATAGATAAGCTGCAGAGCTGGGCTGAGAGGTGACAAATGGAGTTTAATGCAGAAAAGTGTGAGGTGATTCACTTTTGAAGAAGTAACAGGGATACAATGCACTGGGTTCATGCTAATATTCTTGGCAGCGTGGATGAGAGCGAGACCTCTGTGTCCATGTGCATAGATCCCTGAAAGTTGCCACCCAGGTTGATAGGATTGTTAAGAAGGCATCCGGTGTGTTAGCTTTTATTGGTAGAGGGATTGAGTTTCGAAGCCACGAGGTCACGTTGCAGCTGTGCAAAATTCTGGTGCAGCCGCACTTGGAGTATTCCATACAGTTCTGGTTGCCACATTGGAGGAAGGATGTGGAAGCATTGGAAAGGCTGCAGAGGAGATTTACCCAGATGTTGCCTGGTATGGAGGGTAGGTCTTATGAGGGAAGGCTCAGGGACTTGAGGCAGTTTTTGTTAGAGAGAGGGTCGAGAGGTGACTTAATAGAGACATACAAGATGATCAAAGGATTACATAGTGAAAGCCTGTTCCCTCAGATAGTGATGGCTAGCATGAGGGGGCATAGCTTTGAATTGAGGGTGATAGATATAGGACAGATGTCAGAGGTCGCATCTTTACTCAGAGAGTAGATGGGGTGTGGAATACACTGCCTGCAAGTCGTACACTTGCCAACTTTAAGGGCATTTAAATGGCCATTGGATAAACATATGGATGATAATGGAATAGCATAAATTATATGGGCTTCCCATTGGTTTCACAGATCGGTGCAACATGTGTTGTTCTATTGTAGCTAGTGGTGTTTCCGTGCACCTCTGCTTTTGTCCTTCCAGGCAATGGAGATTGCATGTTTGGAAGGTGCTGTCAAGGGAGCCTTGGTGAGTTACTGCACTGTATCCTATATATGGTACACAGTACTGCCAACGTGCATCAGTGATGAAGGAAGTGAATATTGAAGTTGGCGGCTGGGGTGCCCATTTAAGGGGCTGCATTGTTCTGACGGTGTTGAGTTCTTCGAGTATTGATGGAGCTGTACTTGTCCAGGCATGGGGAGAATATTCCACCAAATTCCTGACTTGTGCCTTGGACAGGCATCAGGGTGAAAGGTAGTGAGTTTCTTGCTGCAGAATTCCTAGCCCTTGAACTCCTTTGTAACCACAATATGAAAATGGCTGATCCAGTTCAGTTTCTGATCAATGGTAGCCTCAAGAGTATGTATAATGGGGGTTTCAGCAGTGGTAAAGCTATTGAATGCCACTGGACGATGGATAGATTCTTATTGGTGATGATCATTGCATTATGTGGCACCACACATCAGTCAAGCCTGGTTATTGACTAGGTTTTGCCACATGGACTGCTCCAATATCTGATGAGTTGAAAGGGGAATTAAACATTAACAATCATTAGTGAACATTCTTCACTTCTGACCTTATAATGGAAGCAAGGTCATTGATGACATAGCTGAAGTTGGTTGGGTAAGAGATACTACCCTGAGGCTGCCCTGTAGAGATTTTCTGAAGTAGTGATGACTGACCTCCTGTTCCTTGGATGCTGCCTGACCTGCTGTGCTTTTTCAGCACCATACACTTTGATTCTGATCTCCAGCATCCGCAGTCCTCACTTTCTCCTGACCTACAACAACAATCATTTTCCTTCATGCTAAATATGATTCCAACCAGTGGAGAGTTTTCCTCCATTGATAAATCAGGATATAATGACGGTATGTACAAAAGGCACCATATTAAACAGGGGTGACTTTAATCCTCATGTTAATCGTAAAAGGCAGATGTGCAGAGAAAGCTAAGAGGAAGAATATATAGAGTGTATTTAGGAACAATATGCTATGGATTCCACAAAGGATCAGGTTATTTTGGATCTAGTTATGTGTAATAAGGTAGGTTTGAGAAGTTATCTCAATCATCAAAATGATCTCCTAAGAAAATAGTGACCATAAAGTGGTAGCATTTAATATTCGTCTTGAAAAAAAGAAACAACTTTGCTAAAAACTTAAATGCGGGTAAGTACAAATGAATGAGAGCAAAGCTAGCAGATAAAGACTGTGCAAGGAGTTCAGTAGCAAAGACCATTGAGGAAAAATGGCAGACATTGGAGAAAAATACCTCATGGCTCACAGTGAGAAATAAAGATTCTAGGAAGGAGATAAATCAATCATGGTTAACTAGGACTGTGTCAAATTGAAGAAGAAATGGATACCATCAATGCAAAGGTTAGTGGTAAACCAGAAAATTGGGAAGGCTTTTTAAAAAAATCAACAAAAGATACATTTAGTTAGTTATTAGATGGAAAATTTGGGAACATGGGAGTTGTACACTTTGGAAAGAACAACAGAAGAGCTGAATGCTATTTAAATGGAGGAAAGAGTGCGGAACTCTACCGTAAAGAGGAATAAAAGAAAAATAATGTGGATGCTGGAAATCTCAAACAAACACAATATGCTGGAGAAAATCAGCAGGTCTGACAGCAAATATGTGGAGATAGAAACTGAGTTAGCATTTGGAGCCTGAACTATTCGTCAGAACCCAAATCAGTTCTGAAGTAGCCATACCAAACTCAGGACATGAAATCTGTTTTCTCTCCACAGATGTTGTCAGATCTGCTGAGTTTCCCCAGCACTCTGTTATTGCGCTGAGATATTTCAGAGTTCTCATCCAAAAATCACAAAGCTCATAACTGAGATGGCTAATGAAAAGGTGACTGATGCTTCAAGGGGAATGGAGTATTAAAGTAGGGAAGACTTTCTATTACTATAAAAGGCACTAATTTTGGTCCATATCTAAGGCATTGGGGGCAGTCCAGAGAAGGTTCATTAGATTGATCCAGGTGTGGAGGAAGTGACGTAGGAGGTCGAGTAGTTTGGGCCTGTGCTCATTGGAGTTAAGAATAAAAGTTATAAAAGTTGACCTTATTAAAACACACAAGAATCCTACAGATCTTGACACTTTAATTTAGGAGAAGTTCTTTCCCCTTGTGGAAGAGTCTAGAACCAGAGGGAATCATCTTAAGAGTAAGGGATCTCTGAATTAGGATGATTCTGTGAAGGAGTTTCTGCTGAGGGGAGCCAATGTGGAAATCTTTACAATGGATTGTAGAGGTTGTGTCATTAAGTATAGTCAAGGCTGAGGTAGACAGATTTTTAATCAGCAAGGGAATAATGTCCATACTGAAAAGGCAGGAGAGTGGAAATGAGGATTCAGATTCACCATGGTCACACTGAATGGTGTAGCAGACGCGATGGGCTGAATAGCCGACTTTTGCTGCTTTGCTGCATGGTCCTATTGGCTCCAGTTTCATAGTGCTGTTTACTGCTACTTACCCTTGGAAATTCAGCTTCTTCATCCATGTTTGAACCAAGGCTATAATGATGTCAGGAGCGAATTGGCCCTGATGGATCCTAAACTGGGTATCTGAAGCTGTTCGATGACTTTGCTGATGATGGGAGTATAGACCGACAATTGCAACGAGCTGGGTTAGATTAGTCCTACTTTCAATATGCAGGATATACTTGGGTAATTTTCCACATTGTCGTCAGGTGAATACAGTCATACTGGACCAGGTTGGCTAGGGAGATGGTCTCCACTACTATTAACTGAAATGGTTCATGGCCCATAGACTTTGAAGTACCCAGTATCCTCAACCATTTCTTTTATCTCATGGAGTGAAATGCAAAATTTGATTAAACCAATATTCAGGGATATCACTGACTTTGGCCTCCTTATATGCTTTTTCATTCAACTTTGTATTGGCCTTAACTTCCTTGGTTAGCTGTGGTCAGTTTCTCTCTTTTAGAATCTTTCCTCCTTAATGGGATGTATTTTTGTCGAGTCATAAATTACCTCCTTAAATGTTTACCACTGCTCACTTACTTTCATCTTGATGATTTATCTGCCTAGTCCACTTTAGCTAACTTTATCCTCATTTCATTATAATCCCCTTTAAGTTAAACGACATTGCTTCTGACCCAAGTTTCTCACTCTTGAATTGAATATCAAATTCTATCATGTTATGATCACTACTTCCTCGGGGTTCTTTTGCTTGGAAGTCATTTATTAAACTTGCCCCATAATTCATTACCAGATCCAAGGTATTTGGCTGCCTGATGTAATGCTCTAGGAAACCTCATCCACTATATACATTTGTTGCTGGAGCTACCCATTCCAATGTGATTAATCCAAACAATGTGAAGATTGAGGTCACCCATAATTATTGTTCTATTCTTTTTACTTGCTTTTTTAAATTTATAACCTTTCTCACAGAGTGGCTATTGTTTGACCACATTAGAATGGTAAATTCCTTCCCTATAGGACATTAGTGAACAAGATGGATTTTATGACAATTGTAGCCATTAGGCTTGCTTTTAATTGCACATGTTCTTCTTCTCCAATTCAAATTCCGTACTTGTCATGGGATTCAAACTCATGTCCCAGAACATTAGCTTGGGATTCTAGATTATTAGTCCAGTGACATTACCATTACATCGTTGTTTTTCCCACCTATACTTAGAATCCCTCGAAACTAAAGAAGCACCCAAGCTACCACACTGTTCCGCCCTTTCCAAACTTCCTCTGCCCTCATCCTGAAACTCAGGAAACCCCTCAAATATTCCCAAAAAGAAAACAGATCAAAACATCAAAACAGATCAAACTTATTTCCATAGCTCCAGGACCAGCAATGTTTGTTGACACTAAGACCACATTTCTCAATGCCCATTACATCCTAAAGCTCAGAGTTAATATCAGTGTTCCTCACTTCAGTGGTGTCTGAACTGCATGGCTTCCTGCTGCATCTCTAGGCATTCCCTAAAATATTGTTATGGCCTGTCACCCAAACCTCATCATAATATCAGACATACTCTGAAATCTTCCTAATCTGAACGAGTTATCATCCCTGATAATACCCCTTGATAATAACAACTTTAGTTTTCTAATGCTTCCTTCTCACCATTACATTTGTAGGGAAAGGATTAGCTTCTTGAGCTTGTGCAGCCATTCAGTTAGATATTGGTTAAGTCTATTAACTCTTTACAAAGACCAAGGGAATTCAGTACAAAATCAGTTCACGTTTTGCTAGATTTTTATCAACCTCTAATTAGATCATAACTGGGAATGTTGCATTCAGTTTTGTTCACGGCACTCTAAGAAAGACGTGAATGCTCCTCAAAGGGGACAGAGGAGATTTAGTAGAATTCAGGGATGAAGGAACATACCTAGAAGGTTAGGTTCAAGAAGGTTGGATTATTCTCATTTGAATAAAGAATCTTGGTAGGGATGTTACTGATAGTAGATATGGTCTCAATGGATAAAGCAACCTCCTCTCTGACTTGATGGCACTTGCCCTTTCGATCATGATGATTTTTTTCTTTCCTGAAGTAGTCTCTCTCCTGTCTTTTACAACCAATGAGCTGCGGCTGGATTAGACTTTCAGGAAGGGTAGCTGAAGACGGGCCACTAAAACTAATTTAAGAACCTGCTGCTGAGCAGAATTGGTATTCTGGAAGGGTGAGCTCAAATGGGTCTAGATTCCAAATCATTGGGACCTCAGCTATTTCCACACAAATTTTACACTTGATTTCAATGTTACCCATGACCCAATGGCCCTTTAGATGACATGAAATGACAAAGCCACAATGATCAGGTTGGCAACTTGCAATCATTTGTGTGCACAGCAGCAAGACAAGATACTATAGTCACCAAACTTGGCATCCCTCATAGTATTTATGTTCTGTACTTGTGGAGTAAGGGCAGAAACACAATATTAATAATTGCAGCTCTCACTCTAACTGAAATTTGCCACTTCTTTAGGCAGTGTATATTTTATCAAAGGAAAACAAGTTGAAATACATTACTTCAGGCCGTGAACCTCCTGATTGTGAATGTACAAACCTGGTACTGAAGCCACTCAAATTAGTCCTGATATGAAAACAAGCAATATTGTCGAAGAAGGAAATGAATTTGCAAAGTGTGACAAGTTTTTCGGTTTATCTTGTCTTTATTCTAACTCGGGCTCTTAATGGCTGAAAGGGACAATGCAAACTCACGATATGAAACTTGCACAATTCAACACCAAAAAAAAGGTAATTTTACTCAAAAAGAGATGGAAAAGGATCAGTTGTAGGAAATGAAGAAAAAAATGCACCAAGTATGGTACTGTTTGACATTTGTGATTGTATGTTAAGATATATCAATATTCCTGTTTAAAAAGATTCATATTCTGCATCTGGACCAGTTATGAGGCAAAACGGAGCACTGTTCCAACACCCTACTCTGCAGTTCAAAGTTAATGGGATACAGATGTATTGTAACAGATTAAGCACACTCCAAAACACAAAATAAAACAGAAATCAGTGTAAGATCCCAATAATGTCCATGGCTGGAGAAGAATCACAACATTCAATACAATAAAACTACAGCAGAACAGTCTGTTTTATTACATTATGTAATAATTAAAGTCTTTTTTACAACATACATTTGAGTTGTGAATTGAATGTTAGGGTTGTGGAGCGGAGGGAAAGTGATTGTGTCAACATCACAATATTTTACATATTACACAACCAGTATCTGACTGTTGTATCTAAGAGTGTATATCAAGGGTGAGCTTCAAAGGCACGCAAAGGGGCAAAGAAGGGTCCACAAAAAAAAATTTCAGGGCATTACATTTTGTATCAATTCAATTTTCGTGAATACTTTGTTGGCTTTTCAACATTAACATATCAGGACTTATTTCTGAGTAAAAAGCATTGGTGAATTTCTCATGTTAAAATTCAAACAACATATTAAAATTGCACTCAGACATAACTTACAAACAATCGCACAGCATGAACAATGAAAAAAAGGCATGAGAAACAGCCAACACATCATTTGTCTGAAACATGCGCAATTAATTTTAAAAACTGTCCTGAAGGAATGCATCAATGCTAGTTGATATAATGAAGTATTGAAATGGAGGAGACAATAGCAGAATATGTATGCACCCTTGTTACAAACTTTGGTCTAGTTCCTTATGGAATTTTCCAGCTACCACTCTAAATCACTAACCAGCTTGCAAGTAAGTGTCCAACTGAAGAAAAGAAAATTGCAAAAAAGTCAGTAAAAAAATAAAAAAAAGAAAATTCGTAACAGCTCAATCAATAAAAACCTTTTTTCTACAATATTTAACAGGTAAAAACACTATTCAGCGTGCATGATAAACTGAAAAATGTAACTGTAAAACAATAATTAGAAACAGTTGTGCCAAAAGGTTTTCACTATCCTCCTGGCTACACATATTATAGCAGTGTTACTCCAGCAGGAACCAGCCTGCTCTAAGACTGCTTTCCCAATTCAATAACATTTACAATGTAGGTTTATTGGTGCCTTCAACTGAGGCACAAGCCAATTGGATATCATAGCAATTGCCCACCAGTCACAAGTAAAAACATTATTAAAGCACATCTGTCTTTCCGGATTAGCCAATGGGAATACATCATGTTACAGCTGAAATGAAGTAAAAATGAAAGGAAACACTCCCACAGAACTGTAGACCAGTTTCAGATCTCCTGCAATGACATGGTGTTAGGTGGTCAGCATTGGCACGACTATGGGATGATAAATGAAATTTGATTTCTCTGGACATTGACGTGTCAGAACCTATATTCTTTCAGACAGCACTTACTCCAAATGGACACCAAACATTTAGCAGAAACATTTTTTTTTAAAAAGGGGGTGAAACCTTTGTAGATTACTAGCTAGAAATGTACACAACTGATGTTGTAAGGCACAAATTTACACATGGAAGAAAAGATTTGTCACAGATGTATTCCCAGTTAGAATCAGCATAGCAGGAGTATGATTTATGCATGGTAACAGCTTGCCTTTCAGCACACTCCATCCATTACTATCATTTGCTGTGCCATGTGCAAAATTGAGTTGGCGAGCACATGATGTGCTAGTGCCTGCATTTCAAATATCAATTACTGACAAAATTAACAGGACTGTTTAATCCTCATACATCCTCTTCATAATAGATAGTAATTCCACTTATGGAGGGAACAAAACTATCAGAGTTTTGTTCCCTCCCTCTCCTAATCCTCGAACAGAACAAACCTGAATATTTTAACTGATTCACTCCCTCCTTTCAGTTTGTCATGGACCATGAAATGAACCTTCTACAGTAAAATAAATATCCCTTTCTTTTTACTTTTTTTTTCTCCCCTCCCCAAGCACTTTGATAACCCTGTCAGCAGCTGAGTAGAAACACTGAGCTCAGTTCTCCACCTCCATACTGTTAGTGGACTGTTACTTCTTTTTTAAAAAAGCATCAAATGTCTCCAGTTAATTGACTTGCTTTAAATAATTACAAACATTACATTTTAGACTTCTTTTTGATTCTTTTTAAAGAGATATCCATAAATTCATTTGAAGGAATCAGTCATGTTTTGAAATAGCACTTAAATAATAAATACCAGGAGCTATTAGTGTTAATAGTCACATTAATCATTACAAGAAGGACAACAGCAGAGACATAGGCCAAAGCCCTGCCTAAATGGCTGATATCTGCTGTTTAAGCGGATGTAACACTGAGAGGCATTTCACAGTATCTGCAAACAGTAAACTTCAGCTAATGTTAAGTCTGAGTCACCTTCTTCAGTGCTTGGTTTTTAAACTTCTCTCCTTTGAGAGTAATATGATGTAGAGTCAAGGAGACATTACATGTTTGCCACAGTCTTGTGCTTTTGGCTCATCATCCCACCAGCGTGTTCATGTGCATCAATCATTAACCCTCTCAAACAGAAGTTCAATAGCTCATCCTGCCTTCAAATGCTGAGTTCAGTAGCTGCAGCAGTCGTAAGAAAATATTCCACCTTTTTTTTCCAGGGAGAAGGGAAAGTAATATCCTCAGCTTAACAACAGCTTTCTTTAAAAAAAGGAACACAAATCTAGTGTTGCAGTTGAAAGCACTGACTCAAGAAGCAGGGTTCATATAATTTTCTACCTCCCACTGTGATTATGTACATGTATCATTTGGCTTGGTGGAACCTGAAAGGGGAACAAACGTGGGTTTTGGTGGAACATCTGGTTTTATGGAGGGTGTGCGTTTGATCCCAGATCTTGGCAGAGAGTTGTATGGTGCGTTGATGCTAGATCTCCTGGATACGGTTACAGCCTGTGTCTGAAGCTGACCTGCGTTCACTAACATCGAGTCTACTCTTTGTGGTGCAGGAGGAGGATTCTCTCCTCTGTTAAAACTTGGGTTCCTAGAAAGGTGGGAGGAGTTAGAGGAGTTAGTATTGTGATTTCGTTTGAATGCAGATGATTGAGGATTTCTTTGCAAAGAATTGCTAGGATAATTTCTCTTATATTCCATTGCAAATGAAGGAGTAGGAACATCCAGTCGCTTGCCCAGAGAATTCTGGGGCAACCCAGTATTAGTGGATCCAAGTGAGGCTTCCCTCTGAGGAACTTTAGGTGGCACCTGATCTAAGTTTGCAACTAATCCGTGACATGGACTTTTCATGCTCCGATATTCCAACGTTGCGTTCTGATCTTCAATGGTAATTTGTTCCATTGCTCGGATTCCTTGATCTCCGTATTCATGCTGAAAACTCTGTTGAGTCGTTGGGAGGACCACGACACTTGGAATGTGGTTGGGAGAAGCATGGAGAGGAAGATCCATGGGGATCACTGGTGATCCCATGGATGCCAGATCTTTTGTACAGGCATTGATTAGATTCTGGTTCCTTTCCCATTGGCTACTCCCACGGCTGAGTTTTCGTTTCTGCTGCAAAGTTGGCGTTGACTCTGGAGTGGGCAGAGCTGTCAGGTCCAAGTGATGCTGGTCAGCTTTGATCAGCATCTTTGTTGTGCCATTCGGAGTTACTATTTTACCGTTATGCATCAGTGGAGTTAGCAACGCTTCCGGTTTCGGTTCCTTTGTCTGAGCATCAAACAAGCCACCAAGTTTCGTGACACTGGTCATGGAACCCCTGCGAGAATGAGGCAAGTCTTTCTCTTTGCTTTGCCCGACATTAATGTCTCTGCGTCGGTGATCACATATGCAGTAAACGATTATTCCTGAGAAAACTGCCCCCATGACAAAGGCGAGAATAACCGCAATGGCCAAAAGGGTAACTGGAACAAGCTGGTCGTGACCTTTGAGGTAACTTTCACGGATTACTCCTGAAACATTAGATAGTAGAAGAATTTAGTTAACAGGAAACTAATTTCTGTTCTCTTATAAGCAGAGATTTTCATTAACGTCAATATATACATGATACTGCAGCCTGTAAAATAATGCATGATCTTTACTATCTAGGACAATTGTGAACTGTAAAATTATGAGTTTTATTATGACATACATACCATTCTGAATGACCATCAACATCAGTTATCTGGTACAGCAAAGTCTCCAGTATCCTGAAAAGCTTTTTTTTAAAAATACAATTTGAACAAAATGCATTGAAGAAAAATTAAATATTCTGGATCTGTACAAATATCTCGTGACCAATTCTCTGTTGGTCCATGGAGTAAATGGATGGCCAAGGTAATTTGTCCAACAAAGCAGGAAGGCCAAGTTCCCAGTGCTAGTATGTGCTGAGTTAGCAGACCGTAAACTAAACAACACTGGAAATACTGTTGCTGTTTCTGGACTTGCAAGGCATTAGAAACATTATCAGTCAGGGTTTAATCAATGATACTATTTAATGCCTTTTTCTGCTAAAGTGTATGCAGGCCTGAAGAGAATCAGCTTGGCTGCTGACACATTCTGTAATGGCTCACAGTTGAAGATTGATCACTTGGGCAAGGTGTTGGGTAATCATTTGTATCTTAGAACTGTTATTTAGCATGAGTCATCTATTCAGGACTGGGAAAAAACAGAAACTGTTTTGTTGTGGAGAGACTCAGCCTACAATATTGCAATTTGACAATCAGCGGGGAAAGGAAACTCAGTGGCAACCGGAGGTTCCGACCTCACATCTGCCTGCATCCAATTCTGGAGAGCTGCCACTTCAGAAAAACAGTCATCCAAGTTATTGTTACTTCATAATTTCTCCAACATTCTTCTTGCTAGCCTCCGAAGCTCTAAGATACACAAATTCTCAATTCATTCAGATTTGAGAGATCATGTCCTATTCCAAATACTTACTTTATTAACTACTTCCTCTTCCAAAAATTTCAAAATCTTTTCATCTTTACGACCTACAGATGCTCCATTTCCCTATACATATTTAGCCTTAATTCCAGTGCATGTACTGTACATTCCTCTCGCCTGTGTTAGTAGTATATCTTTTAAAACCACCCCCATTGTGCAAGCAAACCTCTTCCTGAACAGCTGTTTTGTTGTCTCAGTCAGAGCTTTTAAAAACCTCAAGTACTGCTCTGGACCAGGCCTAGCATTTGCTGCCCAACTCCTTTGCTACTTTTTAAATTTCCACCATTCATCAAATCAGTTGCTTTGGCGTAGTCATTCGCCATGGCTATCCACATGTACAGGTGACATGCCGCTGGTATATTTTTGCTAAGTGAATGACAATCACAAACAAAGACATAATAGCAGGAGCTTGGTTAAAAAGACCAACAGATTTATACATCACAACTGGCAGCAAGCTGGCAAAAGAAGCAGAAAGACAGGTGGGAGGTGTGCTGGTGAAGAGAGCCAGGGAACGGCAGGCTGGCCTGATTTTTTACCTTAGTGGTAATGCTTTTCCCTTTTCATCCAATACCCTCTTGATTGCCTTGAAAAGACCCACCATCACCACCACAACTCCAGGCAGTTGATTTCAAACCTCAACAATTTGATATGTGAAAACATTATTCTTCCTCATCTTGCATTTGCTTCTATTACCAAATCCTTTAAAACTGCACAAACTGGTTCTTCATTCTTTCATGAGCAAGAACAACAGGGCACGGAGATATATATAATTTAAAATCAAGCAGAGTTAGTGTGGCTTCATGAAGAGGAGAAATTATGCCTGACAAATTTAATGGAATACTTTGAGCTGGTAAAATGCAGAATAGATAAAGGGAGACCAGTACATGCAATATATTTGGATTTCTGAATGGTGTTTGACATAAGGCCACTCCATAAGCTAACAGCTCATGGTGTTGAGATATGGGGGCATTTTCAGGATGGCAACTTGTAACTAGTGGAGGGCCACAAGGATCAGTATTGGGGCCACAATTTATATTAATAACTTGAATGAGGCAAGTGAATGTATCATCAAAATGTTTGTGGATAACAAAAGTAGATTGTAAGGTAGATGGTGAGAAAGATACAGATTCTGTAGAGGGATATGGACAGATTAAGTGGATGTTCAAAATCTTCGCAGTTGAAACAATGTAGAAAAGTGGGAGGTTATGCACTTTAGCAGGAGGAGGAGGAGTTGAATATTATGCAAATGGAAAAGACTGCAGAAAGCTGAAACATAAGAATTTGGAGGTCATCGTGCATTAATCATGAAGAACTAATATTCAAGTGGAATAGATTATTTGAGGATATCTGGTCAGCATGGATGAGTCAGACTGAAGAGCCTGTTTCTGTGCTGTACAACTCCATGACTCTATATGTTCAGTAGATGATTGAGAAGGTAAATGGAATGTTAACCTTTATTTTAAAGAGAACAGAGTTCAAAAATTGGGAGGTTTTGCTAAAACTATAGATGGCACTCGTCAGACCACAGCTGGAATACTGTAAAGAGTTTTGGACCTCTTATCTAAGGAAAAGGTATACTGGTATTGGAGACAGTCAAGGGAAGATCACGAGGTTGACCTTGGGTATGTAGGGATCTTCCTAAGGAGGGGATGTTAAATAAGTTGGCTCTGTACTCATTGGACTTTATAGAGAAACATGTAGAATTCTTAGGGATCTGACAGAATAGATGTGGAGAGCTTGCTTCCCCTTGTGGGAGCTTTTTGGACCAGAGAACATAAGCTAGAGTTTACTGAGTCTGTGGAATTCCTTACTGTAGAGGGCCATTGAGGCTGAGACATTAAGATTATTCAAGGCTGGAATAGATTTTTAAGTGAATAAGGGAATCAGGGGTGACGGGGAAACTAGGAAAGTGGAAGTGAAGATTATTAAATCAGCTATGATATTGAATGGTTGATTATCCTTGACCGGTTGAATGTCTGACTTCTACTCCTATGGCTTACTGTCTCCCTATCGGTCAGGATCTCCCAACATTTTGAAAAAAACACCTCTTAGCTTTCTTCGCCTACAGGAAAACAGCTTTCCAATCTTTCCTCAACATAAGTATCACTTCCACATTAAATACTGTTAAATAAACTATAAATATGGATTGTGCTGGTAAGGTGGACAAATTCAGTCATTTAATCTGACAGTGCCCCACAGGCAGTGTATCAACCATATCCAGTCCACAACTCCCATATTTAAAATGAAAACAAAAAGTTGGTTACGTTGGCGGTTGGTCTCATTGGAAACAGATTAGCTTGGTACACTTAACTATGTAGATACTGGACATGATAAACTGCAGGCTCCCTGTCTTTGGGGGAAGAAGAACTAGAATACGTTCTTCCCAAGACGTGAGCAGTGTGGTAATTTTGCACTAATTACTTCTCCAGGAATTCTGAAGAACAAATTTTCCCCATTTTAAGGTCTCTGTGAGGGGTGGGGGTGTGGAAGAATAAGAAAACACTGACATTAAGGAAAGAGATGAGAGGACATGTTACTGGCAGAGGAAACGCATTCCTGACTTTGTTCTTTTGGTCTGTTATGTTTAATGTTGGGAGAGGGTAGCTTTTTGTACAATGTGTATTTTTTTTGTGTGTTTCGAGGAGCCTGGCCACTTCTAGTTATGAAAGCAGTGTATGGGAATTCGAAATTATGAGTCTGAAATCACGCAGTCAACAGAACATACATTTCTGTGAAATTGGGATGAAGTGGAATTGGATAGATGCATGCATGCACCCAAGGACCAAAACAATAGAAATCATAGTTCAAAACTAGAGCTGGCTCTTGCAGCAGGGGAAAAAAAAATCACCAGACACTTTTCTGACACTGTAAATTCAAAACAAGTTTAAAATCCAAAATCAATACAGTTGTCAACTTCCGTCAACAAAATGCAATATCACTGCACAGATTCTTGATCAGGTGATTTGTGAAACTTATCTGGCCAAAATGACTTACATAAATAATTCCAAATTGTTGAACAGTGGTGTTGAATAAATGAGTTATAAGGTGGTTAAAAGAATGTTTTTAAGTGAAGCAACACCATAACTGAATCTTGCGAAACTACATACCTTTAGGGTGTTATCAGCAAGTAGGTTTTCTAATGCCCACTGACTGACACAAAATGGAATTATCATTATATGAAAATTATTAATTGGGTGTAAGTTATGCCACAAGTAACTGATCTAAATTTTCAAAACACGAAAAATGTTTTCATTGCCCTTTTTTTTTCTTGCAACCTAATTTGTTTTGATAAAGTGAAGCAACCTTCATAAATTATTTGTTACATTGAAATAGCATTAATAGACCTGTTGACTGATCAAGCCCATGCTGCCATCCAACACGATTCTGACCAATCCTCCATCTCAATGTCATTTACCCACTCAATTCCCACATCCCTCAACATCTTCAGCCTGTAGCAATCTATTTCTTTCTTCTTAAATATTGTATACAGTGAATTGGCCTCCATGGCTTTCTGGTAGAGAATTCCAGATTTACTGCCTGCTGAGTGAACATATTTCTCCTCATCTCAATCCAAAGTGGTCTATTTTGTATGTTGAATGTTCAGAATGTTCAGAAACACTTATTCTGGACTCCCCCCACCCCACATTCAGAGAAGCAATAATCTGGATCTCAATAGCATTGAAAACACCTTTAATTAATAAAAGGGAACATTACTGCAAACAAACTTTCTTTGTCAGAGCTCCATGCCACATTCTTTCTGACAGCAAGATGGCCTCCCAACTCCACCAGTCAAAGCTTAATTGAGAAAATAAATCTTGGCTTCAAAGGTTCTTACTACATCTACATATGGAAGCATTATTGGGCTTGCTTTTAATGGTGTGCATGCTGTACTTACAAGATGGAGTTTAAGCCTCGGACCTTCCTGGTTTGTACTACTTAACTAATTGAGTCATCAGGAGGGGAGAAGTTTCAGTGTTGGTATGCAGAGCTCTCCAGTTCAGATTGGAGATAGTTATAAGGTTTTCTGCCTGTAATTGCTCAGCCATCATTGAGAATGAGGGGACCGTGACTGTCCTCTGATGAAAGGTCACCTGAAACATTAACTCCTTTTCTCTCTCCATAGATGCTATCTGACTGCTCAGGAATCCATTATATTCCATTTTTTTTTAAGTATTTGACAGGGTCTGGCCAGTGGAGCTCTGGTACAGCTGAAGTCAATGGGAATCGGGCAATCTCCCTTGGTTGGAATCATACCCAACATAAACAGTGATTGTTGGAGGTCAATGAACGAGAGGGCACTGTCACAAAAATTAGTGGCCAATCGTTTTAGGACATAGATGGTGAGAAATGTTTTCTCTCAAAAGAAATTTGAGACTTTGGAAATCTCTGCCTATGTTGGTGATGAAAATAGTCATTGAATATTTTAATTGTTTATTTGGTAGATTCTTCTTAGGCAGGGGAAAATCAAAGCTTATTGTGGACTGATAAGAATGTGGAAATTCAAACAAACAAGATCAGCCACTCTCTTATTGAATGGTAGAACAGGCTTGAAAGAGCCAATAGTATCTTTTTACTGCTATTTTGTCTGTTCATATGTAATCATCTCATTCCCAGGACATTAATTGCTAGCGTTACCCAGGATATTGGCCTGGGCCAAAATCATCTTCAGCCACCTCAATGATCTTTCCTTCAAAATAAGGTCAGAAATGTGAATATCAATGATTACAGAATTCAGTACCATTTCTAACTCCTCAGAAACAGAAAGAGACCTTGGTTGCATGCAGCATAAGCTGAACAGCTTGTGAGCTTGTTAATATTCATGCCACTCGAGAGCCAGGCAATAAGTCTGTCCAGAAAGCAATTCTATTCCCTTGTTGAAGAACAGTATCGCCACAGAACCCCTTCCGCCCACCCCCCCTCACCACCACCAATATGCTGAGAAATACCTTGGACCAGAATCCAACTGGACCAGCCACACAATACTGGGGTTACAAAAGCAAGTTGGAGTTGGAAACTTTTCAGTAACTCTCACCTCCTGACTTCCCAAAGCTCATCTACTAAGTACAAAGTGTATGTCATGAACATGATGGAATATTTTCCAATTGCTTTGATGGATGTGGCTCCAATAACACCAAAGAAGCTCAATGTTGCACAGGTCAAAGCAGTTCATTAAATCAGCAACTGATCCACTACCTTCAATATTCACACTTGCTCCATTTACACACTGTAGTACCATCTTATATCTCAATTAAGTCATCTCTCAACCTTCTCTAGAATGAAAACAGCCTCAAGGCCCTCAGCCTTTCCTCACAAGACCTTTCCTCCATACCAAGCAACATCCTAGTAAATTGCCTCTGAACCCTTTCCAAAGCTTCCACATCCTTCCTGTAATGTGGTGACCAGAACTGTACGCAACACTCCAAATGTGGCCAACAATCACCTGAGTTTTTATGGTGCCATTAACAAAACAAATATTGAAATGTGGACAACAATTGGGCATCACAACACAGGTCGTCAGCTGGTAACTTTGGAATATTGGTTTCAATGTTCTGCAGGGAGTGGTAATTGGAAAGAGAGCTGGTGAAGAGAAAGCAAGGCAAGCATGGGCCAACAATGGCCACGGAATATAAAAAGCTATTTATAAGCAACCAATCATTGATCCCTTTAAAATTTCACTGGAAAGCTGTAATAATTGGACAAAGCAACCACAGTATAAGCTTTGCCCACTCAATGGCCAATTTTGCTTTGCGGGCCTACAACTGCTGTTAAGGCTTTAACTCACTTGAGCAATGTTAGTAAATGTTCTGAACATGCAGTTCTAAAGAATTAGATTTAATTTGAAACATTAACAGTTTTTCTTTCACCACAGATGCTACCAGACGTCCTCAGTATTTCTAGCACTCATTGTTCACAGCACATAGCTGACAGCTTCCAAACTAGCAGCTGACACACTAAGGCAGAACCTAATCGCCCCAAGGGTGGCCTGGGCGTTTGGAGAAGCCATACATGGAGTAGGAAGACATGGATTAGGGAAACCATTGCCTTCCCAATTTTCACCAATTAGGTCTAAGGCATGAAGGACTGAGGACAGCCTTTCTACTCGGCATCGAAAATTGTGGCACGGGAAAAGCATAGCAGGGCAGGCAGAACCTGAGGAGCAGGAGAATCGCCATTTTGGGCATTAGCCCTTCATCAGGAATGCAGGAGGGTGGATGGGAAGGGGCTGAGAGATAAGTAGGAGGGTGAGGATGGTGCTGGTGGCGGGGTGTGGGGGAAGGTAGCAGGTAGATGCTGGTGGGGGAAGGGATGGTGAGAGTTTGTTGCAGAAGGTGGAGCAGATTAGGTGGGAAGGAAGATGGTCAGGTAGGACAGGTCAAGAGGACAGTGCCGTGTTGGAAGGCTGGATCTGGGATAAAGGTTGGGGGAGGTGAGATGAGGACTTTGGGTGAAATTGACATTGATGCCGCATGGTTAGAGGGTCCCAAAGTGGAAGATGAGGCATTCTTCCTCCAGGCATTGGGTGGCTTGGATTTGGTGGTGGAGGCACCTCCTTACTGTGGAACCTCCTTTCCACCTGGAGGCCAATGAAGGTCCTTCAGTGACCATTGAAGGGCCTGGGCCTATGCTGTTACTTGGAGAAAGGAATGCACAGCATGTGGGTGAGCTGGCAGATACAGCCTGGCAGTAGTTGGAGGTTTGACGGGGATGTTTCTCCTGACTGGGCACCTTGGGATCCATGGCATCAAGTGTGGAGGCCTCAATGTTGCCATTTAATGCCCCACCCCCTTCCCAGGACTGGCCTCAACGATGCTTCCATACCTCCCTGGCTGAGGGCCCAATGCCCACTCCACTGACGGTATGCTGCAGTGTCAATGCCTCCAATCCCATTCCTGGGAATGAAGTGCCAGGCAGCTCCACAAAGCAGGATATATGTCCTGTTGAACCCATGAACAGTGACAATGGACTGGTTTTTAAATCAGTTAAGGTGCTTGGACCAATCACAGCAGTTTTGCCATACCAGCCCCATCAGGTGGTTAGGGGTAGGGTGTGTGTGTGTGCGCGCGCACGTGCGCGTGTATTTTGTAAAGAGTACCTTGGCTATCCAATCCTCATCATTTGCCAAACACATTCACCCAAAGTTCAACTTCTTCCTTGCCATAAGTCAGATGTTTCTTTCTCCTATTCAGCAGCGAAAACATGCCTCTCGTGTTATTTTTTTTAAGCATCATCTGATCGCTGCTACTTTTATTCAACAAAATCTGCAATCCACTCAACACCAAACTTACAGAATGACGAACAGGCTGATGTTGATTTTACTGAGGAAGGTCAAAAAGATCTGAAGCCATGTGGCCCCACTCCATCTTCGTGTCAGCCACTGAACAGAGATTATTTGTCAGGCATGAAGTCACATGTTTTAAAATGCCACCAGTACAAGAAAAGGCACTTAGTGGAATAAATTACTTCCTGGGGAGGCAGGAAGACATTCTAGCCCTGACCGTTCAGCTAACAGTGTTACTATACAATATACTATCTTATATATAGCCATGTAACTTCCATTAACTCCATGTTTTGTAAAAAAATCAATCAAAGCAGGTAAACAGCGTTGACACTTGTGTGTTTCCTAGCAAACTACAGCAGAATCATAGATCATAAACATACTGACTCAGAAAGCAGTGGTCTAGTGACAACTGCAATAATTGTAATGAATGACCTGAGACTATAAAACAATAATGCACTTTTGTTAAACTTCTTCATATTAATACATGTCGACAACAGTGATTAATATGTCACCCAAAGATGCATACAAAATGATTAAGCATGTGCCTTCAACAACGTACATATCCAGTGAACGGAAATTTATTAGATTTGACCTTTGTGAGATTAAAAAGCCCAAAGAGCCAAAAAGGCCTACTTTTTGACTGTGCTGAATATAACAAAGGGCGAATAAATTTTGTCCTTCAGAAACTATCCAGCAACTGTGCTGACTATATAAAGTGAATATAAGACTTTCATTTCTAAAAATCACAGCTCTCAACATTAAGGCCAGAGAGATTTTAAACTTTGCCTACACTCACACCAGCCTCCAAAATCAGTCAGAGATTTTAATATCGAACACAAGATGAAGCAATGTCTGTGGCAAGAAAGAGTTTCTTTTGTCTGTCTGAATAATAAAGTACAGATGGCTTGGCAATACAATACAGAATGCAGAAAGGACAGAATTCAAGCTGAAATGAGATGAAAATAATGTACTGCTTTGCATTTGCAAACTTAATCTGGAAATGTAAATGTCCAATCCTTTATGATAATGACAGGACACACAGAGATAAAAATTGCAAGTGTAAAAGAAATTCTGAGTTAATCTGGTAAACTAGCAATTTTGAGCCATTGTCTACACAAACTATAATATTCATATCACCTAGACAGCGACTGCAGCGGCTCCAGACATCTGGCAGCTGAGATAAGTGGGAACAGAAATGAGGGGCTATCCTTGACTCAGGCAATTGAAAGATATCATAAGCTACTAATCAAGGGTCACAAGGACATGCAGGCATAAACCACAAGGAGAAAGAAGGAAGGGTCAATTCCTAAAGGGAAAAACAAGGAGAGTTTTTCATTCTACAGCACTGTTGAGTGATTGTTTTCACCACTGTTTCTGTTGTTAGTAATGAATCAAACTACAGATTGTAAGGCCTTGGAACATTTCATACAAGGAGATGAAATGTTCAGTGGGAGGGAGGTCTTCAATACAATGGCAGCAGAAGGGAAGGTTCTGAGGGTTAAGTTCATTTTATGCAACGGCTCATCATACCATTAGCTTAGCACACAAAAATACAGCAGAAAGAAGCATACTCTGAAACATTTTATGTTGTGAACTAGAAATTTTAAAAAACGCCCAGCCAAAATGTTGTGTTTGAAACAAAGGTGTTGCTGTTTTTAAAACTGCTTTGAAAATATTCCAGAGTATATTAAATATCAGAAGCCGCTGGACACATATCATGCCTCACCCACATGAATTGACTTGCCAGATTATTCCATTAATATTGCAACAAGGGGAATTCATTTTTCAAAAAAAAACATAACTCAAAGGAGACTGATCATGTGGGTGCAACATCTAAGAAGCCAGGGTGTAACACAGAAAGCAGGTGATTTGGTAGAGCAATACTTAGCAAAACAGCAAGTGCAAATTCAACAGTAGATTGTACGTGCTTATTTTATGAACAAAATAGTGACAGTAAGCAAATCAGCAGACTAAGAAACATGAAGTTCTGACATTGAAGAACTCATGTGGCATTTTGCAAAATAAATTGAACAGAATTCTCAAGTGCCAACACAAAAATACCACACCACAATAACAAAAAAAACAAATAAACCAGCCCATTTCCAATAAAAACCATTAATGCAGTCAATATCAAGCTTTACAGATCATTTAGTATATTAAAAGCACACCCACACACCAGAATGTCAGATCCATGCAATCACCTCTGCTACCATTGTTGTTCATTAGAGGTAAACTGCTTCCAGCTCTGCCAGTATGAATTATAATGATGCCCCACAGAGCACCAAACATTGAATTGACCTTCTTAGGTGCTAATAAGGCTCTAGGGTCACTGCCATTCTCAATACGAATCATTACTGTACATAAAGAGAATTAAAATTGAGTGAACTGAAAACTTTTAAAGGAGCTCAACTTGGATAAGGATTTTTTATTAATAAAACCTATTTGTGGGACAATGTTTTCTTTATTCATAATGAAATATCATATTTTGCATCCACACTGACTGATGGTAATCTTGTTGAGGCACAGCCCAAATGCCACTTTTTCTGTGCAAGTTAAAGCATCAAGTATCAGTTAGCTACTAATCTATGAAGGGCAATCCAGAGCAGCTCTTGGGTATTCACACCTACAGTTCCCATACAGATTTTCATCCTATTTAGCCTTTCTGATGTTGAGATCGATTCAAGTGCACCAACTTTTCTCAACTGAGATCAGGTACTGTAGGAAAGACTGGGAATCAAACCTATAATTAGGTTTAAGTAGAGTTTTTTTTTCCCTTATGTGAAACTTGAAAGGTTTCAGAGAAGATTTACAAGGATGTTGCCAGGGTTGAAGGATTTGAACTATAGGGAGAGATTGAACAGGCTGGGGCTGTTTACCTGGAGCATTTGGGGCTGAGGGGTGACCTTATAGAGGTTTATAAAATTATGAGGGGTATGGATAGGATAAATAAGCAAAGTCTTTTCCCTGGGGTGGGGGCGTCCAGAACTAGCAGGCATAGGTTGAAGGCAAGAGGGGAAAGATATAAAAGAGACCTAAGGGGCAACTTTTTCATGTTATGGAAAGAGCTGCCAGAGGAAGTGGTGGAGGCTAGTACACTTGCAACATTCAAAAAGGCATCTGGATGGGTATATAAATAGGAAGGGTTGAGGATTATGCGCTGGGTGCTTGCAAGTAGGACTAGATTGGATTGGGATATCTGGTTGGCATGGACGAGTTGGACCGAAGGGTCTGTTTCCAGGCTGTACATCTCTATGACTATTAACTTCCCATTTCACTCAGTCTTCTTACTGTGGATTATTTTAGTTTCCTAAAGGCAGTTCTTCTGCCAACACATTAAAGCAGACTCATGTAGGTACCGGTCTAACTCTTTGTACAAGTTAGTGTTTCTAGTTTTTAAACTTTATTACTCTAAGACTGAGTGTTAAAATGACTAACAGCTGCCTTAAATCAATATTAAAACTCTGCTTTGTGATGTCTACTCAGAGGTTAGTTTTCAGTATAACTAGTTCAGGCCTCACTATAAACTTGAAGATCATGTTTATATTTTATTATAATTTTAAGATACATAGCTTCTCTCACTTTTATCACCATTCTGTTTACGCTGAAACTGAATATTTTGATGAAACCACAAATCTATTACTACTACACATTCAGCTTTGAAAGTGCATCATAGACTGTGATAATAAATTAATCTTGAACCAAAAAAAAGTTTTTTAATTTAAAGAAGGACAATTATATAAAAGTGCTGTGTATCACCATTGATGCATTCAGCATTTTACCCCACTTTGATCATCCAGAGTCTGGGCCAAATTTAGGGCAATTGACATATGAACATAAACTTCTCTCTCTCTCAGCTCAACCACAGTTGGGAAAGAATGGGGAGCGGAGATGAGGCAAAACTTAGACAAAAGTCATGTCAATACAATGTTTGCATCTTTTGATAGCCTAGGAGCAAATACTGGGCTTTATTGGAAAATGCTAAGTTTTGCAGTGGGGAACAGAGAGAAATGCATTTTTAAAAACAAACATTTTAAAAGAAGCTGAATAAATTTCTATTTCCTTTTTACAATAGATTAAATAATAGAGGTGTTCAATATTTGCTCATGAGTGTTCCGGATGTAGAATTTACTGTCCTTGAAAAGAATCTCATGTTGATGAACTGCCTGGTTACAAGTATTTGGGAGTGACACCAAGAACCAATTAAATTCATATTTTTTCTTTTGAAAAGATGTCAAATTAGTTGCATTTTGCTGGAAGCAGCTACACTGAGTTTACTCTGACCACAGGATAGAAGTGTTTTCAAGGCCTTACCGTTGGTATCATGGTGATTGTGTGGAGGGTTGGCCACGTACGGGTCTATGCTTTCTGAGGACACAACAACATTCTTCTGATCCAGCATCCGCCCATGGGGATCATAACCCTCCTTAACTGCTGTAGGAGGGGTGGTAGTGGAAAAGGCAGAACTGAAGTGGCCTGTCATTATTATAAACACAGTCAAGGTCATTCTATTCTAATCAAACGAAGTATCTGAATTTTTGTTAAGTCAGCAAAATGGAACATCTGTTCTAATACAACCCAATTGTCTCTTTTTATTTTATAACGAGTGAAGTAAATCTTTATTTCCCCTCTCATATTGAATTAGCACCAAGAATTATAGACATTGACAACTCATATCCAGCCTGCAGCACACTGAATCTGTATGACAGAACCTCTGCGTAACTATGACAGTAATAAAAGTTCTCTCAAAAGACTGAAGACTGCTTACATTAAGGATTGTTAACAATGATTTTGCCACATAATTGTCCTTCAGTCTGCAAGACTTAATCATTAAAAGGGATTTATTTTGCTTGACGCTACAGGCTGAAAGATCACTATGACAGCAGCATTTCATTATTCACCATCAACTGTGACAGGATGTATTGCTTTAGTAGCCAACCTTATTAGTGTAACCCAAGGGTGCATTTAAAGAAAGAATCGGGGTGAGTGGAACAGCTTGCATTGTTAATACTTCATTTTATGAAAAGAACTATTCTTGGGGAAACAAATATCTTGGAAAATGGCACATAACATTCAATTGCTTGAAATGTATTCTTCTGTAATCTTCAGTAATGAGATAGTGCTCATTAAAATATTAAGCATGCATAAATTTTTCTTTGTCACAGCACAGAACTATTATGTGAATTCAAGGACATGATGGTTAATTATTTCCGCTAATCTGCCTTTAAAACTTATTCAATATTTCCCTACTTGAGCTGAATTCTCCAACATTATGAGAATTTGTTTATCTTTGACTCTTTTCCATCCACTGCAATTGCAAATTGGAAAAGATTCAGAAAGAGGCACTTGTACAAAGTCATCATTTTACCCACTTAGAAACAATTTAACAGGATGGTCTAAAAAAGTACAATAGGCAAGAAATACATGACTGGTTGAAATGGATCAGCTCAGGTCGACAAATTCACCATATGATGTGCTATTGAGCCCTAACAATTATGGACATCATTGCCCTTTGCTCAGTTAATGTTCATTAGTTCTGGTGCTGCAATTTGCCTTAGTGCCATTGGGTTGGGAGGACAGTAGATAAATGAAAAGTAGGATTCCTGTTCTGGATAATTATTCAGAGCCCCTTCTAAAGAATACTGTGTCTGTGAACATCAGGGGAGGACAGCAATGAATTATCTTTGACATCCTCCAAAATGGAAGAGAGCCCGTGAATCGCTTGGACTCACTCATTAAGTATTGGTGCTTGAGTAACAATTTGTTCTTTCAGCACAGGAGAGCGGAGGAGGAGAAAAGGAAGAAAACGATTGGACAGAGGAGACGTGATGAAACTTAGTCTTAGTAAACTTCAATCTGAACAGTACAGACAAGCAAAACATATTGCTTCACTTAATTGTTTCTTTAATATCTGGAATAATCGAAAAGCATTTTCCATGAATCTACAGTCGGTTTTGCTTTGGAAAAATCCATTCCTGATGCTACATTCATTTCAAAAACTTGAAAATGGAGTCACAAACAAGGAAAGATCCAATATCGTCAATTATGGGCTATCTTTTATCAGCCTGGCCACATATATGTGCAGTGCGTTAGACTAAATAGTCCTGTTTTGTCAATCAAGGACAACCTCTCACTGGGCATTATAATTGATCTAATCAGTAAAACTCAAGGTCTAATATCAGGCTAGTGTCTACAAAAAGTTAATTGAAAATCTTGAATACAAAAGACAAAAACAAGTAACAAACAGCTAAATGATTTATATTAGTGGATAGATTACTTCAAGGTTAAACTAAGTGCATTCCAGAATAAAGTCAATAAAATTGGGTTTAAAAGAAACACTGACCATGTATTGTATCACGAGACATTTCATGACCTTGTGGGGTGGTTGAAAAGTCTAAGAAGAAAACAACGGTGGAAATGAAAAAAAAGCCTCTAAAGAAGGTAGGGGAATAAAAAATAACAGTAATAAAACATCCTGAATGTAAATACCATTGATAAAACACAGGGGGAGTTGGAAAGGGTGCAGCATGAATTGAATGCTTATGTCACCAATTAATCAAACAACAGATTCATGGCATGCTTACCATTCAGTGCCACAAAGGAATCTGCAAAAAGAAAAAAAAGAAAAATGTGTCAATTAACTTTGCCACAATAAGCTGTTTCAGATTTGCATAATATTTCCTAAGTTTGTGAAGCTTTTTTACAAAAGTGAATCAAAACTTACAGAATAACTAGTGTATTCCAAAATGGCACTGTAATACACAAGGCATTTCCAAAGTACTGGAAAATATAATAGATCAGACCGCACGAGTGCAAAATGCCACATTATTTCCTTTTGTAGTCCAAAGATGTGCAGGATAGGACGATTGGTCGTGCTAAATTGTCCATAGTGCTTAGGGTTGTGCAGGCTAGGTGGATGAGCCATGGTAAATATGGAGTTAAAACGATAGGGTAGAGAGCTGGGTCTGGGTGGGATGCTCTTCAGCAGGTCGGTGTGGACCCGATGGACCAAATGGCCTGCTTCCACACTGTAGGGATTCTTTTGAACTGTACAGGAGGCATTGCCTGTAGAGGTTATATACACATACCCTTTTGAAATCACACCAACTCCTTTCATTTTGCCAGAACTATTATGCTTAGTTAATATATATCTTACGTTCCATGAAAAAAATATTTATATAGTCTCATTAATGTAAATGTTGATCCTTTATTTATGGTCCAGAAACAGTTAGACAAATATTGGAATCTGAGATGTACAAACCAAACAGCACAGAACTCCTTTGTGTGCCAAGTATGCCTCCATAGCGAGCCACTTTAAAAAATTGCGAAAAATTATCTCCAGTTTATGATGAGAATTTTAACAATTTATTTATACGGAAGGTATTCCCAAACAGTCTATTTTAAACATGTCTAGTATTTATAATACTATTAACAGCTCATATTATTTTGCCATTGTCTAGTTTACTTTCCCTCTCAGATAAATGTTTAATAATTTGCACAAAATAAGTTATTTCTTTGAGGGGTACTTTTAAGTCAGAATTAATTATACACATTCCTGTGTTGCCCACTGGATAACAAAAGAAACACTTAAAATTGTGCTTGGCACCATGTACTAATGTGGTAAGTGCCAAATAGAGGCTTGTGAAAATGAGTGAATGATCTTCAAGATTACATATTGCTCATCAAGATATTCCCCTGAATTGCATTGATCAATGCCACAAATACTATTCTCTTGAAATTATATTTTTGCAGTGACATCAAAAAAAGTATAATAACCCCATCCCCCAAACATGGAGGTAAACTTACTTTGGCAGTCTCCCAGACCATCTGTGTTGCCACGCTCAATGTCTTGATCAAACGATCTACACAAAACAGAGAGATACATATTATTTTTGTAAGTGATAAAATGGTACTAGCACATTGAACTTTGTAATGTGGCATTCAACTGATGGTTTGGTTGACATTGTCCATCTGGAGCACTGACTAAAACAAATTCTAGGAATAACCTCTGACCTTAGCCTTTATTAAGATTACCTACCAGCAATGGCTCACAGCAAAACTCCCCCCTCAGTCTAACCTAGAGAGGGCATTGTGCAGTCTGGGAGTTTTCAGCCAGGGTCCTTACTGGTGATTAAACCTTACATCCTAATTGCAAATTCTAAAGTGGGGTCAGCAACAAGGTGATGTGTTGCAGCGACTCTGCATTACTGATTTTTTAACCAATTCTTTGGTGCATATCATCCTCAAATAAAACACACATCACCAGCCAAACAAAATTATTCTAGGTGACATTTCCACAGTTTGTTGAACAGTGGCCTGTCTTCACATTCTATTCCTTGCCATACACTCAAGAAATGGAACATAGACAGGAGAGGTTTTCAACAAAGATGACCCAAAAAATTGGCTTAATGTCAAGGCTAGAATTAAGCCATTGATTTGTGCTTTCCCTGAGAAAATTGATTGATTTGGTGCACATGAGAAAAGCAGTAGAAAAGTCCTCATAATATAATGAATTTTGATCCATTTGATTAAAACTTTGGCTTCACAGCATTCAATTTTTGAATGCCAAATAGTTTCCATGTCTGTAGTAACTAGTCAGGAAGTGCATATTCACAATGAACAGAAGTATACTGCCTACTAGTTAAATCCTCAAGCAGTGTCCATGTGCAAAAGATATTAGACTCTTTATGTATGCAAATGTCCTTTACAGTTTGCAATTGATTAGCTTGGTATAAACGAATCTCAAAGCCCAAATCAGGCCTCACCATTCAGACACAAGGAGCTTGCTCCTACACCCACTTGAATGCTCAAACCTGGACAGAGCTGCATTTCTATATGTATTGGTTGGGCTTATTAAGAAACATCATCCATTTATAATAAAAAGACTGAAACAATTCAATGCCATTGCAAACTTAAGATAAGCAATGCCTGGTTGCTGCTGTTATTCACAGTTGGAAGATACTGTGTTATTTAGAACAACTACATAATATACAGAAATGTTCCCTTCATTTTTGCTTGTGTATAGTTATGAGAAGTCTGATCAGATGTAGATGCGTCTCTTTGGGCTACCAGTTTGCCAAACTCCTTCCATGTTTTCAAATATAGTGTAAGTAAAAATACCACTTGTGAGTATAAAAGTTAGGTAACAAAGTGCCACCAGACCACCTCTTAACAACAGTTTCAGCAGCAGCAGCAATAGTTTGACAGATGCTGTACCTCTCGTGTTGTATGCTGCATTTGGTGAACGGGCTGAAGGAGCCCGAGAGAAGGAGGAAAACTGAGAGAGCTGACACCCACAAAATAAATGTTTTTTTTCACATTCTACATCATGAAAAGTAAATATATATCATAGCCTCATCATTCTCAGCTCAATCTTCGTGTCCAAGTTGTGCTCGTCCAGAATAAAAGAGGACAACCATTCACTATCTGCAAAGGACATCTCTGGTAACAGTGAACACTTGCCAAAAAGGCTTAACTTTGTGTTAGTTTGCCACTCTCACTTGCTTAATTTCTCTGGTTCCATTCACCACTTCTTTTGTTAAAAAAAACTTACTTAGTTGTTGGTGTTAGTTGTGCACATAAGCCCTCCTTCAGCCAACCACAGTAGGGGTCTCGAGAAGCAAGACATGTCCTGGGGAAGGAACAGAATAAAACTTCCAAATGACTGATCATTTATGCAAATCACAAAACAGAAATTCCCCTCCTTTCTCAAACAGACTTCACCATGACAATTTACCTAGCCTTCCCAGTGTTTCAATGCTTAGTTGCATGCAAATCTTTCAAAACACACAAAACAATAGAAAATCCTCAACTCACTTTTTGCATTTGCTGTGACGTTCACATCGAGCAAGAGGCACCCTCACAACACAAGTGGAGAACGCCACAAAGAGAGAGTTGCTGGGCTTATCTAGTTCCATTCCCACAATTCTTCTGTCTTCCACACCATCAACACTACACCTACCACAAAAGAACATCATTTACAGGAGGAGAATTACACCCTACACCAATTGTGATTTCATATGTCATTCATGAATCCAATTTTTCACCAAGTACCTTTGAAGTAGCACTGCTACAATGATGGCAAAGTGTTACAAGCATTCATACAGCACTTGGCACTAGGCATAAATAAGTTACATTTATTGGTAAAAGGAGTACAGACTTTAAAACATGGTTTACCACAATTCGCACTTAGCTGTGCTTGGTTATATTTCCCTGAGTGCCAGTAGCACTTCTTGTTACACTGTGACAATTTTGTTCTTAAGGAGCTAGGAGCTGAGAGTTAATGTGAATAAATATCCCAGGTGTCATACTCACTGTTGGACACATCAATCCACCAACCACATGGAGAACTGCAGGAATTTCATTGAGTAAACGAGTGCAATTATTTTCAACATTTGGGAAAAAATATAACACACCAGTTCCCCACTTATACAGACTATTCATTCATTAATGTGCCTGGTCATTGAGTGTCATGGCTTATTCACTCAATCTTCAAGGGGTGAAATCACAGCTAAGCCTGATTCCATTTTCAGCCAATATCTATACATTTATGCATACCCCCACAGGCAAGAGTCTTGGCCAATGCCTATTTGCCATGTCCAAAGAGGAGTGAAATTAATAATAATTCATGATCTCAACTGGTAGCTTAATAATCTAAATGCCTATTGTCAAAGCAAGCAGTGCATTCATCTGCTATGCCAATGCAGAAATTATTAACAACATGACAAGACATTTGATTTTGATACAATGGGTAGGGTAAATGAAATATTTGATTTCCTGTTCCCATTATAAAGGTTGTCTGTCTAATGGGATTTTAATCTTTTAATCAAAATAAGAAAGATAATCACATAATAAAGTCTTGAAATGAACTCAAAGCAAAAGTTCAGAAATGGATATGTGGGTGCCCACTAAGGCTGTATCATCCTACTAGGGAAAAGCCTAACTATCTTATCTCCCATACCTTGTCCACCCATCTTGGTGGGGAATTTCCTAAATGATAGTGCCTGGAATCATTCACAGTCCAATAAAAAGGAATAAGAAGTCAAGGCAATGTTGGGAATCATGGTCTGTGACATTAAGATAGAAGTGCCGATAGTGACTCATTTTCTGACACAGAGCGAGAGCGAGAAAGAGATAAAGAAAGAAATAGAGCGAGCAGTGGGGAGAGGAGAAAAGGAGGTATGGATAGAAAGAGGAGAGCGAGACAGACAGACAGACAGAGTGAGGGAGGGAGAGACCTCAAAAAAAAATTCAGTAAAAGCTTCAGCGCTCTTGCTTAGCAAACATAACTACTTGCTAAAATTGATTTTGAGAGTGTTAATAACAAAATAAGTACCTGACTTATTTATTTAAAAGATCCTCACTAACACTCCCAAAATGGTACCCATTAAAATAATGTGCAACGTGGGTGCAGTACAAATAATGTAACCCTGATTTTACCTGCAGATTTTACTCAAGTGCATCTAAAATCTTTCTGCTTTAATCAAGTGTGAAATTAGGGTGGACCTACTTTTCTGCATTGTAGATACTAATCTCCTCCAGAAAGATGCTGTCATTTATGAAGCCCATGTTTGCTTTGGCCAGAAACTTCAAGATAATTCCTTTCTCTGATCCTAAGAACACCACAGTGTAATTTTGGTGGGGACCTGCAGCATTATCCACAGCAATTCTGGTCAATCGATACCTGTTGAAAATAAACAAATGATCATGTTTCATTTCATTTACCATTAGACCCTCCTGAATTGTGAATCTCGCTCGACGGAACATTAAAGTGAATGTTTTTTTTAAAAAATATATATTTTTGTACCATCTCAAATTTAAGTCTTTTCTCATCGTAAAATGGTGAAACCGGAATGCAATAGATTTCTTTGCAATCTAATAGAGAAAGTATGCTTATATGTAAACTATCAAGTTCACTCTTTAACCAGAGTTAGTTCCTATTTAATTGAAACATGCAGAATGGTTGAAAAAACAGACAAGCTCCCTTTTGTTCACCTACATTGGCAGGCCAATGGAACTTAAAAGAGAGCTTTTCCTTAAAATGTTCTGAATCCATCGATATCAAAGGCTGCATTGTTTCATCCACGAAATATGATTTTTTGTAGAACTACTCTCTCTCTATATATGGGCATAACAGTGCACTCACTGTTAAATTCTTAACAGCTGTGCTGCATTCAACTAAACTTTACAGAAAGTCACGCACTAAATAAACATTTCCCCAGCAACCACACTGCTACCAATGAACAGTAGCTCACACAAGTCAATTGAAACCAGTATCTGTGTTCGCAGCCAGAACAGAATGCCTTTAATAAATTAAAATTTTAGTAATAAATTTCAGTTCACTAAGAGTCTTAAAGAGGAAGACGGGTTAACGGACATGAAATTTTGGGTTGAGTCACATGAAGCACCATCTTGCTCAGGTGTTGTGCATGGAGTCAACACCCACCATTTACCTGCAGGGCAGACAGATCAGATTTCAATCAGCAAGCAATGCTGATTTGAGACCATTGCTGCCAAATTGTAGCTAAATGTTCCAGCTAACATGTTCAGTACTAAGAAGGTGCCTCCACCAGCAATACTGAAAGGCATCATCAAACACTGACAGATTTGCTGCTGTTGTTTGATCTATTTTGGATGTTACTAGAATGATACAGGTGTTTACTCATTTCTGTAGCTGTGCCAAGTTAAAAATGTCTACAAGAGTTGGTGAAATGGGTGCAGGAGGACATTTTGCTGACATCTGGCTTCTGCACAAACCAATTTAGGAGACATTCCTCTTTGAATATAGAATCACATAGAAAATAAGCAAAGGCCTCAAAGAGGAGGTCAAGCTGCTGATAGTAGAGGATGAGGAGACAATCTCTAAACAGTAGGTTTGTCAAGGACCAGACAAACCCCCTCAAACATATCAAGATAGCCTAGACTCTAACTTTTTCTTGTTTTAAAGGTGTAGTGCTCCAGATGCAATTTGATTGGTCAAATTACTCAACTTTAAGCAAAGCACACTTTGTTTTTACACTAAAGTCAAAATACAAGACAAACTGAAAGTAAAAGAAAATAACTAGCTTAACTAGAATGATCAAAATGCCTAACAAAATTTATATATACACACATTATTACTAATTAACTGACCCAATATAGTAACACCGCATAAGCACATTCTTGGCAAATGCAAATTCAGTAAAATAGATTGTCTCACATGTAATTCTAGCAGCAGGAAGAAAACTCCAGCTTTTAGCTGTAACAGAGGGAAGAATAAGCCCTTCCACATCCAGCTTCAAGATCGCAGCAACTGTTGAAAGCTAAAGCTAAGAATCCTGGTTCTGAGGGATACTGACCCTACCCATTCAGGCTGCTTCTATTTTTCCAACACTATTTTTAACAAAAAGTACCACAAGCTGTTTACTTTGTTGACTCGTCTCAACCTTCCTTTATTTAAAAGGAAAGGACAAAATACACCTCTTAAAGCCATGGTATCCTCCAAAGTCATTTCCACCAAAGTGTTTAGTCAGCAATTTCCCCATTTGAATGTTGGCAAGGGACATTGTATAAAGCCTGCACTTCTATTAGGCAAGCAACTTGAAGCTGGAACCACAGATACAAGCTCAGAACAGGGCAAGGACAGCAATATTAGTGACTATGAAGATGACAGTACTGACAAATCTTTACATACCTATCCACTTCCAGCTGGAACTGGAGCTATTTTTGTTATTTTGGAGTTTACTATCTACTATTGAGAGCGATCTAGATTTCATTCTTTCAGAAACAGGTGGAGCAAGCAACAAAATTTCTCCCTAAGGAGGCAGTGGCATAGTGGTAATGGAAATTGAGGGCAATTTGCTGACCATGTAGCCAAACATACCACAAAGGCTACACAGACACAAGAAATGTAAGGCAGCAGACCACTAGAATGTGGCAACATTACTTGTGTTGCCTGGGGCACTCTGGTGTAGCTTTGCCATACCACACAGAGCAGGATTTAAGATTCATGGTGGTCTGCCACACTTTATACAACACATCATCTTGCCATCAACTCAGCAGCTGGGAGTCCTAAATCTTTCCAGTAATACTGAACCTGCACAAGAAACTGCCTGTACAAAAGAACAAAGATCAGGATTGTTAAAGAGAGAAAAAGCAGCACAATGCACCAGCTTCACAAAAGGGGTACCTGGTAAACTTTTACAAGATTGTGACGGCATTCTGAGATGAAGTGTGAAAGAAATTAAACAGCATATCATGCCCATTAAAATATTTATACATTTCCTTCGGCTTTTTTGTTAAATGCACGAGGAGAAGATGACAGAGGGTGGGAGGAGATAAACTGGATAACCTAAACTCTTTCTGAATGGGAAAGCTAATGAAAAACTCAAATGTCTGTAACCTTAATTCCCCACTGACCAAACGTTTCCCTTCACTCTACCATTGACTGTCACATTAGCTTCGCCATGATAACAAAAGCTACCACGTCATTAACAGTCCAAACCAAATCTAAAAGTCAAGCTACGTCATTTTGCATAGACGTGTAACTAATGACACCTGTGCATTGCTCAAATTTCTGACTTGCCTTGGCCTGTTCTATTTTCTTACACTATGGTGGTCCAGTGGGTGAAACCGGATTGATGGATGTCCATCCACTTTCAGTGGAGCTGACCGCAGATGATAATGCGCCATGGACAGTAATAGTTTGGGCAGACAGCCAACCTGACAGTCAACAGCATTGGCAATGATTGAACGAGAAATGCTGTTAACCAGAGAGTGTGTAGCAAATTCATGCTCCATGGAACTACTTCCTACTCCACCAGATAAATGTTTCAGGAATTCTGATTTAAGACTTTTTTTTCAATTTAAGGAAGAGTAGTCAACATAAACATAGTTGTGTGGTAGCATATAACTTGTGTGTTGCTCAAAAAATATATTTTGTTAAAGCTTTTCATCTTGCACTCTTCAGGACAATCTGCAAGAATACCAGTTAAAACGAGAGAAATAATTTTTAAACTGCATAAGAACACAGTGCTTAGTGGTTGGCAGATGGACCTGGATTATTCGAAGCAATGCCATGGAAAATGCACCCATTAACGATGATTGATAATTAACTGTCAACCTTTATGTCAATTTTAAAGCAGGCAGATTGACTAATTGATCTGGACATTGGCTGGAGAAATAAACCAGTGAGTAGCTGTTGAGTTGAAACAGACATGTATCTTTGCAAGGTTTGTGACATGTATGTATGTACAGACATGTATGTATGTACAGGGTCAGTGTGTAAAGAACATGGACCTGAGAATTAATACACATAGCTTCAATCAGCACTTTTCTCTCAAGCAGTCCAAGTATTACTTTTTCGCTAATGCAAGACAATATACTTCCACACAATGCGATTTTTTGAGCAAACAAATTCTTCAAACATTCACACTTTTTTTTTTCAATTTGGGGAACAATGCCAGAACTGGCCAATAATGAGATACAACATAACTTTTTTTTAAAACAGGTAAAGAGCAAACATAAGTAACCACTAACCTGACCATTGTCCTCAAAAACCATGGCCTATTGTCAATGGAAGGTACAGCTTCATCCAGGAGAGGGTGCGTTTTAATGAAGTTGAGTGTATCATCTGGGAATCCATTGGAAGTTCCAAATTTTTCCAGTAACACTGAACCAGCACAAGAGCCAGGCCTGTGCAAAAGAACAAAGATAAGGACTGTTAAAGAGGGGCAAAAAAACAGCCAGATGCACCAGGTTCTCCAAAAGGTGCTTGGCAAAAAGATTTTTTTTATAAGACTCCACAATGATGACTTTCTGAGATTAGAGTAAAAGAAATTAAAACGTGTATCTTGCCCAGTAAACTGTTTATGCATTTCCTTTGAATGTTTTAATTTTCAATGGGACTTGAAGATAGCTTTCTTCTATAACACTTGGATCCATACCAATTGCTCAACTAATTCATACTGTGTGGCTACAAAATATACAATCCAAGGAATTTCTCATGAACAATTACTGAACTTCCATCGAAAATGGAAGTTCTACATAGCCCGTGTCCTTTTTAAAATGTTTATCCAGGTCATAGCCTGCTTTAAGTTAAACACTGCTCTTAAATAAGATGCTAGGAAGTAAAATTTAGACAAATGCACTAAGCATCTATGCACAAGTTATCCACAGCATATTTTTGCAGTCTGATTTATATGTTCTTCTGCTACTTCATGTTTGTTATACTGGCTAATATTTTTCTAAAAACAAAATACTACTAGAACCTTAAAGTATCAGTCCGATGTCAGTTCATCAGTTCCCTCGTCACTATTTTATCTTCCAAACCAAGAGCACTAAAGTAGACTGCTTGGCCATTTATCACGTGGAATCGTGCTGTGCACAAATTGGCTGCTGCATTCCCTATATGACAGTAGTGACTATACTCCTAAACTACTCTACTGGCTGAAAGAAATATTTGACAACCTCAGGGCATGAAAGACACAATATAATTACACATTTCTTTATGTTGTCACAGATGTAACAGTTGAGGAAACTTGCTGTCCAATTTTAGCACAGGGAGCATGAACTGAACTACTGTCTTGTCTCCCATTCTGTGTAAACAGCGTTTCGTGTGAATTTCAGTCATCAGTATATACAGTGCTGCTCAACAAGCAGAACAAATAACTAGAGTACAGTTTCGCTCCAAAGCAATGCAATTCCCACTGATGATGTCCAGAGTGGGATCAGGTCAGAGGCTACAATCGAACTGATCTCAGCAGTCAAGTAGCAACAAAACTTTTTGTGCACAATTTGAATTCATATTGTCTCAACCACCGACTGAAATATTATCTCATCGTATGCCTGGCTTTCTTTTATGCTGGAAAAACATACAGAGAAAAAAAACTTGGTCACGCATAATCAGCAATGTACTTATCAAAAGCAATTGAAATAAATGCTTTGTGCTGTGCACGAATAATCTGACTTTTCTTCAAAATGTTAAATCAATCTGGCTAACATGAGCAATCTTAAATGGAATAAAGAAAGTTGCAAGAACAGCTCAACTCTGCACCAAACCAGAGTTTCAGGAAGATGATGAAAGTTGAGAAGTTGCACCGTCTGGGTGGGAATTCAATTAAAACCAATTTGGAGAGAAATAAGAAACTGCAAGACTTAGTTGAATTGCCAAAAAAGTGAATAGGTCTGCAGATCTAATTAACTTTTGTGCACTTATCTTGTGTGCAAAACTGCTGTCCCTTCAACTATCTATTCAAACAACATTATCAAGATATGAAATCAGTTGTTTACTGAATTATAGACAAAATACTGTATTTTCTTCAAATCATGCGATCGATTCATTCTAGTGTAAAATGCGAAAACTTCATGTTTTTACTGTTCAAATATTTCCAGCTGCTTTTGAAAAGAAATTTAATTGGATTTTTTTTTCTTAAAGATAGTTGACATACCTTGGCTTGGGAACTCTGTCTTCAGGGACTGGCGTCCATGTGGAATCGGAAGACTTCTGCTCTTTGAATCGACCAATAAAGACAGTGGCAATGTCCTCCATATCATATGCACAGACTGCTGATCCAGGGATGCTGCAATGAGACATTTCCCAGAAAAGGGCTGTTCACTCAAGAGGCATGCAATAAATCAATCAGCAAAACACATTCTTTGAAGTTGCCTTCTTGGTCTCCTACTAATAAACTACAGTACTCCACAATGACCTTTCAAACAGCTTGACAGTTTTCTCTCCCTCTCCTACCTTTCCCCTTGTTAACACAAGGCCTGGGCAGAGGACATTAAAGTGCTGTATTTGTTCATATGTTGTGATGGGCTCTCCTTGTCTCACAAATATGTCCTGTCTTTTTGGTATTGAGTTTATCTTTGCCTCAATCAGAAAATGAAGGTCAATTAACCAAAAAAGGTAATAAAAAAATAATAGGATGAATAGCTGTAGGGCATCCTGAAAGGGGAGGGTGATGAGTTACAGATCATGGTACATGTTGGTACCAACAATATGGGCAATATGGGCAAGAATTCAGGGAGCAAGACAGTAGATTAAAAAGCAGGACCTCAAATGGTTGTAATCTCTACTCCTACTGTCACATGCTAGCAAGCTTAGAAATAGGAAAATAGGGCAGATGAATGCGTGGCTGAACAGTTGGTGCAGGAGGAAGGGTATTAGATTCTAGGAACCATGGGAACGTTTGGTGGGGAAGTGGGACATGCACGAATGGGATGGTCTACAGGTGGACCACATTTGTAGAATGTACTGAGGATCATTTTCTTCATCAATATGTAAATGTACCTACTAGAGAAGGAGAAAAACCTGACCTTATCTTGGGAAATAAGGCAGGGCAAGTGACTAAAGTGATAGTGGGGAACACTTTGGGGCTAGTGATCATAATTCTTACGTTTAAAATAGTTAAGGAAAAGGATGGGCCTTTTTTAAAAGTGGAAGTTCTTAATTGGAGCAAGGCAAATTTTCATGGTATGAGACAGGAACTTTCAAATGTTTAATTGGAGTAGACCTTTTGCAGGTAAAGGGACAACTGACAAGTGGGAGGCTTTCAAAAATGTGATAATGAGAGTTCGGAAGCATTATGTTCCTGCTGGAGTGAAGGGTAAGGCCAGTAAGAATAGGGAACAATGGATGAAGATAGATAGAGAGGTTCTGGTCAAGAATAAAGTTCCGCATGGTAGACTAATTAGTAAATTTAGATCACATGGGATTCAGGGAAAGCATGTCAATTGGATATAAAGCTAGCTTGGTGATTGGAGACATGATGGTGGTAAAGAGTTGTCTTTTGGACTGGAGGCCTGTGATTAGCGGTGTTCCACAGGGAACAGTACTAGATCCAGTTGTTTTATCACTTATATAAACGAGTTGGATGAGAATTTTGGAGACACAGTTAGGATGTTTGTGGATGATACCAATAATTGGTAGTATAGTGGAGAGTGAAGATTAGAAAAAAAGAGATCTTGATCAATTGGGCTAAGGAGTGAGTGCTGGAGTTTAATTTAGATAAATGCAATGTTTTGGATTTTAGTAAAACAAACAAGGGCAAGACTGATATAATTAATGGTAGGGCACTTGGTGGTGTTGTAGAACAGAGAGATCTAGGGGTCCAGGTAGTCAATGTTTTAAAATTTGCATCTGATGCAGATATGGTGGCTAAGAAGGCATTCAGCCCATTTGCCTTCATTGCCCAGACCACTGAATATAGGAGAAAGTGAGGGTGTCATGTTGAGGTTGTATGGGATGATGGTGAGGTCATGTTTGGAGTAGCATGAACAGTTCTGATTGCTCTGCTATAGGAGGAATATTTTTCAATTGGAGAGGGTTCAGAAAGGATTTACCTGGGGGTCAAAAACTGACAAATCCCCTGGCTCAGATGAACTGCATCACAGGCTGCTGTGGGAGGCAGGAAATTGCAGGGGCTCTGACACAAATTTTTAATTCCTAGCTGGCCATGGATGAAGTACCAAAAGACTAGAGGATGGCTAACACGATTCCACTTTTCAAGAGGAGTGGTAGAGATGAACCAGGAAATTACAGACCAGTGAATCTCAAGCCAATGGTAGGGAAACTACAGGAGAAAATTCTGAAGGAGCAAATTAATATCCTTTAAAAAGTCATGGGTCAATTAGGGATAATCAACATGGCTTTGTCCGAGGGAGGTCATGTCTAACAAATTTGAAAATACGATGGTGTATGTGTGGATGAGAGAAGCTCAGTTGGAAGTTTATATGGATTTTAGCAAAGCTTTTGACAAGATCCCAAATGGGAAATCAATTGAGAAGGTTAAAACACTTAGAATTTAGGGAAATTTGATGAGATGGACCAGAAATTGGCTTAGTAATAGGACACAAAGGATGGTGGTAGAAGATTGAGTGGAGGCCAGTGTCCAGCAGTGTACCACAAGGATCAGTACTGGGACCCTTATTGTTTGTTATATACATAAATGATGGAGATAAAAATGTGTGTGGAATGTTAAGCAAAATTGCAGATGACACCAAGATTGGCCAATAGTGAAAGCAATGGTTGTAGGTTGCAGGAAGATATAGATGGCTTGGTGACAGATGATACTTAACCGTGATAAGTGCGAGATGATACACTTTGGAAGAAGAAACAAGATGAGGGAGCATTTAATGAATATGTAGCTCAGTGGAACAGAGGGGTTTTGAGGTAATTACTCACAGATCCCTGAAGTCAGCAAAGAACACGAATACCATACTAAATGAGGCATATGGGACACTTGCTTTCATCAGTTGTGGTATAGAGTATAAAGAGCAAGGAGATAATGTTGGAATTGTACAGTGTGTAGGTCAGGACACAGCTGGAGTACTGTGTGCAATTCTGGCACTCGAGGGGGCACAGAGGACGCTCACATGGATGATGCCTGGAATGGAGAAATTGAATTATAAGGAGAGACTAGATAGGCTCGGTTTGTTTTCTTTACAGTAGAGAAGGCTGAGAGGGCACATGATTGAGGTGTGTAAGACTGAAGGGTATGGATAGGGTGGGCAGAAAGCAGCTGTTCCCTTTGGTTGAGCGTCAGTCACAAGACGACATAGTTTTAGGCTAAGGGACAGGTGGAAATTTGGAGGTTATAAACCTTATAACCTTTAAAAATTTGGATGAACACTTCATATGTCATAACATTTAAAGATATGGGACAAGTGCAGGAAAGTTGGATTATTGTGCCTTTAATGGTAGTTATGTCGATGCAGACTTGACAGGCAAAGGGCCTCTTCTGCACTGTGTGAATCTATGAACTGCTGGTAGTCCTATAAACAAAATAAGACAAAGCAGCAAGAAGTTGTCTAAACATTTTAGATTCTAGTCACGCTTGGGAAGAGATGCATTGCTTTTGTTCATTGTAGCTATTAATGCAACCGAAGAAAAATTCTCATAGATAAAGCACTACTGACAAAACAACAACAATTTATATGTGCATACCACCTATTTATCCACCATTTTATTAGTGTAATAAAATGTCACAAGGCACTTCACAGGAATATTAAACAAAATTGAAACCAAGTGACATGCTCTTATGAATATCACTCATTCTGCAGAATTTAAACAAATGTATACAATTAATGTAAAATAATTCACTTTAAAAAGGGAATATTTTGCACAAAATTATTGTACGCATTGAGTAATTTTACAATGGATCCCAACAAAATTACATTTGACCTACATACACTCAATAGCAGTCTTCAGCACTGGTAATTTAAACAAGAAATGTCATTTCAAGATATCCATCCTAATAGTTTCAGTATAGCATTTCTGTGGCTCTGTGAACATATTTACCTGTTATAAGGGGTGGAAAATGTTGCTAGAATGACATCACGGCCACTAATACGGACAACATTTGTCACTGACTGCAAAATGTTGAAGTAAAAGTGAGAGTCTCCAGGTACAGAACAGTTGAGACGAGCTTTCACGAATGATGTCCACTGCTTCTCCAATACCCTCTGAGAACCTCCCATGTCATTTTTACAGACCCGGGCAACTCTTGGGAAAATCACCTGGAAATAAAATTCAGGCAAGAGCTTTGAAAGTCCCTTTAGTTCTTAAGGAGTCACTTCAGAACTTCAATACACTGTTTTCACATTTTCAGCTGAAGTCTGAACACTGAACATATTGCATAAACCAAATTCAAATCTCCTGTGGAACAGCATGAATTCACGAATCAGTTTAATCAAAGAATGATTTTATGAATTCAACTTGAGGATTCCTTAAAATTGAATTAATAATTTTGACCAAAGAAACTGCTGAGTGAAAGTGAACTAAAAATCTTTGGAAAAGTATCTCAGTTAACAGACAAGCATGTAGGCTTTCCTCACCCCCTCTAATTCTAAACTGCGAGGGATGAAGGAATAGGCCACTTGTCACTTTTGTAGTTCAGAAGTTGATAAATTACACACATTATGCAGAGAAAGTAAGTCATTAAGAAAGGACAGTTTTAAAGTTAGAAAGCAAGTAATAGGCAACTAGAAATTAAGACCCCTTAGAACAATGTTTTAAATCCCTCTGTAACTTCATAAACAGTAAATGCCTAGCTTTAAAACGCTGAATGTACTGATTGACTTATGGGCTGTTCTGGTTACTGCATCCTGATGTAAACAAAGCTGCGTCAGGATAATAGTTGGGTTACTGCTCTTGCTCAGGGTGTTGGTTCCAATTTCCTGTGCTTTACTAATTAGGTGAAGCACTGTAATTGAGCCTTGTCCTGGAGCTTTCAGGAAAGGAACACATTTGAAAATAGAGTGAGGCAGCCTTCTTCAGTTTGATTTCAAGCACACTGCAGAATCAGCATAGGGGAGCATTCTCTTAAAAAAATGCAATACCCAAAACAATAACATATTAATTGCCTTTTACCAATAATTTCTAATTTTGCATATGAGCTTAAATGTATTTCCATTGCAAAAAAATTAATACACAAAAAATATCCAGATTTAGATCTAACCATCAGAGTAAACTGGCATAAGCTTGGTATTATCTTAAGGTGGGTGCATCTAATAAATTAGAAGTTCTTACTACCACGCCTCAGGGTAAAAGCGAATAATGTGGCGGTGCTTTGCAATATTGTTCCATAAGTTAATGAGCCCAGAAGTTGTACATCATCTTGTCTTTTGCCCATTAATCACATTTCAAATCTGTTCCTTTGAGGTTCATATTTATATTCAAGGGAAAACAAGTCCTCAAGTTAACTGATTTTTTTAAAAAAAATGACAAAATAGAGAACAGTTTCAATAAAGATAGAAACCTTGTTCCTTTTCATTATGGAGACTCATGAGGATGTTGAAATACCTTACGGCTGACATTTTAGTACAATGTTTTAAATCCCTTTGGAACTTCATAAACAGTAAATGCCTAGCTTTAAAACACTGAATGTATTTCATATGGATTGCTTTGCTTTCAGTACATGTCCTGACCAACTTAATCCTGGCCATCTCCAGTTGGATTAACTTTGACAAGTAAAGCCACTAGGCAACAAAAAGATAATATCACATTCACAGTCTCGGCAATCCTTTTTGCCTGAGTTTTGCTGTTATCATCATTTCTTAATAAATACACATCACTTCAATTATTTCTTGTACTTTGCCCTCTGCCCAAGAATGCCCTTCCTGTTTATTCAGAAACTTTACACTGTTGTCAGCATATTCTATTCCAACACTTTTATGTGATAATGTAATATTATTGGGTGTCTTGTGCAAATGACAGCCAAGTAGCACATGGAACTAAATCCTAACAAGAGTCAGCATCTTCAGCAGAAACATGGCAAAAGAAAGGAGGTGTAGATAGCCAGTTCAATATACACATAAATCTTCCATTTTAAGGATGGATCTTTGATGTGTGCAGCTCCCATGCCAGGTAAATTGGTGGATAGTGAAAATATTTCTCTACTGTTGAAAAACCCCAAACAAAAAGCAATCTTGGTATATCAAGACAGACTTACAATGCACAGATTACTACTGTTATGGATCATAACCTTATGTTAGTCAAGAAAGGCATGGTCTCTACCTTTCCCATGGTGTTGTATTCGACAGCAATTTCCCGAAAGAAGAAGTAGATATAGTCAGCATAATCCACAGCCTGGACAAAATAAGGTTCTGCAATAAAATAAAAAAGGAGCATACATTAAATACTCATCTGTAAATAAAGTCCAAACAAGGGCTGGATAAAGCTGTGGGTCACAAACCTACAAGCAGCATTCCCAAAGCCAGCGGTTTCTTTGTGAGGGTGAGGAAATTTTAGATCCCCTGCAATTTTCATGGATTCAGGCTAACCTCTGAAACTGGTTCAAGCTACTTCAGGGAGGGGTCAAGAACTATGGGAGTAGGCTGTTCTAGAATTAGAATTCTTTCGGCAGCTAAGTTTAAAAAGGTGTGCTAACTTTACATGTCATATTGTAAAGCTTTAAGTATATTTGTAATACAGGGATTGATGAGGGGGCTTTGTTTATAAAAGGGAAGCAGCCATTGAATTCACCAGTGTGATAAAAATGGGAAAACCTTCAGGTTCATTAAATTATCTTATCCAGTAATGTGGAGTATTGAATTGTATTGAGATTCAGATTTTAATATCAAGTGTGCTCCGTATGCTTTGATCTTTTCACTGATTTCATAGACCAGCTTTCCAAGAAACCTTATGGCCAGATGCATTGACGCCAACAGCATGGGTTCATTTCCCAAACCAAATGAGGTCACTGTGAAGGTCCCACTTTCTCAAACTCACCCGGAGGCGTAAGGACCTTAAATTTAAAATCACCACTGGTTGTTTCTCTCTAATGAGAAGGCAGTCTTATGGTCCTCTGGGACTTTGGTGACTTTACTGTAAACTTTAAAGCAGTGGATTAAATGGCCATGTCTTTCACAACAAAAACATTAACATATTCAACTCTGAAGGCTTTTTTCACAACTGTAAAGTTGAATTTATTTATGAATGTTTGGCTGAGTTCTCTAATGAATTCAACTCAAAAAATGCTGATTCAACTGCCTTGGGAACTGTGAACTCTGTTAGATTGACAGCTTTATGACTTTCTAAGAGGTTTAATTTTAAATTACTTTGAGTACTTGTTTGTTACTTTTGATGGCGATAATGAATTCCTATGAGGATTGGAAGTTTTTCATCCCCCAAATGAACTTGAATGGCAGTCCATTTTTTTTAGATTAGATTACTTACAGTGTGGAAACAGGCCCTTCGGCCCAACAAGTCCACACCGACCCGCAGAAGCGCAACCCACCCATACCCCTTCATTTACCCCTTACCTAACACTACGGGCAATTTAGCATGGCCAATTTACCTGACCCGCACATCTTTGGACTGTGGGAGGAAACCGGAGCACCCGGAGGAAACCCATGCAGACATGGGGAGAATGTGCAAACTCCACACAGTCAGTCGCCTGAGTCGGGAATTAAACCCTGGTCTCAGGCGCTGTGAGACAGCAGTGCTAACCACTGTGCCACCGTGCCGCCCATTTGTTGTAGCAGTTTCTGGAACATCTCAATATCTTCCTTATAATGTAGTGTAATAAGGCCCATGAGTTCTGCACACACTGCATACTGGGTGAATAGGCATGAAAAGACAGTAAGTAATGAGGAATGGTGGGGAGGGGTTATTGATGAAAGACGATGGGGTAATCGTGGGAGTCCTATGGTGTCAATTTCCTAGTAAATATGGGCAGTAGGCTGTACTAACCTGCCTACCTCATCACTCACCTTCCTTGGGGAGGGCAGTGGCCTCTACTCCAGACTATTCCTCTAGAAACCTGCCACGAACATACTACAGCAGGTACAGCCGGATAGGATCACAGCATTTCAGCACCTTCTAACAAGCCATTTAAAAAAAAGATTCAGGAGCCCAGGCTCTCAATGCCACAGAAGGTCTAGAAGCCAACTGGATTTTTCCAGTCAACAACTAATCTTAATGTACTTTGTGTTAAGGAGCTATCCATCACTTGAGGGCAGATACTCATCACTCTGCCACTTTAAAAAAGGAAGATATTGGCAAGTGAGTACACCAGCTGGCACTGGGAAATGCTAGGCCATTCTACTTTTACAGTGCAATGTGCATAGTATCATCACCACATTCAGTACAGACTCGATAGGCCAAAGGGCCTTTTATGCACTGTATGAATTTATCTTCTCCAAATGGTTTTGCACTGAAATAATGGATTTTCAAAAATCTGCAATTAAGGACAGTATTTGAAAAGATTCATAACAAGCCTGTGGAATATTTTCAGATCGCTTGTTATGGTCCTGAGGTATGCCTTTCAGTGTCACCACCTGGGAGTTCACTCAAATCAAACCACAAAAAAATTAAACTAGAACTGTCTTGTTCAAAGAAAATAGAAACCACGAGATCTTAAGTTAGAGAGAATGACTTTCTGGAATCTTGACAACATAATCAAACGCCATCACTGTTTACTCACCTTTCAACCATTTGGAGTCATGTTTTACTGTCCGTAGTGTTGGACTGTCTCCAAGGCTCCGATAAATAACAGAATCAATTGCAAGGAAGTCTGTTACAGTTGCGGAATAAAGCTTGCCTTCTGGATGAAGTACAATAAAAAGAAATTCTGCACTAACCAGTTTAATTTTGATATAAATATACTTCAAGAACTTTAGAATTCATTCAAATCAAACCAAGATAGATAAAATCAGAAAAGGACACTGAATCACAGCAGTTCTGGATACATCTTAGATATATCATCCAACAACAGTGAACTTTGGTCACCATATTGAGATAAATGTTAAGTTATTCATTTTATTGATTGTTGCACTTCTAGCCAATAATTGCTTATCAATAGTGAATGACAAACAAATTAATCTCAAAACACTCAACAACAAAAAAAGGTCAAGTTGCCATAGTGCCAGAGGAATACAAGGCTGCTCTCTCATGTGAGAGAGAGAGAGAGACAGAGACAGAGAGACAGAGACAGAGAGTGTGTGTGTGTGTGAGAGTGAGTGTGTGAGAGTGAGAGTGAGAGTGAGAGTGTGTGTGAGTGTGTGAGAAACAACTGGTGATGGTTTAACTGGAGGGTCACGACACCTCAGGCAAGGGCAGAGGTTGGGAAGGAGAATTCCTCATGGCCACTTCCGCTGGTACGGGAATTGAACCCACCCTATTGGCATCACTCTTCATGGAGGGCAGGAGAATATTGGTTAGCTTAGTTGGCTGGACAGTGGGATACTCAATGATTCGTGTGGAGGCTTCTTAAGAATCCCAAGATGGAACTGAGACAACATTTAAGGTGGATTTGAGTATTTCCTCAGGTACAGCTCCTAAATATAATACAGACTTAAATTTGGGAAGGTGTTTACCTAATCAAGGGACATGACATTGCATCCCGTTCTACTCCAAACTGGATATTCTCTGCAGCAGATCTCATCAACTTTCAGACTGATCCAACTAACAAGTTAAAGAACCCTTCCCAAGATGGAGGACACTAATAAAATTAACATAATCACCGTCAGCAAATGTACAGAATTTTTTTTTTGAAGTTCACCTTTCTGATTCTGACAGCTGTGGATAAAAAGGGCCAGATTCCTTACACTGAGGGAAACTCTTCATGGTCCTATCTGGCTGGCTGATTATGTAGCACTTTGACCCTCATGAGTACCAACATCAACTAGGGAAGTGGATCATCAGACTCTCCCCAGTCCCCAGTCAGCTTGTCAACTAAATTATTTTTTTCACCAGTAGTGGATACCTCATAATGGGCTCACACAAATGAGAAACATACCCAGCTCATGCCTGACCCCTACACAATACGTGAAGGTATACATTGGGGATTTCTAATTTTCAATGGCTAAAGTCTCTTCATCAAAAAGCTTGTCAGAAGCTAATCTACATTTTCTAGCTCTGCTGTTACATGAATGCAACCAGTCTAGATTTTTAGTTAACTTCACAGTATTTGTAATGTAATTCACACAATGTGGTTGTAAAGTCATAGATCCCATAATAATTTTGACAGGTCACAAGCAAAACAATGTTAAATAAGCTAAATTGCATTTAAACAAAAATATAGGGATTTGTCTGCAAGTACTTTTTAATCATGGAGGTAAGCAACTTGCTTAAAAGGCGCTTTATGAATATAAATAATTTCTAAAAGGAGTTTCACAGATGGGCATATGGAAAATGGGCACTGAGCCACAAAGACTCATTAGGAAGGATGACCACATACTTGGCTGAAGAAATAGGATTTGAGAAGGTTTTAAAGAATAAACAGGTGGAGAGTTGATGGGGTTTAGGGAAGGAATTTTGGTGAACAAGAGCTCATGAAATTTTAAGCGTGGCTGTTTACAGTAAATCAAAGAGAAGTGGACAAGAGAGAGATGACAGTCAGTGAAACGAAATTTGAACGAGGTAGGGAACAACAGAATAAAGTAGTTATGGATATCAAGTGGACTGGCAACACTGACAAATTTGAAGATGACTTTTGAATTTTAGGTATTGCTTACAGATAACCTGTAATTAACACGATGACCAAAATTTGGTCTTCCTCGTTGCCAATCTTTCAAATTAGGTGCTATAGTACCAGGACAACACACTGTTTCAGATGCAGAAACCATAAATTTTTTTGTGTCATGAAGCAGTTCATGGCAAGGAAATGGGAAAAATCAATCCTTTCTAACTGCATACTTAATTAAATTACACTGTGCCCACTGGTTGTATCACAAATTCCAGACAAATGCTTACCAGCAAAAAGTGCAACATTTGCATGTTTTGGATCATAAGGACACCTTGCCATTCCACTGATGTTGTCATCTCCAAAAATATCCAGGGTATCCAACTGAAACACATTGGAAGAATTCATATTCACATCTTTTGACAAATAATCAATTATTTTATCAAAGAACAGGGTGATTAATGTATTGTCCTGACCAAGGCCACTGCCATGGTGTTTACATATTGTTTTAAACTGAAGTGAAGGGGATTTTCAGCAGGAATTAAAGTTATGATGAGAGAGCACATGCCCTGTGATTTCCATTCTTTAAAATATAACAATGAATATTGGAGGTTAGGTATCCAGAATGCATCAATAATCCATTTCCTAGGACCACTGTTTCCCCAATCAGAACCTTCCGAATCTTTCAATAGTCCTTTTACATGTAGGAGGAAAGAGATTAAATTAAACAGAATGTGCCAAAGGAAAAACACCAGCAATGAAAGAAAACATTAAATTATGGTGTTGTAACATGACTGAGTGAATGACTAGATGAGTATTTAAAGTGGTAAAATGTTGAATTAAAATAGGGATTGAGATTTCCTAAATAGGTTCAGAAAAGAAGTACTTTTGAGTCTAATTCAATTGCAAACAGATATGAGACTTGAGAACAAGCTTATTGATTGCTTTTCTTCTTAAAAGGAATTTTGAAAACTACAGACAGCATAACATTTGAAATATACTTGTCCTAATATACTGTGTTAATGTTTCCAAAATAGTTTGCAAATTTGTGCTTGTTACATTAACAGGTGGAAGATGTAGGAAACAATGTTATCTTGAAATGGACAAACATCTCATAATGCTTCCATTTCCGCTGTTCCACCTGCAGTAGCTGCTATATTCTAATCTCCAACATTCCTTGTAGCTTTAGAAATTTGCCTTGTTAAAAAGAATGGTGCCAATTACATTCCCAAAGGTGAAGATTAGATGTACAGCTCACATTGTAATAATCTACACATCCTACATTAGATGCCCTCAGTTGGTGAGCAACTCTGACAACTGATGTCTGCTCTTCCAGGCAAACGGCAAAAAAGAACCATGTATTTTGCTTTTTAATATATCTAGTGATTCCCCTGACAGTTAGGGCATATTTCTGAATACATCGTGAGGCTTGGTCTGTCATGTTTTCTCAGATCAAAATTACCTGCTGGCAATTACTGAGCAGGTTCAAAGAATAGTCAGTTGGAGTGTGGTTCAAGACAGCAGTCAAAGTCATGGAACATTGTCACCATAAGAAACAATGTCTTTAAAATAAGAGAAAGAGAAATTGAAATTAAATATAAAACTGCTGAAGCAGCAGCAGGTAACAAAAATAAACTTTTGTTTGTAGTAGCCTTGGCTCAGTGGAAGCCCTCTTGACTCTGCATTAGACAGTTGAGTGTTCAAACTCCACTGCAGAGACTCATGTACTAACAATGGCTGAGGCTTCAGCTCTGTGCTGAGTGAGTGTTACAGGCAAAGGTGCCATCTTTTACAAAAGATGAACAAAATCTCCGTCTGCCCTCTTGGTGGTCTTAAATGATCACATGGTAATATTCATGGGATAGGAGGAATGTTTTGCTGCTGGGGCCAACAAACATTTATCCCTCAAATAAATGAAGGCAAAATATTGCCGATGCAGGAAATCTGAAGCAAACAGAAGCTCAGTAGGTCAGGCAGCAACTGTTGAGAGAAGCAGACCAGGCGTCCTTCAAATACACATTACCACCAAAACAAGAACAGACTTTAATCTCACTGCTGTTAGTGGGACCTTGCTGTGCACAAATTCACTGTCACCTTTCACTGGGTTAACACAGAGACTATACAAGAAAAGGAAAAGGTTTGTGATGTTTCAAGGTTATGGGAAGTGCTGCAGTAAATGCAAATGTTTCCTTTTAATTCCATTTTGAATTATGTAAATGTGGAAATTTAATTTGCACATCAATATGTTTAAGTATTCTAATCCCCATGTTGTTATAAACCATGGAAATATTAGTTTTATTTCCATAATGGCACTATGGTTGACTAAAACCTTGGCTATATATGTTGTTGTATTTATGCAAGTGAGAATACAGACAAATTCTGAAATGCAGGCAGATACAATTACAGTCTGCTGGCCGGTCCGAGACATTTTTAAGGTATTAGTAATGGTGCAAAACAAAATAAGTACTAAAACATTCATTACAGATGCATACTGACAAATGGAACTTTTCCAGAGCCTACATGATTACTAAATATGGAATGTCAAATCAACAGGTGTAGTAATCGATATCCTTTACATAGCAGATAGGAAGCAGATGGGGAAATCATTTTCAAAAATGCATGTATGTTAGCAGTAAACCAGCCCCGAGAAAAGGTGCGACACTTAAAATGGGCACTAAACTGTAGTCATGCTTTTGATGAACTTCTAAACTCTGACACATTCTACTGAATGTAAAGGAATGATTGATTAGTAACATTGGGATCAAAGTGAGTCAGAATCACCAGGAACAAGGCAGTTAGTGTACTAGGCTTATACAAAGAGCTTTGGTACTGACTTTCATTCCACTAGATCAGGTAACTCTGATTAATGTGAAACCTGCTTGTCGTGCGAAACAGAAAACCTGTTTGGGTTATACTGTGTAGGAGTAGGAAAACAAAAATTCAAGCCAAGCTGAAGAGACCTTGTGCTGGAGTTGTTTCTAGGCATCAAGCTTTAACAGCTGGCAAACCAATGAGCTTATAAAGATCGTCTGCTGTTCTCTTCAGATGAAGAGGACACTGACTGCCAGATGTCTCTTTCCGAAGGTAATCTTGGAAAATTAAACCAATAATGGTAATTGAATTGCCATGGCTTCATTCCAGTTCTTTCTGCAATTTGGTATGCTATTAAATGGTTAGATTCTGCAGCTTGAACGCCTGTATAGAAATGTCAAAAGTCTGACAGTTTTTTGTTGCTTTTAGTGAGACAGGCCAAAGGCACTGCTCAGCATTGATCTGGGTCAACAATACACCAGATGTTCTGAGCCATAGCTCTCCTTACCAATTCCCCAATAATTTATTTTTCATATTCATGCTGGGCCAGCATTTACCGTCCATCCCGAACTGTCCTTGATGTGGTACTGATGATAAACTGCCTCCTTCACCAGCTGCAGTGGGTTTGCTGTGTGTAGGTACACACACACTGCTGTTCGGAAGGAAGGTCCAGGTTTGGACCCAAACAAAAAGGTGAAGGAATGGTGATATAGGTCAGGATGGTGTGAGACTTGAAGGGCAGCTTGCAGCTAGTGGTGCTCCCACCCAGCTGCCAGCCTAGCCCTTCTGGATGGCAATAGGTCATAGATTTGGTAAGTGGTGTCAAAAGGAGCGTGGGTGACTGTAGTACATCTTGTAGATGGCCCACACTACTGTCACTATCTTACCACAAAAAGAGGAGATGTTACAGCAAGACTTTTGAAGCAATGCAGCAACTTAAGAAGAACATACTAGACAGTGGATTCACCCTTCCACCTGATCTGGCTCAAGCACCAAATTCTGCTGTACCTGCACTGACTTATTTTAGTTTGGGATTCAAGTGTAGGATTACTCGATTAGTCACAATAAACCAGCTTCATAATTATTAATGCAATCAAGAATATATGCACTGCTTCAGGTACAAAAATAAATGCATAATTATCAACCAGCTATACTGAAGGATGGGTTCTTTAAGATAACCAAGCAATCTAATCACATGCTTAATTAGTTCAATTTTAACTTGTTCCAAAGCAACTTGAACAGGAATCTCATGTTACATTGGGATAAGTAAACAAGCCGCTTAACATTATCCACTGTCTTTATCAGGATCATTGATCAGTCATTACCAAGTTAGGGTGTCCCATTACCCATCATAAAGGATGGATTTAAAGGAGAGCTGTTCATTCTGTTTCCATAGTCCTTCCATTAACAATGAATGTCACGGTTTGTGCCATTTTTTTTCAGAACAATATTTTGTTCATGGTAGTGGTATCCATACAGCATCACCAGTAGCTATACTCATTTGCCTATGCCTCAGGTTTATCTAATCACTGGTATTATTTCTGAAAACAATCCCTTTAAAAAAATTCCAAAACTATCTAGGGATTCATATTCTTATTTACACAGCGACCATATCAAGTTAATAAAGTTTTTTTGAGTGAAAACAGAAACAATGAATTCATAAAGAGAAAACTTTTCAGGATATGTTCACTCTCCAGTTTCCATATTGTTAAAATGGCAGCAAGGATAGGGGATTTCAAAACTAGGGGGCATATATTTAATGAGAGAGGAGAGATACTTAAAAAGACAGGAGGGGCAATTTTGTTCTTTACACATGTAAACCACCCTCTGTGCAACGAACTTCCTGAGGAAGTGATGGATGTGAGTACAATTACAACATTTAAAATACATTAAGTTATGTACATGAATAGGAAAGGTTTGGAGGGATATTGATCAGGTGGGACTAGTTTACTTTGGGATTATATTGGCATGGACTGGTTGAATGAAAGGGTCAGGTTCTATTCTGTAGGATTCTATGATTTCACTTATGCTGTCCTTGATTTTGAGTTGCCAGCATTACTGACAAGGCCAGCTTTTATTGCTTTCTGGAGTAGAGTAGTGCTGGAAAAGCACTCTTTATCTCTCCACCCTTCAGGCACTCTGCCTGTATTCCTGATGACAGGCTTTTGCCCAAAACGTCGAATTTTCCTGCTCTTCAGATGCTGCCTGTACTGCTGTGCTTTTCCAGCACCACGCTATTCCAGAATCTGGTTTCCAGCATCTGCAGTCATTGATTTTACCCAGCTTTTATTGCTTATCCTATTTGCCATTGGGAGGGTCATGGTGAGTGCCTTTTGGAATCATTGCAGTCCTCTGGTCTTCCTCTATTTCACATGAGGGCATGTGAAATAAACACTACTTGGGTTGTTCTTAAAAACTTTCACCGACGTGCTCGTCCATCTTCGCAAAATCGGAATCCATAAAAGCAGAGTATGAAAGAAATATATTCCAAGCGTTATGAACAGGTGGTGACAATAGGGAGAGAGACTTATTTTAAAACTAAACTTGTCCCCAGATAACAACCATCATAGACTCATATAGTCACACAGCACGCAAACAGCCAAATATAATCCCAAGCTAAACAAATATTACAGGCAGTAAGTAGCCAGCTGACTATGTTTCTCCATTGTAATCTGAATGTAGATTACAAGTGTGAAGCCATCTCCAGCACTTTGGTACCTCTTTCACCTATTTTTGTTGCTATTCATATTGTCCTTGACAGCACTCTCACTTTATAAAGTTTTTGATGAGTTTGAATTAATGATTTAGTTCCAAACATTCATTTATCCTGTCACTTAAAGACCCATAATCTGGATGAAACAACTTGAATAGTGCATCTTTCAGTTGGTTGTCTGGAGACATCTATATTAAAAACATTAGCAATAGTCTGCAACATTACTGAAAATTACAGCCAACTTATTTCCCCCTTTAAACACAAGATAAAACCAGGGTGTAAATCTTAAGCTTCATTTGAATCCATGTTAGAGTTTTGAATCATTTGATCAAGACTTTTGTGTACACCACATAGCCTTCTTTCGAAAAAAAAACTGATGGAATAAACAACTGGTTATAAATATGAAATTTAAAAATGAACAGTATTGTGACTATAATCACCGGATGTTGTCTCTCAGTATAATACTAAAAATGTTGAACTATCCTACTTAGAAAGCGTTTTGAGGAACATACCTTATAGTTTCTGCACGACGGGTTGAAAGCATTTGTCCCACAGACGAATAAGGTGTTATCGTTTCTTTTCAGAAGCAGTTTAATGAAATTGTGACATTCATCCTAAGCCAACAAGAAACAAATTGCTACATTATAGTCAATTTACAGTGCAAATGTTTCATTACACAAATACTACTGGAAACTGTGCTACTAAAAATGCCTTTATAGCAAAACAACAAAATGACAGTTTCTGCCTCTAAGGATTCACCACTGTAACAAATCAAGCCAGCAACTGGGGAACTCATTAGGAGATAACTGATAAAGCCAGTGAATCACATTAATGACAAAATCAAAAGGTCAGAGATTGCAACATATGATAACAGACATAGCAAGTCTTATGCTGAAGTGGCATCCATTAAGGAAATAATACCTGCTTACCTTATGCTTTCCCTTCATTCTGCATATGTCTATGTCAGCTTGTTTAGATCGCCATGTTAACTTCTGTGATGAGAAGTACCAGATTGTTAAAAGGTAGCATTTCGCACATTTTATCAGCTACCATCACAGAATACATAGCAGCTAATTCAGTTTATAAGCAGTGTTAAAAACATTGAACATCTAACAACCATGAAAACATCTATTTTGTGCAAGGCCATTTGACAGACTTCCTTGAATCATGAAGAACAAAATTCCTTTGGTAATGCCGAAAGTAACCAAGACCTGAATTTTTGCAATGAAGAACGGCATCCTCAGTTTAGCCAAATCAGTGCCGCAGACCAGTTGCTGGGAGTCCCACCTATTAACCCAGCAATCACCATTTTATTCCCCTTAGGGCGGTGGTTAAGAAGACAGGAGTGGGTTGTACTTTGCGCATCCACTGCTCACAGAAGCAGTTGCACATGCAGCTACCCTCAAATCAACTTTTGAAACTTCAATGTCCAAACCATGACTTGAGTCCACGGACAACTTTGGGAATAGTGAAGTGCCCTTTGGGATTGTGAAAAGTATGCATTAAAAAAAAGGATAAATTATTTCTCTGTTCAGCTGTAATGGGAACCATTAAGCTAATTGGGATGATCAAGTTGCTGGGATTTAAATGTGAACTTCACATTTTTGATAAAAGGAAACTTTCTGCAAGTGTAGAAGATTAAATCAGTGCTTGCTCTGACACTGTCTGGTATTATTACGCTTATGGGTATCATTAGCGCTGCATGACAGATCTCAACCTATTTTCACAGTGGGGTGCCAGTCAGCATCCAGTTGGATTTTTTTTGAGTGGGGTAAGGATTAAAGATGCTTGGCTCTTTTTAAAAATAAGGAACAAAGTAGTTAAATAGTCAAAGTGTTTCTTTTTAAATCAGTTATCATGTTTTCTCAAGTAATCAAAACTTAAGAATTTTATTTTACTTCATCTCCACATGAGTTCTATGCACAGTAGATTGGCAGCTAGGGTATAAGAGCAAAGTGTGATGGATGTGGGTGCATGTGTTGGCATTAAATTGGCATTGGGGCTATAGGGTCTTGGTGGTAGGAATTAGCTGATATGATTTGGCACAGATGGAGCATGGAGACTGAGGATCGGAGGAGTAACATTCTCTATCTTTCAAAAAAAAACAACTGCAGCTAAAGGATAAACTAGGTCTAAAAGTTGAAGTTCTAAATTGGAGAAATGCCAATTTTGATGGTACTAGGCAAGAATTTTCGAAAGCTGATTGGAGGCAGATATTCGCAGGTAAAGGGATGGCTGGAAAATGGGGAACCTTGCAAAATGTCCATATTACAGAGGAGGAAGTGTTGGATGTCTTGAAATGGGTAAAGATGGATAAATCCCCAGGACCTGATCAAGTGTACCCGAGAACTCTGTGGGAAGCTCGAGAAGTGATTGCTGGGTGTTTTGCTGAGATATTTGTATCATTGATAGTCACAGGTGAGGTGCTGGAAGACTGGAGGTTAGCTAACGTGGTGCCACTGTTTACGAAGAGTGGTAAGGACAAGCCAGGGAAATATAGACCATTGAGCCTGATGTTAGTGGTGGGCAAGTTGTTGGAGGGAATCCTGAGGGACAGGATGTACATGTATTTGGAAAGGCAAGAACTGATTTGGGATAGTCAGCATGGTTTTGTGTGTGGTAAATCATGTCTCACAAACTTGATTTGAGTTTTTTGAGAAAGTAACAAAGAGGATTGATGACGGCAGAGTGGTAGTTTTGATCTATATGGACTTCAGTAAGGCGCTCGACAAGATTCCCCATGGGAGAGAAATTAGCAAGGTTAGATCTCACAGAATACAGGGAGAACTAGCCATTTGGATACAGAACTGGCTCAGAAGGCACAAGACAGAGGGTGGTGGTGGAGAGTTGTTTTTCAGACAGAAGGCCTGCTGCCAGTGGAGTGCCACAAGGATTAGTACTGCATCCTCTACTTTTTGTTATTTACATAAATGATTTGGATGTGAGCATAAGAGGTACAGTTAGTAAGTTTTTGCAGATGACACCAAAATTGGAGGTGTAGTGGACAGCAAAGAAGGTCACCTCAGATTACAACAGGATCTTGACCAGATGGGCCAGTGGGCTGAGAAGTGGCAGATGGAGTTTAATTCAGATAGTGCAAGATGCTGCATTTTGGGAAAACAAATCTTAGCAGGACTTATACACTTAATGGTAAGATCCTTGGGAGTGTTGCTGAACAAAAAGACCTTGGAGTGCAGGTACATAGCTCCTTGAAAGTGGAGTCGCTGGTAGATAGGTTAGTGAAGGTGTTTGGTATGCTTTCCTTTATTGGTCAGAGTATTACAGGAGTCGGGAAGTCATGTTGCAGCTGTACAGGACATTGGTCAGGCCACTGTTGGAATATCGCGTGCAATTCTGGTATCCTTCCTATCGACAAGATGTTGTGAAACTTGAAAGGGTTCAGAAAAGATTTACAAGGATGTTGCCAGGGTTGGAGGATTTGAGCTAGAAGTGGAGGCTGAACAGTCTGGGGCTGTTTTCCCAGGAGCATCGGAGGCTGAGGGGTGACCTTATAGAGGTTTCCAAAATTATGAGGTGCATGGATAGGGTAAATAGACAAAGTCTTTTCCTTGGGGTCGGTAGGTCCAGAACTAGAGGGTATAGGTTTAGGGTGAGAGGGGAAAGATATAAAAGAGACCTAAGGGGCAACTTTTTCACACAGAGGGTAGTATGTGTGTGGAATGAGCTGCTAGAGGAAGCTGTGGAGGCTGGTACAATTGCAACATTTAACAGGCATTTGGATGGTTATTTGAATCGGAAGGGTTTCGAGGGATATGGGCTGGGCGCTGGCAGGCGGGACTAGATTGGTTTGGGATATCTGGTCGGCATGGACAGGTTGCACCGAAAGGTCTGTTTCCATGCTGTACATCTCTATGACTCTAAGTCCTGAACTAAGGAAGTGGACTTTTTCCAACAGCCCCATCTGCATCTTCCCCTGAATGAATACCTGAACGTCCAGGGCACTTTCTCCTGAATTAGATTTGGGAAATTTCTCAACTATGTATTCCTGGCCTGGGAGTGAGATATCAGGCCTAAATTAATATACAATACTGTATTTTAGTGAGGTTGCCTCTGTAATAATCATTTCACAAGACAAACCAATATATAAAATTAGAGATTAAATATTGTTCAAACTATGAATTTGCTAACTGAATAAGTAATTTTTGAAATAAACACCCCATGCCTCCTAAATAGACAATAAAACACTTGAATATATAGGGTTAGCACAACTGCAGCATTTGTAAATATATAGTTTGCTTACTGAAACATTTTACTTGAATAAAACTTGCCGTAATGGCAATTAATGACAATAATAGATTTTAACTCTAACATTGTGTAATAAACTCCTTTCTCTTGTATGTATTTTTGTGCTAACAAAACCAATATTGTGTGAACACTGTAACATACAGGGCACAGGCAGTTCTACAGGGTTATTACATTTAAAATTCCACTGCTGATTTCTATATTTGATTGTTCCAAACTATTATCACGTTCATGTTTTACCGATCAAAAAGGGTTGGGTGCACTGCAGGGTTGTCAATGGGTCACTAAAAAGCAGTTTTCAGATCACACTTAGTTGAAGTAGTCAGACAAAAACAGAAGCTGATGCAGAAAATAACTATTAAGCTGTGCGGCTGAAAAGACAACCAAACAACAATGGGTCTGTGTGGTTGGGCAGTCAGTGAGAAATCAAACAGCAGTTTGATGACTCTACACTGTTAGAACTAAGGAAGAAGTAGCCCAGAGACTTACTAGGCAGCCAAATGTTGGAACCAGAGCCCTGGAAATGTCCTGGGAGGCGTGGACATTCAGAAGAAGCTGCCTGTCACTAAAAGTTCAGCGCAGCTATGAGGGAGGGTGAAGAAACCTCACAAGCAGTATTTGCTTTTTACAGCCAGGTCAGAGCTCAGAAATAAGTCCAGGTATGAGCTAACATGGATGCGTTCATGGTTTATGAAAAATAAGAGTTGTGCCCGAGTGTAAGAGCTGGAGTGCAAGAATAGCACAGTCCCAGAAAATAAAGGTGAACTACTGTGTGCAAACAATTTATGGGCCAGTCTGTGACAGAACAGTTTGTTTTTAAGGCTGGATCAACAGAAAAGCAGCAGCATAATCTTGTGGCATTTTAATGAGGACTAGTGAATAACAGCGTCACGAACAGTGGGTGTGGATGTGGGTGGCAGGCTGGGGGCTGATTGCACTTGCTATTTGATGTGGGGTATTTGACCATAGGTAATCTGCTGCCATATTTGTATTGTTATTTTTGCAAATGTTGGAATATGTAAGTCATATCTAACTTTGCACACTTTAAACAATTCTGTTTGGTCAATGATCTTTGTAAGTTATATTTGTAATAAACTTGTACTTTGCTGTTAACTAAAGCTGACTCAATTGTTCCTAAAGGCGAAACCAGATATAGTCTAAAATCTACGTCAGTGGCTGTATCGCCACTGGTTACATTAAAAAAAATACTGTAACCAGTGGAGGAATGGGACTAGAAGCGGTTTGATGCTTTAATCCAAATCTTGGTCGTAACAGTCAGAATTTCCCTCAAAACTTGCTCATACTGAAGATTTTAGCTGTTCCATCTAACCCATGCTTTACTGCCCATAGTTCAACTCACAGTACTCGAGCCTTATCTGGATTCTGCATATGGGCCTTCATGTTTAAACTGAGACAGCACAGTCACAGAAACAAAAGAAACACATGCTACTTACTTTGTTAAAATTAATCTGCTCTGTGAAGGATGTATCCATTTCAACAGTGTAAATATGGTCTCTATAAATAGAAAAATCTACATGTTCATTTTAAGCTTTAACCGTAGTCTGCAGAATCTTATCGTACTCAACAGACAGCAAGCCAAGTGTTGCAATCATTCAATTTGAAATGCCTCACCACATAATAATACAACTATTATAAATACATTCAAAATGACTTTGGTCAATGGATTATTCATAAAAAGGCAGCAAATTGGTTTCCCAATAGCTCAGTTTATCCAGTGAGTAGCTGCACCATGCTGAACAGAAGGGTGCCCAGATTTGAACTCTGAACCTGATTGACATTCCTGACCCTGCTCACAGGGCATCAATTCCTATCAGAAGCCAATGTACATGAATGTCAGGTGAGGAAAGGATCAGTTTTAGCTGTGATGTTTTCCCTGTGCCCACCCAAATCTTTCCCCGTGGTCAATGTGGTTGCCAATGTTCACCATTCAGGTTCACTAATAAACAAAGAGCACGTGGGTCAAGACAGTTAAAGGCATAATGTATTGAAAGCTCGCAGAAAAAGGATCAATGCTTTCTAGAAGAGATTAAATAAATGTAATAGAGAAAAAAAAATTGGAAACTTAAAATAATTTATGACATTTAATACATCAAATTGAGAGTCGTAAAGTGTGCAGTCTCCCATTTTATAGATAAAATAATTATGATCCTTGCACCATTAATGATTCAATGGATGCACGGTGTCTCTCCCTTATTTACTTTGGACTAAAATGTGTTCCACTCTTCTTTCAAGTCACCATTTCCAATCTATACTGATGGAATCAAGTGATCTGTATGCGCTCATTAGGTAAATTAGAAACTCTACATACTTTGGAGAGTACCTGAAGGTTTTGGCATTCAGCACTGAATTTTGAGCATAGCCCCTGCTGATAAGATCATTTTCACTAATGTAATAGTAGAGAAAGGAGAGTCAGTATATAGCTGCACATCAACGCAGAATTGCCACAGATGCAACTTCTCACACCTACAGCACACCAATCTTTCCATTATAGAATACTGACAAGTACAATTAGATCTCCTTCATGTAACCGTATATGGAGAGGTGGACATTGGACACCAAAGCTGAATGAAAGATGAACAGTAAATCTGAAACCCCTGGCTGTGCATTTTTAAAATTCACCCTTGCATATACCCTTAACTTGAAACCTTCCTAGAGATGATATCGTCTGACTTTAAGTAATAAACAAAACACTGTTTATACTTGACAAGGACATGCTCAAAGTGGCACATTTCTTTGCTGAAAATGTTTGAATAAAATTGCAATGTCGACAATTGCAAAGCATTTTCAAGCCATGCTTAGAGTCTAATGCATTTCATCCACTCATTCAAAACAATACACAGACAAATAGTCCATTGTCTTTGCCAAGTTTCCTTTATGAAATGTCAAATTGCTTATACATTGCTGAGAACTGCACTTTCTTTACAAATACCCACCAATTCTCCAACAGGGAAAACCATTAGCACGCCAGGTGCAAAGCTATTTTTAAATTCTACCACACACAGTCCCTCTATGACAGCAGAATAGGCATAAATGTTGCCTAGGAGGGGAAAGAATACTTATCTAGAACGGCTAAAACAATTGCTTTACTTTCTATTTGTATGCCATTAAATGGATCTCTGTATAAAATCTGACTGTATTCCAATCGTTGCAATTTAGAAAAGCATTTGGTTGTGGGCATTCTAATGCGTTACTGTATCCAGACACTTCTGTGTTTTGACAGATCCACTCAGTACAGCCAATTATTCAAATTGGTATTTATACAACACAACAATTAATGTGTAATCTCAACTATAGTATTATTATTTTTTATATGAAATTAGGCAATGGAAAATAGTTACTGTGCAACTATTTCCAGGAGACCAAAGGTGTTTTTTTCCCCACAAAACAATAAAAAGGTCCAGTTTATAGCACATACATACACAATATCCAAAAGTCTTCATTCTGCTGCCAGCCAGAGCAGCAGTAAAGTTGCTACAACTCTTGTCAGCATCCTTGATTGGATCAGTGGTTGGAATGGGGAGGGATAGCAGAAAAGAGAAGAGGAAATAGCTAAATGTTCCTGTCAATGCCCATCCATGATCAACTGCCAAATTGATGCCCATGTATCTCAGTAAAGTTTGAGGGTTGGGGGTGGTTCTGCTGGGAATGAACAGTGCGGCCCCTGCCTCTGGTTTAATGATTTCCATTTAGAATAAAGCAATATATTGCTTTCTTTAAAAATAATTATTCCAATAATCAGGTTTTTCATCTAAACCTTTGTAATGATATTAAAAGACAATTATAGGATCATTTGTGCGTTTTAAAAAAACCCTGATATTTCAAGATGTGTCTTTATATTTCCAAAGCACAATCCACTGGAGGCTATTACAAATTTGATTTCCGAACAATTGTGTTCGGACAATGGTTACCTATCTACTGGCATTATTAAACAGCTAAACCTATCGCACTTACAAAGGGACTATTTTCACAAATGCTTTGTTTGCAAAACAAGCTTTTTGAATAGTGCAACATTTTGAATTATGTCAAACAACATCTACGTGCTATTCACACTACTACACTGTGGGAAAAAAATGTTTCCTTTCTCCAAAAACAGAATACAAACTTGCTTTTCATGCTCATGACAGAACATATTCAACAAATTATCTTTGCCTTAAAGTAGCTTATTTAAAAACTTCTGTTAGAAAGCATTAAAGAGCCAAACAGATATTAACTTCAATATAAAAAGGAACACTTTTTAGTACAGTCAGACCAGTGCCTGGTTACCATCCAATTGACATAAAGATAAATTACTCGTCTTCCTTTCCTTTATTTTCTTTTTGATACACCTTTTCGCCATCCAACACTAATTGAATTATGGTAGAGGCCATGATTCAAATAACGTTTCTTTTGCAGTATCCAGCTTCCAAATTGAATTTAGCTCCCATAATTTTAACTCAGCAGTAAATGAATGCTCCTTGAGCAAACATGACCTTCTACTTCCTGCACATGATCCCCCTTCATTAGTGCAAGTCTAAAAATAGCACTACATCCTGATTTAAATGGACAGAAACCTCATGGAGTTGAATCTATATCTGAGCAGCAATGCTCCCCATAAGCTGTATACTTGCGTGGTCACACACCATGATCCTCCACTGTATGACTTCCCCTCTGGTTTAACTACACTACTCAGATGTCCATGCAAGCACCACGAACATGAGAGGACATTTCTAGGGAGGAATAAGAGGGTATTTTTGGCATGGTGACATGTTTCACACTATCATCTAGATTGTGAACAGATCACTGTCATGAAAATAATGATATTTTTGTCTTAGGTTGCATCCTCTCAATTGTTTGTCACAATATGCTAAAGGTAAAATATATAATGAAGGCAGAATGTTTATGGATATATTAACATGTTGTTATTAAAAAAGTCTACAAGGTAAGAACACAACCTCACCAGGTTAATTTGGATATAAAGCAATAGCAAAAGACGGATGTTAGTGATCAATCACATGTTTAACATCTTTCTTTTTTTAAAAACTGTATTGACTTCATTAGACTGATATAAAACAGGCTGCAAATTTTCCATCACGTCTTTCACACCACAGGAGATAAAGATGTATCCCCACTGTCCAGATTTGCAAATGTAAAAACAGCAGCAGCAATTTAAAGCTGGCAAAGCTCAACTTTGGTATCATTCACAATGTAAAGAGAGTCTCCAGCTGACCTTGTGTCAAATACAAACCTGAATGGAAGTGAGGCATGTGTCAACCACAAGCTAACTGAGTGGGAGAATAGGCTCAAATTGAACTACACTTGTACCTTTGCATCTGTGTATATGTATATGAAAAGCACCTAAGTATCTTGTAGATCAGAGACTCACCCTGCAACCTTCAAAAAAAGGACACAAAAACTACCTTCTATCACTGCAAGCACTTTTCCTACTGCCTAACAATGCCATGCAAGGGTTGTACTTCAATTAATCCCATTATATGATATAAACAGCTAGAGCCACTTTCTTCAAACTAGTCAGTAAATTGAACTCATGGTTTGACAGGTTAGTGAAATAATACTTACCTAGCAGCAATGTAGAGTGTTCGATTCATTTTCACAATCAGCTGAATGTCCAGCTTGTGTCTTAGTGTGTTATTTCGTCCAGGTTTGTGACCCAAAAATACAGGATAATGTTTAGTATCTGTTAAAGAGAGAAAAAGCATGTGACCCAATCAATTTGTGAATTACAATTCCCACACTTAGTTCAACACTTCTGGTACCCGAAGGCAGTTATGTAATATCACAGCAGATTTCACATGCACTCATTCCTGTAATCCTTGTTAAAAGTCAGCAGGGACACTAATTTCATTGCGAACTAAAAATTCTTGCTTAGGAGGAAATTACATTTCACTTTCTCTATGCTTAAAGACATTTAACTAGTTCTAGGCAAAAGCATCATGTGTCATTGATGTTTTGCATTTGTTAAAATTAGCACATAATAAAATTTTACTTGAAAACTTACAGTTGCCATGTGCAATACTGATTGGCTCAGAGTCTTCGGGGAAACCAGCCCCAGCAAAATGTAGTAGCGAAAAATATAGCAGCAAGGCCTCAGGCTTCATAGTAGCACAGCTAGCTCACCTCTTATTTCCACTTAAGCCTGTCAAAAAAAAGAGGAAAGTAAATGTCAATTTCACATCCACTGTAACTATGATTGTTAAAAATTATGATTAAAAATGGGATTATATTGCATCTTGTACATGTACCCATTGCTCAGAGGTCAATAGATAGGGAAAAAGAACGAAAGAATGAAAGAGAGAGAGAGAAAGAAAGGGAGAGAGAAAGAAAGGGAGAGAGAAAGAAAGGGAGAGAAAGAGGAGAGAGAGAGAGGAAAGAGAAAAAGAGGATAGAGAGAGAGATAAAGAAAGAGAGAGAAAGAGAAAGAGAGAAAGAGAATAGAGAGAGATAGAGAGAAAAAGAGAAGACAAGAGAAAGAAAAAGAGAAGAAAGAAAGAAAGAGAAAGAAGGAAAGAAAGTAAAGAAAGAGAAAGAAAGAGGGAAACCAAGACAAAGAAAAAAGTGAGGGAAAAAGATGATAGTTAATTTCCATTCCAAAATTCCCTAGGTGGTTGAAGCATTCCCACTGAAAAGAACAGAAATGAGGAAATTGCTTGTCCACAAATTCCAAGTTCCTTTCAAAATCACCTCCGAAGGTCAAACCATTCACACAACTGCAAATAAATCAAACAGGAAGAGTAGAAACAAAAAGGAAGGAATTAAATGGACCAGAGTCTTCAAACTTAGTGTCACTGTCTTGTTGACACTAATTGGCTGAAGAAATCTAGCCAAATGCTCTTTTGCATTAACTTTTAATCATCAATTGAGAAATAGATTTTAATTTACATTCTTCTGGGACCTGTACAGTTTCATAACCAAAGTCAACATTGCACCATATTCAAGACATAACATATTATGCATTCAGACCATGAATAATGGTTGAGAACTGTACAGTGCAGGATGATATCTGTACATAAACCTACCTATCTGCCTAGGGATGACTTTTGAATCAGCACAAGAAACTGTCCCAATGGTCCTCTGACAGGTATTGTAACCTTCATGATTTGATAATAAAAGGTGCTAACGAGGCACTGATGTCTGATGTAGCTGCAACTCTATTACCTTAAACCAATATATGCAAGTACAGCTCAACTGCTGTCATATGACCTCCTGCAAATAAAGACGACAGATCCAATACTTTCAGCAAATGATACCCAATGTAGACCTCAATCCAATGGAGTTAGCGCTAATAATGTCAATAAGTTCATTAAATAAGTGTTTTAAAAGGATATCAGTAAGTCACATGTTAATTTGCAAAAATCTGACTTTGATTTGAATGCAACGTTCTAAACTGTACGTCTCAAGAGACTCTTAAATTAGCACAGATCTACCTCAACTCCTGCTCTCATGTCCAAGTGTGCTGTTTTCTGATCTTGAAAAAGATGCGCGCACTCTGTCTGCAAATCCTATACTCTTTGTCTAAATGATTGCTTGTACCCACCTAGAAATGGCTCAACTTCTGTTTCTTGTTTTTTCATTCTTTCTACCGTGCCCATACAAGAAGCAAAAGGAGGACAATATGATTTTGTAAAGAAATAAACAGGACAAAATAGTAGATGCATATAACTGGCATTTGCGTGCAATTGTATTGTTAAAATAATACCTTAAGTCTTGAATTTTGCTTGCTACAGGCATTTGATGTTTGGAAATGGCCACTGTAGAAGCTGATAGCAGGGGTATTGGGAAAGCGGTGGCCATTTATCAGCACCAGATAGCTCCAATAACTAATGCAGATAAGTGTACAAATATCAGATTCTTCTACAAATTCCTCTGAACCTACTACATATTCACATACCTATAGTATTTCAATATCCCATTTTCATGCACACCTGAAGATATAAACCTAATGCTGTAAAATTATAATAATGACAGGCTAAAGTTCCACATGCTCTTCAAATGTTATGAAGAGCAAAGATGGAAAGAACCTGCAGCAATGTTGCAATTAATGTGATCTTATGCTTTTTACAACCTTTTACAATTAGTTCATAAAATACAACATCGTAATTGTAATGCAGAAAATGTGATAGTCAAAATGCACATGAAAGCCATGTAAACTGAAATGAGATAATAACTAATTTTTTTATAATATGTAAATATAAATATTAGCTTGGATGCCAGAAGACAGACAGTCTATCTTAGTTTATCCCAAAGATGTTGCATCAAAAGTTATTTTCTCTCTATACTTAGTGCATTGAAATAAAAGGTCAAATGTGTCCTTTATTGCTTGACACTTTCATAAATTTATGGATCTCAGGAGGGAGCCTGCACCCATGAAGAAGGGCCACAGACCTCAAAAGTAGTAACTTTTTTTCTCTCCACGGATGATGTCAGACCAGATTCTCTCCAGCAATCTCGGCCTCTGAAGATCCTGGATTTTATTTGCTACGCCACTAGAGACCAAGCTTTCTGTTATCAAGGCCTTAAACATTAACATTTGTCATCCTGAACTTCTCTGCTTCATTATTTTTCTTTGCTCCTTTAAGCCACATACAAATTTAGGTCCATGATCAAGCTTTTGATAACTTGACAAAAAATCTCCTTTGTTGGCACAGTGTCAAATTTTATTTGGTAGTGTTCCTGTGATGAACCTTGAATCGATTTACTAAATAAATCGAGGAGACATTGAAGACATGGCCCCTCTTCAGCTCTAGTAAAATCCAATAGTTTTAGTCAAAATCCAGTAGATTTTCATGACAGATGGATTCTGTGAGGATCCAAACTATGATGAATTACTGTCACGAGGGTTATTCAACATAAGGGAAAGAAAATGCTTCTATATCTGATTGTACCAATTGGTACAGAGTAGGGTGGGTAAGAAATCAGTCCTTTTGGCACTAAATTTGTTTTGGTGAATTCATTAAGCTTTGAATTGACACTGAGTCACCCTTTGTCAGAACTGATGAAGGTTCCGCTGATGTTCTGATGAAGAGTAACTGGCTGTAAAATGTTAACTCTGCTTTTCTCACCACAGATGCTGCCAGCCCTGCTGAGTTTCTCCAGTAGTCCGCTTATTTCAGAGTTCTAACATCTGCAATTCTTTGTTTTTATGCAACGTTTTAGTGATTGTTCTTCACTGTGGCATATGAATCACTCCATTCAGAAGAGCTAACCAAATCCTCTCTTATCTAATGAAACATACGAATGGGGCAGACAGCCTCAATAGAATTGTAATCTAACTCACAGTACAGATTGCCATTATATGAACATAGGAATTAGGAGGAGATTACCTGACCTCAAACCTGCTCTACCATTCAATAAAGATCATAGTTGATCTCTTTACTCAATATTCTCACCTACCCTAACAGATTATTGGTAAGCAGGGAAATGAAAGGCTATCTACCTCGGCCTTAAAAATTTTCAAAGGCTTTGCTTCTATTGCCTTTGAGGATAAGCGTTCCAAAGACCGCTGATCTTCAGAAAAGAATTCTCCTCATTTTTGTCTCTATAGGTGATTCCTAGTTGTAGACTTCCCCCACAAGAGGAAACATCATTTCCAAATGCACTTGGAGGGGTCTTGTTTGAAACAAGCTGCCAATTAATCTAAACTTAGCAGATATAAATCTAGCCTGCCCAATTATTGCTCATTAGACAATCCACCCACTCCAGGTATTAGTCTAGTAAACCTTCGCTGAATTGCATTCACCATATTTACGAGACTAATACTGTACACAGTACACCAAATGTGGTCTCACTTGCCTAGTGAAAAAAAAACCTCCCTACTTTTGTATTCAGTGCTCATCGCAACGACATCCTATTAGCTTTCTTAATTTTTTGCTGTACCTACATATTAACATTTTGCGATTCATGTACTGGGATACCCAGATCCCTCTGCATCTCCAACAATTTAGATGATATACTTCTTTTCAATTCCTCCTGCGAAAAGGACAATTTCATATATTTCCACTTTATGTACCATTTGCCACATCTGTTCACTCAGAAACCACAGTTCTTTAAGCCTTCTTATAACCTCATTACAATTTACTTCCCTATATATATCTTTGTTTCATTTACTAATTGAACAACTATACCTTCCATCCATTCATCTAAGTCATTTATATAAATTAGCAGCATACATATTGCTTTGCTGTTGCTGGGTATGAACTCTGCCATATATGAGAATCAAAAAAGGATTTCACTTCTGTAACAACCAACTGGTGTGACTATAAGCAGCGTATTGTTCAAGTCAGTCCAATATCCTGGCAGTAGCTAGATGCCTTTATTCTCTCTCAGTCCCGTTGCCAGCTGAATTTGAGCTTACATAGCAAATCCAAAGTGTGGCTACTGTGTGACAAGGGCTGTCTGTTAACGATGTGCCCAATACCATGGAACATAAACAACAAATGGAACTGCATCAAGTTTAAAGGAAAGGTTTGGCAGGAAGAGGATGCAAGTACAAGGAAATGAAATAGGGGAGTGAAATAGGATTAGGTTAGGTTACTTGCTTCTGTGATGAAATGTCATGTCTTTAAATTGAGGCAATGTTTGCACATAAATGATAATTTGTCATTTTAGGGAGCATAACATTAATTACAAATGAATTCTGCTCAAAAATTTAGTAATCTTAAAATATATTTTATTTCCAGTATCATCAGAATTTTGCTTTGTTTAGGTAATTAGTGGTGGTCTAAGGCTATTAACCTGTGCCGTTTTCAAAAGGAACGTGGAAAGAAAAATAGTTGCTGGTTCTTCTCTTGCTTTTTGACTGCCTAAATAATGTTGAAACATGGCTCTCATGGTAAAGCCGATAGAAATTATAGTTACTTGGGGAAATAGCCATTTCCTATTGTCACACTATTTGACCAAGTTGTGAAAGAGCCAGAACACTACATTAATGACGATTGGGAAGATGGAACTCCTCTTAAATTGGTCTCCCAGCAAAATGCTGTATCATTTTTTTTAAAGCGTCTGTTCTCTGACCTGAACAAGAAATTGGAAAGAAAGATGCCCCCAAACAATGATACAGCATTTTGCTGAGACACCAATTTAAGATGAGTTCCACCTTCCCAATCGTCATTAATGTAGTGTTCTGGCTCTTTCACAACTTGGTCAAATAATGTGACAATAGGAAATGGCTATTTCCCCAAGTCACTGTAATTTCTATCGGCTTTACCATGAGAGCCATGTTTCAACATTATTTGAGCAGTCAAAAAGCAAGGGACGAACCAGCAACTATCTTTTTTTCCAATTTCTTGTTCAGGTCAGAGAACAGACGCTTTAAAAAAAAACTTAATATGTTCTACTTTTTTTTGCAGCTCACCTTCAAAAAGTCTACATTTTGTTCATCAATGTAACTATTTATTTCATTGCTACACTCAGCACACCAGCAGCACAAAATCCTTGCCTACCTTTTTATTTACTATATGTTTGACTTTTCCAGAACTTTGCAACCTGCACCTCATTCTGCACCAACTTCTGTTTGCAAAACTGCTCTATTCCAACCAGGGAGCAAAATATTGAATTCTTAGCATAGAAGCCTTACAGTGTGGAAACAGGCCCTTTGACCCAACAAGTCCACACCGACCCTCCAAAGAGCATCCCACTCAGACACATTCCCCTACTACTCTACATTTACCCCTGACTAATGCACCTAACCTACACATCCCTGATCACTATGGGGCAATTTAGTCTGGCCAATTCTCCTAACCTGCACATTTTTGTATTGTGGGAGGAAACCCACACAGAGACTGGGAGAATATGCAAACTCCAAACAGACAATCGCCCGAGATGGGAATCTAACCAGTCTTTGTTTTTCTGGACTGAAATATCTTAGAACGTTTATGACATTAAAAATGTTAGATAATTGCAAGTTGTCATTGTGGTCTCATGCAATGGTAATAATATTCTATAAACTAATAGAAGAAACCTTACAATGAATGGATAAAGTAGGTGCATCAGAAACTCTCTGTCTTCAAACTAAAGCATCAGTAGAACATTCATCGTAAAACATTTCAGAAACTAAAACTGATTATTAGAAGTAACACAACTTTCACACACAACCGCACTCTCACTTCGACCAGTTTACATATTCTCCCTGTGTCTGCGTGGGTTTCCTCCGGGTGCTCCAGTTTCCTCCCACAGTCTAAAGATGTGCAGGTCAGGTGAAATGGCCATGCTAAATTGCCCATAGGTTAGGTGCGTTAGTCAGAGGGAAATGGTCTGGGTGGGTTAGTCTTCGGAGGGTTGGTGTGATTTGTTGGGCTGAAGGGCCTGTTTCCACACGGTGGGGAATCTAAAAATCTAAATTTTAAACAACTTCTTTTCAAAATATCTGTAACTATGTAATTGCTCTCTTTTTGTTTATTCACAGGATGCATTTGCTCTCAAACCTTCTCAACAATTAAAACTCATTGTATTTGAAAGGGAAGTGGAAGGATGGGAAAGGTTGTTGCTGGTCCTTCTTCTGCATTGTAACTTCAACAGTAAATTGCCAAAAATAAGTTGAAACACAGCCTTCAGGACAAAGACTGTATGAGTTACTGCTAGCTTGAAATAATTTGAGGGGACAGGGGTTAAATTATCTGCAGAAGTTTAAAGTACAGAGCACTTGTGCATGTCTAGATGAACCAAATGGAGGGAAAAGAGCTGAAACTGTGCTCAAAAGGAGCTGCCACAAAAGAAGTTAGACAACAGAGGCTGTGTATACCCCACAGTTGATGAATTATTCTCATTAAAATTCCACTGTAATATGCTGTAGTTTAAATCTTTCTACAGTGCGATTACAATGTTAAGAGTCATCTAAAACGGGGATTTCTCTCATATCTCCACCTTAAATTTACATTCAACTTGTTGCAAGTGTTTCTCCAGATGCCACCTTCCTTGCGTTATAAATGATGATAGGTAGTTCAACTACAGATGCTTCACAACCAAAGTCAACACACACACAACTGAATAATGATCAAAAGTAGAATCTCTGACCCGGAGACAGGGAAGACAACTGGCAAGCTTCCAGTGTAAGCCAAAGGCAGAAACAGGCACCTACCTGTGGTTTGGTTCAGTTCTCAATTAACAAATGAAGGCTCAATGACATAATTCTCAACCAGTATTCCAGACAGTTTAGTATTTATATCTGTCCCACTTCAAGCTGCTGCAAGTATCAGGCAGAATAACTTAATGCTGCTTCCACTGCATCACTCTTCACTTAATACTTAGATCTGCTGGCAGTGATATCAGTACAGCATCTAGAATGTTGGACTTTTACCTAATTATTGCATTCAATAAGCCAATCTACTGTGTTTCTATATAGACAAGGAGACTAACACCTTTCTTTTCAATATAAGTAAGCAGTGCACCAATCTGTCACCACACAAGCCATTCAAAAGCTAAAAAGAAAAACAGAATCAAATCGCACAAGGGTTAATCCTCATGAGGAGGCAGAATTAACAGACAATGCCTCCTTTGTTACCATCTTTTGGCGGCACCATGCTTTCGATATATTTTGCTCTTATCTCAATCCTTCCAGGAAGTTCAAAGAAATTGAAACAAATTAAGTTGAAACAGATGAGAGCTGCATTTTGGCATTTTTGGCAATTATAAAAATGTTTTTACAAAGTGGATTTTTAAAGAATTAAAAGCAATCATTTGTAGTTTGATCTCCGGCACTTTTGAATGATATTATTAGTGCTGGAGAGTTATTTTTATCCTAACGCACAGATAATAGGAAGCTTCAGAAAGATCTTTTCGCTATAAATGATAAGCTAGTTGCAACTGAAGGAAATCTGACAAGGTCTAATGTTGTATCTGGAGGCGAAAAGCATTACAATACAATACTGTAAACCTGTCACACACATCAGCATTATCCACTGCGCCAACATTGCTCCAGGGGTTAGCACAACTTTGAAGCACAAATGAATGTTTAAATTGAACCAACCCTCTCCTGACCTACCCAACACTTAATAGCGACACCCTAAATAGCATACTGGCTGTTACAGCATGGTCTATTAGACTGAAGTCCAATATCCCTGCTCCCTGAACCACAGAGGTTCAGTCAGCCAATCAATTTTGGTCGTAACCTTTACTGCAAATGGTCCCATGAGATTTCACAAGACACCTGTTCTACTCAGTTTGCAGCATTAGTAAACGGACATTGGTAAGCAGACAGACGGCCACTAAGAGTATTACTCAGAAGGCAGAAGTCTTGCCAGCTGGGGCAAAAGATCAAAGTGTGCCAGCAGCACTATTATTTGCTCTGGCAGTAGTAAGGCTACAGATGCAGGGAGCGCATGCTTCACTGGCAGCACTTACTCAAAGAGGGCTGAATGGAGTTGCAGAATGCCAAGGACTAGTTGGCCACATACTGGCAATGGTGATGGGAAAGATGGTTTCAATACTGGCCAAGCTGATGTCTGAGAGGCAGCTATACAGGGGCTCCTCCATGGAGCTCCCGAAATAAAGGAGGAATCCCCTTCCATTGCTCAAGGAAACTGGGAAGTAGCAGGAAGTTAATTGACCATTTTAGTAACTCAATTGTCAGTCCAACAATAGTCCTGATGTTGGCAAAACAGTAAGACAATAGGATGAGTTTGGTCATTGCTAAAACATTGCTAAACTGTATTTCTCATTATCTCATTCTTAAAGACCTCTCACTTCTCAACCATCCCTTTGCCTGTGAATAGCCTCCCTCAATCAAGTTTTGAAAGTTCTTATCAAATACCTTCAAAATTGGTCTTAATCCAGTTTAGAACTAACTTGTTAACTAGTTCTATCCTTACAAACTATTAGAGCCATAGTCAGAGGTCAGAAACAGATCCTTCTTCAGTCCAACTCTTCCACACCTACCTGACATCACAAACTGATCTAATCCCATTTGCTGGCATTTGTCCCATAATCTCTCTAAACCCTTCCTATTTGTATACACTCAGATGTCTTTTAAATGTTCAAATTGTATCAGCCTCTTCTGGCAGCTCATTCCACACATGCACCACCCTCTGCATGTGTGAAAAAGTTACCCAAAGTCCTTTTTAAATCTTTCCCCTCTCACCTAAAACCTATGTTCTCTAGTTTTCAACTCCCCCACCTTAGGAAAGACGATCTTGGCTATTCATCCTATCTATGCCTTTCATTGTTTTATAAACCTCTCTAAGATCACTTTTCAGTCTCCAATATTCCAAGGAGAAAACCAAAACCCTATTTAGCCTCTCCCTATAGCTCAAACCTTCCAGTCCCAGCAATATCCTTGCAAATCTTTTCTGTACCCTCTCACATTTAACAACATCCTTCCTGTAGAAGGGTGACTAGAACGGTGTGCAGTATTTCAAAAGTGGCCTCAATGTCCTGTACAGTCGCAACATGACATCCCAGCTCCTATTCTCAATGTTCTGACCAATAAAGGCATTTGTGCCAAAAGCCTTCTTCACCAGCCTGTCTACCTGCAACTCCACTTTCAAGAATGTATGCACCTGCACACCTAGGTCACATTCTTTGGCAATACTCCCCAGGGTCCTACCATGAGCTGTACTGGTCCTGCACTGATTTGCCTGACCAAATTGCAACATCTCACATTTATCCAAATTAAACTCCATCTGTCACTCCTCAGTCCATTAGTACGCCTGATCAAGTTCCTGCTGTACTCTGAGATACAGGTAGTTCTTCCGTAATACCATGGTTATTTTTATGCAACCCCACATTATAGAAAAGTTACACTTTAAAACAACCTGTTATCATCTTCACTGTCCATAATACCATCTATTTTGGTGTCTTCTCCAAATTTACTAAGCATACCTCCGATATTCACATTCAAATTATTTATAAAAATGACAAAAAGTAGCGGACGCAGCACAGATCCTTATGGCATACTGATAGTCACAGGTTTCCAGTCCGGAAAACAACCTTCTATCTCCGTGCCAGTTTTGGCTAGCTCCCCTGGATCCCATGTGATTTAACCTTACTAACCAGAACCTTGTGGGATGCTTTGCTGAAGTTCACATAGACATCCTCCGTGTTCATCAATCTTCTTTGTCACTTCTTAAAAAAACTCCATCAAGTTAGTGAGACATGATTTCTCATGCCCAAAAGTCATATTGACTATCCCTGATCAGTCTTTGCCTTTCCAAAAGCATGTAGACCCTGCCCCTCAGCATCCAAGCCCTGAACCTTATAACAGTCCCAGTATATGTTGGAAAATTTAAATCCATTACAACCTTATTTTTCTTAGATATCTGAGATCTCCATACATATTTCTTGTCAATTTCCCACTGACTATTGGGGGACCCACATTACAAATCGCAAGGTGATCATCCCTTTTTTTAATTTCAAGTTCCACCCTTTTAAACCTTCACTGGACAATATCAAAGGATGGCTTTGTGCGAGGGAAATCATGTCTCACAAACTTGATTTAGTTTTTGGAAGAATTAACAAAGAAGATTGATGAGGGCAGAGCAGTAGCTGTGATCTATATGGACTTCAGTGAGGCATTCGACAAGGTTCCCCATGGGAGACTGATTGGCAAGGTTAGATCTCATGGAATACAGGGAGAACTAGCCATTTGGATACAGAACTGGCTCAAAAGGTAGAAGACAGGTGGTGGTGGTGGAGGGTTGTTTGTCAGACTGGAGGCCTGTGACCAGTGGAGTGCCAAAAGGATCAGTGCTGGGTCCTCTACTTTTTGTCATTTACATAAATGATTTGGATGCGGGTATAAGAGGTATAGTTAATAAGTTTGCAGATGAAAAATTGGAGGTGTAGTGGATAGTGAAGAGGGTTACTTCAGATTACAATAGGATCTAGACCAGATGGACCAATGGGCTGAGAAGTGGCAGATGGAGTTTAATTCAGATAAATGCGAAGTGCTGCATTTTGGGAAAGCAAGTCTTAGCAGGACTTATACACTTAATGGTAAGGTCCGAGGGAGTGTTACTGGACAAAGAAACCTTGGAGTGCAGGTTCAGATGCCTTTTCTCTTTCTTTACCTGAAGTGCAGAGATGTTTAAATTCTGTTCTCAGCTATGACCCTCACAGCAGACTAATCTATACACCAGGTGACTAGTGTCATAATTGGTTGTCAACACTTTTTTCTGTATACTCTTGGAAGGCCAAAACAAACAAATTCTGCCAGAGATGGCTTTCTCCTGTGAGGAACCTTACTTTACAATCCACCTTGGCCAGTCGAATGGAATATTCTGCCTATTTACACAGGATGCTTTACTGTTTTGCCCACATTAAAAATGGGATTATAACCCAGACTAAGTTCAGGAATTCAGGAGAACCTTCCCGTGCTAAAAGCAGAAAGATATGAATCAGAGCTCTTCTATTTATTTACATGCCAACATATTTTTATTCTGAGTTTTAAGAGCAGGGTTGAAAGGTAGACAAAATATTTGAAACAAGCCAGAAATCTTTCTGACAGGATGAGGATAGGTTGTAGTTCATAAAGGACATCCAGGGCAGCCTGTTGAATTTAGCACTGCATTCAGACAGAAACCATTTTGGTTGCTCCAGAGGCCTCACCTGCAGCATTAGTCAAACATTGATGGAGTAGCCATAAATGCCCTTGAAGCTCAGATAACAGTAGGAAGATCCCATTGAAGAACCAGGATCAATTCAGCTTCAATAGACTGAATAACCTGGAAATGGGTCAAGGTCTTAAGAAAGTGGAGAAATAGGTCACTTGGCTCTGTTAGCCTACACTGCCAATCAATAAGATCATGGCTAATCTGAATGTGGCCATTATATTTGCCTGCTAGCCCCCATAATGCTCAACCCCTTACAAATAAAAACCTGCTTGACTCATCTTTAAATATAGAATCCCTGCAGGCCCTTTGGCCCAACAAGTCCACACCAACCCTCCGCAGAGTTACCCAACCAGACCCATTCCCCTACACCATTATTCTACATTTATCCCTGACTAATGCACCGTACCTACACATTCCTGAACACCATGAGCAATTTCCCATGGCCAATTCAATTAATCTGCACATCTTTGGAATGTGGAAGGAGACCTGAGAACCCAGAGGAAACCCACGCAAACAGGAGGAGAATGTCTGGTCTGGAGTTTGTACAGTCGCCAGAGGTTGGAATCGAACCTGGGTCCCTAGCACTGTGAGGCAGCAGTGCTAACCACTGAGCCACCGTGCTGCCCTAAACATGCTCAATAACAGCCTTCCAGTATTTTGTGAGGGAGAAAAAAAGCCAAAGATTACCAGCCCTCCGAGGAGAAACTCTTGATTCTATGTTAAATGGAAGACCCCTTTTTTTATACTGTGCTCTGTCATTCCAGATACCCCCATGAGGAAAAACATCCTCTCAGCATCTATTCTTGTCATGTTCACCACAGAAGCTTAATTAAACTCATCTTTCTAGACTCCAAATAAGTAAATGCCCGGCTTGTTCAACCTTTCTTTGAATAATAACCCCTTCATCCCAGGGGTCAACTTAGTGAACCTTCAATGAACTGCTTTCAGTACAAATATCTCCCTCTTTAAGTAAAGAGAGCAGAACTGTACACAGAATTCTTGGTGTGGTCTTCCCTGTGTGATTGTAACAAGATTTCCTTATTCTTAAGCCATCCCCTTGCAATAAAAACCAACATTCTACTTACCTTTCCAATTCATTTTGGAATCTGCATGCCAACTTTTTTTGAGATTCATCTACATGGATATGGAGATCATTCTGTCCAACAAATTTCTCTCTCCATTTAAATAATATTCTATTCTTTTATTCTTCCTGCCATTGTAGACAACTTCACATTTCCTACATTATACTCAATCCACCAATTTTCTTTTTTGTTTGCCTATTCAAGCTATTCGTAACCTCCACACAATTTGCCCTCCTAACCATCTTTGAATAGTCAGCAAAAATGGCTACAGATATGCTCAGTTCCTTATCTAATTTTTTTTTAAGAAATGCAAATAGTTGAGGGACCAGAACTGCTCATTTTGGCACCCCACTAGGTACAACTGGCCAACCAGAAAATTATCCATTTATTTGAACTTTATTTCCTGTTAGTCAATCCTATATCCATGCCAATATAGTACTTCAACACCACAAGTCCTTGTTTTGTGCAATAACCTTTCATTGGCACCTTTTGGAAATCCAAAAATATGACATTACTGCCTCCCCTTTATTCATGTTGCTTTAGCATCCATGAAAGAGCTTTAAAAATTTGTGAAAAGCGATCCATGGTGGATGTGACCAGATTATAATTGTCCACTACTGCTTCCTTAATAATAGATTCCAGTGTTCTTATCATGACAGATGTCAGGCTAACTGTCCTACAATTTCCTGCTGTCTATTTCCCTCCTTTCTTGAACCAAGGTGCTATATTTACGATATTCTAATCCAATCTGAATTTTGGAAAATTACAACTAATACAATCACCATCTCTGCAGCTACTTCTTTTCAAACCAACAATGCCAGTCAATAGCCTGAAAAAATGGTATTCATTTTTAACAGGAATGCAGGAAAAAAACAGGCATGTTAGCATCATTCCCAGTGATTTTGCACTATTCTGAACATAAACATAGGAAAGGAAGTAGTATAGTGGAACGGTTACAGCAAAATCTACTAGTACAGGAGTTGGAAAGTCATGTTGAGGTTGTGCAGGACATTGGTGATGCCTATTCTGGAATACTGTGTCCTGGTCACCCAGTTATTGGAAAGATATTATCAAGCTGGACAGGGTTGTAGGATGTAGATTATAAGGCTCTGATGATTTGCCAATCTTTAACTCTTACTTTTTGCAGTACCATTTGGTTTTACTAATACCGATTTCCTCGAATTCTAGCTGCTCACTAAACCTTTGGCGTCCTAACATTTCTGAGGTATTGAGAGTGCCCTTTTTGGTCAAGGTAGAACCAAAGTAGGTGTTCAATTCTTCTGCATTTCTTTGTTCTCCCATTATATTATCCAAGCTTCTGATTGTAAGGGACCTACATTTGTCCTTATTTTTCTCTTCAGATATCTATAGAAATTGACCATAAGAGCTTCAGTTGCCTATAATATTACTGTTGTACTCGATTCTTGATCATAAACTTTTTTTTCCTTTTCATACTATTCTAAAATGTGCCAAATCCTCAGAATTGCTTCTTTTTTCTGGCAATATTATATGTATCTTCTTTGAATCCAATGCTATCCCTTGACCACATTTCCTCTTAGTCATTCCTGTCTGGTGCAAGAATATCTGTTTTAATTCATGCACATTTTTGTTAAATATGGACCATTGATTATTCATTGTCAAACTTCAGTAATGTTGCCCAATCTATCATCTTGTGCCAATTTGTGCCTCATACCCTTTATAGCTCCTTTTTTTTAAAAAAAAGATTCAGGACCATGGTTTTGGATTCAAATACTTCATTTAATGAAGAATTCTATCATATTATTGTTGCTTTTTCCCCCAAGTGACCCACTATACCCAATCTAGAGTCACCTGCTCCCTGGTTGCTTTCTCAATCTATTGATCTGAAAAAAACACTATCTTTCCAGAAAATTCTCCTCCACAATACAATTTCAGGTTTGGTTGTCTGATCGATACGCAAACTAAAATAGTTACCCATGATTTTAGTTGCAATCTTATTGCATGTATCTCTGATGTTTGGTTATTGCCTTCTCCTATATTTCCACTACTGTTTGGTGGCTGATAGACAACTGCCAACAACTTTTTAACGCCCCTTGGTGTTTCGCTCTCCACTCAAATAGATTCTCACTATTTGTGAGTATTTTCTCAGATTTTCTGAGCCAATATTATCCCTCACTATTGAATTGAATTTCTTTACAAATAATGCTAACCCACCTCCTTTTCCTTTTTCGTCTGCCTTTCCTAAATGCGTGTAAAAGATTTCATTACATTATTTTGAAAAAAAAGGGAAGTTAACCTCAGCATCATTCCCAATATTTATTCCAGAATCAACACCATAAAGAATTTCTTTAATCATTTTTCAAGGGCTGCCCTTTTGGTTTACAGTGGGTCACTTTTCATTCTACTAACTCATTGTATCACCTAATCAGACTTTTGCTGTTTGAGTTGACATCAGGGTATTTAGACTCACACAGAAGTAGAATTCAATGAAATAAACCAATAATTCCAAATTATAAAGCCTAAATTAAAATGTAAAGCTGTAACCATACAAGCAAAGCATTAATGTCCTAGATAGCTCCATACTTACTTGGCACAAGACAAATGGCATAAGTTAGCACCAAAAGCTTTTCTTAAAATAACTGACACACTTCTAAACACAGATGTGATCACCCTAGATACAGCTCCTGCAAAATAGCAAGGACAAAGATAACATCATATATGCACAACACTGCAAAATTTAAAACATACCTGCTACAACCTTTTTTACTGCTTGATAATCTCAGATTTAAATTTAATCTTTGATACAATGTGCACTGAAATTCCATCTATTATATTTTAGGAGCTCCTGAACTTATGCAGCCTTAAACTGGAGATTCCATATTCATTTTCAGTAAATTATGTTAAAGCTCTCCTGCCTCCCAGTAAATGAATATTTATTTGTAGATAGGTTGGGAAACTGTTCTCCCTCATTTGTGGCCTCCCTCTTCTGTCATCCCCACAAACTTGCAGTCAAACAAGTCTTTAACCCTACTACACTTCTTGCCTCCTCTCTCATTGCCATAGAAGGCTGTGGAGGCTAAATCATTGAGTGTATTTAAGGCAGAGATAGATAGGGTCTTGAGGATCAAAGGTTACAGCGAGAAGGGAGGAGAATGGGAATGAGAAACGTGATGGGCCGAATGGCCTAATTCTCCTCCTATATCTTATGGCTGATGTACATAGTGCAGATGTAACTGAAACTTACAAGCATATAAGAGCAAAGGGAATGGAAAATCACAATGTGGAGGCTGGAGTGGAAAATAAACTCCAGCATGGACAGCTAGGCTGTATGCCTGTTTAGTGCCACATATCCTATGTAATCTTCTGGGTGATGAAACACACTACATAAATGGTTGAGTTGAAGTTGTTATGTCGCTATAGTCTTACTAGACCATAGGTGCTGCTCACTTAGAGAGAAGCGACTGGTGGTGATTTGACCTGAGGGCCACCAGAACTCAGGTGAGGGAAGAGGTTGAGAAGTACTTCAAGGTAACCTCAAACTAATGATGGAAATTGAAACCACACTGTTGGCATCACACTGCTCTGCAAACCAATGATCCAGCCAACTGAGCACGGTTCTATATTTCCTTTGATTCTGCATTTAAGCAAACTAACACTATTACAGTCAGTCAAAAAAAAAGGGAAATAAGCTTATCCTGGTCTTAAAAGGACAAGGACAGAAAATACAAGAAGCATTGCTTTCGACAAAATAAGTTTGGTGATCATTTGATTGGCAGGGGGAGTAAAAAGCTTTCTTTCATTATGACAACATCATACATCCATTTTGATGGTTTCCGTTCTGTTTCTAAGCAAGAACCACCAAGCAGCATTCTGAGATGTCTTTTAAAGAGAGCACAAAGGCAATTTGCTCAGCAATTAGAAGAATATATCAATTTCCAACTATATTAGACATAAACAGCAAAATTCCAATGAGCTCAAAAGTATCATTCATCCTGCAAGACAGTGCAGAAATCTGAACACATCAACAAGTAGTTCAACACCGTTTCAGTCATTTTAAAGGATTATTCTCTTTTTACAGATTTATGCCAAAAGTACATGAGTTACTCATCATAAAAGGTGTTTTCTCATTGTGCCCCCTTTTGATTTGGTTGTTCTGCCTTTTCGTTCAAGCAGTGAGCAAGTATTATGCTCTGCTACAGCAAGTTAGAGAAAGTCAGCAAGACTAGCTTCTCTCAAAAATTGGCAGCCACATTTTACCAGATCTTTAGTATGCTGATTCTTGAAGTTTGGTCGCATCTATACATTTGAGTGAATCTACTGAAGCAGACTTTATCATGTGTGCTCCAATACAGTGCAGTACATGCACTCTGTAAGGGTGTAATAACAACAAATAGTTGGTGCTGGCTTTGGGATAAAATGCAGAAATCTAAAATAACTTTGAAGCAACACTATCTTTAATGCTGTACAAAGTCAGGCACATTCTCCTAATCCATAGTGTATGCTTATTTCTAAAGTATGCCTGTACAGACTGAACCAGGGATGTGTCAACACACATCACTGTATCAACAATAAAAGCTTCAGTGGTCTGTAGGAAACAGTGCTGACATTATGTCCTCATTACTGAAACATGGCATTTCTGGACTGTCTGCAATTTATTAACATAATTGCAAATGACCTGGTTTCTACTGCATTGGGGAGTGGAATAATACCACCCATGGAACACAGGATTTCTGATTTGATCTTTCCTGTACTTGCACAATATTAGTACCAAGATGTTCATGAAGCTGCAGTGTTAAAGTGCATTGTGAAAATACATTGCAGTTATTACATAGGAATATAAAGCTGATGCACACACAGAATTAAAGCACATCAATTAATTTTCTGGTCCTTTTCGTAGTGTAAAATTTCTGATCCATTCAAATGTTCGCTTGAGTGGCTTTCTCACAATTAATTGCATAGTAATTTATTTTTTGTCAAGAACTGTCAATGCAGCAATTTCAGTATCAGATAATTAATTGTTTAAAGATCAGCTTTTAGAGATATGTACTGAATTTACATCCATTGCAAAAATTAAACAAATAGACAGTCACTACTCAAAAAATTAGTTTTATTTGAACAAGGTTGGAATAGAAATTTGCCTTAGCATACAAGATGGAATAGTATTGATTCAGTTGGCAGTTAGACTACCACCCATTGATATGTAATTTCATTGATATCAAGCACCAAACAGAATGGATGGTCAATCCAGTACTGTTCAAGATAATTTTTTCTGTTCTCATTCATAAGAAACTGTTTAACAATAACAAAACAATGATCCATTTCAATGCTAATATTTGTTAGCTTCTAACATATCAGGTATTTTATCAACTTTTAGTATGAATCATTCGTATTGCAATCGTAAAGAGATTTTTTGGAATGCGTCACTTGCGCTGTCGTAGTTTGCTTAAGTTTTGCACATTCTCTCAGAATCTGTATGGATTTCCTTCAAGTGCTGCGATTTCCTTCCACAGTCCAAGTGCGTGCAGGTTAGGTGAACTGTCCATGCCAAATTGCCCATAAAGTCGCCAGTGATGTGCAAGCTAGGACTGGCCATGAGAAATGCAGGGTTACAGGTGCACAGTTGGGGGGGGGGGGGGGGGGGGGGGGTGGGGGGGGGGAAGATGCTATTTGGAGGCTTGGTGTGGACTCGTTGGGCCAAATGGCCTGATTCCATACTGTAGGGATTCTATGAGAAAAACATTATTATTTTGAGGATATCTTGTGTTATTTGTACAGTAACAGAAGCAAAGACTGCTCCTTTTTAAACACTGCACTGTGAAGAATAACAAGCAGCTACATAAAACGATCCTTGAAGTTCATCCCTCACAAACACAGAATGTTACTTTCCCCTACTTTGAGACAAAAAGCCAACTTCTGTAATTCCCTTGATAATCCCTTGCAAAAAAATACACGAGATGTTAGAAATTTGAAAGCAAATTCCAGAAAAGGAAGGCCAGAAAAGCTTTGATATACCCAAGGGCGAGGCCACATCAACAGGGAACCATGAGTCAGTCTATCAAAATTTCATATCTCACATCATCAAGTGAAAGTTCTTAAACTGAATAAATGTGAAAGAGGAAAGATACAAAAGCGACCTAAGGTGTAACTTTTTTCACACAGAGGGTGATGCGTGCATGGAATGAGCTGCCAGAGGAAATGGTGGAGGCTGGTCCAATTGCAACATTGAAGAGGCATCTGGATGGGTATATGAATAGGATGGGTTTGGAGGGATATGGGCCGGGCGCTGGCAAGTGGGATTGGATTGGATTGGGATATTTGGTCGGCATGGATGAGTTGGACTGAAGGGTCTGCTTCCGTAATGACTTTAATCACTTCCCTACCTTTACAGATGCTGTCTGATCTGTTAGAGAAAAAGAACTGGAAATACCTTTGTGTTTCTAGTTTTGCACTGTTCTGTTAAATTGTTTTACTTAATCTACAATGACTAGAAGCTGGCCCTGTGGACTATCTTGCTGTTAATTAAGGTGCAAGTGAGTTTATTCAAGTGATGATAAATAGGATAAGTCGGACATTGGGTCTTTAAGAGATAATTTCCAAAAAAGACAGACAAGTTATAAGTAGTTTGTTAGAGTTGGCAACAAAATTCTCTTTGCTTCAAACAGATGGTGTTGGGTCAAACAGCAGGGACACCCGTCACTCCAATTTGCTCCTTATCTTCAGGACAAGCATTGGCAACTGTTGACCACAAACAGCAGGTGCAGGACACACTGACTGAATTGTCCCATCAAAATGTGATTGTTATCAATAGGATGGTAAAACAGAACTGGTAACAGTTGGCGGGGAATGATGCAGGGCGAAGAGGAAAAGTTCTTTGCCTAAGTGAAGTCACCATTCTCTCAAAACACCCTGGATAGAAAACAAAGCTTTAAATATAAAAAGAAAACAAAATGAAAAGCAATCCTGAAGATATTCTAACAGATCAAGTGTTTTAATTGCAAAATCCAATAGTTTGACCAACTTGATATTTGAGACCAGTATACAAATAAGAAATTAAGTTGGCCACTTCTAGTCATTTTCTTTAATTAAAAGCTTTGGATGCAAGTCTTCAACTTTTTCACAAAGCAAGTTAGGATCTGGAATTTCCCACCTGGTATTGTGGTGGAGGTATTCAAGTTGTCATTAGATTATTATCCGACTAGAAATAATGCAAAAAGGTAAGGAAAGTGCCACTAAGTCATATTGCTCATTAGGAGTGCCAGTACAGATATTATTCAAGATAAGGATAGAAATCATGAATCCGTACAGTGTGGAAGCAGACCATTTGGTTCATCAAGTCCATTCCGGCCCTCTGAAGAGCACCCCATTCAGACCCACCTCCATACCCTATCCCTGTAACCCTGCATTTTACATGGCCAATCCACCCGACCTGTACATCTTTGGACTGTAGAGGAAACCAGAGCATCCTGAGAAAGCCCTCACAGAAACAGGGAGAGACTTGCAAATACACACAGTTACTAGAGGCTGGAACTGAACCTGGTCCCTGGCCATGTGAGGCAGTAGTTACTACTGAGCCATCATACTTCCCTATATGATGGGCTGAATGTTCTCTTTGTGCATCATTACAATTCGGCAAATCTGTTATTCCTAAAACATGATATTGAAAAACAAATAGATGCATACAAGTGAATGCATCAGCTTTAAATGTCTATGTTACACATAGAATTATTTGTGAGTCTCTATGTGTATAATATCGACTGAGGTATATCATTACATTTCAGTGTCTATTCACATAAACTGTGACATTAAATGGGAATATCAGACCGAGATAATCCAGGCTGAAACTGACAAGCCAGATGGTGCCATCAAATAAGCCAAGGGTGCTCAGCATGATTCAGCTGTTTCTCTATGACCTGCTCCACATCAGACTGCGAGAACATATAAAATTCAGTTCACCATAACAAGCCACTAACATTAGTGAGAATATATTTGAGCAAATGCCAGCTGTTAAAATAAATTAACAGTGAATCCAGCAAATAGTATTTCAAAATTAACCAATAGTTCTCCACCATGACTGCGGTCAACTAAAAACTTACAGGAAAATATCAATCTGGTCTTACTCTGGCCATCCAAAGTAACTAATTGGAAAGAGGAACTTATTGCCTGGCTTCCTTCCTTACTGAACTCAGGTACCTACTTGTTAATAGCAATGCCACAACAATTGTTCAATTCAAGGTAGTATAAACCGACAGCAGTCCTTTATACAGTTCTCTGGTTAGAAGTTTGTCCCTCAAGCCAGTCTTAGATTGACAGACTGGCTTCCAATAGCACTGTTACGAAATATCAGTAGTTGTTAATAGCTTTGGCCAGTCTATGAGCCTACGAATCTATTATGGCTGTAAATTCTCTTAGATTTCCAGTCCTGAAGGCACAAATATCCCTCATGTCCCCGGCTTCTGAGCATGAAAACCAATGACTCAAATGATGATATTGTGCAACTCCATGGACTGCACCCAAATTCATCATGATTGCATTGAAGACAGTAGACTGAGTGTGCCAATATACTGTTTTTATTACTATAATAATAATAAAAAAAATACTTTTCCTCTTGCTTGCATAAGGGCAAGCATTGTAACTGGTCCGATGTTCAGCTACAATGCTACAAGTAATAAAACAGCTATCAGTCAACCACATGCTCAAAAGCAATTGCAGGAAAGTTTTGTGAAATCTTATTGTCTGTTTACTAATTCATATTGCACTGTAACTAAAAGCAGGTCCAACCCACAGTGCTAAGGTATTGACTAAAAGTAGGGTAAGAAGGCAGGTCCAGAATCCACCAAAGCTGGAACAAGCACGTAACTGTGCAGGCACACTGTTCTGATCAGCAATGGCTGACCAGATAACTGAGTTGACCAACTTTATGTGCAAGGTCCCAGTAATTGAACTAGTAACAGACATGCACTTTTACATGCATGTTGCAGCATGAAGCTAAAAAGTGATGGTAGGGGTTCCAATTTCTATGACATAGCTGACCAGGAATCTTTCCTAATCTTACCCCGACAACATGCTACGATTTACAGGATTGTACTCATGCTGTTGAGCCACCTTTGCCATCAAGTTCTAGAGTGGGACTCAAATCCAGAGCTCTGGTTCGGAGGCAGGCACATGACCAGTGGTGCCACAAGACCTCCCTGAGAGGCCACATGAAACAACATTCACAGCCTTCAATATCGAAAGCAAACACAAATGATAAGCAATTGTCAATAGTTTGCTTGGATACACAAGCACTTTTTCTACATCCTGTCAGCCAAATTCCACAGAGTTTATAAAATAGCTTTCCAAAGTCAATACTGCGCACTTCAGAATCAATGTGACGAAAATGAACAGGAGTAACTTGGCAAGTTTAGGTTTAAAGGGGTTTTGCACAAGTCATGAAATGAGCGATGCACAAGATGCGGCTGCAAGCATCCTTACCACTACCCCAGTAAAGATCTCACTGCTGGACACTTTCAAATTTGAGCCATTGGGGAAATTCCACTTTAGTACACTCAACTATTTCTTCATGATTTGGATCACTGGGCTGTGGTTTCAGGTGCCACTCCAACATTTGAGCATAGAATCCAGGCTGGCCCCACTAGTAAGATGAATGAGAGTGCTGAGCTATTAGAGGCAATATCCTGCAAACAAAATGTTAAATTCCAGACCTGGCCAGCTGTTCAGGTGTTTTAAATAATTCCACAGCTCTTCAGGAAAAGCAGGTTGTCCAGTACAGTAATTTACTGGGCCCCTGCCCTCTCGCTCAACCATCACGTTTTTTAAAACGAAACTCATTACTTGCCTCAGTCACCACTTGCAACCTCTCGCTGCTGCATTTTTCTACATTCAGAGACTATATTTCAATAAGTAATTGCTGCCTGGGAAGTACTTTTGAGAGTTCTGGGGGTAATAAATAGTGCTTTATCAGATCACATGTTTGCAAGAATGGTGAAAAAGGACAACCTCTAACATGATGCTAACTCTTTAACCAATGTTTTGAACAGGTAGTGCAGTAATTCTAATTTCAATTCCGATCTAATCTCATCACAGCAGACAGAAATCAAAAAATGAAAGAAATTAACATTTAATGTGAATTGTTTTCCTCAAAGAGAAGCAGTCCTTATGTATACTGCATTTGTCGCTACCTAGTAACTATTCTTAAGTAAAGAGCTATAAATAAATCCAGGTACAACTTACACATGAATGAATATCTAGGTCATGAATACGTAACAATTCGGAATGGAAGTCTCCACGTTAAACAGTCGAGCATTTCATTGGTGGTGGTGGTAGGGGGGAGGGTTTACAGTAAATACTTTCATAAATAATTATCAACAATATTGCTTTATCTTTTACTGTTCTTTTCTTCCACATCATGTGACAAACTTGCAAAATGCACTTAGCTGCCAGACTGAAGTACTAATTATTCATGAGAGTCAGGTGGAGCTCTGCAAAAGATGTATAAGGAGTTACTAGGCTTGACAGGACTAAAGCCTTGCAGATGTTTTAGTACTGTTCCTGTCATAAATCGATCGAGACAGCTGTATCTAGGTTAGTTGACTCAGCCTGTTACAAATGAGTTATTGGGACTCAAAGAAAAATCAAGAACTTATTTTTTTTAAAAGCTCTACCTCAATCCCTTTTTGGAGGATTGCTTTGTTGTTGTTATAACGGACAAAAAGCTCATTAACCAGATTCTCTTTCCAATACTGGAACCTCGAATGTATAGAGATAGGAGGTATTGCTATAGCACAATTCATTCTGGTGTGTGTTGTCTTTAACGATTTAGCAGGAATTCCAATTAGTTTTAAAAGGTGATTGATACTTTCAAAAGATGTTTTATCAACTGAAAGCACAGAAACATCAAAACCTACCATTGTCACAAATAACTCAGACCATTATGCAGCTTTATCAATATTAAGTTTTGTGTTAGCAAAAAGTCAATGGTGATTGATCCAGAAAAAAAAGTAGAACCCAGTTATAGGCTGCATTCTCCAAGAGAAGGTGAGTTTAGTTTATGTTATAGGTTTATATTTTCCACCATTTCAATGTAAGCAAATATGAAACTACAGATAATATGCAAAGTGGTAGAATGATTAAAACTTCAGGGAGATTGAACAGTTGTTAAAAACTTGTACCTATGGATATTGAGTGTCACTGCGCCCTCAAAGCCACTGATCAGAACGTATGCTCCACAAAATTATTGTAAATGTCCTAATTTAGGGTTCACAGCGACAGTTTTGGTGAGACTTCAGATGGATTGATCACAGAACTGTCTTTGTCTGCCTCCAATCCTAACACTTGCCCAAATCAATTGTACAAATTCCAGTTGTGCTCCAGTGAGTTTTCAGAATTGGAAACGTATTCACAATCAATTAGGAAACATAGAAGGCAGAAACTTCTCGGCTGGTTAAAAAAAAACGACATATCTGCATACTCGGATAGGTTGTTTTAAAAAACATGCACAGAAAACATCAGCAGTTTTCCTCCCAGCACCCTTGCTGGTGCAGCTTTACCAGATGAAACCAATCCAAACTAATATGAATAGTATTTGCAAAAACAGACCCAGTCAAGGTCACCCAGCCGACTTAACTGTTGACACCATCCCAGCGCTGATTTTTAATGAGGCGATTCTGCAAAGGGTTTGTTTTTGCGGACAGTGAATAGGGATGGAATCAAGCGGGCTCAGTGAATCTGCAGCTTGCAAAGAGGAGAGCTCATTGTTTTACTATCTGCACCGCACTGCTGAAAAAGTGGAAGCAAGATTTTTAAGAAACACGAATGTTTAATTCTCGCAAAAGAAAACCTGTGTATAAAGGATTGAGGAGGAGCCCTCTCATCCTTCATACTGATAACAAGCAGACCCTAAAAGCAGGACTATTACTCAATCCCCTCCCATCTCAATAAAGAATAAGTGAACCAGGCACAGCAATTTTTTTTTGTTCTTGATGCCGAACTGCGACCTTCCAGCGCTGTTTCTTTTTCCAATCTTGGCAGCTTTGGGACTTTGGTGCTATTCACGTTCAAAGAAAGCCTCCCGTCAAACAAAGAGAGCCGGCAGCGCCCAGTGCTGCAAACCAAGGCACGTTTTTAACCATCCCGAACAAGTGCTGTCTTCCCAGGGAGACCCTCCCATTGCAAACACTGTCACCCTGCACCCAGAGTGACAACTTGGACCAGATGAAACAGACTGGGGTTTTAGAAACCAGCAGCATCTTCCCCTCAGAAATTATCATATGAAAAGGCCCCTGAGAAACATTTCCTACTTAAATTCTGCTCAGTACTCAGGCGCCTCGAGAAAACAACGACTGGACTTCTTCTCGCCCTGGAAGGCGGGATTGGATATTCTATGATCGCCCGTTTCCATCTGCAGACGCGCTGTGAGCAGCTCAATAACCCCCTCGCCCCGCGGGAGGCTCATGGAGTTGAAGTGGAGAGAGTGACAATGGGTTAAGCAGCTCATATAGGAATATCATCATCACAACAATCCTTTTCAAAGCCTCCATGGTCCACAATACCCAAAATCTTACAACATTTGATGGAGTGCTGTTCGTTTTTCACGGCCCGGGGATGGGGCACAAGAGTGTACCATGTGCAATAGAGATTCAAAGTCGATCCACCCATTCTGGCTCAGGATCAGGGATTGAGGAAGAGGGGAAGGGAAAGGGTATGGGGTGGGGAAAGCAATGGAGGAGATATCTGCCAAAAAAAAACCCTGACAGAATATTAGCAGAACGTGAAGTAATTCTTTGGGAGGAAAAGTAAAAAGCAGAGCCTTTGTTGAGTAAAAAAGGGAAGTGATTCCCAGGGATCTCTGTAGATTGTACATGAATCAGAGAAAGGTTAGCCTTCAAGCAAGTCAGTAAGCAATTAAGAAGGTAAAAAGTATCTTAGCTTTTGTTACAAAAGGATTACTCTGCAAGGGTGAGGAGAATTTGTAATAATTATGCTGGACATTAATGAGAGTCATTGTTTCCTCATTTCAAAAAAAGGAAATAATTGTGGCCTACACGGATTACAATCCATTTACCAGACGTGTGGAATAGGAGTTTCAAAGAATATGGGGTGATCAAATTGGAACATATATTATCTTCAAGGACTTGCCAGTGCATAAACATAGAAGTTAGGAGTAGTCCATTGACTCTTGGAGCCTGCTCATACATTCAATAAGGTAGCAGCTGATCTGTGCCCTCTACAATCAAGTTGCCTCCTACTCTTCTAAACTGCTGTGAATACAGGTCTAGCCTGGCCAACCTTCCTCATAAGGTAACCTGCCCCCTCTAGGTATTAATCTAGTAAATCTTCCCGGAACTGCTTCCAATCCTTTTACATTCTTCCTTAAATAAGGACACCAATCACAAGTGGGGAATGATTTAAAAAGAGAGATGTGCTGGGTAACTTTTTCACACAGAGGGTGATGCGTGTATGTAATGAGCTGCCAGACGCAGTGGTGGAAGCTGGTACAATTACAACATTTAAAAGGCAATTTGTGGGTATATGAATAGGAAGGGTTTACAGGGATATAGGCTAAATGCTGGCAAATGGAACTAGGCCAGATTGGGAAGGCTGGTTGGCGTGGACAAGTTGGACTGAACGGTCTGTTTCCATGCTGTCTGACTCTATGATTCTATAGAGGATCAAATCAAAACTCTGTAGCCCTGTCACATCCCGCCTTTGTTGGTCATAAGACAGTTAATTAATGGAAGATGTTTTCACAAACTTCACATCCTCAACCATAATAGAACCCAGCAGGACTGTAAAAAAGTCCTGAGGAAGGGTTGCGGCCCAAAACATTGATTTTCCTGCTCCTTGGATGCTGCCTGAACTGCTGTGCTCTTCCACCAACATACTCTCAACTCAGTACTGTAAAAAAGACAAGGCTGGAAAATTTGAAACCATTTTCAGCCAAGTATATGATCCAATTTAGCACACTCCCAGAATGATCATAGAAGCCCATTCAAGTCAACCCCATGATAATCAAGAAATAGTTGAGTACATGGTGCAGAAAACTCATAATAATGAAGCTGCACTTTCTTATATAATGCAAGCTTGAATATTTTCCAGATCCTGCTTAAGTAGCAAGTTACTTTTGTACCACATAAGCGCAGTTAATGATCAAATCAAAAGCAATCTAATTACTTCCCTTGACATTCAATAGCACTATCACTGAAACGCTCACTAACAAATTTCTGAGGTCACCATTGTCTAAAATCTAAATTAGAACAATTACAAATTCTGTGTCTACAGTATCAGGTCGGGGGCTTGGAATTCAGTCATGAGTAACTTACCTCCTCACTGCTTAAAGCCTGTCCACCATCAACAAACAAGGCAGAAGTCTGGAATTTGATGAAATACTTTGCACTTATTTTGATGAGAACCCCTACAACAGTAATCACTGATTGGATTTGCACCCCATCCATCACTTTGAGCATTTAATCCTTCCATCACCGTTCACGTTGTAAACAGAGTTCACAATCTATGAACAATAAATACTGGCCCTGCAATGATACCCACATCTCACCATTGAATAGGTTTAAAAAAAATCAAAGTTTACATACAAGGAATAGATACCTCCACAAGATATCAGATTAATTAATGCTTGTCTGCTATAAATCAACTTCCACACAATAGGAACAACATTTAATATACTGTATCAACTTTGTGCAGAGCTATAGCACTTCCAGTGTAGTTTGTGAGCACAGGTCAAGTGTACAAGCATTTCCCCATTACAGATGGGGAGATTTGCTCTGCTTGTCAATTGTAGCAAAATCAAAAACATTTACAAGGAACAAACAAGTGTACAAACATAAATCTCTGTGCATATCCACAAATGGTGACAAAATGAAATATTGCACAAGACATAAATAAAGTTTTTACACCCCATATAGGCCTTAAGAATGGTCAGAATGCTGTGGATGCTGAAAATCTGAATTGAAAGAATTATTGGAAAACAGACCGTCATGTTGCATCTCTTTCCACATATGCTCACTGCTTTGCGATATATTTCCAGCAGACCTTATCAACTTGAGTACAAGGTAAGGCATGTTTCATGTTTCATACCTCCTTATATAACTGATATTTGAACCATCTCCATACTTGTCCAACTCATGAAACCTTTTGTCCAGCCTGGGCAATAGTATGTGTGTTGAAATAGTTCTCAACAAACTTTCAGATCCCAAATGCTTATGTTAGCTTTATTTAAAATTCAAGTCATAATCAGACTGCCTACACAGATTCTTAGATTCCTTGCTGTATACATCTTGATATCCACCAATAAAAGCGAGCAGTCAGTGCACATGGTTAGTGAGGAAAACTTTTCTGGAGAAAAATTACAAAAGCAAAAATCAGCTTCAACGAACTAGTGGATAAAGATTTCCCTTTCACCACCCCACAGACACCAGATAACCACTGATCATTAAATCATCATTTGCAAGACAAATTTCCTTAGAAAAAAAGTCTGGCTTGCATTCAACATAGGAATCTCTGACATAGGAAAATATCCAATAAGCATTTGGTGCTTGAGTGTTATTAGTGTGGGTGTTATTTATGTGATCAATTAATAAAAATGTGTATGCTTGACAGAATGCTTTCAAAGGATTAGGAGGCAAAATTATCTTTATGTAAATTTTCTAATGTTTGAATTCTGAGCAAGTCCATTTCAGGTTGGTTTCAAATCAAAATTCAGATCAGCATTTAATGTCCAGACCCAGCATGAACTACTGTACTGAAAGGGTGAAGCATCATCACCTCAGAAACCACAGATAAATATGCAGATAGAATTAAATTACAAACTTTGCATTCCTTTTCACTAACTCCTATGACTCAGTAATTGATAGATTTATAGCAGGATAGCAATTCCAGCCCTGAGCAACCATAAAACCTCTTAACTCTCTAAATGCCACACCTCAGAGACTGTGCCAATTGTCTGGATGAATTTACTTTTAACCGGTCAGTATGGAATGGACATAATTCTCTCTGTCTGACCTCTGAAGCCAAGTCTTTGCCAGTGATGCAATCAGAATGATTTGACTGCGCAACAAGGATACTTGCGTACAATATTACAAGCTAATGTAGAGAGCTAGATTTTCTAATTGCTGTTAACTATTCTATTGTAGAAAGGTTAGTGCTATGGGTGAAGAACACAGATCAAAAAAATCTAGAGTCCAGTGCCTGAGTGAAGTAATCAAACTGTTTATTAAATAGTGTTGTGGATGTTGTAAGTTGGCAGCAAGCTGAAGCTTTGTTGAATTTGTTGGACGATATGTGAACTTTGAAAAGAAAACACATGCTTCTGTGTCAATGGAATCACCACAAATCCTATATCCTATATACTTCCAATACTGAACCTTCTCAATCTGTCAAAGGTAACTTTTATTTTCAGTTCCCTGCAAGCTTTGGCCTTACTTAAAACAATATGGGGTCAATTTCAATTTGCTTTGACTAGTGCTAACATGGTTGAGCTGCCAAAGCATCTGTTTCTTTCAAATGACAAATCCTTTCTGACATGCGCAATGACTTCCATTTTAGATTGGAACTGAAGAATGTAACACATGATGATTCTAAAGGACAACAGCTACAGAGGTCTGGAAGAATTGGCTTTCATTTTTTTTTGTGGAAGCCAGAAGAGGACAGTGTGTTTCTTTCAGCCCTTTAAGATTAACCTGGGCTGTTGTCACTCTGCAATACCACTCTGTGGTTGCAACCCACACCATATTTATTTGCTGGCTCTTATCACTGCAGTATCAGAGTCCCAATGAGGCTGTAGTTAGTCTCTAGTGATAGCACAAAACTGGAGATAAATTTTCCCATATGTCTTCATTTGTAGATTTTCCTCTGCTATTCCACAGAGTCAGAGAGATCAGAACTTGCTATGCACTTCATTATCTGATCTCATCAGTATGGTGACTGACATGTTCGAATTGACAGTCTGCTGGCTGTAGTGAAGGTGTGGGTGTGGGTGCGGTGGCAGCAACCAAGGTTCCACACGTGATCGTCATCCAATGATGTCTGCTGCAAAGACCATGTGTGGCCATTGGGAGAGGGTCTGCTTGGTCTCAGCTGTGATGGGGTTGCCCTTACTGCCACAACATTTGCTACTTGTAATTGATATCTACAGCCAAACGGAGAAAAGTATTGTAACCATAAAAAGGTGAGCCAAAATCACCCAAACAGCCCCCACCACCATGATATGGAAAACGTAGGTTTGAGCAAAAATGAAAACATTAAAAATCAAACTGGGCCTAATACGGTAAACATTTTCAGGGAACATCCACTTTGGTAATTGTTAATATTTAAAAGAAATTGGGAAGTAATTTTTATGATTGGAATCAGAAGTTCATGTCAATCTGTTAACATAGCAAATGTTCATTCACAACACTGGAATGACTTTTATATAGCACATTTTAAAATGATACATCCCAATGCACCACTAAATTACTTTTCTGCATTGAGTGATTTATGTAGGGTAACAGGACAGCCATTCTATAGCTCATGCGCAATGAATCCTCATTATTCTTGTAATGTAATTGATTTTATTGATTTAAAGGAGTTTAGATAGAATCAACATCTACAACCTTTTATCACACAGCCCTTGCTGCCAAGAGTTCCTACAAGATGCAATGCATACATTCAAACATTAGAGGGTAGTGTGTCCACTAGCAGAATTTAAGCAGTGTTAACTACCCTTTCCCCTCTTTTCCTTTACTGTTACAATTCTCAAGGTCTATACTTTTGATTAACAGCTACAAGTATAATTGACGTCTTTATTGCGAATGACACCAATTGGGAAATTTCCTGTTTCACTAGTAACCTGAACCACATCTTTGACGAGTATTTTTCATAGCAAGCTGTGGGCCTTTTTTTGCTGAAAGCTACAACATATTGCCTTTATAATTAACAAAGGATTTTCCCAGCTTTTACACCACAGAATTTTGGAAAGTTTGTAATTTTCATTCAGAGTTACACTGATTAAGCAAGGTTATCATACAGAAAAAAAAACTATTTTTAAAAATTCATTGCTGTCCTTACAGATTCTCTTTTTGAACAATATGCTCAGGTTATGACACACGTTTGGAGCAGGTAGGACCTGAACCCAGGCCTTTTGCCTCATTATCAATGCAATAGCTCGCTTGCTGCCCACATTCCAAAGGGGCATTGATTGTATACTTGCTCTATTGCAAATGAAGTTTCTCTGTAATCTTTATTCAAATTCAACCCTGACATCAAGAATTGGTTATGGTATTCGACCATGGAAGATTTTACAACTGAACCCTTATCCAGTCCCACTCCATGATCATATACAATGAACTCTTTCACAATTATTTTCTTCCCTGCTCAGAAATTGAAACCAATTGCAGCCACTATGCTAAATCTCCTCAGCCGAGGGCCATTAATTCCATTTCAATTAGGCAATTGACTTTTACATCTTCAAAGGCTGTACACCTGAATTTATTCAGAAAGCTATATGTACTTTGCACTGTTTGAAGTGAAATATCATCTCAGCCGTTGCGTGTTTTATCTGGTCATGAAAGCTATAACTTGTTAAAAATTAAAGTTTATACCTCTTTTCCTGAATACTTGAATGTTACTTCCATTTGGTATGGCTGGGACAGTATGTTTCAGCCCTCTTCAAGAAAATCCAAAGCAAGCCTTTGTAATCTAATGTTAGTGGATTGATTTATTTGGCTGGTAAGTTTCAAAATGGACAGCACAATAAAAATGCTGCAAAAACTGATTTTAAATAACATTGATTATTTGCTGTTTCCTTTGTTTGTGTTGTTGATGACTGCATTTAACTATCCAACTTCTTCGAGTCTACAAGTCTGATTTTATAACTTGTTGGAAAATGGTGATTTTTTTTTCCTGTAATCGTATGTGTGATCTGCATTTTTTGCCTACTGTGCTGGAAGAGTACATTCGTTAAAGCATTTGCAATAGCAGTTCAAGGGCATAGCATATTCAAAAAATGTGTTTTAAGATTTCTTGCATTGTGACTTTGCAGCATCTCGCACACAGATGGGGTGAATTCTTTCATCTTGCCAGTGAATTGGTTCTAGTTCATTATGTGATTAAAATTCTCACTCAGTGGGGATGTTAAAAAGCTTTGCTCTGCTGCTAAGGATTCTGCCTGTTGATGTTTGGTAAATCTGATTTAGCATGCTTGCATTTGATTAAAAGTTATCCGGAGCCAAAAATCCGCATTTAACAAATGAACAAAGTACAGAGTCACAGAAGCTTTGACTAAATCTCACCTTCCTAGTGTTGCTTGGAAGAGAAGCCAAAAGTTGATTTATTCAAAACAAGATACACAACAAAAAAGGTAAATTAACCACACAGTCGCTCAGTGGTTAGTATTGCTGCCTCAGTGTCAGGGACCTGGGGGTTCAATTCCAGTCTCAGGTGACTGTGTGGAGTTTACACATTCTCCTCCTGTCCACATGAGTTTTCTCTTGGTGCTTCAGTTCCCTCCCACAGTCCAAAGATATTCAAGTTAGGGGAACTGATCATTCTAAATTGTCCATACTGTCCTTGGCTGTGCAGGCTAAGTGATTTAGCCATGGGAAATGCAGGATTACAGTGGGGAAGGGGACGGTTGGTCTGGGTGGGATACTGGTCAGACGGTTGCTGTGCATTTGATGGGCTGAATGGCCTGCTTCCACATTTTAATGATCCGACAATGCTGCTTGTCAAATAAACAGGGCTAATAGACCATATGCTCCAATGTAAATAAAGCATCAAAAAAAAGAAATAAAAACTCTCAAACAAAACATACATTGACATCAGCCATTCATGTTCACACATAGTCGCAAGACTTTCCTTCACTTCTCTCGGCTAAACTAGATTTTGCAGCCTTATGTTTACAGATGGCACTTTACCCAGTCCTGACTCTTGGGGTGCGTATAGGAAATCATCAACAAACAAACAAAATTAACATGGTTTGCAATAAAGAAATACACAATCCATTGAAGATGCTAACGTGGAGTGTGCGGAGACCAAAGCAAGGGACCATGAAAGTATGCTGCTACTCAGACTTACATTTCTTAAGAACTTTGACATACCAGGAAACATTTGCATTTTAAAATTCTATTGTTCTATATTTTGATAAAACGTATGAAATCACAAACAAGCTGGCATTTGCAGACACATTCACGGCTGAACAATGTTGCTGCGAGGATCACAACAGCAGAGCAAAATAAAGATGCATCCAGCAATTACCAAGCCTACGAATCAGCTCTATGATTCCGAGTGAAGAAAGCGTTCGATAAAAGTAACATCAGCTGTGGAGAAGCTCAACTTACTTTTTGATGATACAACAGCAACATTTTGTCTGCCCTGCTACATTCCAACAGCAGCCCGAGTATTTTCGGTGCAGAATTCAGGAGCACTCGTCAGTCTGGTTTATGTACGCAACCCCGTGTGCATGGCCAGCCTTTGATCTAGTAACGTTTCACTCACATCAGATCACAACATTACATTTTTTTCCCCCTCTCCGAGCGCATCACAGTGAAAGGATTGCAAGGACACATTTTATTGCACCACTGCAACCTAATATATTAGAACAATACTGGGGCTTCGTTAACTCGTTCCTCTCCGAAGTGAGGTGATAGCTCAGAACGGCACAATGCACGAGTCGCAGTATCAAAGAGTCCCACCTTGAATCGTCGTCTCGACTGAGATTTGAACTCAGCTGGCCCTCAGTGGTGTGCGCCAATTCTTGGTCAGGCCACCAGGTGGAGCACTGAACAAAAAGAGGGCAAAGGAGGGAAAACTGGCAGGACCAGCAAGCCCCATCCCTTTGGCATAACATGGGGAGGAGGTAGAATGTTGACTGCACCTCACATGATGACACGATCCTTTTCTGAAAGGCCAGTCACAATTTCTGTGACAAGAACGTAAGAGTGTGGAACTTAGATATAAACACACCCTCGTGTATACAAACACCAACGTCCTCAGACACGTACGGGGGCTCTGCTTCACAAAATGAGCCAGCCTGTCACTCAGCCGTGGCCTATGGGAAAGCCACTGAGCAGTTTGATCAAAAAGCTGGGTTAACACTTCTAAGTGCCAGACACATCCATATGGAATATCTGTTTCCGGCATAAGGTTGTAATGAGAAAACACAGCATCTGCTGATGAATAATCATGAAATCATGACTGGCTTTCTGCAAATACTCAATGCTGATTGGAGAGCCCATCATTTTACTCTACATGTGTCACTCGATAAATAAAAATGCTTCTGCTGCCCAAACGAACCAGCAGCAACGAGAATCAAGTCTCTGTACCCAAAGTTCGCACAGGACCAAGGAAAGAAGGAAGGAGGCCGCCTGAAACACGGAAGCTTCTTTAATTTAAAAACAATGAAAAAGGTCCAGATTGCTGCCAGAAAGGCTGTGAACATGTGGCCCAACTGTATTTCGAGCCATTCCCAAGACACTAAAACACTATCAGAGGCTTTGAAACTATGGAAACTGAATAAATAACTAGCTTCCATGATTAATAGATGAAGATCCCTAGCCGAGCCATAACTCAAGACTAGAATCCACACAAAGCCAATTTTAACAGGGCATATTTTTCCATTCAGTGGTTGAATTTTATTTTTTTGTGGTTGGACATTGCTGACCATGAGATCCACTTAACCTTCCCCTCCACAAAACGATACACAAACATCAGAATATGCACCAATTCATGTCAGCTTAATTCTGACACCAGCTCAGTGAATTCAGGCTGTCTCTGGAGACAACTTCCACGGCAGTCAAGGTCCCCCACCCGCCGCACACTTCAGATTATTTCACCAAAGTGCAGATCAAGTGTTTCTTGAAACAGGTTTCCTTCCCCCACAACTACATAGACAGTAGAAGCCAAAAGGAACGTCCCCTCCGCAGCCCCTCCCCCTATTAAATTTGCTCGATACCTGTGATGTTATTCCACACAGCGTTTTGGATGCGAAAGCAGCTGTTGGTCACTAACCCCTGGCCTGACCCCATGCTCCAGGCTGCAGATCCACCCCCTGCTCAGAGAAAGACACTGCCGGATCCTTGCCGCGCACAGCAAGTCCCACAGATTGCAATACCAACTGCACAACCAAAACTTTCTTTCCCCGTCCCCTCACACAAGGGACCATCGTCTGTCTCATACTCCAACTGGGCTACTGCCAGTCCGGACCTTAAAAAAATAACAGCACATGGAGAATTTGCAGACTTAAGCCCTCGCTTGGTTTCAATGCTGATCGGGGGAGCCCCTCTCCCCACTTCATGCATATAATGTAACGATGCTACAGCCCCGCGTCCACTCCCAGAGCACAGGGCAAGTCAGCAAGCCGCACACTGCACAAATCTGGACTCTCAGCAATTCCCACCTCCAAAGCCCCTTTGTAAATACACTTGGGCCGCTAACTAGTGTTACCAAGTCTTGGCAAATAGGAAAATATATTCGTACGCCCCGGCGTTTAAAACTACTGTGTATTAGTCGCTGTTTAAAAGAAACAAAGCGAGGTCGCGAGAATTATGAAGCCAAGTTTAGCAAATGACAAATAACCAACCATTGGATTTTGTTCTTAAAAATGTGTAGATGAAATGATTTGTGCACCACTGTTAAGTACCAGATAGAAAATTGATTTATTCTGGGAGGAAACAATATTAAGACTAGACTCAGCATTTTAACAGGGACCAACATAAATCCAAAAGCGATATTTAACACCAGCAGACAGTTAGCAGCAATTCTCAGGAGCCGACTGTCAGGGGCTGAGGATCAGAATCTGAACAGAGCTCCCAGTCCCTGATACACATACACGCGGCTCCCTGTAGCTATGATCACTGGTGAGACGGGAACAATTAGCTGAACAAATCTCATGGTAAGGCACACATAAAATAACAAAGAACCGGTGCTCGCAACATACAGAAATAAAAAGAGGCTTGTTTCTCTGGGAGGAACAGAACAGCACTCTACCTTCTGGGGTTGGGGAGTCGAACCAGCGGCACTGCTGTCTCATTAGTAATCCATTTAAGGCTAGCTCTGACCAATGTGATCCACACACACCGTGTCTGTCAGCCTCTGTGAGGGTGCAGATGTCTCGTCTTGACAAGGGGGAAAGAGTAACACGGTTGTTCGCCCCAACCAGCCCGACAGCATGGGGAACTTTTGCTGTTCCAAAACAAAAATAACAAAATCACCCCCCCTCCCCTCCCCAGTCACTCCCCCGGCACAATGCCCCAGAAATCCACTCGGGAAAGCTTCGTCAATTTCGACCCGATTACCAAAGCGGGGTGGACTTGGGTCAAGGAGCAGTCTCTCTCTTCTCCGGGCTGTTGGGGAAGGTTATAAGTCTCCAGTTCCTTGTCCAGTGTCCTGTCACAGCAGGCGAACACGGGCTTGGACACACACGCTCCGAATCATCTTAGTTAGAGCTGTGGAGGGCAGGCGGGCTGTCTGTTGAGCGGCTGCCCCACTCCTACCCCCCATCCTTGCCTCCCAACTCCAGCTGTCACTGGCTATCCGATTTGGAAGGAGACGGCACAAAAATCCCGGACTGGATCGCTTCCTGCGGACGGGACTGGGACGTTCGCACTCGGCAGACACTCGCTATCCGCCAGTCGCAACCCAAATCAGGTTCTAGCTCATCTCAAACATTTATAGAGGCGTTTTAAGAATTCAGTGTTCACTTCCTACCAAGCGAATAAACAGATTCATTGAAAGTCAATTGACACATTGGAAAACGACTCCCTGCCTGAGCTTACTTTAAGAGACAATCCGTTTTGAAACAGGTTGGCGGAGATATCACCTATTACTGAGTATAAACACTACGAGGTACGAGCCATTATGTCTCCTCTTAAATAACAAAACAAAACGTTACATTTTGGTCAACTCAAAACAAAGTCTTTTCACTCTCAGGAACAGAAGAAACACAAATTTTCACTCTTGCCCTTTTCTCAATTTGATTTGCATATTCTGCGTTACATGACCTTTTTCCTTAAATCACATTAAGATGTGGAGGTGCCGGTGTTGTCCTGATAAAGGAGCCGCGCTCCGAAAGCTTGTAAACCTGTTGGACTATAACCTGGTATTGTGTGAATTAAATTAAAACATTTTACTTGTATCCAGATACTCTTCTGTTTAAAACAAAACTTCTTTAAGAACTTTAAAAAATCTATTTACATGCTGGCAATCCGAAACTAAAACAAAACACTGAGGGGAGAAAAACAGCAACTGTAAATAGAAATCATGTCACTAACTTGTTTCTGCCTGTTTTTGTCTTAATTGGCAGTTTGGATGCAGACACTTCACCAGGCATCAACAAGCATTTCAATAAGGTTTGAAACGAGAGAAGGGGGTGGGGCAAATTAACAGAGACAATAAATGAGTGAACGACCTCCGATAAGAAAGGACCTGTGAATTGATTCATGAAAGAATGTGCAAATAGGGGAAGTTGGAAAGACAATAAAGTTTGGAAAACGCGAAAAAAAATCCTTGAATTTAAGACCAGAAGTTGTATTATTTTGTTCAATAAAGCACATTTACAGCGGAAAGAATTATTTCATTTTAACTACACAGCAGTCTTCGACTTCTTCCGCTCTGTGCAAACCGATGATTCTTTAACATTACTGCAGATACCTCACTCGGTTTCCCCATTGTAGCAAACCGCAGGAGAACTGGGCCGAGTCACTGGCTGCAGAACTATTATTGCTCATAGAGACTACCTCAAAGAATAAGATAACACAGTGGTAGTGTCCCTACCTGTAAACCAGGAGGCCTGGGTTCCAGTCTCACCAATTCCAGAAGTATGTGATTACAAATTGATTTGAAAAATAACAGAAAACTGAAATTAAAACAGAAAATATTCAGCAAGCCCAGGACCATCTGTGATGCTTCCTGGATGTTGATGGGTCTAACTGGAGTTAGATTCTTGTTGTAAAGCGATATTTAATTTGGGGACTGTTTAAAATTTTAAATAAACCTTCTACATACCAAACTTTCTACATACCAATAGTGCTTTCTTGCACTAAAAAAAACATAAATTTCTATTACTTTCAGTGTCTTAGCCGCGACCTTTTTATGCTTTGAGCATGAATGAAACATTCATTCCACGTGTACAATAAATAATACATGTTTACATGGAAGATATCATTCAATTATGCATACGTGTGGGTAGCTATATAATCCAGAATGCATACCATATACATCAGTATTGCTGCCAAAACAAAGCCCCTCCACAAATCAGAACCTTTAGAGCCCTCAGTGTTGCTGCTCATGATTTTGTCCATTGTAAGGGCGGAGTGGTGACTGTGGTGAGCACTGCTGCTTCGCGGTGCCAAGGATTGAGACTTGCTCAAACATGTATGATACCAGCCTCGAGTGACTGTCTGTGTGGAGTTTGCAGGTTCTCCCCGTGCCTGCCTGGATTTCCATCCACTGTCCAAAGATATTCAGGTTAGCTGGATTTACCATGGTGAAATACCCCGTAGTGTCCAGGGATGTGTAGGTTAGGTGGATTCGCCTTAGTAAATGCTGGGTTATTGGGATAGAGTGAGGGTCTGGATCTGGGTGGCATGCTCTTTTCTAGGATCAGAGCACACTCGATGGTTGCATGTCCTCTTTCTACACTGAGAGGATTCTATGATTCTAAACTGTAGGCAAATTCTCATTCAGCATGAATCAAGGAGGAAAGTGGTTAGTTCTAAATTTCATGCAGGATTGATACACAAGGGAATGGTAATGAGACACAGACAAAAAGAGGGGGCAATGGATGTCTGTGAACGAGTGGATATATCATACAACATAGAACATTACAGGGCAGTATAGGCCCTTCAGCCCTCAATGTTGTGCCAACCTGTGAAAACAATCTGATGCCTATCTATTCTATTTTCATCTATATGTTTATCCAATGACCATTTAAATACTCTTCAAGTTGGTAGGTCTACTACTGTTGCAGGCAGGGCATTCCATGCCCCTACTGCTCTTTGAGTAAAGAAAATACTTCTGGCATTTGTCCTACATCTATTCACCCCTCAATTTAAAGTTATGACTCCTCATGCTAGCCATCACCATTCAACAAAAAAGGCCCTCACTGTCCAGGAGAAAGTGAGGACTGCAGATGATGGAGGTTGGAGTCAAGAGTGGGGTGCTGGAAAAACACAGCAGGTCAGGCAGCATCCAAGGAGCAGGAGAATCGATGTTTCAGGCATTTCCTGATGAAGGGCTCATGCCCGAAACATTGACTCTACTGCTCTTCCAATGCTGCCTCACATGCAGTGCTTTTTCAGCACCACACACTTGGCTTTCATTGTCCACCTGATCTAACCCTCTGATTATCTTGTATGTCCCAATTAAGTCATCTCGCAACCTGTTTCTCTCTAATGAAAATAGCCTCAAGTCCCTCAGCCTTTCCTCATAAGACCTTACCTCCATACCAGACAACATCCCAGTAAATCTCCTCTGAACCCTTTCCAAAGCTTCCACATCCTTCCTATAATGCGGTGACCAGAACTGTATACAATACTCCAAATGTGGCCGCACCAATGTTTTGTACAGCTGAAATATGACCTCATGGCTTCAAATCTCAATCCCTCTACCAATAAAAGCTAACACACCGTATGCCTTCTTAACAACCCTATCAACCTAGGTGGCAACTTTGAGGGATCGATGTACATGGACACCGAGTTCTCTTTGTTCATCTACACTACCAAGAATCTTACCATTAGCCCAGTACTCTTTATTTCTGCTGCTTCTTCCAAAGTGGATCACCTCGCAGTTCTCCACATAAAACTCCATTTTCCACCTTTCAGCCAGGCTCTGCAGCTTATCTAACTCTCTCTGTAACCTAGAACATCCTTTGGCATTATCAACAACTCCACTGACCATAGTGACATCCGCAAATTTACTTACCCATCCTTCTAGACCCTCATCCAGGTCATTTATGAAAATAACAAACAGGAGTGGCCCCAAAACAGATCCTTGTGGTATACTGCCAGTAATTGAATTCCAGGCTGAACATTTCCCATCAACCACCACCCTCTGATTTCTTTGAACTAGCCAACTTCTGATCCAAATTGCTAAATCACCCTCAATCCCATGCCCCTGTATTTTGTGCAATAGCCTACTGTGGGAAACCTAATCAAACACCTTACTGAAATCCATATACACCACATCAACTGCTTTACCTTCATCTACCTGTCTGGTCACTTTCTCTAAGAACCCAATAAGGTTTGTGAGGCATGATCTATCCTTTACAAACCATGTTGACTATTCCTAATCAAATTGTTCCTTTCTAGATGATTATAAATCCAATTTCTTATCACCTTTTTCAACACTTTACCCACAACCAAAGAACGGCTCTCTGGTCTATAATTACCAGGGTAAACTCTACCACCCTTCTTGAACAGGGGAACAACATTTGCTATCCTCCAGTCTTCTGGCACTATTCCTGTAGACAATGGCAACATAAAGATCAAAGCCAAAGGCTCTGCAATCTCCTCTCTGGCTTCCCAGAGAATACTAAAATAAATCCCATCTAGCCCAAAGGACTTATCTATTTTCACACTTTCCAGAATCCTCCTTGTGAACCTCAATCCCATCTAGTCTAGTAGTCTTTTTCTCAGTATTCTCTTCAATAACATTGTCTTTTTCCAGTGTGAATACTGACAAAAAATATTCATTTAGTGTTTCTACTATCTCCTCTGACTCCATACACAACTTCCCACTACTGTCCTTGATTGACCCTAATCCTACTCTAGTCATTCTTTTATTCCTGATATACTTTTAGAAAGCTTTAGGGTTTTCCTTTATCCTATCTGCCAACGACTTCTCATGTCCCCTCCTGGCTCTTGTTAGGTCTTTCCTGGCTAACTTGTAACTCTCAAGTGACCTAACTGAGCCTTCACATCTCACCCTAGCATAAGCCACCTTCTTCCTCTTGACAAGAAATTCAACTTCTTTAGTAAACCATGGCTCCCTTGCTCAACCACTTCCTCCCTACCTGACAGGTATATTCTTACCAAGGACACGCAGTAGCTATTCCTTGAATAAGCTCCACATTTTAATTGTGCCCATCTCCAGCAGTTCCCAACCCCATCCTATGCATCCTAAATCTTGCCTCATCGCATCAGAATTGCCATTCCCCCAGCTATGTCCTGCCCTGCGATATATATATATATATATATATATAAATATCCCTTTCCATCGCTAAAGTAAATGTAACCGAATTATGGTCCCTTTCACCAAAGTGCTCACCTACCTCCAAATCTAAAACATGGCCGGGTTCATTACCCAGTACCAAATCTCATGTGGCCTCACCCCTTGTTGGCCTGTCTACATACTTGTCAGGAAACCCTCCTGTACACATTGGACAAAAACTGATCCATCTAAAGTACTCGAACGATAGTATTTCCAGTCAATATTTGGAAAGTTAAAGTCTCCATAACAAGTACCCTATTACTCTCACTCCTATCAAGAATCATCTTTGCTATCCTTTCCTCTCCATCTCTGGAACTATTTGCAGGTCTATAGAAAACTCCCAACAGGGTGACCTCTCCTTTCCTGTTTCTAACCTCAGTCCATACTACTTCAGTAGACGAGTCCTCAAACGTCCTTACTGCCACCGTAAGACTGGTCATAGAGTCATAGAGATGTACAGCATGGAAACAGACCCTTTGGTCCAACCCGTCCATGCCGACCAGATATCCCAACCCAATCTAGTCCGACCTGCCAGCACCAGGCCCACATCCCTCCAAACCCTTCCTATTCATATACTCATTCAAATGCCTTTTAAATGTTGCAATTGTACCAGCCTCCACCACATCCTCTAGCAGCTCATTCCATACACGTACCACCCTGTGTGTAAAAAAGTTGCCCCTTAGGTCTCTTTTATATCTTTCCCCTCTCACCCTAAACCTATGCTCTTTAGTTCTGGACTCCCCGACCCCAGGGAAAAGACTTTGTCTATTTATCCTATCCATGCCCCTCATAATTTTGTAAACATCTATAATGTCACCCCTCAGCCTCCGACGCTCCAGGGAAAACAGCCCCAGCCTGTTCAGCCTCTCCCTGTAGCTCAGATCCTCCAACCCTGGTAACATCCTTGTAAATCTTTTCTGAACCCTTTCAAGTTTTACAACATCTTTCTGATAGGAAGGAGACCAGAATTGCACGCAACGTTCCAACAGTGGCCTAACCAATGACCTGTACAGCCGCTACATGACCTCCCAACTCCTGTACTCAATACTCTGACCAATAAAGGAAAGCATACCAAACGCCTTCTTCACTATCCTATCTACCTGCAACTTCACTTTCAAGAAGCTATGAACTCGCACTCCAAGGTCTCTTTGTTCAACAACACTCCCTAGCACCTTACCATTAAGTATATAAGTCCTACTAAGATTTGCTTTCCCAAAATGCAGCACCTCGCATTTATCTGAATTAAACTCCATCTGCCACTTCTCAGCCCATTGGCCCATCTGGTCAAGATCCTGTTGTAATCTGAGGTAACTCTCTTCACTGTCCTTGCCTTTCCAAAAACAGTACATGAACAGCCTGTCCCTCAGGATTCCTGCCAACAACTTGCCCACCACTGACGTCAGGCTCACTGGTCTATAGTTCCCTGGTTTATCCTTACCACCCTTCTTAAACAGTGGCACCACATTTGCCAACCTCCAGTCTTTCAGCACCTCACCTGTGACTATCGATGATACAAATATCACAGTAAGAGGCCCAGCAATCACTTCTCTAGCTTCCCACAGAGTTCTCGGGTACACCTGATCAGGTCCTGGGGTTTTATCCACTTTTATGAGTTTCAAGACATCCAGCACTTCCTCCTCTGTAATCTGGACATTTTGCAAGACGTCACTGTCTATTTCCCTACATTCTATAACTTCCATATTCTTTTCCTCAGTTAAACACTGATGCAAAATACTCATTTAGTATCGACCCCAGCTCCCGTGGCTCCACATAAAGGCCGTCTTGCTGATCTTTGAGGGGACCTATTCTCTCTCTAGTTATCCTTTTGTCCTACATGTATTTGTAAAAACCCTTTGGATTCTCCTTAATTCTATTTGCCAAATATCTCATGTCCCCTTTTTGTCCTCCTGATTTCCCTCTTAAGGAAACTCCTACTGCCTTGCTACTCTTCTAAGGATTCACTTAATATATCCTGTCTATACCTGACATATGCTTCCTTCTTTCTCTTAACCAAACCCTCAATTTCTTTACTCATCCAGCATTCCCAACACCTGCCAGCCTTTCCGTTCACCCTGACAGGAATATACTTTCTCTGGATTCTCATTATCTCATTTCTGAAGGCTTCCCACTTTCCAGCCGTCCCTTTACCTGTGAACATCTGCCCCTAATCACGTTTGAAAGTTCTTGCCTAATACCATCAAAATTAGCCTTTCACTAATTTAGAACTTCAACTTTTAAATCTGGTCTATCCTTTTCCATCACTATGTTAAAACTAGTAGAATTATGGTCACTAGCCCCAAATTGCTCCTTCACTGACATCTCAGTCACCTGCCCTGTCTTATTTCCCAAGAGTAGGTCAAGGTTTGCACCTTCTCTGGTGGGTACATCCACATACTGAATCAGAACATTTTCTTGTACACATTTAACAAATTCCTCTCCATCTAAACTCTTAACACTGTGGCAGTCCCAGTCTATGTTTGCAAAGTTAAAATCCCTGATCATAATCACCCTATTATTCTTACATATAGCTAAGATTGCCTTACAAATTTGTTTCTGAATTTCCTTTTGACTATTAGAGAGTTTATAATACAATCTCAATAAGGTAATCATCCCTTTCTTATTTCTCAGTTCCACCCAAATAACTTGTTTGGATGTATTTCTGGGAATATCCTCCCACAGTACAGCTGTAATACTATCCCTTATCATTAGCTCCACTTCCCCTCCCCTCTTGCCCCCCTTTCTACCTTTCCTTTAGCATTTGTATCCTGGAACCAAACAGTTTGCAGCCAGTGGAATCCTCAAGGGTCTATCATCATTATCAGTTCAAACATTGACCAGCAGGTAATGGGTGAGCATATTTTTTTAGATTAGATTACTTACAGTGTGGAAACAGGCCCTTCGGCCCAACAAGTCCACACCGACCCACCGAAGCGCCATCCACCCATACCCCTACCCCTACATTTACCCCTTACCTAACACTATGGGCAATTTAGCATGGCCAATACACCTGACCCGCACATCTTTGGACTGTGGGAGGAAACCGGAGCACCCGGAGGAAACCCACGCAGACAGGGGGAGAACGTGCAAACTCCACACAGTCAGTCGCCTGAGTCGGGAATTGAACCCAGGTCCCTGGCGCTGTGAGGCAGCAGTGCTAACCACTGTGCCACCGTGCCGTTCCTTTACCTGTGAACATCTGCCCCTAATCACGTTTGAAAGTTCTTGCCTAATACCATCAAAATTAGCCTTTCACTAATTTAGAACTTCAACTTTTAAATCTGGTCTATCCTTTTCCATCACTATGTTAAAACTAGTAGAATTATGGTCACTAGCCCCAAATTGCTCCTTCACTGACATCTCAGTCACCTGCCCTGTCTTATTTCCCAAGAGTAGGTCAAGTTTTGCACCTTTACCTTGTTAATTTACATTGTTCCAAAACAGTAATTGCTGCTCCTGGAATTCGAGGAAATCACCTCCAACATCTAAAATACCTCAAAAAAGGAACAGCCTGTAACAGCCAGAATTTTTTCCTGTCCTCCATCTTGGATTACCCAGAAGCCATTGCCAATTCTCCAATAACATAGGGCATGGCACATGGGACCTGTTAGTAGCCTGTGCAGTTTTTTTAACAGGAGGAGTCTGTCAACTGTTGATCAGATTTCAGTGACGTGTTGAACCACAACAAACAGGTCCACATTGGCCCCTCCATTTACAGATTGGTGTAACACTGTCTTCCTTTGCCTGTTTTGCCATTGAGGACTTTTTGGGGATTACAATATGTCTGCCTCCCCAACCCACGACCACCAACCCCTTCCCTGAACCCTCAGTTGTGGGTGTTCCTACTACGACTAAGAAGACCAGTGAAATCATTTGAAAGATGATCACAATGTACCGTCTCTCGACCATGTTAAGATGGCAATTGCCATAAAAATGTATATATTATTAGTGACTGTTGTAATCATTTTATATTTTCGTCAGTTGATTGAAAATCTGAATGTCACACTTTGATTTTCCTTTCCATAATTCTATACATGTTGTAAAACTAGATGGCTTAAAAATGAGCTAGAAAGTTAAAATCTTTGATTTCAATTTGAACACGCCTATGGAATTACTAAAAAATCTTTGTTGATTTTTTATCTTCAGCATTTGTGTTTCACTTTCAAATTTTCATGTCCTTCTGTTTGTTTACCTTCAGTATATAAATGATGTTGAATAAATCTATACTTTAACTTTTAAAACCAATAGAAAGCATTATTTCTATATTGTTAGCTGTAGCTTTATGACAACACTCTCATTACTGAATCATGAGATTCTGGTTTCATGGTCCATTCAAAGGTTTATTTCAACCATTAAGGTTGACACTTCAGTGCACTACTTTTCAAGGTGTTACCTTTTGGATGACCTTCTGTCCCTAACCCCCACTGATGGGCATAAGATACCATATGATGCTAGCAGAGAAGTCAGAAGTCCTATTTCCACTTTTTCCTTCACTCAGCATCACATAAACAGATTATCTGGTCATTAATGCATTGCTGTTTGTGGGGAGTCTGGTTTGTGTAAATTGGCTGCCACTTTGGCTCCTGTCATGCAACAGGTCAACATTGGCTGTAAAGAACTTTTAAATATCAGATGGTTGTAGAAATGGCTATAATTACAAGTATTCTTTTCATGACTCATTGTCAGATTCATTGTTGAATTGTTAGCTTTTTTTGGAAAGCGCGTTAGTACTTTGAAAAAAATTGACCAGTTTTCTGGTTGACGAATCTGGGAATTATGGTGAAAAAATACTGGTTTAAAATTGGTGATGGATTACGATTCTGTGGACTCGGCCTTTATTTTCTTTTGCTTTCATTGCACTACATCTGTGATTTTATAACATATAGAGCTAATATTTAGATATGTTCCCTCTGATATTCTTTCATTTCTGAGGACTTATACACCTAATGGTAAGGTCCTGGGGAATGTTGCTGAATAAAGAGACCTAGGAGTGCAGGTTCGTAGCTCCTTGAAAGTGGAGTCACAGTAGATAGGATGGTGAAGAAGGTGTTTGATATGCTTACCCTTATTGGTCAGAGTATTGAGTACAGGAGTTGGGAGGTCATATTGCGGCTGTACAGGACATTGGTTAAGCCACTGTTGGAATATTGTGTGCTATTCTGGTCTCTTTCCTATCGAAAAGATGCTGGGAAACTTGAAAGGGTTCAGAAAAGATTTACAAGGATGCTACCAGTGTTGGAGGATTTGAGCTTTAGGGAGAGGCTGAACATGGTGGGGCAGTTTTCCCTGGAGCGTTGGAGGCTGAGGAGTGACCTTATAAAGGTTTACAAAATTATGAGGTGCATGGATAGGATAAATAGACAAAGTCTTTTCCCTAAGGTGGGGAGAGTCCAGAACTAGAGGGCATAGGTTTAGGGTGAGAGGGGAAAGATATAAAAGAGATCTAAGGGGCAACTTATTCACACAGAGGGTGGTATGTGTATGGAATGAACTGCCAGAGGAAGTAGTTGAGGCTAGTACGATTGTAATATTTAAAAAGCATCTGGATGAGTATATGAATAGGAAGGGTTTGGAGGAATATGGGCCGGGTGCTGGCAGGTGAGACTGGATTGGGTTGGGATATCTGGTTGACATGGACGGGTTGGACAGAAGGAATCTGCTTCCATGCTGTACATCTCTATGACTCTATGACAGTGATGATATAGTCAACAAGAACAGGATTTGCTGGAGAAACTCAGCAAATCTGACAGCATCTGTGGAGAGAAAGCAGAGTTAATGTTCAGTGGTCACAGGACTCGAAGCTTTAACTCTGTTTATGCCCCACAGGGGCTGCCAAAACTGCTGAGTTTCTCCAGTAATTTCTGTTTTGTTTCAGATTTCCAGCATCTGCAAGTGTTTTGTTTTGTTTTAGTGGTATCATCAGTCTGGGGTGGGAGTCTGTGGTGTCCACAACTCAGTGTACAAACATAGCTGAGTTTTCACTGAAATCTGAGTAACTGGGTTATGGAAAATAGTGCCCATCATTTTTACCCTGTTAGATTGGTTCCCTGAATTCAGCTACAGGATCACAAATTCATCAGAAGCTGAACTTATGATTATGCTAATTAGTCGTTAATAAACTGGATTTAATACCATAATGACAAGAATCATTCTGGCACAATGGCCATTGAGAAATTGAATTATAACAGTGACTGTAGAAGATTGGCTTTAATGTGTGATCATGGAAGATGAGGAATATCTTGCATGTCCAATCATATATAGAAAACCTGGCAGATTTACTCTCCCAGCCTAAGAATATTGCAGTTGTTGCAGTATTCCTATTACTAGGTGGGCTAACTCAATAAAAAGCAGGATTTGGTTTGAACTAAATAACATTAATTGCACCCGCTTAATGCCTTTAGAATAACCAGAAATTTGGAATGTCCCAGTTAGGCTAAAGGGATCAATTTGCCAAGATAAAATTGAAACAGGGATGGGAAGCCTACTGTCAGATGAGGTAATAAAGGAGAAAAAGAGGGGATTGGATTAGTGCTGTCATCCCTGCTTTCACAGTATGATTGCATTTGTTCAAACTAGATCTGGCATTAACTCACTGATGAGGTAGGTATAGTTTGCATTCCCATCTGCATTTGAGTGCATAAATGAGATTGAATATACTGCATTTTGAAGGTCAGATTACAAGCAATGTTAGATCAGATTGGTCAGGAAATCACAGTTTAACAATAACATTTTACTTAGTGTTAACATTAATATTGTTTAGCAATGACAATGGTAGGAGACTTTGAAAATATACTACACTTGGAAAATTGGACAGTCTTTGGTATGGCTTGTATTGTCATTGTGTCACTGATGGTTCAGTAAATAGAATTCAAATAAGGAAATCTGACTAAATAATTTATAGTTTAATATGGAAGCCATAAAACCCTGTTAACAATTACCTTTTGTTTAAAATAATAAGCAAATAGCAGAGTATAGGTTTTATGATGTACAAAATAAAGAAAGATCTTAGAGAGCTTTTCATGCTGAAAGTGTTGTGGTAGTGCTAAAAAGACATGATCAGTTTTCAATTTCTGTCATCTGATTTTTAATGCTTTTAATGCTAATGGATTAAAATGCTTTCGAAAAGCTAAATATGACTAAAGATGACTGCAGTGATCACCTGGCTGCAGTTGGAGCCAGTTCATGAAACCTGTAATAAACTTTATCTATCAGAACTGATATTAATATATTATCAAAAGGTCAGAAACCAGTGACTCAGATCTGCAACTCCAGTTTGACTTTCTGGAAATATCATGTTGGAATGAAAGATTAACCTGCAGATTATCAGCTTGTAAAACAATGAAGCCACACCATGGAACATTTTATTCCCCTTATGTCATAATTGCTTCTTTTGCCAATCACCTTAAATTGTTGCCCTGTGGTTTTCAATCCTTCAATGAGCAGATGTGGAGAAGCTCGTGCCTTTGGTCAAGAATCTAGGATTAGGATTAAAACAATTAAAAATAGCATTAGGCAAGTAAGAAGCAGTATCAATAAATATGATGTAGGAGCAAAGTACTGCAGATGCTAGAAACTGTACTGAAAACAACAAACGCTGGAGATCACAGCGAGCCAGACAGCATCCATGGAGAGAGAGCAAGGTAATGCGGTTTCACACAAAGTTGAGTAATAATGTGGAGCACTCTGTCCAACACGGGTGTGGTCACAGTTGAGAGTGTGGTGCTGGAAAAGCACACTAGATCAGGCAGCTTTCGAGAAGTAGGAGAATCGACATTTCGGTCATAAGCTCTTCGTCCGGAAATGTGGTCACAGTGCCAATTGAAGTATTTAAGATTTATCATTTATTAATTTTGTGGGTAATGGTGCATGGGTCGAGGCACATATTTAGTTCATAATTATTTATATTTAACTGATCCAGTTGAGTGGCAAGCATATTCAAGGGGTTGAATGAACTGATCTTGTTCCAATGTTTCTATCGATATCCAATTCTATTTATGTTTGCCAATAGGAGTGCCCTGATTTTGGTAGCTTGAGGAAAATGCCACCTTTGAAGCGGTCTTTTGCTGCCAGGTACTGGTTTTGTCTCTTAAATTGCACCAGATACTGGTAAATTCACTAATTGTGTTACAAATGCTCAGGTCAGATTTTCAAACATGGTACTAAATGTGAGTGTGCAGCAGATTCCTTGAGAAATGTTTTGAAACATTAAATCTAATGTGGCTCTTTCATTCTAAAATGCACATTACTCTTACACTTGAGTGATGTATCTCCCTGACAAATACAAATCATAACATTTTACAATAGCTGCTTTTAACGCTGCTTAATTTGGGAAAAAGCCATTGAATTTGAAAACTCTGTAATATATATATGTATACAATATATGTGTGCGTATAAGAGAAAGCTTTGTATTTTCATAGTGCTTCAGTCCTTTGAGGAACGTAGCCAAAATTCACTCTTTAACAATGAGACATTTTCTTGGGACTCCACAACTGATGGTTCATTTGGTTAGTTCTTGGACTCTGACATTCCAATTTTCATGATCTACTGCCAGAAGAATTGTGGAGAAAGGGCTTAATGGGAGCTAAACGGTTCTGCCACTGACCCTGGAAATGGCCAACCATGTGGTCAGCTTGTTAGTGATTGGGTCAAAAGCAGGTGTCTGCGCAGTGAGCATTCTGCCTGAGATGCTTGGAAAATATGTGAATTAGGAAGCCTTTGGGGCGTGCAGCTACAGCATTTTAAGTTGCTTTGTAACCTCAAATTAGTACACTGTAACATAAAGGCCTTGTTCCAACATGAGCAAAACAAGAATATCAGGGAGATTCTCTTAACTGAAAATGAACACAGACTGAAAGTGGAATGCAGTGTTGGATCTGAATGCTGAGACTTACCAGTTCCATGTGAAAGAAGTGGCAAAATGAGTAGCAACCTCTTGACTACTAGAATGAAGTTTAATGACCCTGCAAGGTCAGTAAAGATAAGTGTAATGGCTACAAGCTGTGATGAATGTATGGGTGTTTCAGACAGTTCATTTATATTTATCCTGAAAGCACAGACGCTAATCTAAGTTTATGCCCCTTAGCATTAAACACTCTGCGTATATCATATCTTACAATGCACACAGGTCTTTTGAAACCTATGGGAATGTTTTTGAGAAAAGTGGTCAGAATTCTCAGATTATTGTCAAACTCAGTTGTCTGTAACTGACAGAAACATGATGTTTTGATGCACAGATGATTCACACAATTTTCAAGAATGAAAAACCACAGGAAGAAGATGGTGCAATGGCTGGAGATATACTGTGATTTGTGCTGACTAACTGATAATAATTTAAATTTAGAAACGGTTTCTTTTTTTTGAAACTTATACTTTAAGGACACTCTTGCATCTATCAGGAACAAATAAGTGGAAGATAACTACTGGAGATAACTACTGGTAATAAGCAGAACCAAATCTAAATGTTGCAAGTGCCCTCTGAGGATATGTGGCAAGTTGCAAGGTAGAGTCCAATGTCAGTATGAGGCAGTATCTGAGATAGATAAACTTCAGTAGGAAAGGAAATTAAGGCAGCGTTTTAAGGATTGCTAAGCACTACCAAGAAATATTTAAATTACATCCTCGTGTTGAGACTAATACATGCGTAGAGTTACAGAGTCATAAATTGGTAGAGATTTACAACATGGAAACAGATCCTTTGGTTCAACTTGTATGCCGACCAGATATCCTAAGTTAATGTTGTCCCATTTGCCAGTTATTGGCCCATATCCCTCCAAACCCTTCCTATTCATATACCCATCCATATGCCTTTTAAATATAATTGTACCAGCCTCCACCACTTCCTTTGGCAGCTCATTCCATACACGTACCACCCTCTGCATGAAATGTTGCCTGTTAGGTCCCTTTAAATCTTTCCCCTTTCACCCTAAACCTATGCACTCTAGTTTTGGACTCACCCACCCCAGGGAAAAAATCTTGTCTGTTTACTCTACCCATGCTCCTCATGATTTTATAAACCTCTATCAGGTCACCCCTCAGCCTCGGACGCTTCATAGCCCCAGCCTACTCAGCCTCTCCTTATAGCTCAAACCCTACAACACCTGGCAACATCCTTATCAATCTTTTCAGAAGCCTTTCAAGTTTAACAACATGTTTCCTATAGAAAGATGGGCAACAAATGGTGGCCTTGCCAGCAATGCCCACATCCATAAAAGAATTAAAAAAAAATAAGAGGCTATTCAGGTGGGAATTCTCATCAGCTAAAGGATTTGTTCACAGGCGTGATGATTTTGCCTCAAAGGTTTTAAATCTTCACCCGCAAAGTAAAACAAGAATAGTGTTACAGATTACAGGAATCAAATGCAAATTTACACCTCTTGGCTCAGTACCTCTTATGGTTCAGTTGATTAATGTATTGCTCATCATGGAATTAAATCAGAACAGGAAGGTTCCAGGTCCCATGCCTGGTCTCAGTTGGCTGACTTCAGTGGGCATAGCAACTAAAATACTGCATATTTGAAGAGAAATGTTGACCAGGATTCCTCTCTGATTGCTACTCAGTGATCCTGACTGAAAGTCTGTAAGTGTATCGATCTTGAGTGACAAGATTAGGCACAGCTATGACATTCCAGTCCTTTCCAAGGTAAACATTTACTATTTGGGCTGATATGCATAATCATATCCAAGCAAGAGGGACTCTTAAAGATAGGATGAGAGACAATTTGCAGTATGTACTTTGAAAAATTCTAAAACCATTTTAGAGTACATTCTTTTGCAGATTAAATTGAAATGATATCACAAATTATCAAGTTGTATAAAATGTTTGAATTAATCATTCTATTAACATTTCTAATGCTCTTCTTTCTCCTTTATTTAACAAAAACATCCAGTTGTGCTTTTAAACACCTTTTTAAGTCAGATTAAAAGTGGTAGCAAGTAATTGTGGACTGAAATAGAGTAGGCATCTTTGGTGAAATAATGGTCCTTTGTTCATTGTGCAAAAGATTGCAGAGCACCATGACCCTGTGAAGATAGTAAAACCTTTGGTTAATAATTAACAGTTTTCAACTAAATCTGCAAATGACACCTCATCAGTTCCAGCACTGACAGAGATAAAGTTAAAAATGACTAGTCAAACTGGAAGATATCCTCAATAGAGCTTTACTGATACAGCATTCCTGTAAAAGTGGAAAAACTTTCCACTGCTCACTTGAATTTGTTGTGATTCCCACGATTGAGTTGGATATTACAGACAAAGCCTGAGATGGGAGAAATCTCTACATCTGAATCAATGATCTTCAAAGACCACTGAGTCAACCATTAAAAGCTTTAAAATGATGACATCACCAGCCTATACTGCACAATCTCCAATTTCCCATTTCTGGTGGTAATGATGATAATGATTTATCGTTTGAAGTTTCAGGCCACCAAAGGATCCACCCACAAACCTCTGTAAATTAAAGCAGGAGATTGCATGTGTTTGAGCCATCAAACATATGGCATTTCTTTATTTTGTACTTTTGGTTTTGGTGTGCCTTTCAGCTTGGGAACATGCTTAACAGATTCTGCTTAAAGTATGAAGTCAAACCGGCCTGTATCATTGTAATGTGGAAATCCAGAAGCAGAGAAACCAGCTTGATTTGATCATCATTCTACAGTTCTGTTTGATTGGGTTTTGATTCACAGCGTGAGACCTCATGTGGTGAAATAATGTGGCATATTCTGAATAACAAAAAACAATAGCTACAGAACAAATAGTGTTGATTTTCAGTCCTGAACTGAACATCAGAAGCATTTAAGAAAAAGAAGAGATTTTATTCTCTACAAAAATGCTCAACCTGCTTTGTCCGATAAATGTTCTAATTTCCTAACTCTCCATAACTGCATGAGTTACACACTGTGAAGCTAATTGGATAAGGCAGATCCAGTATTTGGTCCTTACTGAGTCAACTGGTCTTAAGTTAGGGCAGCAGTGAAGGAGATTCAAATTGGAAAGAAATAACTTTGTTATGGTAGTGCTTGCTATTCTTTCTAGAGACACTTGTGTATAAATAAAACCATGACTTGGTTGATGTGCCTACACTCTCATAGTCATAATTAAATATCAATACCTGGACATCTATGTTGAAGATTGATTCTTTAGCTAAATGACCAACAATTGCCAGTGCTTTTTGAAACTATCCTGAGATGAAGAGATAAAATGTGTTTACTACAATTGATTGGTGATTGTTTTTGTCATTGAATTCCTTCCTGTTCTTTTTTTGAGAAATGTACTTTATTCATAAATTATCTATTAATGTGTTACTGAATAGTTCAAGTCAGATATTGCAGAAATTGTAACAAAAATATTACATTTCTCATTTTAACATTGCACTCTTAGGGGCTTCCATTTAAATACAAAATTAGAATATTAGAAATATGAGAAGAAACAGTTTACATTCCAATACAAGCAATGAGGTCTCCTAAAAGTTAACAGGTCCTTGGACACAACGGCAAATGGTGGCTTTTCCCATAATGCCTAGACAGTGATTGCTCCAAGCTTGGTCTCTCGCTACATAATCCTGGCCTTGCAATGTGTCAGTTTGTAACACTTGGTCAAAGTCAAATTTTCAATGTTGAAAGACCAACAAAGTTTGGACAAAAAGTATCTTTCATCAGTTTGATAGTCCTCAGGCACAGATGATGTTTGTCCCAGTATGTGTCCCAGGCAACAGGCCATTGAGCACAGAGTCCTAGATCACAAAGCTTTTCAGGAAAAACCTAAACAAAAAACACTGCATTCTCTCTTCAGATCCTCTTTGCAGAAGGAGATCTGCGATGGTGTCTTCACCACCACAGCCACCTTGAGGGCAATATGCGTTGGTGGGCACTTTAAAGATTTGACAGATAGTGTTTTTCTCAAGACCAGCCACGCTACATTTTGGTGCTTGTTGAAAAGTTCCAGCAACAAAACATTCTGCCAAATGATCTTGAATATTGGCTCAGGGAACCATCCAACAGGATTTATCTTCTCCCTTCTCCACAGGGCCTTGAGGAATTGACATGCTGACCACTGCCTGGATAAACTTGTAGTCAAAGGTGTTTCTCTATACACACCTTTCCATGAGGAACAAATGGTAAGGTATAGCTCCGTGACAACATGGCCAAACCCGTTCTTTGCAACATTGGAAAGATAGCACCTCTGCATGTGGTGACACTTACAGTTTGTGTATCAAGGGTATACACACAGCTTGACGTAGCTGCACACGAAGGTGGCCACCAGGATGAGGATGACATTAGCTAGGTACTTTGCATGTGGATTTTTTACACGTTGTCCTTGAGGACATGATCTAACTTTTATCTCCGGATGAAGTAGAAGATGGTTCAGGTGACTGTTGCAGTGCAGGCCTGGGAATGGGCTGAACCTGCACCATATTCAGTCACATACCTCAAAGCTGATGACCAGGTTTTTCTCTGAAATGGAGAAGGATCAAAGCTCCCAGATACTCAGATTCTGCCTCACCTTGGTGATACGTTCCTTCCATGTTTTAGCACATCACTCAGCCCCTCTCCCATATGCTCCAGCAGTTTCAGGTAATTTGACCAGACAATGAAGGGGCTGAAGACTTGGGGGTTAGCCAGTTCCCAAGTTCCCATGCTGTCATTTACTTTAGCTCCTGAGCCAGTTTGAATGGCCACAGATGCACAGAGTCTGTGCACTGACAGTGAATTCAAGCAGAAAACAGAGACATTATCCATATAAAGGGAGACTTTGACTTGCAGGCCTCTACTCACCTGGATAGTCACTCTCGCAATACTCTATCCAACATACAATCAAGACAGGAGAAAGAAGGGAACTGCACCTGACTTCAGGTTTGATGAAACTTCCTGATTCCCACTTAATGACTGAGATTGTGCTCCTGGTGCTTGTGTAGAGCAGTTGGATCAGATTGCACATTTCCTCCCTGAAGCCTGTTTTGGAATGGACATGTAAATGTTAAATATTATGTGAAAGGCCTTCTCCTGATCCAGAATAATGAAGCAAGCCTCCATTCCTCTGTCGATGATCATATCCCCAATCATCCTGCATAGTACAGTGCAGGTCTGGTCAGGATGAATCACTGACCCCACAGTAGACCTGACCCAGTTGATGATGACCTTGAACACAATTTTCTAGTCTACGTTTAGTAAGGAGATTGATCACAAATTCCTTATTCCCTCCCTCTCCCCCTCTTTCTTGTAGATGCCCTTCCTCGTGGATTGACCAGAAGCATACCCTCTTGGCTGTTCAAACCCCATGGAGCTGATTACAATGCAGCAGAAAGCTGTGGATTCTGGAGCTTTCCTCTTCTCAGAGAATCAAGGGCCTAAGTTAGCTTGCTCCAAGATAGTCACATATCCAGACTCTCACATGTACTATCGTCTATGATCTCTGTAATAAATGACAGAAACAACTGGGAGCTGTGCTGTCTGTGGTCTTCATGTCATACAATCTGACATAAAAAGATTTACTGATCCTCAAAACATCAGACTCCAATGACTCTGCAGAGCCATCTTCTTCCTTCGGGCTGCTGATCGCAGAGCTCTCCCTGTGCGTCTCCTCGAAGAAAAACCATGAGCACATCTCATTGTGATCCATGGAGTGAACCCTGGTCCTGGAGATTACTTCCAAGTCTCCCAAGGCAAACAGCAAGGCTCGCTGGCTCTTTAATTCTTGGAGCTCCTCCTTGACATCAACCTCCATCTCCTGCAGCAGGAATGGGTTCTACGGATTTTCTAGCAATTTCTCCCATTTCTCCTTGTCCTTCTGAAGAAACTCTTGATGCATTGCTAGATAGAGTCCGCTGTGTTACTGAGCAGACTAAAGTGAACCTTGTGTGTAATCCTGTCATGGTTGATCTAAAAGTGCTTGTTGGTGACACTGTGAGACAGCACTGACATTCCTCACCTAGAAACACATTTATATAACTGATATTCAACAACTGCTGATACAACATACATCCAGATAGGTTGATGATTTAGTATTCCCAGTGCAGAGCTTAATGAAAAGGGTGTATAAATCAAGATTTGAGCATTGAGGCCAATGCACTCAATTCGTAGTTGCTTGATTTTCAGTCAATTAATGAAGAAAAAGTCAAACAGATACCCTTTAGATGCACAGAAACATGGCTGCTGAGTGTCTTGCTGGAATATATTTTATCCATCAGTAAGAGCTCTGTTCGGTACACAAAAAAAACTATAGAATTTCTGCATAAGATATGTAAATTTCTCCTTCCTTGCTGCAAATTATGAAATTTTAAGCTCTATTAACAAGCATTGTGGTACAAATGTACCACATATGTACTAGTACATGTGTCTGGTCTTAACCGTAAAAGACATCAATAAATCATAAGCTTGAAAGTAGAATGCAGAACTTTACACGTGTTGGAAAATTTAAAAAGGAGTCCTTGAAAGTTCTACAGTGAAAGGAGAACAACTTAACAAACTATCCTCCCATAATTCCTGAAAATGTTAACAAAAAGATAAATTGGGCAAACAAATAATGGTCAAGCCTCGCCCTTCAAGTCATTCAGGGCAGTTGAGGACCTCAAATATCTTACTTTAGTTTCTGTGACACAAATACTGATGGGCATTGTTTATAAAAATTGCACAACTATTTATTTTCTCATGTCAAGTAGGAAGCACTTCAGATATTTAACAGGTGTAGGAGGAAAAAGTGAGGTCTGCAGATGCTGGAGATCAGAGCTGAAAATGTGTTGCTGGTTAAAGCGCAGCAGGTCAGGCAGCATCCAAGGAACAGGAAATTTGACGTTTCGGGCACAAGTCCTTCAACAGGTGTAGTCCATTTAAAACATAATCTACCAATACTGGCTAATATATTCACATTTTTGTTGCCAGCAATTTCTTCACTGTTTCCATTAAATAACATGACTTAATAACAGGAGGAGTTAAGTGGAGAAAGGTTCTGTGTAGATTTTTTAAGTTGAGGAACTGTAATCATGAGAACACCAGGAAAGAGGAGAGTGAGCAGATTCTGAAACAACCCTCATCAGCACTTGCTTACAGTACACTTTGCATGGATAGGAAATTACTGTAGTGAAGTAGACTTCTTGATTGTCCTTTTCTTGTAACTATTACTGTAACTCTGAGCCACAAATGCCTTTTGTTAAACTCTTTGAATAAGCTCTTATATTCTCAAATGCTCCCACCTCCATTTCCCACCACCCCTGCTACACTACATCTGCCATACACACACACACACACACATATGCCCACACACAAACACACACTTACTATACACACATACAGAAAAATACACCTGTTGTATACACACATACACAGAGGGTTCTGATATAATGCAATGGTTCCATTCCCGATGACCCTGTATTATAAGAAAATTGCATAATAGCAGCACCATTTAAATTAATTGGGTTGCAATTGCATTATAGCCAATACAAGTAAGGAAAGTTTGTGCTCTACAAATAATGGTTTGAGTTCTTCAAGTGCATTGAAGAACAGAGTGGCACGATGGCTCGCAGGGCCAAGGACTTGGGTTTGATTCCAACCTTGGGTGACTGTATAGCGTTTGCACATTCTCTCTGCGTTTGTGTGGGTTTCCTCCCATAGTCCAAAGATGTACAGGTTAGGTGAGTTGATCACGCTAAATTGCTCATAGTGTTCAGGGATGTGCAGGTTAGGTACATTTGTCAGGGGGAATGGGTCTGGATGGGCTATTTTTCAGAAGGTCAGAGTGGACTTGTTGGGCCGAGGGGCATGTTTCCACACTAGGGATTCTATGATTCAATGAAATGAGAGTCATCACAGAACTGACTATACACAAACATATACCTGTCATGGACACACAAACACACTATTTTCCTTGTTTTAAGTACCTTTATATCAGGAAAAAATGCAATATTTTCAGAACTAATCATAAATAAACTGAATTGATAGGAGAATGAAGTCTCTCAGGAATCCAAATAGAGTGTGACTAGATCTGTGCAATCAGATTCAAAAACACACCAGACTGAGATAAAGGGGAGACAGGGCCATAGTGGTAATGTCACTGGGCCAGTCACCCTGAATCACAGGTTAATGTTCTGGAGTCATGGATTTAAATCCCATTAGGCAGATGGTGAAATTTGAATTCAATATAAATCTGGAATAAAAAAAGCCAGCACAGGGGTGACCATGTAAATCTGTCAATTCTTGTTAAAGTGCCAGTTGGTTCACTAATGTCCTTTCAGGGAAGGAAGTGTGCCATCCTTCCCTGGACTACCCTGGCCCACATGTGACTTCAGATCCACAGCAATGTGGTTGAATCTTAACTGCTGTCTGTAGTCAGTAATGGGCAAGAAATGCTAACCTAGCCAGTAATAACCATAACCTGTGAACAAATAATATGAACTAATGGTGGAGGTTAGAAAATAGTTTGTCATTATGTGATAATAGTAGGGTTCTGGGGAGAAGGCAGCTGCTGTGTTTCTTTCTATATTTACCCCAACCTCTCCATTTCTCTCCTAAGGCTGGTAATTCATGCATTGGATTTTTGCAGAGGGTGTGCAAAGACTGGAATTTCTTGGCTTGCTGCACCTACTTAGAGGGAATGATTCCTGAAGAAGGGCTTATGCCCAAAACGTCGACTCTCCTGCTCCTTGGATGCTGCCTGACCTGCTGCGCTTTTCCAGCAACACGTTTTCAGCTTTGATCTCCCGCATCTGCAGTCCTCACTTTCTCCAAGGAAACATTCTTAATACCAGGATTTTCATTTGTTGGGAGGCGGACATGAGTGGTTATGTAATGGGTGCTTGAGTTGGGCCCTCTGCCTTTAGAAACAATGTGGAGGCACCCACATAGGCTATTATTTGTCGAATTGGACAGTTTAAAATACCCAGCTCAGTCCTCTAGGATTTCAACTCAGTTGTAATAAGAGCAGATGGGTTCTCTAGGCCTCAACTCCTAGTCACATCCATGCCATCTCATAGCCTCATACACATCCCCTTCAGCTCTTATACTGCCCTTGACAATCTATGCCCCTTTACTCACCCATATAATCCCATGAAAATTTAGTGCAACTCATGCGACTCATAAATGCTATTTATTTCAAGGTTAGACAACAAGTGCTGGTCATCCCATGAAAGAATATTTTAAAAATGCCAGATAATTGATAAGGTCACGCCTTCATGTTCTTTCAGTAAATCAAATGGTCATCAATGTTGGAGATAAAAAGTGGTCAACAAATGCAATTAAAGAACTGGAATAACTGCATGCTACAGCTTTGTCAGGAGAACTGCAAAAATATTAGGTAAACATTGTGTTTCTACTATTATCATATTTCACAAAAATAAATAATCTTTGACTTAAATATGACGTACTTGTGCATAAATAATTGAACTTGGCTGGACAATTTGAGATGGCAGTTAAACAAGTGTACAGTATTTTGGTCAAAATAGGGATATAGTGTAGAAAAAAAGAAAGGAAATTATATTAATCATACACAGATCTGGCCTCACCTGGAACATTACATTCAGTCTGAACATGAGAATTTGGGAAAGTGCAGAAAAGATGCACAAAACTAGTTCTAGAGATGAGAAACTCTAGATATGTGGAAAGATTGGAGAAGTTCTTTTGAGTGAAGAAGAGGCTGAGAAGAACTGTGAGGAGAAAGTGAGGTCTGCAGATGCTGGAGTATCAGAGCTGAAAATGTGTTGCTGGAAAAGCGCAGCAGGTCAGGCAGCATCCAAGGAACAGGAAATTCGACGTTTCGGGCATAAGCCCTTCATCAGGAATGAGGAAAGTGTGTCCAGCAGGCTAAGATAAAAGGTAGGGAGGAGGGACTTGGGGGAGGGGCGATGGAGATGTGATAGGTGGAAGGAGGTCAAGGTGAGGGTGATAGGCCGGAATGGTGTGGGATGCTGCCTGACCTGCTGCGCTTTTCCAGCAACCTGACCTCTCCGCCCCTCCCCCAAGTCCCTCCTCCCTACCTTTTCTCTTAGCCTGCTGGACACACTTTCCTCATTCCTGATGAAGGGCTTGTGCCCGAAATGTTTAATTTCCTGTTCCTTGGATGCTGCCTGACCTGCTGCGCTTTTCCAGCAACACATTTTCAGCTCTGAGAAGAACTGTGATAAAGGTATTTAAAATCATTTGGGACAGAGTAGATATGGAGAAACTGTCCCACTGGAGAATGGATTGAAAACCAATGGGCACTGATTTGAAGGTACTTGACAAAAGAAGCAATTGTGATATGAAGAAAAACTTTCTCATACTTTAAGTGGATTGGATCTGGGATGCAGTGTGAAGGAGACAGGGTCAATTGATGCTTTCAAAAGGGAATTACCTGGACAGAAAATATCACCAGGGCTGCAGAGAAAAGGTGAATTGCTCCTTTGACGAGTCAGCACAGATAGATCAGCTTTCTGTGTTATAACTAAATGTGGTGCACGGTGGCTCAGTGGTTAGCACTGTTGCCTCACAGCACCAGAGACCCAGTTTGATTCCAACCTCGGGTGACTCTCTGTGTGAAGTTTGCACATTCTCCATGTGTTTGGGTGGGTTTCCTCTGGGTTGTCTGGTTTTCTCCCACAATCACAAAAGATGTGCAGGTCAGGTGAATTGGCCATGCTAAATTGCCCATTGTGTTAGGTGCATCAGTCAGGCAACATCTGAGGAAAAGGAGACTCGACTGTTCAGGTGTGTTGAAGGGCACTTGCCCAAAATGTCGACTCTCCTGCTCCTCGGATGCTGCCTGACCTGCTGTGTGTTTCCAGCACCACATACTCAACTCTAATCACAAGCACCTGCGGCTCTTACTTTTGCCTGGTCCAGGCTGCATGATTAGATTAGATTACTTACAGTGTTGAAACAGGCCCTTTGACCCAACAAGTCCACACCGACCCTCCGAAGAGCAACCTACCCAGATCCATCCCTCTACATTTACCCCTTCACCTGACACTATGGGCAATTTAGCATGGCCAATTCACCCAACCTGGACATCTTTGGACTGTGGGAGGAAACTGGAGCACCCAGAGGAAACCCATGCAGACACAGGGAGAATATGCAAACTCCACACAGTCAGTTGCCTGAGGCGGGAATTGAACCCATGTCTCTGGTGTTGTGAGGCAACAATGCTAACCATTGTGTCACCATGCTGCCCACAACACTTTTGAACTTAAAAAACAAAAAAAGTGACGGAATTTTTATGTTTCATGCAATGATCGTGTTAATGTCATTCCAAATTCTCGAGTTGATTGGTAAGCCATTTCAGAGGACATTTAACAGTCAATCCACATTCCTGTGGTTCTGAAGTCACATGTAGATTTAAACAACTCTATGTTTTATGACAATCATAGCACAATTATCATTAGTCAGCATCTAATTCCAAAATTTTATTAGAATTCAAATTTCACCATCGATTGTGATGGGATTCCAACTCACATCCCAAAGTGTTTTTCCAAAGCAATGTCCAGTCGACATTACCATGACATCCAGATCACTCCCTGCATATGTAGAAAGGTTGGATGGACTTGGTGTTTTTCCACAGAAACTGGAAGATTGAAAGGGGATTTTATCAAATAATGTAGAATTCTTGAGATCTGATAGGGTGGATGATATGAGAATGTTGCACACAATTTTCAAATTAAACGTATATATTTTCTATCCCATAGGATTGTGAATGCTTTGTGGTTCATTATATTTAAACAAAAGAGCGACTAGATTTCAGGAGACAAATATAGATAAAGAATATGGAGCGCGTGGAAAAAGATTGATTTGAGTAAGTAAATCAGTCATGATCATAATGAATGGGAGAGCATGCTAGAAGCGTTGAATGGCCTTTATAAAAACATGAACATGAGTAGAGCACACAGTGGACTGAAAGCCAGCATTGGAAGGAAACAGTAGCAAATGCCTTCAAGACCAAAACAAAATTAAAGCAAATGAATGCATAGAGCCCACCATAAACTGGCAAGATTCTAGATTAACAATAATGTAATGGACTTTTCATTTCCTTCTGTAATGGCATTGCAAGCCACTCATTACAAGGGCAATTAGGGATGGGCAACCACAGGCATCCACTTCCTCCACTACCAACATTCAGTATTTTCAGTGTGTACTATCCACAAAAAATTCACCAAATATACATTGATGGCACCTTCCAAACCCATAGTAATTTCCATCCAGAAGGTTAAGGGCTGCAGATGCCTGGGAACACCACTACCTGTAAGATCCCCCTCAAGCCACTCACCTTCCTGACTATTATATCACCATTCTTTCACTGTCACTGCATCAAAATCCTGGAATTGTGGCATTTTTGGTCAACCTGAAGCATGTGGACTACAATGGTTCAAGAAAACAGCTCACCACCATCATCTCAAGCGCAGGTAGGGATGGGCAATAAATGCTGGCCAGTCAGTGATGCCCAAGTCCCATGACAGAATAAAAAATCCCATCCTTGAAGTCCTCTGCAATAAAGAGATCCACAGATTCACTACTCTCTGAGCAAAGGAATCCTACATCTCTGTTTAAATGAGTGATCCCTTCTTCTGAGAAGGGTCCAAGACTCCTTGATAAGGGGAAACAACATTTCTGCATCTCTCTGCCATATCCCCAAAGAATCTTATAAATTTCAAAATGGTCACTTCTCACTCTTCTAAATTCCAAATAAGTAAAGGCTGAACCTATTCAACTTCTTCTCATAAAACAGTCCCTCAATACCTTGCATTAGCATAGCGCCTGCCTCCAATGCCAACCTATCTTTCTTTATATAAGGACCCAAAACTATTCACTCTATTCCAACTCTGGTCTTGAGTTCAGCACTTCTGCAGCTTATGTACCTCTCTTGACATGTTAAACTGAGATTCTAGTATCTTGAGCAAGTGTGTAAAAGATCTGTAACTATTCAAGGAAGAGCACAGGAATTCTCCAATGATCCTCACCAATATGATATTTCAACCAGAACTTAATAAAAAAACAAATGATCTGGTCATTTATTTCATTGCTGTTTGTGGGAGTTTGTTCTGTGCAAATTGTTTGCTGGATTTTCCACATCACAAGAGTGATTTCACATCAAAAATTATAGTTGGCTATAAAAATAATTTGGAATGTTCTAAGGTTGCGAAAGGCATTAAATAGGTGCAATATTTTTTCTTTCTGTCATGTGTTGTAAACAGACGCAGGAAGAGTTGCCATAATCTGTTTCAAGTTAACATGTGCTGAACAAACAACATTGCAAAAAATGCTTCAATTCCGGCTTTAGGTTCCCATCGATCAACCAAAGAGTTCTGACATCAATTTAATTATTGTTGCAGGTAAGGAATAATGAATTGGCTAACATTCAGTGTGTAGGTTCAGCAAAAAATTCCATTGTATTCAGCTCCACAAATGGATTTCTAAATGTTCATTCCCCACTACTACCATTAAAATATCTATATTAGTTTTCCCATTTAAGAAATTTAATGTACATCCCAGACTTCAACTGTATATTCATCCTCTCCCTCACACCAGTTTAAATGGAACCATTATATCCATATTTAGATTTAGAAAATACATGGTACCCAACATTAAAACAAATCTGGTGGGTTCTTAATATTGAGGTGAGAGAAGGGGAAGCTAGACAGAATTTTCTAATAATTGTATAAACGGCTTGTCAATGTTAGGGGAGATGTTTAATAAGAAATGCAAAACTAAAATAAAGAACTGTGGATGCTAGAAATCTGAAACAAAACAGAAGGTGCGGAAGAAAGCCAACAGGTCTGGCAGCATCTGTGGGGAGAGAAACAGAGCTAATTCTTCGAGTCCAGTGACACTTCACCAGAACTGTCCATATCAGTGCAATTATGGGCTTCCTAAAGCTGGAAAAAATGATGATGTGTTTAAAAATTAATGTTGGCTTAATTCTGAGATAAGATATTAAAGCTTAGTAACATACTTTCAGGAGTTCTTTATTCAGCTCCTTAAGCATATTCTCCCATTCAGTTCTATCATATCCAGTCAGTAACTCGTCTTCATTTATTAGTTCCTTTTCTATATTCTTTGATGGCCTCATTTGACAAGTTGCTACTGACCAACAATGGACAATTTCAGAAAGTTCCAGATTTGCGTGATCTGATATTTCCAAAAAAATGCTTCCTGATTTCAATTCTAGATGGTCAAACCCTTATATCCAAAATATATTCCCTTGTTTTGGGCAGCACAGTGGCTCAATGGTTAGCACTGCTGTCTCACAGTGCTTGGGACCCAGGTTTGATTCCACCCTCAGGCAAACGTCTATGGATTTTGCACATTTTTCTTGTGCGTGCCTGTGCAGGTTTCCTCTGAGTGTTCTGGTTTCCTCCCACAGTCCTAGGATGTTCAGGTTAGATAGAATGGTTTTGCTAAATCACCCATAGTGTTCAGGGATGTGCAAGCTAGGTGTAATAGCCATTAGAAATACAGTGTTACAAGGATGGTGAGAGTCTGGTTGGAATGCTCTTTGGAAGGTTAGTATTGAATTGATGGGCTGAATGGCCTGCTTTCACACTCTTGGGATTCTATGGTTGCTTTGGATTCCCTCACTAGAGTGAATTTCCACCAGAGTTTCTTTACATCTGCCTCACTGATTAAATATATTAAACACTTTAATTGAATCATGCTTCAACTGTCTATAAATTAGGGATTACAAACCAACTTTATATATGCTTCGCTAATAATTCAACCCTTTAATCTGTACTCAATTCTGGTGCATCTGTCCTGTACCCTTCCCACTTTAGACCAAGATTTGTTGGGGGGTTGAAACCGAACAGAGATGGGCTTTAACCCAGGCTGTGTACAATTGAAACAGAGGGGGAAAGCATAGGAATGGATGGGTTTGGGTTGAGTTGAAGACAAAATGCTAAAAATTTCAAATTAAAAATCAAACCATCTCAAATCTGCCATGAAGCAGGGTAAGGGGCAGATGACCAATTTGTGTTCAGGAGATGGTTTTTAAAAAAATGTATTTTTTGAAAAGATTCTATTTTAAAAGATTTTCTATTTAATTTACATTTGCTGGAATTTCTTGGCATGGGAATCATGTCAGGTAAGAGAAGCTGAGTAAGACTGAATCCATTAGTTAAGTGACTTCAAAGCCCAGATTGGTATCTCACCTCCTTATGCTTTTTACAACAAATCGGGAGTGTGATAGAATATTCGCCAGCAGACTGGATGATGGAACTCCGATGTTCCAAAACATTGACACCATTCAGAAGCCCATTTGACAGACACCTATCCATCACCTTCAACATCCACTCCCTCCACCATCAATGCAGATTGGCAGCAATGCGTAACATCTACAAGATGCACTGCAGCAACTCATCAACTCTTCAACAGTACTTTCCAAACCTGGGACCTCTACCAGTTACAAAGACAAGGACAGGAGATGCAAGTTCCTCTCCAATCCACATACGCCACCATGACTTGGAACTAGATCACTGTTCCTTCATTCTCATGGGACTGAAAAAAAAAGAAATTCTACCTAATAACATTTCGAATACTGTATACCCGGAAATTTTCCAATCAAGCTGTTTGCAGATGTTATTACAGGATGGTAAAATTACAAATTTAAAAGGCATCTGGATGGCTATATGAATAGAAGGGTTGAGAAGGATATGGAGCAAGTGCTGGAAATGGGACTAGGTTAATTTAAGATATCTGGCCGGCATGATTGAATTAGACAGAAGGGTTTATTTCTGTGTTTTACATCTCTGTGACTCTATGACTGTGAAGCAAGTGGGACTTGAACCTTCAACCAGGGACTCTTGGTAATACTACATGGACTACAGAAATTTGTGAAGGAAGCTCATCATCACTTTCCCAAGAGAAATTAGGGATGGCCAATTCTAGTCAGCGACATGCACATCTTGTAAATGATTTATTAAAAGTACTGTTTGTAGGACACAATGAGGAGGACTACTTTTGGATTGTTTTTGTGCCTACCTACTAATGATTTTAATATTTTGTGTCCATTGATGTGCAAACCCTCTTGGTCTCACGCAGCTCTTACTCATTCACCATTAAGAAAATATTCAAATATTCAAATGTGGCTTTCTAGACCCACATGTTTCACCTCATTAAACTTTATTGTTCACAGCTTCATCCACTGAATACATGTCCTTTTGCAACTCTTTGTTGTCATCTACATAATGTACACCTCTTTATCCAAAAACAAATGAAACCTCCTTCACCCAATCACATACATTAAAAGGTTAAGACTGCAGTAGATATATGTGAAACACGACAACCAATCAGGTTACAGTCCCATTAACCCTACTCCTATGCCTCTCTATTTTTCTTCATGTGGGGATCAAAGATGGACCGGGTCCGAAGAGACACAATGTACAAAGACCGGTGCAATGGGGGAATAAACACTCCCAATGCCACCCTCACCCTGATGGCCACCTTTGTGTGTGGCTGCATCAAGCTGTGCATGGATCCCCATTACGCAAACACCAAGTGTCACTACATACTGAGGTTCTACCTGTCCCCGGTGTTGCGAAGGATGGGCCTGGCCTTGCTGCCGCGGAACGCTCCGAGTAGTCGGACGGTTCCGTACCACCTGTCCTTCGTGGAGAAATTTATGAAGCAAAACACCTTTGACCACAAGTCCATCAGGAAGTGGTCAGCATGTAGTGTCCTTGAGACCCTTCGGGAAAAGGAGAGGGCGCATCCTGTTGAGTGGTTCCCTGAGCAGACTGTCAAAGCCATTTGGCAGAATGCCTCATCACCAGAACTTTCCAACAAGCACCAAGACATGGCTTGGCTGGTGGTGAGAAGGGCTCTGCCTGTGAGATCATTTATGCACGCCCGGACTCTCTGCTGCACCACACGCTGCCCTCAAAGTGGCTGCGGGGGGCACGAGACTGTCACACACCTCCTTCTGGAATGTGCCTATGCAGAAGAAGTCTGGAGACGAATGCAGTGGTGTTTGTCGAGGTTCGTCCCGAGCAGCGCCGTGACGCGGGACTCCGTGCTCTACGGCCTGTTCCCCGGGACGCACACCGAGACGAATATTAACTGCACCTGGAGGATCATCAACTCGGTGAAGGACGCTCTCTGGGTGGTCCGAAACCTGTTGATCTTCCAGCTGAAGGAGTTGACCCCCACTGAGTGTTGCAGACTGGCACATTCCAAGGTCCAGGACTACGTGTTGAGGGATGCGCTGAAGCTTGGGGCAGCTGCCGCCAAGGCGCGGTGGGGAAAGACCACCGTGTAACATCTGCCTGCCTAAAGAAGAACAGGGGGCCCATGCAGTTGTTTGGGCTCTGCTGACGCCTCAGCTAAATATATGGGCATAGGAGTGAGAAATGCACAGACCTGTATAAAACAATGATAATTCTGAGCTGTGTATGTAAATGTTGACATATGTATGGCATGACCAAATGTACAGACCATCAAATTATTTCATGATTATTTTACGAATAAAGTATATTTTTGAAATAAAAAAGAATTTTCAGCCAATTACAACAAAGTATTCTCTAATTCTGTGTCACTTCAACGTTGTCAGCAACCTTTAACGTGGAAATATAAAAAATGTCTCCTGGAAGTCAAATTAAACAATATCCAGAGAAACATGAGAAAGTGAAGACTGCAGATGCTGGAGATCAGAGCAAAAAGTGTGGCACTGGAAGAGCACAGCCAGTCAGGCAGCATCCGAGGAGAAGGAGAGTCGACATTTCAAGCATAAGCCCTTCATCAGGAATCCATAGAACGGCCACTGTCGTCACATGCTGTTCTTCAGATGCAAAGTGGACCTGATAAATGTCTGTGCAAAAGATCATATCAATATGGCAGCTTTTAGAACAACCATAATAATGCTCTTGTAGTGCAGTGGTGGTGTCTCTACCTCTGAGCCAGGAGGCTTGGATTCAAGTCTCACTTGCTCCTGATGTGTGCCATAACATCTCTGACAGGTTGATTAAAAATATCTATTGGGTGATGGTCATATACTGGCAATAGCATGAGACTAGTAACACAGAACCCGAGGCAAATGTTCTGGGGCATGAGCTTGAATCCCACCATGTTCGATTGTGAAATTTGTATTTCTTAAAGTCGGGGATTAAAAATAAGCTAAAACATCCACTATCCATTATGTTGGAGTACTCCATACTTCAACTAGATTGCTCAGACATGACTTAATCTATCACAAGTCAGGTTTGACTCTGATCAGCTCATATGTGTCTAAGTGCTCAGCCACTTGGCCTTTGAGATTGATTCATGCAATTTCCCCACATCAGATATTAAACTGACAAGTCTGTAGTTACCTGGGTTCTCTTTTCCTCCGTTTAGTGAGATATCATCACTTAGTAATTTTAAACAGTGCTTTATGTTGCCTGCTACTGGTACAAATGAGTCCAGCAAAGAATCGATGAATTCGGGACAGAAGAAGTGAATAAACATGAAGGAGAAAGAAGATATGTGAGGAATCTTTTGGAATTTGAAAGATGACTGCACTACATTTAACTTCACTCTTGTGGCTGATAGATAATGAGAACTCTAGCTGATGTTTTCTTTGAATTCTGAATTTTTCCACTTGAACCCTAATTTTCAGCATTTCACCAGATTCCTCTCCACCCATCTATATTGCAAATCACACCTAATTTTTGACAATTGTGAAGAAATTATTTCAGCTTGTTACAGAAACTATTTTACTTTTGATCATTGACAGTATTATGTTTGAGATAATCAGATCTCAGAAATGTCAGCTGAGGATTATACAGAATTAACAATATGTGCCAGCATTACATATAATGCTTGGGCAGTTTAGGATAATCAGCAGCTTTCTTTAAGAGAAACCTTAAATTAATTGTTCAGTATTTAGTGACCTGACTGGTACTGCAGAGTTCTCTTTCTCTGTTCCAACCTTTTAATAAGTGCTCAGAAATGAGCCGTCGCTGGCTGATTTGTAACAGGAAACAAGTACAATAAAGGCACTGAAGATAAATGTGAGAAGTATGTGTCTCTGTATGGGTCTGGGAGCATCAACAACATGACTTGAAAAACAATATTGTCTCCAATCACTTGCTACTGCCACGATATTTTCAATACGGAATGTCTGGGAGATTTTTCATACACCCTGACAAAGGCAAAGTGAATCTATTTGGATTTCTCATTAACAATCAGTTACTGTTTAACAACAGTGGCTGATGACTGGTGACAATTCGGCCTCATTTTGCTGCATTTGCAAGAGAAGAGTGTGGAATGTTAGGGAGGTTATACTTCTAAGGAAGTATTTCATCAGCCCTGTAAAAGATATGAAGCACAAAGCATAGACACAAGAGGAACACAAAGAAGCCCTTCCAAGTGATTAAAGTCAGTCATTTGAGGGCCTCTAGATTTAGAAATGTGAGAACCATGTTTACATTGTTGAGTTGAATTGCGTGTAACAGTGACATTGTGTCGCCAAACTATTGCTGAAGCTATTTCACCATGATGCAATGCTCTAGCTGAGATTAGTAATGCAAGAGTATTAGAAAAGAATTGTAGTTAAACAATGAGATAAAAGTACTGCATGTTTATCTGATGCAGGTAAAACAATTCCATTTGAGCTATTGCTACATATAAACAAATTCAAAGAATAGCATTGTTTAATTATTGCATATCGTCCTCTTTCCGAACCACTTACTCTTTCTTCAAACGGTTTTCCAGCAGCCAACTCTGATAAACTTTGGTGAAAGATGACACTATAGTGAGAAGTATGCCAGTTGGTTTAGAACTGTGCTGCAATGACTACATTGCCTTTGATATCTGCAGTCTATTCCAATATTTTCCTGCCCAAGCTCCTACTTTCCATCTTCTATGTCCTAATTCCTATTAACTAAATCCTGACTTTAACCAGTTTAGTTCATGACCCCCTAAGATTCCTGGTTTGTATTAGATGCTGATCTGACAACTATTGGGTTTTAAAATTCTCATCCATGTTTCCAAATCCTTCTGTGATTTCAGTTTTCACTATCACTGTAACCAGTCCAGGCCTTACTACCCTCTGGTGTACTTAGTATTCTCCACTTCTTACAGTCCCTGATTTTAATTGCTCCACCACTTGCCCGTCTTGTCTTAGTTGCCTAGATCCTAAGTTCTGGACTTCCTTCTTGAAATATGTTCATTTTCTTCATACCACTCTTCCCTATAAAAGCTCTTTTTAGACAGAGCAGATATTCTCTTCACTCTGAAACCCTGTCCTTGGGTGCTAGTCTCTCCTACTATTGGAAACATCTTCTCCACATGCACGACTGAAAGTTGGTCTTTGTCCCCACGAGGATTATGAGGGGGTCATTCTTATTGATAATATCATGGAGGGATGCATCTGCAGCCAGCACATTGGTAAGGATGAGCTCAAGTATGTTTTTCCCTCTTGTTGGTTCCCTCACTACCTGCTTCAGACCCAGTCCAGCATCTATGTCAATTAGGACCCAACCAGCTGGATCAGTGGTGCTGCTGTTGAGTTACTCTTGATATTGGCATTGAAATCTACATTCTGCACCCTTGCCATTTTTAGTACCTCTTCCAAGTGGTCTTCAACATGGGGTGCACTAATTCATCAGCCGAGGTGAAGTAGTATGTGGTAATCAGCAGGATGTTTCCTTGTCTCAGCTTTGAGTGGATAGATACCACGAAGTCCAGAGTCAATGCTGAGGACTCCCAGGACAATTCCCTCTGACTGTATAGCACAGTGTTGTCACTTTTTTTGGGTGAGCCCTACTGGATGGGACAGGATGTACCTGGGGTTGGACATTGGTCTGTAAGATAAGATTCCGAGAGTATAATTCTATAAATCATCCTTTGTCTATCTGTCTTAGTGACATTAGGCAATGATGTGTTTTGGTCTTACCTGTATTTTTAAAGATATGCAAACAAATAAAAAGTGCCAGTGTCCTTCTTGCCTTTTCCTCACTCTTACTTTTCCCCTTTGTCTCAAAGTTAACTCCAGGTTGGAATATGCCTCCAAGGATACTTGCTGCTCCAGTCCATTCTTCCTTTATATCACTGTGAAGCATCACATTCAACTCTGATCTCATTCTTTCTGACATCTGCCGAATTTCCTCTTCCAAACAGACAGTGCTCTACAACAATTAGAAGCAAGAAGCTAAGTTGATTGCTTCTGACCTAAGCCAGGAGCACTGAGGTTAGTTGTAGTGTGCAACACTGTGGGTGAGCTCAACACACTCTAACACAGCTATCCTTTGAGTTTTGTCAAACAATTTTCATGTAGATAAAATGTTATAAGTATTATTTTTCTAGATTTGAAATAATGGCAATTTTGACTGAATTTCATTTATTGTTACAGTCAAGCTTTTGTCTATGACTTCAAATGATTTATGTCAAGTTTATTGCATCATTAGCTCCTAGTAGAAGCATCATAATTTAAGGCACATTATAAAGCAATACTGCAAATTCACAAACTGAACATACAAAGTAATTACAAAATGTACTTTTCTCATGTTAATGACATTTCACTGCATCTGTGATAGCTGGTTATAAACAATAAAGCTGTTGGTTATTTAAAACTTCGAATAGTTACATAGATGCTTTGTTTTCAAGTTTGATAGAAAGTAGCTGTATATAAATAAATAATTTGATACCTCCCACAATGCAGGATTCTCATAGGATTACATTGTATTTAGCACTTAACAACCAAATAATAATATTTAAAATTACACTTAACTCACCACATAAACATTAACAGCTGCAGACAAGCAACATGCGAGTATTAAATGATCTTGGAAATCCCAGTTATAGTTAACAGTTTCACACTATTAAGCACTTCACCTGAATACAACAAAAGGAACATGTCTACTGAATGTATATGGATTTCCCCTCAGCTGGCAGCCATTATTAGCAACTTGCATTTATGTTGTACCTTTAAAATAATAAAACATCCCAAGATTCTTTACAGGAGTGTCATCAGTCAAAATTTGACAGAGATGCACATCAGAAAATATTATCCAAGGTGGCCAAAGAGCTTAAATAAAGAGGCAGATTACAACGAACATTTTAAAGAGACATAGAGATGGGGCAGGTATAGGGAGAGAATTCCAAAGCTGATGGCCTAAGCAACTGAGATATACATGTGCTTCAAGGCTGAGTGTAAGGGCATGCTAGCTCCCAGTCTGGGAATGCGAAAGTTGAACCTGAACAAAACTGGCAGAAATGACCCTGTATGTTGTGCCAACAGAAGTTTCAAGCAGAAACCATGTAACTAGACTATAAAAAATTCTTATGTTATATTTTAAATTAGTTGGAAGATCCAGGAAAACACAGCAACACATATAATCTTTCTGTGAAAAAGATGTCTTTGCAAATTGGTATTTCTGATGACTGCTAAGTAGCCTGGTCTCTATACAAGTGCAGTGGGATGTTGTCTGACAATTAATAAGCCTTTTTTTTTCATTGAAACAGGGACCGGCTTACAAGAGAAATTTACAAACTGGTTAAATTTGTTACTGTGTTTTCCAAGACTTTACAATTAGTTCAAAAATGAAGCTCATGCTGGAGTGATGTCATGGATGTAACTGTGCATGCACAGATGGATAATGGCAGCTATTTTGCTTTGTAAACATACCGTCCAGGCCATCACTTGTAAATCAATTAAAATCAGTGAGGCCAGAATTGGAGGATCAGAGATAATAATGACTGTTCTGATTCACCTTGTCAAAACCCAATCAAGTTCAGGTTTCACACTCAATTATTGTAAGCATAACTGAAGATAACTACAAAAAATGCTAAAATTATATTGTTAAAATAATTGTAATGCTTAATCTCTATTACTTTTTGTTACAGCATCCATTACAAGGTCATAACAATTGATTATATTTATCCTGTCATTGCATGGGCCACATTACAGATAATTTGAATTGAATTTTTAATAATTGCAATTTTTATAATTGGCCAGTCTTATGGTGCAAATCTATTTATAATGAGTGGGATTATAAATATGCATTTACTGTCCACTTAATCTCGTGAATATTAAGACTCTCAACACAATGGAAGGCCAATGCCTGATCTTTCAGTTTCCTGATAGGGCATCAACATAATTCTACTGACTAAATCAATGAGGACTGTGAAAGTCAGTACAACACTCAGTACAGAACAATGAAAAAACTCCTGCTTTCTTCACTGCTGGCACCTCCATTGCTCTTTACTGGCATTAACAGTTAATTTCCTTATACTTATAACATACAATATATACTTTTGATATAATTATACATTAAGGTAATTATGCTCCAGCTCTCTCATGAGAACCATAGTCTTGCTGGCTGTATTCCATTATGTTTTGAGTTAGATGGAGCCAGATTGGTGATTGATACCAGGAAATATTTAGAGATATGGATGTGAATGAACAAATACCAAATAATGATAGCTTAATGATCAAATGCTGCTTTCAGTAGAAATGCACTTTGCATCATTTTTAATTGGTAATCACTATTTTGCCTTTCCATGTTTCAATTTACTGTCCTATTATTAATGGATTTATCGTCTTGTCAATCACTGGTGGTTGCTATCCTGTCATTTTCTACATCTAGGCTGTCAACCCTTGAAACCATCCAACCATTGCTAAACTTTCTATCCTATCATTACCTTTATCACTATCCTGTCAGTTCTTATACTGCTGTACTGTTATTACTCATATTCCTATTCTGTCATTCCTTCTTATCCTTATCCTGCCATTTATTAGTAGGCCATTTCCTGCAATTTATTACATCACTATTTTGTCAATAACCAGTGATTGTGGTCATGTTAATCACTCATTAGTGCTTAGCAGCATTGTGTAAAGCCAGAAAATCTCTCCATCAACGTCAGCATAATGAAGGAGCAGGTCATTGACTTCAGGAAGCAGAGTGGAGGGCATGCCCCTGTCTGTATCAATGATGTGGGGTGAAAGTGGTTGAAAGCGTCAAGTTCCAGGCAGAGATGATCTCCAGCAATGTGTCCTGATCCACCCACATCAATGTGATGGTGAAGAAAGCATAATAATGTCTCTACTTCCGTGGAGGTTAAGGAAATTTGGCATGTCCACAAGGGCTCTTACCAACTTTTATAGATGCACCATAGAAAGCATCCTATTCCGATGAATCACAGCATGGTAAGACAACAGCTATTCCCGAGACCAAAAGACACTATAGAGTGTTGTGAAAATAGCTCAGTCCATCATACAAACGACCTTCCATCCATTGACACCATCTATACTTCCCACTGCCTCAGGAAAACAACCAACATCATCTAAGAACCCTCTCACCCTGGTTATAATTTTGTCCAGCCTCTTCCATCCAGCAGAAGACATAAAAGTTGGAATATACACATGAACAGACTCAAGAACAATTTCTTTTCTGCTGTCATCAAACTTTTGAACAGACCTCTGAAAGATCTGACCTTTGATCTCTCTCGCTGCACCTTCTCTGTGGCTTTAACACTGTATTCTGCACTCTGGTCTGCTAATCTGATGCACTTTGTACGATACAATATTGTAGAGCATGCAAAACAACACTTATCACTGCATCTTGGTCTGCAAGACAACAATAAATCAAATAAATTTTATCCCCGATTTTTCTCCTGGGTTAGAATCATGGCTCCATTTTCTGTATTGATAGTTCAGCAATTACTGCACTTGTAGCAATCTACTATTTATCAATACCTGTATTATTTGGGGATTACCAAAGAACTTTGTATCTGCAATATTGAATTATAAGTTGTAGTGAGATTCTAATTATAATTCTACTAACCTATAATCTACATGTGTTCCACTGGTTAGATTACTGGTATGGCTGAGGATTGGGATGGTTTTAAAACCAAGAAAAAATGACCAACACATAACAGATAGTGAGAAAAAAAAGTTTGAGGATAAAATTTCAAGTAATTTCAATATGGAGAGCAGGAGCTTTTCTAAGCATGTGAATAGGAAGAGAGAGGTCAAAGTGAGCACAGGTCTTTTGGAGAATGGGGCGAGGGAAATAGTAATGGGGAGTCCAAGAAATGGAAGAGAATTTGCATCAGGTTTCACAGTAGGAAACATTAATACCGTTTCAAGGTTACTAAGTAATCAAGGGACCAAAGGGGAAGAGGAAATAAATATATTAACTATCACTAGAATATAAGTGCAAAGGAAACAAATGAGGTTAAGGATCGAATAATCCCCTGAAGCTGTTGGGGTACATCCTAGGATATTAAAAGAAGTAATTACACAGATATTGAATATACTAGTAGTAATCTTCCACGAATCTTTAAATTCCCAGAAAAGTGCTGGAAGTTTGGAAAACTGCTAAAATAATATCTCTATCTAACAAGTGAAGGAGCCAAAATGCAGGTAACTGTAGGTCTGTTATTTTAAAAATGTTAGAGCTTATTCTAATTTATTTAATAGCAGAAGATCTCGAAAGAGTTGATATGATCAGGCAGAATCAGCATCGCTTCATTAAGGGGAAATCATGCCTGATAAATTTAACAGAATTGCTTGAGAATATAGCAAGCAAAATAGATATATTTCTAAAAGATAAGCTATTACACATTTGGCTAGTTAATCAGATAAGAACCTGTGGTGTTTGGAGTAGAATATTAGCATGGATTGAGGATTGGCCAGCTAATAGAAGACAGAGAGTTAGGATAAAGGAGTATTTTCAGGATGGTAACATGTAACTAGATCAGTAGTGGGACGAAAAGTATTTACAATATGTATTAATGACTTAGATTAAATGAATGGATATACCACAGCCAAGTTTGCAGATGATACAAAAATAGATAGGAAAGCAAGTGGTGAGGAGGGATTGAGACAAGGATAGAGGCAGAGAGGGATAGACGCAACTTAATATTTTTCAGATGGAATAAAACATGAGGTCATGCATTTTGGCAGGAAGAATAGAGGAGCTGAATATTATTAAAATGGGGAAAAAAATTGCAGAACAGAGAGGTTTCATAGAATCAGCAAATACCTACAGTGTGGAAGCAGGCCAATTAGCCCATTGCATCCACACCAACACTCCAAAGAGTAAACCAACCAGAATCACCCCTTACCATATTGCCCTGCATTCCCCCTGTGGCTAATCCATCTAATCTGCTCACCCCTGGATACTTCGGACTTTGTAGCATGGTCAATCCATCAAACCTGCACAGCTTCAACTGGGGAAGAAACCAGAGCAGCCAGAGGAAACCCAAGCAGATATAGGGATAATGTGCAAACCCTACACGGACAGTCGCCCAAGGGTGGAACTGAACATGGCTCCCTTATGCTGTGAGCCAGGAGTGCTAACTATTGAGCTACCGTGCCTTGAGTCAGTGAGCATAAATCACAAGTAGCTAGCATCCAAGATCAAAAAATACTTGGGAAAGCAAATGGAACATTGATTTTTATCTCAAATGGAATGGAATGGACTATAAACATTAAGATGTCTTCTAAAACTATACATGGTCACACGTGGAATACTGTGAACAGCTTTGGTCCCCTTATCTATGAAATACTCAATGAATACTCGCATTGGAGGCAATCCAAAGAATGTTCTCTAGGTTGATCCTGGATATGAAGGGATTGTTTTATGAGAAGCAGTTGAGTAGGACCTGTACTCAATCTTTAGAGGAATGATAAGTGACCTTATTGAAACATATAAGATTGTTCATGGACTTGACAGGATAGGTGCAAAGAGGCTATTTCACCTTGTGGAAGAGTCTGGGACCAGAGTGCATAACCTTGGTGTAAGAGGTCACCAAGTTAGGACAGAAATTAGGAAAAGCATCTCTCAGAGGATAGTGAATGTGTGGAATTCTGTCGAAGCTGGGTTGTCAATTATATTCAAGGCTGAGGCAGAAAGATTTTTAAATCAATAAAGGAATTAAGGGTTGTGGAAGTAAGACAGGAAAATGGAGTTGAGTATTATCAGATTAGCCATAATCTCATTGAATAATCAAAGGTCGAATGACTAACTCCTGCTCCTATGTATTAAGGCCTACGATTGTCCCACCATTACCTTAGTCAAATTTTTCCGGTCCTGCTCTTCCTCTCACCCACCCTTCTGCAAAAATGCTATCCCATACTTCCAATTCCTTCACTTCCTGCCACATCTGCTCCCAGGATGAGGTGCTTCACTCCAGGATGTCCTCCCACTTAAAGGATCATAGTTTCCCTTCCTTAGTCATTAATAATGCCCTCAACCGCTTCTCCCCCATCTCCCACACTTATGCCCTCAAATACCTTCCTCCCAACCACAATATGGATAGAGTCCCTTCAGTCCTCACATATCACCCCACCAACTTCCAAATCTAACTTATCATCCTCTGACATTTCAGCCACCTACAATCAGACCCCATCACCAAAAAGATATTTCCTTCCCCACTCCTGTCGGCTTTCCACAGGGACCTTTCATTCCATGTCTCCCTTGTCTATACTCCCAGCTAACTTCACCACCACACCCGGCACCTTCAGCTGCAACCACAAGAGGTGCCCTAAACCTCCCTTCTCACTTCCATCCAAGGCCCCAAACAATCCTTTTAGTTCTGGCAGATATTTAACTGCTCATCACCCAACCTGATCTATTGTCCCCATTGCTTCCCATGTGGTTTCCTCTATTTTGGGGAGACCAAACACAGACTTGGGGACCATTTCATGGAGCATCTGTGCTCTGTGTGCATCAACCAACCTGGCAGTTGCCATCCATTTTAATTCCACCTCTCCACTCCCCCCGCGACATGGTCCATCTTTGGCCTCCACTGTCACAGTGAGGCCAAATGGAAACTGGAGGAATAACACCTGGTATTGTGCTTAGGAAATTTACAGGCCAATAGCTCAACATCAACTTCACCTGTTTCAAAGTCCCTCCTCTCCCAGCCTTATCCCATATCTAGTCCCATCCCCCCTCCTTGCATCCCTGAGCTGTCCTAACCTGTCCATCTTGCTACTTATCTATCCACTTCACCCTTCCTACTGACTAATCACAATAAGCCCCCCCACCTGCTTTAATTATCACCATTCCAACTACCCTCCACCCCTCTCCTCCTCCGCCAGCCCCTTCTATCTATATACTTCTGGGGTCCCTCGCCCTCCCTAGTCCTGATGAAGAGGTTTGGCCTGAAACATTGACTTTCTTACTTTTTGGATGCTGACTGACCTGCTATGCTACTCCAGCTTCACATCTATAGACTCTGACTTCCAGCATCTGCAGTCCTGCCTCCTTCCTTTTGTCTGGCTAGGCCAGTCCTCAGTGTTCTGGCTTTGCCCTTTCCTGATGCATGATTGATATGCAATCATTGATTTAGCTATCAATTTTTCTAACTCTAATAATAGCCAATACATTCTTATCTTATATACAGGTACTTGAATAAGGGAGATGCAAACTATTTGTTTATACAATTTTTAACTGAGAATAACATTACATTACATTAACATTTCCCTGTATTTGCCTAAACAGCTTTTATTTGCATGAGTAACATTCACCAACTGCATTGAAAAATGTTCCATAATTTTCATTTGTAACTATTTTTCACTGTAATAACTTTGTGTTTTTGACATGAACAATTCTGCTATCAATGAACAGGAAATTCACATCAGATATACATCAGCAACTATGGTGAAAATGGAGCTTCAATCAAAGTAATTCTGGGGGTTGACTCCTTAGAAATCTCAGATTGAAGAGATTTTAACAGCAAGACTTCTAATAGAAGCCTTTTTTCCTTTAGCACGCCACCATCTGTGTTTGTTTTGTCTGACGTTTCACTGACAATATTCTGAGCCACTTCAGAGACTGGGTTTCAAAGCTGGTTTTTATTCTTTTGAAGATAGCAGGCTGGCCCTGAATGACATCTGATTTGCCACTCTTCCCGAGTATATATTCTGCCTCTGAGGACAAATGGTATTGCAGGACTCAAGGGAAATAAGAGACGTAACCTCCAAAATATAAATCTTCAGAGTAAAACATTTTGAAATCCGACTAATGAATAAGAATATTATTTCCTTCTTTTTTCCTGTACTGATGTTGCCGATTGTTGCTGGGATACAGTTCCATTACCTCAACAATTTTTGTGGTCCTGTTGTTATACTGGTTGAGATGAAAATATAATTTACAGGTCATTTTATGTACAAGGGATAGAACAACACTCTTAGGAAGTTCAAGTGCTGATGGAACTGCCAAATTACTTACGCCACCTTTATATTACAGGGTTGTCTCCCATGGCAACTGCACAACTGATGGCTACCTGCAGTGTAAGTGGTCTGATATTCCATGTTGAAGCAGCATTCTTTGGTAACTCGATGTATCTTCCCGAAATAGCAAGTCCAGTTGGTGGGAGAAATTAATGGGTTGTCTTTTGCTAATTTAAGTCCAGCTGAAATGTAATTATTGACAACCTGTACAGTATCTCCTCACCAACAGGATAAAAGACCAGAATGAGAAAGTGGAAAATGGTGCTCTGCGTTATTTGCTACTCAGAGAAACAATGCACATGCATGTTTAGTATCTATGTCATTCCACATCATTGCCACATTGAAGATACACAAATGTAAATCAGTGTCATTTCTGCTTTTAAAAATGGAAATGTTGATTACCTTTGGTTATTTGTTTAGGATAATATTAAAAGGCCTGTCTAATAGTTCACCAGGTAAATGCATCACTCAGTAAGGTGCTGAGCCTATTCATAGGAGGTCCCAAACGTGATCTTCAATCTGTGCTGAGTTTGTTGACCCTTCTCGAGAAACATTTAAGATGTAACACATGGCTTCAGCATGTTTGCAATGAAGAGCGTGAGATCAGTGGATCATCTTCATATGACAACTGCAGTGTAAAATCATTAAATTATTTCCAAATGACAATAACAATGTGTAATCAGTAGATTGCTTCTGTATGATGATCACCATGTGAAATCACAAGATCACCTTGATAAACAATTATGATGTGAAATCATTAGTTCACATCTCTAAATTGCAATCATTTTCCGTTCCAGTTTGTGTTTGTTTGTGAGATTTTCCATTGAGCCACTGACTCTGTGATTGAGCTTGGGTTTGTCTTCATGTCTTTTGCTGCTTTTTAAGACTGTGTTTCTTTTATTTTGTCTACCTCATCACTGAAAGATTTTATTTTTTGCCGTTTAATTCAAATCATTTCTGATCCAAAAGGAGGCATATGGATCAACATATATTTGTTTTGAATTAATTTTCTTCTATCAGCCCTTCTTTGGAGGTATTGCCAGCTTATTAGGGTACTTTCTCATTGTGCTGTCCCAATATCATGGCCAAATATTTATGTGTAAGCTTTGTCCATGATATGAGCAAGAAAGCATTACAGCTGATTTCAATACTGTCCTTAGCTGACAAATAAACACAGTTCCAGCAGGAGTCATTGTATAATTGATCAAATTTCCTCTCCTGAACCGTTGACATGGAATTTCACCTTCAACAAAGGAAATTTTCACTCCATGTAAAGAGATTGAAGTTTATGTTGTTAGATTATTGAATGAGTCTGTACTCCAATAAGCATTGAGGACAATTGTAACACTGATTAAAGCTCCCCAGGAGGGACACAGGGCTTACATCTATGACTGCTTGGTTGAGCTTGTCACTGAATAAATTCCAAAGGGAGTAGAGACAGACATCTTCAATTAAATGGTGAAGGAGGGTGTAAGAGTTAAGAGTAACACCTGGCCTGCTCTGAGATTCTCAGAGGATGATGTGGTTGAGGATTTGTTTTTGTAAGGCTTTCGATATATATAACACAGACTAGTTGTAAATGTGCTAAGCCAGAACGGGAATACAAAATTTTATGCAAATTTCTGCAGCAAAGAAAATCTGAGATATTTATACCACAGCTTTTGTCAACAAGTCATCCTAGCACCTTCCTCTTCATTGGCAATTAATTGAATTTCTTTAACATTTATGTTAATCGTGGAAGCATTATAATAGTATATACACTCCAATACCAAATGGCATTGATCCCATCATACACAGAGTAGGCCAAAGGAGGGTTTTATAAGTTTTCCACCAGCATTTCCTGAAACTATGCAATTTCCTTTCTACAATATGGAACTTTCTGTTTTAGTATGAATTAAAGTCTGGAGATATGATTGTTTGTGGCACTTTCTGTATAAGCAATTAAAATCTTCAGTGCATTGTCCCTTGATATTGCATTTATTTGAGTTACAAAATAATATAGTTTTCAATGGCATGTTGTAAAATAAGGAATTTCCTTGGCATCCTTTCCTCATTACTGTACTATATCAGCTACTAATTAAATAATTTTTAAAAGCCACCTTGCTCCTTCAGGCACTCTCCAAAGCCCTATAGGTGCTCCCCCTTTCTTTTCTGCTCTCTTCTTCCAAAGTGCTCCTGACAGCTGGATGTTCCCAAAGGTACGATCAGTTCTCCCCAGGTGTTTATTCTGCTTTGCTCCCATAAGCAGGTTCTTTTTTCCCTTCGAGTTTCTTCCTGCCACCTGGCTGGTGTTCCCATATCTCTGTTAGTTAGCTCCATGCTTCAGCTCCTGCCCTAATGAATCCTCACCAACATTTGACTTTCTTTCCTACCTTAAGCTATTATTCTATTCTAACAACAAAATGAATCAGGAAACAAATTCCAAACCTGGTAAAAGTTATGGTGTGAACAGTAGGATGTCCAGTGGTATAAAAATACAAGGTCTTCAACTAAGATGGAGCTCAGATTCAGTTACGAATTGGGTTTTGAAATCTTTAAAACAGATTCTAAGCCCTGTTTGAAAGTGTCTTGAATTACTTAGCATTTTGATAGACAACCAGACAAGTACAGCTTGCAAAATAATATATTTATGTTAGAAAGCAGTGATGGCAAGGTTACTTCAATATTTTATGACACATCAACATATTATTGACTTGTATCATTCTATGGTAGAAGAAGTGGAATCAAATCAAATGATTTACAGCACATCATACCCAACATGAATCTGAACCTGATTTTTTATTTTATTAAGTTGAAGAATTAAAGTGCACTTTCTTAATCATGTTATGGATAAAGTCAATGCAAGCCAAAACATAGAGGCCAGCAGCCAGCGTGTGAATCATGTGTTGCACTGACCTCGCTGATCTCAAGTGTACCTGCAGCTGTGGTATTGCCACTGACCTCAGCACCAATAGATTAGGGAAAGAAAAATATAAGCTTGAATCATTCTTTTGAGAATATAGTCAAAGAAATGTTATTGAAAAAAGATCTGAAGAAATAATTGGATATAGCTGTGATCTTTCAACTTCACCTCTTCAATTCCAGCTGGAAGCAACGGGAGCTTATTTCATAGAAATATCAAGGAACAGAGAATGCACGCTTTTGAAAACCCAAAGACAAAGGACGTTTCAGGGCAGAGCCTTACCATAGCTGTATCCGGTTTTACGTTATGAAATTGATGTGGAAGAGCCTTAATTTTGGATGGAAGTCCATCCTGACTGATTTTTCTTGGAAGAGAGAAAGCTTACCACTTCCAGGTATGCAGGCAACCCACTTAATATTTTTAAATTGAAGTTTTAATACCAGTTTTACAATTAATGTTAACCTCTGTGCATGCTGTGCATCACTATTCCAGGTTTGGAACAGTAGCACCTGAAGTCCTTAATCAGTAGAGGTGGCTCAAAATAAAGCTTCCACCACTTCAGCTCTAACTGTTCTAGGAACTACCTATGGGACATTTTGATCCTGGTTTCAGTGCTATCTTCAATCCCCAAGTCCCCACTAATGAATCATACAAAGATGCTTGACCAGCTCATCTGTTTTGTTCTTCTAAGGCTATTTGGCAAATTTGGCTTCGTCATTTTACAAATATGTCTGGGAGTATGTTCAAATCCCATCACCTATTTTTGCAGCAGGAACTTGCTTCAGCTGAACTTCTACCTTTATCTCACTCAGTGGTAACAGGTTTAATATTGAGTTTTGTTATTTTCTCTTTAGATGTGGTCAGTTGTGAAATTATTTTACTCCAGTCAGCAGAAATAATCCGAAAATGCTGTCAAACATATATTTGTTCATCACATATTGTACTGGGTGTTCATTTTAAAATAATTCTTTAGCTTTTAAATAATGGATTTATAAACTAATAAATCATTTTATGTTGCAACCAATAATTGTATTGTACCTTTTATCATATTTTTAAAAATCTTCAGTTTCTTGGAAGCTGCAATTCTGCAGATAGGCTGAAAGTCATTCATGAGGGGGACTCCCTTTCCAGGCAGAGCCAGGGCCAGAGGCCAGACTGTGTAAGCAGCAGTCAATTAAGTAGCTGCCATCAAATCTAAAATAAAATAAACCTGTATCAGCTGGATACATTGGCAGGTGTGCACTCGTATCTGTGGCATCGAGGGTGCTCAGCTGAGTCAAGCAGGTCCTGGTGAGGTATGGAGTTCAGTAAAGGTAGATGGTGCTATTTTCATGGGGGTAACCATTCCCACCAGGCTGGTGCTCTGTGATCCACAGTTTGTACAAAAAGGACGACCACCCAGACGACCAAAGTCCACTGGGAGGTCACCAGAGATTACTCAGCAGGTTCCTGATATGGCACCATGCCCTCCTGATTGGTTAAAATGCCCATGAAGGTGAGAAGTAGCCTTTAATTTTTTTTAAGGGACATAATTGCAACTGTACAGAGCATTGTTTCAGCCACTTTTGGAATTCTGCATCCAGTTGTGGTCTCCCTGCTATAGGAATGATGTTATGAAACTTGAAAGGGTTCAGAAAAGATTTACAAGGATGTTGCCAGGCTTGGAGGATTTGAGCTATAGGGATGCTGAACAGGCTGGGGCTATTTTCTCTGGAGAGTTGGAGGTTGAGGAGTGACCTTATAGAGGTTTATAAAATCATGATGGGCATAGATAGGGTAAATAGACAAAGTCTTTTCCCCAGAGTAGGGGTATCCAAAACTAGAGGACATAGGTTTATGGTAAGAGGGGAAAGATTTAAAAGGGACCTGAGGGGCAATATTTTCACACAGAGGGTGATGTGTATATGGAATGAGCTGCCAGAGGAAGTGGTGGAGGCTAGTACAATTACAACATTTAAAAGGCATCTGGATGAGTATATGAATAAGAAGGATTTGGAGGGATATGGGCCAAATGTTGGCAAATGGTGCTAGCTTAATTTAAGATATCTGTTGGCATGGATGGGTTGGTCTGAAGGGTCTGTTTCTGTACTGTACATCTCTATGACTCTAAACAGGCTCCCCACAGGCACAACCTAACATCTTTGTCCTGTTTTTCCCATTTTCCTGCCGACCAGTCCATCATCAATAGACCAAATTTTAATTATGTCGTCCTGTACAAACATGCTAATTAATCTTTATGTCAATAATATATAAAAAGAAAGAATGAAAATAAAACTCACCTAGATTTATAATTTAGGATTGAGTCACACCTTTAAGAATGAAGTGATTCACAATACTTCCTCCCACCTTATCCCCCAAATGCTCTAATTGAGATTAGTTGAACCTTTCCTCTTCATCCCTCCTTGCTCCCCTCATACACATTTTTCACGAACATTGCATGCCAACATGCCAAGTTCCCTTTCATATCATGACAATAGCAACCGTAACTGCCATTTGTTCTGAATCCTTTGATTCTATTGTCTTTTCAGTTGTATTCAGTATTCTTTACTACAAGCTGCAGTCAAATGCAGCTTTGTCCAGTTGAGAGAAATAGTAGAGGAAACGCAACAAACAAGTTCCCAGTCTATCCCTATTCTAATGGTCAGAAAAGTCACATCTGTTGTATTGTTACTGTACTTGCTGCCTAACTGCATTGGTATGCCTTCCTTTCAGTTATCAATTTCATTCAGAAATATGCGAAAATCATTAATGACTGAACCCAAAGTCTTTGGCCGAACAAAAGCGTCTGAATTCTTGATTAACAATTTGACTGGTGGCTTTAATTATTTCTAAATTTGCATTTTAAAAGGCATTAAAGGCTTTCAATGCTTTACACTTTAATGAAAAGCATATGTCACAATTAACCACAGAAGTGTTTAATATTTTTTGTGGCTCTGCTTTCGAAAAGTTAGTATGTACTCGAAGCAAATCAAAGTTTTAGAGAGGAATTGTTTCAAGTATTTAACAGTTTTTTTTCTGTTGCAAATATTGCTCTCCTCTTTCTATCTCCACTGAAAAAGATTGCTTTTTTTGATGAGATCTAATATCTTAAAATTCTTGAAACCCTAAATTGCTGCATACTACTACCCAGTCAGCTCATTTGGCTGGATGACTGGGTTGTGACACAGAGTAATGTCAATAGCATAGGCTTGATTCCTGCTCTGCCTAAGATTACCATGAAGTATTCTTGTCTGAGATATGGTGACCCTCAGGTTAAACCATCACTAATAAGACAGGAATCCTATGTTCTGGTAGGATTATAGTGACTTTACTATCCATGACCCAGGTTAGTTTTAATAATCAACCTCAGTAGATTACTTCAATTAGAAGAGACATGAGAGCCAAATGGTTTCTGTCTGCAAATATGGATACTCTGGTTTGGGTCTTATTATTTTATGGATTTGAAAACTATTTACATGGTAGCCCACAAAGCGGGGAGTGGATAAACTTGTTTGAAAATGCAAATAGTTATTTCCCCAGTGAAATCAACTTTCCAATCATGACAGATGCAATACACAAAGACATTGTATGGCTCTCACTGACACAATTGCCTCTCTTACATGATCATAGAATGTATACATTGTGGAAACAGGCCATTTGGCCCATTGAGTCCGTATTGACCCTGTGAAGCACATTCTGCTACACCCATCCTATAACCCTGCATTTTCCATGGCCAATCCACCTAACCCACAGATCTTTGAGAGGAAACCAATGCAGACATAGGGAGAATGTGCAAACTCCAAACAGAAAGTTAGCCCAAGGGTGGCATCAAACCTGAGTCCCTGGTAATATGAGGAAGCAGTGCTAACCACTGAGCCACTGTGTCACCCCATGTTGTTTGAAGCTGAAGTCAGCCACAGCTAACTAGAGGAGGACAGGCTTAGCTGCATCTCCTTGCCCTAAGTGAGACTACTCATTGGACTAACCATAGCTGAGCTGCAAGGATTGAGGGTGGTAGTTTGTTCCAGCCTAAGCCTTCATCTCACAATCCCTTCATCCTTCAACCTTTCTCTGATTCACAGCTGCAGGTGATAGAGGAATGCATCTCTTGCCTTCTTCCCTTCCCTTTCTGCATCCACTTCATATGCCTTATTCCTTCTGCTATCCAGGAACAGGCAGCTGGCTAGGCAGAGCTGCAGCAGAATGCGTTGCAGGAAATAGTGGAATAGAATAGAATAGAATAGCCTTTATTGTCACACATAGTCAATGATTATAGTGAAAATTTTATACACTGCCAATTATGGTGCTGATTTAGATACAAAGGTACCTAAGCACAGCTTGTTTAGTTACAAGATTCAAACAATATAAAAATAAAATATCCATCATTACAGAGCTAAAGATCCAGTATAGCAGACCACGCTAGCACCTTGCTTCCAGTCTGCACTAGGCCGTGGTTCCACACCACACTGGCGACAACCATGCCGGGAGAAAGCTGTGCCAGGCCAGGAGGTCACCGTGTTAGGAGGTTGCTATGCCGAGCCATGAGGTCATCACATTAGGAGACTGCTATGCCAGGCCAGGAGATCACCACGTTAGGAGACTGCTATGCCAGACTAGGAGGTCACCACGTTAGGAGGCTGCTATGCCAGGCCAGGAGGCCACCACATTAGGAGGCTGCTGTGCCAGGCCGGGAGGTCGCCATGTTAGGAGGCTGCTGTGCCAGGCCGGGAGGTCACCACCCCAGGAGGACCTATGAGAGGAGGCCATTGCAGGAGCTTGCCAGGCTAGGAGGTTCCAATGAAAGGAGTCTGCTGCACAAGGCTGGGAGGTCACTATGGTAGTAAAAACAATGACTGCAGATGCTGGAAGAGCACAGCAGTTCAGGCAGCATCCAAGGAGCAGCAAAATCGATGTTTCGGGCAAAAGCCCTTCATCAGAAACAAAGGCAGAGAGCCTGAAGTGTGGAGAAATAAGCTAGAGAAGGATGGGGGTGGGGAGAAAGTAGCATAGAGTACAATAGGTGAGTGGGGGAGGGGATGAAGGTGATCAGTCAGGGAGGAGAGGGTGGAGTGGATAGGTGGAAAAGAGATCGGCAGGTAGGACAAGTCCAGACAAGTCATGGGGACAGTGCTGAGCTGGAGGAAATGACCTGGGAGTTGCAGTGGGAGAGGGACTCCCTGACATTCTTGTAGAGAGAGGAGGAAAACTTCTTCAAGGCAGGCATCACCATGCCAAAACTGGGAGGCTGCTGTGGGAGGCCAGGAGGTTGCATGCCATACCAGGAGACTGTGACTGATGATATTGAAACATTCAGTGAATCTCAGAAGGTTAGTCAGAGCTCCTCAGATATGGGCATTGTGGGTGTTTTAATGTATAAAATAGCATTGGCATGAATGGCCTTTAACCAGGGCAGGGGAAAAATGTAATGCAGATACCCACTCCCCAAGGGTGGGGATAAATATAAGTTCTGTTGTGGAGAATTTAGAGGGGGGTGGGTCTGTAAAGGAGTGATGGACATTACATGAAATGCTTCGTGCATTGGCATGTTTGCTGGATAATCTGTTAGCAATGTCAAGAAAGGTAGAGGACGTTGACACCAACTTGGCACATGATTTTGTGTAGAGCATGGAGACCATCCCTTCTTGCATGAAGGTGACAGCCAACTCCGTGTGAACGCTAATGGTTCTGTAGTGATTCACTATGTGATAACTGAAATCTCAGCTCCCACTGCACCACCAGCAGAAACCATCAACGCTTTGAAATAAAAACAGAAAATGCCAGAGAAACTCAACAAGTCCAGAAGCATCTGTGTCGAGAGAAACAGAGTTAAATTGCAAGTTGAATGATGGTTCTTCTATTAGAGTGCTGTAGTGAAAGGTCACATTGAAATTATGCAAGTTCAGCTTTTGCCACGTGTGGATAAGACCTAGCTTCTGCTGAGAGCTCTTCAATTTCCTTGACACGCTGCATAGCAAAGCAGATGGTAACAACAACGATGAGGATGGGGAACAAATGGGCAAAGTTAGACATTTGAAGGAACAACAAAGGCCTTCAAAATATGCAAACTATCTCCTGTCAATTTCATCGATTTTAAATGGTAGTAGAAAACTTGAGGCATTCCTACAAACTGAGACGGAGTCATTAGAGATTAATCAACAGCTAACCTGAAAGCAGTGTGAATTCTTTTAAAATACACCATGTGATAATCTGCCTTCTCTTACTCAATGCATGTTGAAGACAGAATCTTAAGCATTGAGGACGGAAACAACACTGCTGGAGTCAAATCAGTGATAACTACCGACTGGAGTAGCAATCTTTGCATTTTGCATCCTGCATATTCCTAACGCCTGTGCTAATGCTCTCATCAAAATGGGTGCAGACCACACAGGACAAAATACATGCAATGCGTACATCATTTTGTATCCAAAATGGCACTTCATGTTGATGTTATGGAGTTGAATTTTGTACCTACATTTCAGTGTCAGTTTTTGATGCTTTAAAGTAAAAAGGTCCTGAAAAGTAGAATTTCCTCCCATAAACAATATATTTTGTGAACATTGGTAGACATATGCAAGGAGCGCTCTTGTCTCCGGAGATTCTTCCTCCATTATCTTATAGGCCCAATTGGCTTTTTGGTAGAGTGTTGTTAGTCACCAGCGCTCATAATCAAAAATGATCGTGCTGTAACTGCAACGAAGTGGTGCAATAAAAAAAACAAGTCTCAAACCTGTGCTTTCTGTTTACAAACAGCAGTTTCCCCAGTGAAACCACTTAGCAAAAATACCCATCAATAATGTAACCTTCAATACAGAGCTCCTGCTGTGTCAATAGCCAACAAATTCTTTATGGTGTAAGTATTTGTCAAAACATTCCAGCAAGTTATAACAGATTTGTAAAAGATTATTTTAATAGCAATTTTTTCTTGGATTAGTCTATAAAATATTGAAATTACCGTATTTTTTCCAAATTCAGTGGAGAAATTAGTCAAATGGCATTAACTAATCAATAACATAATAGGTTCAATGTATAAAGTTAATTGTTCATTCTTGTCTCAAACATTATGACTGCATTTTCATGAAACATTACTATTCTTCTGAAACACCTAAATGTACTAAACACAACAGAATGATCAATATTCACAAGTCAAACGGACGAGGCAGGTCATTCAAATTGCCTTAACTCGTCCCTTGAGAAAGATTTTGCACCCACCCTTGCTATCAACTGTTCATTCAATTGTCCCTTAAGTGATTTTGAGATTTCCTTCCTTGATCCTAGTTGGCATCGCATTCGAGGTGCTAATCACAAACTTTAGATCAATCTGCTGACTCTAATCTTTATTATTCATCAGTTTGAACCCAATCCTCTCTACTTTCATAATGCACCACAAATTAACCCTCAGGATTGGATTTTTCATACTTCTACAGATATTGTCTTCACAACTCAAAAACCTACATTTCTTCAATTTCTTTTTCTCATATCTCAATATATTCCACTAGAAGTCAGCCTTGTGGCTTTTCTATGGAAAGCTATTAACAATCAATTTCTTTTTGAGTTGTAGTTCTCTCACCTGTCAATTGCTCCCATCAAATAGCCTCATGTTGTTAGGTATTTATTTAAAAAAAACACCAATCATTTAATGTCTTAGCAGCTATATTACTTACCTTAGTGCTTAATTGAAGAGCACATTGACATTTCTTTCAATAGTTTTTCCTACTTGTTATTGTTCCTAGCATAAGCCATTCATAAGTTCAGTGATCCCATTTCATTTTTCACACGCATAATGCACTTATTCAGAATGAGAAATCTACTCTGCTCATTATAACTTAAATATGCTCACTAAAATCTATCTGTGCTTGCATCTGTTAGTCACGTACAGTATGACTGCCCAAGAGCCAGGATTTGAATATAGAAATGATCATCCCACGAGGATAGGGTAAATTAGAAAAATCTACTAGTGTTTATACAGAAGATCCGCTTTACAGATATTGTAGCTCCCTCAGATATTACTGGTAGAATGCAGTGTTGAAGTATCTGCAGAAACCATAGGATAAACAAAAACTTTAACCCTATTTCTAATACTGTGTTAATACATTGTTGTCTAATATTAAAGGAAATGAGGTAAAGTCATTTTGACATGGGGAAGAAAGTTGCAAATTACCTTTGCCAGTTTACAATTGGTGTACCTCACATGACATTTAAGATGTGGGATTCTTTACAACCCATCTTTTAAAAAAGCTTTAATCTCTGACTCTAGTGCTAATTCAGATTGTGAATTGAAATTTTCATAAGTACCCAACTTGCAAATCTTCTTCTGGCTTAAAGCAAATATATCACAGCATAAAGTAGGTCGTTAATTTAATACATCTTGAAACTCACTCGTGGCTTAGAATTAGGTCTAGTTTAAATCCTGAGAGTCTGCATTCAACTGCTCATCTGACTCAAACCAAGCACAAGCTCTTTGTGAAACTTTACAAGTGGGACATATCAAAAAAGTCAGCCCTTTCCATACAATATTTTCATTCCCACAGTATTTTGGTTTGGCATCCAATGTATCATTAGACTGAACACAACATGAACATAGCATGTGAGCAGTGAAAAACTGAATAAATGTTAAAAATGCGCCAAAGTAAAATATAAGGAACTCTTTATAAGACTCTTAAACTACAATTGCTTTCTTTATGTTTCTACAGTGTAATAGGTCCAAAATAATTAAATGGGATTTCTCCCAAAACATATACTATTGGAAATTCTACAGTTATTTCAGTCTGTATAAAATGTGCAATACAACCATAAATTGAATTGTACATTTGAAGAAAATACATCATATATTTGCAGTCAGGAACAGCTTATAAGGACTAGGTATCCATAACTCAATGTTTTATTTTAACCATTGGATACACAGCTTCACGTCCACAATGTAATTGATTTGAAATTAATACTATTCCACTTTAAACTTTTAAAATTAATCCTCCAAAATGATTGTTTCTGGTTTGCTGACTTGCTGTATACATCAAAATATCACTGTACCTCATTTAAATATATACAAACACACACAAACATGTTTTGCATAAAAGGAAACAATTCATTTTTGCTAAATAATACAAGAAAGAACATACCTTAATTTTTTGTCCTAAAAACCTTATGTTGAACCCAGCTCAACTGTGCAGCAGTTGACTATACCTGATAGCAACCCACTGATGTAATGATGAAAGGTACCTTCAGTTAACCACATGTCGGAATATACAAAGGAAGCACGCACAGGATGGGTGACATGGGGAGGGGTCTTCACATGGCCAATGATTCCACAGGATTTTACGTACATTCCGTGCATTATAAAAGGAAAGTTGGGAGCTATCAGCTGAAATCAGCCATCCTGGAAAAGGAAGCATGGCATTGGCAGCAGGAAGGGATCTCCCATCCTGTGGAAGAATGATTAGGATCAGCTTTGCGTGTAACAGCTTCCTAAATTGGTCAAGGATTCTCAATTTAGAAACGGTGAGAAGCAATTACTGGAAAGCAACGTGTTGTATACTGAACCTATCAACCAGGGTTATTAATGAACTAATTGTTTGAAAAACAATGGTATATTCTAACAAAGGTGCATATCAATATCTTAGATTAAATTTCATTTTAAGGATTTTGCTTTCTTGTACCTTATTGTTCAAATTCAAGCTATGTTCCAAAAAAACCTGGGTACCATTGACAATGAAGATAATCTTTTTTAACTAAAAAGGCTGATTGTTTTTACTTAGATTTAACTTCCCGTGGGATTTTCTTGCAGATTCTGATAGAGTAGACTCTTCTCAAGGTTCAAGAGGATTCAAAGTTTTTTTCCGGATAAATAAGAGTCTTTAATAGTTAAAATATCCAACAATAAGAGCTGTATCTGTGCTAACATTGGAAACCAAGTAAAGCAATGCTAATCGAAGGCACTCAACTTCTATTGGGGATGATTTTATCTGTTGCTCTAGTCACTTAGCAATGACAAATATGAATGGTTGCTCTGAATATATTTGAAATGAGGCTACTATTTTGGCTGTGACCATGAGCAGGTTGATGATTCAGCAAAGGACTATTGAGGACAAACATTTTCAGCCCAAAATGGTGTGTTGCTTCCCTGGTGCCAGGATCAAGGATGTCTCAGAGAGGGTCCAGAATATTCTCAAGAGGGAGAGGGCCAGCAGAAGGTCTTTGTACACATTGGAACCAACAACATAGGAAGGGAAAAGGATGAAATTCTGAAGGGAGAATACAGAGAGTTAGGCAGAAATTTAAAAAAGGAGGTCCTCAAGGGTAGTAATATCTGGATTGCTCCCGGTACTATGAGCTAGTGAGGGCAGGAATAGGAGGATAAAACAGATGAATGCATGGCTGAGGAGCTGGTGTATGGGAGAAGGATTCACACTTTTGAATCATTGGAATCTCTTTTGGGATAGAAGTGACCTGTACAAGAAGAACGGATTCCACCTGAGTTGAAAGGGGACTAATATAATGGCAGGGACATTTGCTAGAGCTACTTGGAAGGATTTAAACGAGTAAGGATGTTGGGGGGTTAGGAACATGGGACTGGTATTTCATGGCAATTACAGAAACATGGCTCAAGGATGGACAGGACTGGCAGCTTAATGTTCCAGGATACAAATGCTACAGGAAGGACAGAAAGGGAGGCAAGAGAGGAGGGGGAGTGGCATTTTTGATAGAGGATAGCATTACAGCTGTACTGAGGGAGGATATTCCCAGAAATGCATCAAAGAGGTTATTTTGGTGGAACTGAGAAATAAGAAAGGGATGATCACCTTATTGGGATTGTATTATAGACCCCAAAATAGTCAGTGGGAAATTGAGAAACAAATTTGTGAGATGTCAGTTACCTGTAAGAGTAATAGGGTGGTTATGGTAGGGGATTTTAACTTTCCAAATGTAGACTGGGACTGTCATAGTGTTAAGGGTTTAGATGGAGAGAAATTTGTTAATCATGTACAAGAAAATTTTCTGATTCAGTATGTGGATGTACCTTGACCTACTCTTGGAAAATAAGGTAGGGCAGGTGACTGAGGTGTCAGTGGGGGAGAAGTTTGGGGCCGCTGCAAATGTGTTGCTGGTCAAAGCACAGCAGGCCAGGCAGCATCTCAGGAACAGAGAATTCGACGTTTCGAGCATGAGCCCTTCATCATTCCTGAGATGCTGCCTGGCCTGCTGTGCTTTGACCAGCAACACATTTGCAGCTGTGATCTCCAGCATCTGCAGACCTCATTTTTTACGAGAAGTTTGGGGCCAGCAACCATACTTCTATTAGTTTTAAAATAGTGATGGAAACGGATAGACCAGATCCAAAAGTTGAAGTTCTAAATTGGCGGAAGGCTGATTTTGTTTCAAAAGCTAATTGGGGGAAGATGTTCGCAGGTAAAGTGCCAGTTGGAAAATGGGAAGCCTTCAGAAAAGAGATAACGGAGTCCAGAGACAGTATATTCCTGTTAGGATGAAAGGAAAGGCTGGTAGGTATAGGGAATGCTGGATGACTAAAGAAATTGAGGGTTTGGTTAAGAAAAAGGAAAAAAATGTCAGGTATAGACAGGATAGATCGAGTGAATCCTTAGAAGAGTATAAAGGCAGTAGGAGTATACTACTGGAGTAGGGAAATCAGGAAGACAAAAAGGGGACATGAGATAGCTTTGGCAAATATAGTTAAGGAGAATCTAAAGGATTTAAAAAAATACATTAAGGACAAAAAGGTAACTAGGCAGAGAAGAGATTTCCTCAAAGATCAGCACGGCGGCCTTTGTGTGGAGCCGCAGGAGAAGAGAGAAACAAGCATTTTGCATCAGTGTTTACTGTGGAGAAGGACATGGAAGGTATAGAATGTGGGGAAAGAGATAGTGACATCTTGAAAAATGTCCGCGTTTCAGAGGAGGAAGTGCTGGATGTCCTGAAACACATAAAAGTGGATAAATCCCCAGGATCCATTCAGGTGTACCCTCAAACTCTTTGGGAAGCTAGGGAAATGATTGCTGGGCCTCTTTCTGAGATATTTGTATCATTGATAGTCACAGATGATGTGCTGGAAGATTGCAGGTTGGCTAATGTGGTGCCAATTTTTAAGAAAGATGGTAAGTACAAACCAGGGAACTATAGACCGGTGAGCCTGATATCGGTGGTGGGCAAGTTCATGAATCCTGAAGGACATGATGTACATGTATTTAGAAAGGCAAGGACTGATTAGGGATAGTCAGCATGGCTTTGTGCGTGGGAAATCATGTCTGACAAACTTGATTAAGCTTTTTGAAGAAGTAACTAAGTGTATGGAGGAGGGCAGAGCAGTAGACGTGATCTATATGGACTTCAGTAAGGTATTCGACAAAGTTCCCCATGAGAGACTGGTCAGCAAGGTTAAATCTCATGGAATACAGGGAGAACTAACCATTTGGATACAGAACTGGCTCAAAGGTAGAAGACAGAGGGTGGTAGTGGAGGGTCACTTTTCAGACTGGAGGCCTGTGACCAATGGAATGCCACAAGGATCGGTGCTGGATCCACTACTTTTCGTCATTTGTATAAATGATTTGCAAGTTAGCATAAGAAGTATAGTTTGCAGATAACACCAAAATTGGTTGTATCATGGACAGCGAAGAAGGTTACCTCAGATTACAACGGGATCTTGATCAGATGGGCCAGTGGGCTGTGGAGTGGCAGATGCAGTTTAACTTAGATAAATGTGAATTGCTGCATCTTAACAGGACATATACACATAAGGTCCTCGAGAGTGTTGCGGAACAAAGAGACATTGGAGTCGCAGGTTCATAGGATAGTGAAGAAGGTGCTTTCCTTTATTGGTAAGAGTATTGAGTACAGGAGTTGGGAGGTCATGTTGTGGCTGTACAGGACATTGGTTAGGCCACTTTTGGAATATTGTGTGCAATTCTGATCTCCTTTTTATCGGAAGGATGTTGTGAAACATGAAAAGGTTCAGAAAAGATTTACAAGGATGTTGTCAGGGTTGGAGGATTTGAGCTACAGGGAGAGGTTGAATAGGCCAGGGCTGTTTTCCCTGGAGCGTTGGAGGCTGAAGGATGACCTTATAGAGGTTTATAAAATCATGAGGGGCATGGATAGGATAAATAGACAAAGTCTTTTCCCTGGGATGGGGGAGTCCAAAACTAGAGGGCATAGGTTTAGAGTGAGCGGGGAAAGATATAAAAGAAACCTAAGGGGTAACGTTTTCATGCAGAGGGTGGTAGATGTGTGGAATGGCCTGCCAGAGGAAGTGGTGAAGGCTGGTACAATTGCAGCACTTAAAAAGGCACCTGGATGGATATATGAATAGGAAGGGTTTGGAGGGACATGGGCTGGATGCTGGCAGGTGAGACTAGATTAATTTAGGATATCTGATCAGCATGGACAAGTTGGACTGAAGAATCTGTTTCCCTGCTGTACATCTCTATGACTCTATGACTCTCAATGGAAGTAAAGGTATTCTGAGGCCTGTGATCAAGTATGGATGCATTTCTAAGCTGAGATTGCAAGTGTTTCTGTACTGAGGATGAGAGTGAGCGGAGGAACAGACCTCAAGATGTTTTCATGGAAAGCATGACTCTTTTCCTGTAGTTTTGCATCAGAACAGCAAGTGACCACAATGCCCCCTGGCATTAGCTATGGAACCCCATACCCCATTTTATGTTCCCTTTCTTCTGATTTGCTTCATTGCCCTTCCTGTTGTCTGCTGCATTTGACTGCTCAACTGTCTCAAAACCTGCTGCGCTGAAGACCAATGCCAAGAGGGATTTTATTAACATTTTAGTCATTTGGATGTGTAATAATGATCAGAGTGAGACATCCTGAATAAAAAGAGAACAAGCAACACTATCAATTACATGGTCGGCTCTGCAAGACAAAACAATAATTATCAGTTGAAAGGGAATACTGCTCATTATTTATCAGTGACCTATGACATCCAGTTTGTGCTTCCTATGGTACAATGGGAAAATGAACATGCAGTTTACTGGAAAGACCTTTTCAACACTTTCTGCATGGACATTTCATTTTATGCTAGTGGATTATTTCTCAAAACTGAGTATATTCTAAATGCAGAGCATTGGAAAATAAGTTTCTTATGGACTCTTCTTTTATCTGGATTGCAATAGCAAATCTTGGACCACAAGATTTGAGAAGAAACAGAATTGGATTGGCCATGTAAATAATGTGGCTGTAAGAGCAGTTCAGAATCATAGAGTCCAGATTCATGCAGTAAGGAAACAGACCCTTCGCTCCAATCAGTCCAAGCCAAACATAATTCTGAACCAAACCAGTCCCACCAGCTTGATCCTGGCCCATATCCCTCCAAACCTTTCCTATTCATGTACAGAGGCTAAGAATCCTGCAGCAACTCACCTCTTGACTACCAAGTGCCTGTCTACCATTTATAAGGCACAAACAGGAGTGTGATGGAATACTCCTCATGTGTCTGGATGAGTGCAGCTCCAACCACACTCAAGAAGCTTGATACCATCCAGAAGCCCGCTTGATTGGCACCACATCCACAAGTATTCATTCTCTCCAGTACCAGCCATCAGTGTGTACCATCCACAAAATGCACTGAAGAAACTCACCATTCATCACCTTAGACAGCACCTTCCAAATCCATGGCCATTAACATCCAGATGGTCAAGGGCAGCTGACATATGGGAAGACTACCTGCAAATTCCACTCCAAGCCACTCACCATCTTGACTTAGAAATATTTTGCTGTTCATGGGTGATGCCAGCTCATAATCCTATTACTTCTTCCCTTACAGTATTGCAGGTCCAGCTATACCACAATAATTGCAGCAGTTCAAGAAGGCAGCTCGCCATCATCTTCTATCAGACAACTAAACAAACAAGATGCTGTGAATTCTTGACATGTAAGGCAAAGTCGGCACCTATCATAAAGCCCCCACAGTGTGGAATCAGGCCATTTGGCCCATCGTGTTCACACCAACCCTCTGAAGAGTATCCCAGCCAGATCCACCCCTACACTGTCCCTGCATTTCCCATGGCTAACCTACCTAACCAGCATATCCCTGGACACTATGGACAATTTAGCATGGCCAGTCCACCTAACCTGCACATCTTTGGACTGTGGGAGGAAACTGGAGCACACAGACACGGGAAGAATATACAAATCCCACAGTCACCCGAGTGTGAAATCTGACAGCCTCAGTTCACCACTGGCTTTCTGTTGCTCAGCACCAAACAGCATCTCACCGCATGATTCATGGGCATCAGTCACATGCAGCAACATTGGCATCTGACATTTGCCAACCCCTTAGGATCCTTATAGTCTCTCTGCCACCCATTTGCAGAATGCTTTAGAAGCTCAGAGCTGCATTGCAGGCCACATCAGTAAATAGTATTGATCAGCTGCTGCAAGGATAATTTGCAGTGAGGAACAGGCATCTAGCTTATGGATTGGAACAGGCTGCATCCCAAAGCTGCTCGATTGATCTCCCTGCGCTCAGTAACTTAGTATCCATCTGCATGCTTGCTGAATTCATGCCTAACCTTGCCATGCCTTTTAGTGGAATCAACAATCAGGCAGCTTACATTAGTGGTCAGCCATCCTCAGTAAAAGGGTGCTAGGAGAAAGTGAGGACTGCAGATGCTGGAGATCAGACTCGAGAGTATGGTCTTGGAAAAACACAGCAGGACAGGCAACATCCGAGGAGCAGAGTCATCTCCCCAGCTCCACCTCTCTCCCATTTACCTCTCAGCCCCCCGGCTTCATTCCTGATGAAGACCTTATGTCTGGAACGTCAATTCTCCTGCTCCTTGGACGCTGCCTGACTTGTTGTGCTTTTTCAGCACCACGCTCTCGACTCAGTAAAGGGTTCGTTTATCTTACTACATCAGTCTCACACCAGCATCATCTGCCAGCAGCAAACCATGGCAAATACATTGCACCTGCAGCAAGCAGCAATCATGTCTCGGTCTTAGAAAATAATCCTCACCAAAGTCATTGAAGGGACCTGTTAGTCAGGGCTTTTGGCACAGTCAGTCAGGGACAGCCTTCCAATAAATGTAAGGGTTTGGCCAGAGGTCTGTCAGGGTGTTCTCAGTCAGGCCTTTGGTGCCTCTACTGTCTGGGGAATGGGTTATGGTCCATCAAGTGGTTTTATAGCAGCCAGTCCAGGGATTGGAGGAGGTGTGATGAAATGGAGGCAGGTACCCTCTCACCAAATCACCCTTTTTTCATGTGCACAGTACATGGACTTTGCTCAGCCAGCTCAAAGCCAGACCCCAGAATGAGGAGACTCTCTAAATTTCTTGTTTATATCTGTCAGCTGGGGCATACTGTTAACCTGGATCAGTCAAGAGATCCACCTGGCCCTAGTTCCAATCACTACTTCTACCCACCCAAGCCAAATCCAGGATGTAGGCTGTTCCTTTTCTTTTAGCTTCTCCTGTGATGTTTTTGCCTCGGGTGCATTTCCTCTGACTCTGATTTGATCACAGGTGGCATGTACCAGGCTGTAGCAACAGGGAGGTTTTTCAGAGTCATTGGTGAGCTGAGGTTGTCAGGTTCCACCCTCGGACAACTTTGTGGAGTTTGCACATTCGTCCTGTGCCTGTGTGGGTTTCCTCTTGTGCCCAGAGTGCCTCGGGAGAGTTTCCTCCCCATTCTCCTGGTGATAATAGTATCATGGCTGCATCCATCTTGGACTCTGAGGTTTCCGTGACACTAAAGAGAGGTGGAGAACCCACAGTTTCTGACAGTCTTCTGGCTGTTCTGAGGAGCTAGGAATGTTTTGCTCCTGCCCCATTCGCGAGGTAGCAACGCTCATGTCACCCATGTGTATTCAGGACCGTCTCACCTACCCAGACTCTGTATGCCATGGGACCTGACCTCACATTGACCTTGCTTCATACCCATCCAGGGTCACTTCCATTTGACATAAAACTTCTTCCATTGGAGTAAATTTAGAGGAGGCTTGTGGCTGACATTAGCTGTTGTTTCACCCTGCCTGCCCAGGTCTGAGAATATCAGGTTTAACCTGATGCAGAGTCTTTTTCCTAAAAGCAACTTTGCTGGAACTATCGCTGTTCTTGTGTGAGGGGTGGTCCCATAATAAACCAAGGACTGGAAGGGTGACCAGAAAGTTTAAACCAGAATGGACTCTTCTACTGATGGTGTACCTGCCAGTGAAAGGTGGCTCAAGTCATCTGTATTAACCACTTGGCCTTCTGGATGGTGCTCCAACTTGTAATTGGACACACTGAGAATAAGGGAGCACCACTGAATTCGATCTGAAGCTATGGGTGCCACGGCCTTCTGTTCTTTAAGTAGCCCTAGCAGTGGTTTGTGGTCTGTTACGATGACAAATTTGCAAGTACAAAGGGTTTTTTTAAAAAAAGGGATAGGTGAAACTTAATGATGCCAAACCTTCCTTTTTTATCTGGACGTACCTGTGTTCGGCATCAGCCAAAGTCCGGAAGCACAAGCTGTCAGACGATCCTCTCTGTTGGGCCATCGGTGAGCCAACACTCTCCTGATATAATGTGGAGAGACATTGCATATCAACACCACCTCTCGCTTCAGATTGTAGTGGGCCAACACCGTGGATGACGATTGCTGCTTTTCACTTCCCTAAAGGCTTCTCCTTGGCTATGTGACCGTTTCCCAGGCTGGCCCTTTTTTAGAGGCTGCAAAGGTGGAGGTCAGGTTATGTATGAATTTTTTGTAACAATTCATCATCCCAAGAAAAGACCTAAGCTGTAGTACAGACATGGGAGCTGGGGCACCTTTGATTGCCATCGATTTGTTGATTCCTGATGAAAGTTTTATGCCCAAAACATTGACTCTCCTGCTCGTCGGATGCTGCCTGACCTGCTGTGCTTTTCCAGCAACACACTCTCAACTCTGATCTCCAACACCTGCAGTCCTCACTGTCTCCCACCTTTGATTACCCTCACTTTATCTTCCAATGGGTGTAACCTGGTCTTGCTGACTCTGTAGTCTAAGAAGGTCACCTGGGCTGCCTGGAACACACATTTTTCCCTTGTGAGGCATATGCCTGCTTGGGATAAACATTTAAGCACTATATCCATGTTCTCCAAGTGCTCTTTATTGGTTTTCTCTGTTATTAGTACATCGTCCAGATAAATGGCGAGCTGGGGCAGCCCTTGTAAAATGGTCTCCATCATTGGCTGGAAAAGGGCACAGGCTGATGACACTCCCAGTGGCAGACTTATATGCTGTTACAAACCATTCTGTGTATTATTCATAGAATTCATACAATGTGGGAGCAGGACATTGAGCCCATCAAGTCTGCTCTGAAGAACATCCCACACTTTCCTATCCCTGTAATCCTGCATTTCCCATAGCCAATCCACCTCGCCTGCACATCCCTAGACACTATGGGCAATTTAGCATTGCCAATCCATCTAACCTGTGCATCATTGAACTGTGGGAGGAAACCGGAGCAACTGGAGGACACCTATGCAGATGCAGGGAGAATGTGTCAACTTCATACAGACAGTTGCCCAAGGCTGAGATTGAACCCGGGTCCTGGCGCTGTGAGGCAGTAATGCTAACCACTGATCAATTGTGCCATACTTCCCCTCATCTAGCCATGATTGCAGAAAGGTGTGCATCATGTCCAGCTTTGTGCAGGACAGCATCCCTCCCAGTTTTGCGTACAAGTCCTCTATGTGAGGGATTGTGTATTTATCCAGCTCGTGAGAAGTGATTTACTGTTTGCTTAAAATCTCCACAAAGACAAACTGACATATCAGACTTCAGAATCAATACGACTGGTGCTGCCTATTGCACAAACTGTGCCGGTTTGATTATGCCTTTGCTTTCCAGCCTTCTGGTTTCCACGTCTGCTTTTGCCTGTAAGTCAAATGACTCTGGACTGCGCCTTGGACAATCATGGAATTGCTTCCTGGTCAACATGGAAGATGGCCTTGGCTCCTTTAATAATCTCTAGAACTTCCTGAAAAGCTTCTCAGTATTTAATTAGTACTTCATCCAGGCAGCCATTTTCTAATTGAAAAATGTTGAGCCAATCAAAGTAAATCTTTCTCAACCAATTCCACCCCAACAAACTTTGGCCTGAGCCTTTTACTACAATCAGTGGTAACTGCACTAACTGCTTCTCATTGAAGACTAGAACTGAGGTTGTATCATTAATCTGTAATAATTCCCTAAAACTTGTTTTCAGTCTGGCCAAAGACTTGTGCAAACTTAAGGGTGGGCATCTAGAGTTAATTTTTTTAAGGCAGATTATTCAAGGTCAGAGAGCTAAAGGTGTTATATATAATAATATAAAGCCTATTCTTATAACCTGTAAGTAGTCATAGAAGTGTAAGAAACTACACCATATTAACTCCAAAATCTCTCCTCATTAAACCTGGAAGTGACTACCCTCATATTCACTAGGCCACATAATCTGCTGGTGAACACACACATTTAAGGGAAGCATGGTGACTCAGTGGTTAGCACTGCTGCCTCATAGCACCAGGGGCCCGGGTTTGATTCCAAACTCAGGTGATTGTCTGTGTGGAGTTTGCATATTCTCCCCGTGTCTGTGTGGGTTCCCTCTTGAGTGCTCCAGTTCCCTCTCATAGTCTAAAAATGGACTGTGAATTCACTGGTTAGATGAGTTGGCCATGCTAAACGGCCCATAGTGTTCAGGGATGTGTAGGTGCATTTGTCAGGGGGTAAATATAGAGTTGGGGGAATGGGTCTGTGTGGGTTACTTTTCAGAGGGTTGGTAAGGACTTGTTGGGCTGAAGGGCATCTTTCCACACTGTGATTCTTAAAAGAAATGGTGATCAGCATGGGATCTGAAGATTTAATTTAGCAGCAACAGTTCCAATGAAGCAAATCTACTCGCAATGCAGAAAATTCAACGTGAACAGACAATGTGATAGTTAAGGGCAGCCCCACATCTCTCCTCCCACAAAAGAAATCTTTCACAACAGTCAATAATGAAGAATATTTCAAAAGGCAACACAGAAAGTATTTCATACCTGCTAAGGGACACAACAAAACAGAAGAAATCCACAACTCCAGTGCAGAGCTGCAGGGTGGTGTTCTGTGAGAGAGGTGTTGGGCCTGAGTTCAGTTGATGAATGAATAAACATTGAAGATCATGTGAGTCAAAGAGCGGCGTGAGCTGGGCGGAAGTGAGATTGGAGCGCAGAGCTGGTCGGGAAGGTAAGTGATTGGTATTTGAGTGGGTGTGTTCTAGACCCCAGGCCCTACCTCGTAGGGCCTCCCTCCCAACCTCCTCCTCTAACCTAACTTTAAAGTCCACAGGTAAGCGACTCAGTGTTATAGACTCAGTGTTCTTGTTTTGGCGACAAAGTGTACAGTCATGGCAGCGCAGGCGGTGGAATGTTCCTCCTGCAGGATGTTTGAGGTAGGGGTGACCACCGATACTCCTGCCGACTTCATCTGCAGGAAAGGCAGTCAGATCCTGCTCCTCACCGAAGGAGTTAGGGAACTGGAACTGGAGTTGGATGAACTGAGGATTATTCGAGAGGCTGAGAGGGTGATTGATAGAAGCTACAGGGACATAGTTACGCCAGAGAACAGAGGTAGCTGGGTAACAGTTAGAGGTGGGAAGGGGAAGAAGCAGGCAGTGCAGGGTTCCCCTGTGGTCGTTCCCCTGAACAATAAGAATACAGCTTTGGAAACTGTTGGGGGGGACAGCCTTGCTGGTGTAAGCTGCAGTGACGGGGTCTGTGGCGTGAGGTCTGGCTCTGAGACTCAGAAGGGAAAGGGGGAGAGGAGGAGAGCGCTAGTTATAGGAGACTCTCTAGTTAGAAGGACGGACAGGCGGTTCTGTGGACATGGGCGAGACTCTCGGATGGTTTGTTGCCTCCCGGGTGCCAGGGTCTGAGACGTCTCGGACCGTGTCTTCAGAATCCTTAAGGGGGAGAGTGTGCAGCCAGAAGTCGTGGTACACATTGGCACCAACGACATAGGTAGGAAGAGGGGTGGGGAGGTCATTCAAGAGCTCAGGGAGTTAGGCTGGAAGCTAAAAGCTAGGACAGACAGAGTCGTCATCTCTGGGTTGTTGCCGGTGCCACGTGACAGTGAGGCAAGGAATAGGGCGAGAGTGCAGTTGAACACGTGGCTGCAAGGATGGTGTAGGAGGGAGGGCTTCAGGTTTTTGGACAATTGGACTGCATTCTGGGGAAGGTGGGACCTGTACAAACAGGACGGGTTGCACCTGAACCAGAAGGGCACCAATATCCTGGGGGGTAGGTTTGCTAGAACTCTTCGGGGGGGTTTAAAACTAATTTGGCAGGGGGATGGGATCCGGACTTGTAGTCCAGCAAGTAAGCTAGCTGTTTGTCAGGATGTCCAAGAATGTAGGGAGGCTGTGGAGAAGGTAGCACTGACAGGGAATACTTGCGGACACAGAGATGGGCTCAAGTGCGTTTACTTCAACGCAAGGAGTATCAGAAATAAGGTGGGTGAACTTAAGGCATGGATCGGTACCTGGGACTACGATGTTGTGGCCATCACGGAAACGTGGATAGATGAGGGACAGGAATGGTTGTTGGAGGTTCCTGGTTACAGATGTTTCAGTAAGACTAGGGAGGGTGGTAAAAAAGGAGGGGGGAGGCATTGCTAATTAGGAATGGTATAATGGCTGCAGAAAGGAAGTTTGAGGGGGATCTGCCTTTGGAGGTAGTATGGGCTGAAGTCAGAAATAGGAAAGGTGCAGTCACCTTGTTGGGTGTTTACTATAGGCCCCCCCAATGGCAGCAGAGATGTGGAGAAACAGATTGGGAAACAGATTTTGGAAAGGTGCAGAAGCCACAGGGTCGTAGTCATGGGCGACTTCAACTTCCCAAATATTGATTGGAAGCTCTTTAGATCAAGTAGATTGGATGGGGCGGTGTTTGTGCAGTGTGTCCAGGAAGCTTTTCTAAATCAGTATGTAGATTGTCCAACCAGAGGGGAGGCCATATTGGATTTGGTACTCGGTAATGAACCGGGACAAGTGATGGGCTTGTTAGTGGGTGAACATTTTGGTGATGGTGACCACAATTCTGTGACTTTCACCTTGGTTATGGAGAGAGATAGGTGCGCACAACAGGGTAGATTTTACAATTGGGGGAAGGGAAATTATGATGCTGTAAGACAGGATTTGAGGAGCATAAGTTGGGAGCATAGGCTGTCAGGGAAGGATGTGGTGGAAATGTGGAACTTTTTCAAGGAGCAGATACGACGTGTCCTTGATATGTATGTACCTACCAGGTAGGAAAGAAATGGTTGTGTGAGGGAGCCTTGGTTGACGAGGGAGGTTGAATGTCTAGTAAAGAGGAAGAAGGAGGTTTACATAAGATTGAGGAAACAGGGTTCAGACAGGGCAGTGGAGGGATACAGGGTAGCCAGAAGAGACCTGAAGAAAGGGATTAGGAGAGCTAAGAGAGGGCATGAAAAATCCTTGGCGGATAGGATCAAGGATAACCCCAAGGCATTTTATGCGTATGTGAGAAACATGAGAATGACGAGAACAAGGGTAGGTCCGATCAAGGACAGTAGTGGGAGATTGTGTATTGAGTCGGAAGAGATAGGAGAGGTCTTGAATGAGTACTTACCTTCAGTATTTACGAACGAGACGGACCGTATTGTTGAAGAGGAGAGTGTGAAACGGACTGGTAAGCTAGAAGAGATACTTGTTAGGAAGGAAGATGTGTTGGACATTTTGAACAACTTGAGGATAGACAAGTCCCCCGGGCCTGACGGGATATATCCTAGGATTATGTGGGAAGCAAGAGAGGAAATTGCAGTACCGTCGGCAATGATCTTTTCGTCTTCACTGTCAACGGGGGTGGTACCAGGGGACTGGAGAGTAGCGAATGTTGTGCCCCTGTTCAAAAAAGGGAATAGGGATAACCCCGGGAATTACAGGCCAGTTAGTCTTACTTCTGTGGTAGGCAAAGTAATGGAAAGGGTACTGAGGGATAGGATTTATGAGTATCTGGAAAGACACTGCTTGATTAGGGACAGCCAGCACGGATTTGTGAGGGGTAGGTCTTGCCTTACAAGTCTTACTGAATTCTTTGAGGAGATGACCAAGCATGTGGATGAGGGTAGAGCAGTGGATGTAGTGTACATGGATTTTAGTCAGGCATTTGATAAGGTTCCCCATGGTAGGCTAATGCGGAAAGTTGGGAGGCATGGGATAGAGAGAAATTTGGCCAGTTGGATAGAAAACTGGCTAACCGGTCGAAGTCAGAGAGTGGTGGTAGATGGTAAATATTCAGCCTGGAGCCCAGTTACAAGTGGAGTTCCACAGGGATCAGTTCTGGGTCCTCTGCTGTTTGTAATTTTTATTAATGACTTGGATGAGGGAGTCGCAGGGTGGGTCAGTAAATTTGCAGATGATACGAAGATTGGTGGAGTTGTGGACAGTGAGGAGGGCTGTTGTCGGCTGCAAAGGGACTTAGATATGATGCAGAGCTGGGCTGAGGAGTGGCAGATGGAGTTCAACCCTGCCAAGTGTGAGGTTGTCCATTTTGGAAGAACAAATAAGAATGCGGAATACAGGGTTAACAGTAGGGTTCTTAGTCAGGTGGAGGACTAAGATCTTGGGGTCTATGTGCATAGATCTTTGAAAGTTGCTACTCAGGTGGATAGAGTTTGTAAGAAGGCCTATGGTATATTAGCGTTCATTAGCAGAGGGATTGAATTCAAGAGTCGTGAAGTGATGTTGCAGCTGTACAGGACTTTGGTTAGGCCACATTTGGAGTACTGTGTGCAGTTCTAGTCGCCTCACTTTAGGAAAGATGTGGAAGCTTTGGAGAGGGTGCAGAGAAGATTTACCAGGATGTTGCCTAGAATGGAAAATAGATCGTACGAGGATAGGTTGAGAGTTCTCAGCCTTTTCTCGTTGGAACGGCGAAGGATGAGGGGTGACTTGATAGAGGTTTATAAGATGATCAGAGGAATAGATAGAGTAGACAGTCAGAAACTTTTTCCCCGGGTACAACAGAGTGTTACAAGGGGACATAAATTTAAGGTGAAGGGTGGAAGGTATAGGGGAGATGTCAGGGGTGGGTTCTTTATCCAGAGAGTGGTGGGGGCATGGAATGCGCTGCCCGTGGGAGTGGTAGAGTCAGAATCATTGGCGACCTTTAAACGGCAATTGGATAGGTACATGGATGGGTGCTTAATCTAGGATAGATGTTTGGCACAACATCGTGGGCCGAAGGGCCTGTTCTGTGCTGTATTGTTCTATGTTCTATGTTCTATGTTCTAAAACAAAAATCTCGGTTTCAAAGAGGAAACTTTATACTATGCAGTAATTCAAGCTGAAAGGAAAAGAATTCAAAAAAAATAAGTTGCATATAAAATCAGGTGTCATTGCTGTGACACATAGATACCATGAGGCATAGCTTAAAGGAAAGGAACTAAAAAGACCAAGAAAGAAATGCATATAACCCAGCAGCAGCGAGTTGGGGAATTTATGAAATAGAAACCAAAAGAACTGCGGATGCTACAAATCAGAAACAAAAACAGAATAAGATCAGAAAGCTCGGCAAATTTGGCAGCATCTGTGGAGAGAAATCAAAGTCAATGTTTTGGGTTGAGTGACCCTTTTGCAGATCCTTCTGAGCAAGAGTCACTGGACCTGAAACGTTAACTCTAATTTCTCTCCACAGATGCTGCCAGATTTGCTGAGATTTTCTAGCAATTTCTGTTTCTGTTAGGGAAATTGTGAATCCAGTCATTCAGAGTGGATAAACATTGGCAATTCAAAGAAGAGCATACATTTGATCTAACTTGTAAATTTTTGTTGAAGCTTCATGAAAGCCATGAAATCTCCCATTACATTTACTGAAGAAAGGAGGGGAAATCACCTGTTTTGTAAACATGAAAGGAAGGAATTCTTCTTCACAACTGCAGAAGCACAGGAATCCTCCATTCCAAGTTGCAAATTATAAGCAAACACTCCAGAACAGCAGCAGAGCACAGATTACCGCCATTATAACAAAATTCAAATCCTTATACGTAATAATATAACTAATTATCTTAACATCTGACATCAGAAATAATATTACCAAGAAGATTTAACTTTAGAGATAAGCCAAATTGAAAACAAATCCTGGAGGAAACAATTCTAAATTTGATACTAAATCAGAAGCTGAACAACAAAACGTACTTTGTACACATTTGAGATCATGATATTAATCGTCAAGGGGTGAAAGAGAAACAGATATGTTCAGTCGGGTATTGAGAGCTTTTGACAATTATTTCAACCTCAGATTTCATGAAAATCTTGAAAGATAAAGGTTTAATAGGAGAAAACAGAATATAGGTGAAACAATAAATAATTTCATTAATGATCTCTACAGAATAATGGAAACATGTAGCTATGGTGTCTTAATGTCAGAACTCATAAGAGACTGAGATGTTGTTATTAATGAATCTTTGTCAGATTTTCTACAATCAAAAGAAGGCCTAAATCTGGACAAAGCCATTCGAATGATGAGTGAAGCAGATGTCTGGAAGCAATAAAAACTAATACCAAGGCTAAAACTTTAGATTTGACATGAGAGAATCCATTCAATTCTGAAGAGACAGATCCATAAAGGAGACATATAATAAGCCAAATGAGACCAGACACTAAAAGTCCTTTTCAACACTGTGGAGCAAAGAAACCTCCCAGGGCACCAAACATACACAGCTACTGAAACTAAATACCTTTATTGCAAACCAATAGGTCACTTTGAGAAAATGTGCTGAAGCATCACAAATGGGTAGAAGAGTGAAAGACCGAAGGACTGCTTATACGAAAAGGTTAATTAGGTAGAACAGTCAGCGACAGAGTACAAAGTCAAAGCTTTCCTGGAGAAAATCAGTGACCCAGAAAAAGCATTTTGACAAGCTGACATGTATGTTGAAAGGCATCTCAAATTTCAAGTTAGACAAAAAGAAAATTTCAGAATTTTATCAGCTAGCACATCTTCATTGAAAAAAACACTTACAGTCAACAGAGTTTCAAATGCATGGTTCTGGATTGCCAGAGTCAAAAATGCAGACACCAATTAAGGGCCTACTTAGATCCAATTCTACAGGTGACTTGGATTTTATCAACATCAATATGTCCAAGTCATGTGGTGCAGTGGTAACGTCCTTACCTCTGAGCCTGGGTTCAGTGTCACCTGCTCCAGAGATGTGTTGTACCATCGCTGAATGGGTTGGTTAAAATTTATCACTGACATAGCTCAGTTGGTTGACAGTTAGAATGAAGATCTAAGGATATCTGGTTCAGTCCTGGGTTTGAGAGTTGTGTACCACTGTGTATATGTCCATGCCCCTGGATCAAGAGGCCTGGATTCAAGTCCCACTTGCTACGGAACTGTGTAACAGCATCTCTGAATAGGTTGATTAGAAAATTAGTTCAAAGAGCTCTTGTATTCCTACCATTGGGGCAGAAGACCTGCGTCCAACTTCCACTTGGTTTAGAAATGTGTAATAACGTCTTTGATTAGAAAATATCTATGTCTACTTCAAAGGTTGGCTAGCTCAGTTGACTGGATGGTTGGTTTACAATGCAGAGTGATGGCAACAGCACGAGTTCAATTCCTGCTCCAGATGAGGTCATCATGAAGGATTCTGAACAGGTTAGTCAGAAGAAAATATCTCTGACCGATTCCCAGGACTCTTGGAGTGCAGTGGAGGTGTCCCTACTTCTGAACCAGATGGCCTGAGATCAAGTTGTAGCTGCTCTAGAAGTATGTAATAACATTTCTGACCAGCTTTATTAGAAAGTTACTATGGCCATTTCAGGAAACGGCCCATGTACAGACCACCACTCAATCCAGGTAGCCTCCTGAAATCTTCACATCAGTGTTTCCTCTAACGTTTTTTCCTGCTGTTCCAATGCCTATGCTTTGCCAATGCTGTGATGCTGCAATTGGCATACCAATTGACATATGCAGAACATTGGAGCGGATGCTCATGTGCGCAGCTTAAAGGGAACATTACTTCACATCCTAATGACAGGGCCTGATCAACAAAGACTGCATCTGTGGCCCAAAGAATCCTCCAGCTGAAGATGCTCTCTGCTCTGAGGGGATTACCTGCAATACTGTTGATTATAATGCTGCATCTGCAAGTACGTCCATTTTGAATCTGCCTGTGTCCCTGTATCATCCTTGATTCTGTATCATCCATCTCTCCAGAACATCCAGCCTTCTGGGCCTGCAGCATTGCAGAGTTAGAGAGTCAATTAGGAAGCTGCTGTAGGACATTGGCACATCAGACACATGGTCGCAAACTGCAGCTTTGGGACATCTGATGACAGGGCCTGAGGCTCACAAGAAGATCAAATCCAAGGTTTCAGGTCAATAAACATTGACCAGAACTGGGAAAAGTTAGAGACTGCCTAACTTCTTCCAGTTCTGATGTGAAGGATATGACTCCCTGAACTGGAGAGTCACAAGATCTAAAAAAGGCCAAAACCATGAACATGAACTCAAGCTATAAAATATGAATGGTTCCCACACAATATACAGAGGTGAGCTGTGATCTATACAGATATGAAGGGGCTAATTGTAACCACGCAGGAGAGTGAGCCAGCTGAACCTTTGGTCCATTAAAAAGACTGGAAAAATGACATTCCACCATAAACCGTGGTTGGAGATTATAGCGGTTTTTCATGGAAATTGCATCGTGTCTATCCAGTCCTGTCTAGACCAGGGCATGGAATAACCCGAGGATAAAGAGATGTTAAATATTGGACAATTTGGCAGGGGAGATCCAAAATATTTTCAAACATGGTTACTACAATTTGGTGAAAAAAGTTAGAGATTGGTCAATATTTGGGCTGATGATTGCAAGTGCAAACAAATGATAGTGTTCCATTTCATTCACACTTTCTTCTTGTTATTTCTGCTGTGTCTGGCCAGGCTGCACTTTGGTACATAAAAGAGAATTGCACAGTTTCGGAGGCTTTTAAATGAACTCCCCCATCCCTCGACAAATCTTGACCTGTACTATTATGTGCTTTTCATAATTCAAGTAACCATATGGGTTCTGGGCATTTTGGTTAAACTGAGGTCATCATCAGTTTATGTAAGATTTTTTGGCACTTTTAAATTATCTAAAATAGAGGATTAAAAGAGGCTTTAAAAGTAAAAATACAATACGCAAAGAAGACTGAAAAGACTCCAGTATTTTTAATCAGGCTGACCACCAGACACTCCTGGATGAGAGCCAGAAAGGGAGGGAACAATTGCTGAGCATCCATGAAAGGACACTGTAAAAGTATGTGTCAAACACCATGTGAAGGAAGGGACAGAACCTATTAAATGATAATCCTTTGCTCATCGTGAATGGCAGCTCAGCTATCGCTGTATTGTCCCATAAAAGATTAGGTGAGAGCTCAGTTACATCCATTTAGTGAATCATCAGCTCTCACAGGACAGTTCTGTAAACATTATACACTGGCCCTTGAATGGCTTCATTGAAAATTCATGTTCATTAGGCTAAGTATGCAAATAAATGAAAAGTGTTTTGATGTAATGGTTCTTGTAACATATTTACTTTTCAACAATTATCAGTTCAGCATTGTATATTTCTTTGACCTCCTAGCACAAAAGGCATAATTTTTATCTCAAACCAGAAAGTAATCTTGATTAAGACTCAAGGTAATCGTAGCTTAAAGCAACCAAATCTGTTATAGGCAATAATATGCCTATCTGGTACAGTGCAATGTGGTGGATTACTGCAAATCCAGGTATGCATGTTCATCATAATTCTGGTAGATTATGTGAGTGACGAAATGAAAGATTGCTTGAAATTTACCACTGGATTCACGTTATGAAAAAGTATGTACTGCTACATGGTGTTAGTGTGTTTGTGTGCCATTTGGAAAATGGTGAGGAAGTGGTAATGTCACTGGACTAGTTTTCCAGAATTGAAAAATGTGCTTTTAGATACTTTTTGACACTGAACTCCAAAGTCTGCAGTCTTTTCTTTCTCCTATTAATCCAGAATGCCAAGCTAATGTGTTCAGGACATAGGCTGAATCTTACCATGGCAGCTGATGAAACTTGAATTGAATAAAAATTAGGAATGAAAACCTAGTCTAATGGTTGCCATGAAGCCATTGTCGATTGTTACAAAAATACCCACCTGGTTCACTGCTGTCTTATAGGAGTGTGCTGGCCTAGCTAGTGACATGCATGTCTCATGGATAAATAATAAAAAATGTCCACCTAAGTGGTTGCATTCTCATAGAAATCAGAAAGTGGGGGCTTTGTGACCTGGTCCAGGGTTTGACAACATAAACTGGGCTGAAAGAGAAATACAGCATTGTTGGAGATGCCATCTTTCGCTATTCAGATGGACAAAAGGAATCCCGTATACTTTCGAAGGAGAGAAGGGAATTTCCTCCAATGTTCATTCCTCCCTTAACCAAGTGCACCAAAAATGATGTTAACTTTGCTGTTTGCGTGGCCTTAATACCGCAAATTGGTTTCATCTCTTGCCAGAATAATAATGACTATACTTCACAAAGAATTAATTGATTGTGATGAACTTGGAGACATCGGCCTGATTTTCTGTCTCCAAGATCGCCATGAATTTCTAAGCATTTGGTCCGGTGAGTCCTCTTTTCTTCTTCAATGAACCTTTCCTTCTTCAGAAACATCATTGACTGAGTTGTGTAGTGTATAGTCTCCATTGTTGAAGCCTTTTGACTGTTAGTGTCATCAATTCCATTTTGTCCTGCTTTCAATAGATTATGTGTATGGAGGTACGTTTGATCAACTTTTTCAAAATGAGCATACTATTAACATTTCGTGTCTAGGGTGAAGCATGAAGAACCAGCAGTTTGTTAATATGCAGGAGAGTGCCTTGAACCTATATTACCCTTTTCCAGTCTGCAATAGTATTCTGAGAGAGAAAGAGATGGCATAAATCTCAGGTATCTCCCTCTTGAAAAGGCTGTATGGTGTGGCATATACCAGTAAAGTGAATCAGCTTCCTCATCTCTCTTATTAGCTATTTCTTTTATATAGAGTCATAGAGGTATACAGTACAGAAACAGACCCCTTGCTTCAACCAGTTCATGCCAAACCTAATCCCAAACTAAACTAGCCCCACCTCCCTGCGCTTGGCCCTTTTCCATCTAAACATTTCTTATTTGTGTACTTATCCAAATGTCTTTTAAACAATGTAACTGTACCCGCATATCCCACTTTCTCTGTTTATTCCACACATGAACACTTTCTGTGTAAAATAATTGCTCCTCACGTCTTTTTAAAATCGTTCTTCTCTCACCTTAACAATTTGCCCTCTAGTGTTGAAATCCCCCAGCCCAGGGAAAAGAGACCAGCCATTCACCTTATCTATACTCCCCATAATTTATAAACCACTGAAGGACACACCTCAACCTCCTACTCTACAGTGAAAAAGTCCCAGCGTTCCCAGCTTCTCCATATAACTCAAATCCTCCATTCTGGCAACATCCTGATTATTCTTTTCTGAACCCTCTTCAATTGAATAATATCCTTCCTAAAACAGTACTCCACAAGAGGCTTCACCAACAACCTTAACATGATGCCCCAACTCTTATACTCAAAAGTCTGAGCACAGAAGACAAGTATGCTAAAGGCCTTCTTAACCAACCTGTCTACATGCGATGCAAATTTCAAAGAATTATATCCTTGAACCCTTAGGTTTTGAAAGAATTCTTTTGAAAAGAATACGCCACTCAATTTTAGATGTCTAGGCTACCACTCAAATCAAAACAGCCTTCTATAATGCTCCCCACTCCTGATCCATACCCCCACAATCAGTGGGGCTCACTTGTAATCAGCTGTTAGCCAGTATGTTTCGGTACCTTGACTTAATGATTTGTAATGTTCACAGTAGGTTGAGATTATGAGTTTAATTCTTAGGAGTCCCCTGTCAGCTTCACTTCCTTTGATATGGTCATTCAAGTGAGATAAGTAAGTCTCATACATACTGGATCCAATGGTAGTACCTATTCCTCCAATAGGAGTAATCTGGGTCACAATGGAATTTGTGGCCATTTCAAAAAGATTTCAACAGTATGACTGCACGATTTTGGTTTCAAGATTTTCAAATCAATAGATTATTTCCCTCGAAATTGGAAATAATATTGTTCTGGCCGGGATAGAATTTCAATTCCCTGGATAAGTAAGTAATTTAGTTTGATATTAATGCAATAAGTCAATAGTGTTTTTATTATGTAATTCCCACATCTCCACCTGAATCTATTCAAGCTTCTGTTAGACATTTGGCTGCAGGGTCCCATTTCTATTACTGCAGAAATCAGATTATTATGTAAAATGCAGAAAGCTGATTTTACAGTTGAATGAAAATGGGATCTTCAACACAATTGTGCATTAAGGATTCATCTAAATTTTTAAAAGTGATTTCAGCTTGACCTTTAAATTAAAACTGTTACCTAGGAAAATCTGGATTTATTTATATTTTGTGACCTCATTCTGAATAACTTTGTGAGCTGTTATGCAGGCAAATGTCTCACATGCTGGATTTCAAGACCTTTTCTGGCCAAAAGGCATTTAGGATTTATTTATATATTTTTCTTAATTATTTTCTGAGGTATTGAACATAATTAACTTTTTTTTTTCTAAGCATGACTTGGGCTACCCGTTAGCCATGACAACATGTAGTTGTTTGTTGCAGGATGGTTCTGTTTTAATATTTGCCTGCTCACGATCTGCAGAATTTGAAAGTAACCGTGACTTTTACAATAGCTTAAATAAAAAAGAAACTCAGATTGTCCAGCAAATATACAGCTGTACCTGTTTATGACACTATTAAAAATATAGAAATCAAAATCCAGGGGAAGATTACGTATAAAGAAGGTTCCCCTACTGTGAGAGAATCTGTAGATCAAGTGTCAATCAGGCAAAGTACAAAATGCAGAAAACATTGTTGTCCATCCACAGTTGAATTAGTTTCTTTTCCTCTCTTCCTTACTCCTGCTGAGAATTTCAAGGGTGCTGTTGGTCCTCTGGAATCCTTGATAAATGATAATGTTTTATACGTAACCCGAGATAACATTGTTTTTTTGGCAGTTTCTTCAACTATAGTAGGAGGGATTAGAACTCAACTCAATCCTGTTCCCTCAGAATGTTCATATATTTGCCCTTTATAGTGCAATCAAAAAACGAAAACCTTTAATTTCCCTATTGAAACTACAGTCATTGAAAACAATCATATAGACAATTTCCATTCTGAGGTTAGGCAGTTCAGCACAGTCCAGAGGTCAAATTGAGGAAAACTGAAATTGCACAAGTCATATTTTTACGCATTCATTAAAATATAGCATTTCATTTTTCCTTGTAGTAATGCACACCACATATTTGAAATAAGAACCAGGTTGCACTATATTTAGCAGTTGTATGTTTCTTACTTACTATTTTAAGAACCAGTTTCATTGTATTCAGCAATGATCACTTTTACTTGTCTTCACAGCAATGGCCAATCTCATGATAACCATCTTGGGTATAAAAAAAGTTATTTTGTTCATTTCTTTACTCCTTAATTTAGCTTTAGTAACTTTTGACATGTTCATTTTATCTTCCTGTATATAGCCAATTGATTGCTGGGAAAACAGGAAATTAAAAATGTAATGCAAGCAGAATAAAAGCAATTCTTCTTCTATGTCTTACTTCAGAAATATGGTATGGATTGCATTGGAAGGTATTGTATTGTAAAAATACCATAAAACATTTTAGTAATGTTGGCAAGATATAGAAATCACAAACTATTTAAATACCTGGGTAAAGGGCTTTTTGTTAAAGCATTTTCAAATCAAGAAACTCCTTTCTTGGAGCCGGTTTTGTTGTATTATAACATAAATTCCAGGTTAGACTGGCAAGACGAGATGATACATTATTAAATTGAGAGAAAAGACTCTGAGAAGGAGGAATTTTCCATGGCCAACCAGCAAATTTAAGAAAAATATCAAGTTGAAAGAGAAAGAGTCTAATACTTGTTAGGATTTCTCGTAGGTTACACTGAGACCAGACATTTTGCACAGGGGGTGGGGCGAGAGGTGTAGTGCAATTCTTGAACAGAACAAGAAACAGTTTGAGAGAAGGATCCAGGGACAGCAATTAATTAGGGAAGAAGGCTGATTAATTAATTATTTAGTGTATTTGTGGGTTTTCTTTCCTATTTTAAGCAGTAGTTTACAGTTGTACTGGAGAGATTTTAGTATTGGATTAAGTTTATAATTTAACTGGTTGCTTATCAGACTGAAGGTCTGTGACCAATGGAATGCCACAAGGATTGATGCTGGGTCCACTACTTTTCATCATTTATCTAAATTATTTGGATGTGGGCATAAGAGGTATAATTCGTAAAATTGCAGATGACACTCAAAGTTGGGGGTGTAGTGGACAGTGAAAAAGGTTATCTCAGATTACAACGGGATCTTGATCAGATGTGCTTGATCAATGGGTTGAGGAGTTGCAGATGGAGTTTAATTTAGATAAATGCAAAGTACTGCATTTGGGGAAAGCAACTGTTAACAGGACATATACACTTAGTGGCAAGGTCCTAGAGAATGTTGCTGAACAAAGAGACCTTGGAGTGTAGGTTCATAGCTCCTTGAAAGTAGAGTCACAGATAGATAGGATAGTGAAGAAAGCATTTGGTATGCTTTCCTTTATTGGTCAGAGTATTGAGTACAGGCGTTGGGAGGTCATGTTGCAGCTGTACAGGACATTGGTAAGGCCACTTTGGGAATATTGCATACAATTCTGGTTTCCTTCCTACCTGAAGGATGCAGTGAAACTAAAAAGGGTTCGGAAAAGATTTACGAGGATGTTGCAGTGATTTGAGTTATAGGGAGAAGTTGAATAGTCTGGGGCTTTTTTTCCTTGAGTGTCGGAGGCTGAGGGTTGACCGCATAGAGGCTTATAAAATCAATGAAAATGGATAGGATAAATAGACAAAGTCTTTTCTCTGGAGTTGGGGAGCCCAGAACTTTAGGGCATGGTTTAGGTCAAAAGGGGAAAGATATAAAAGAGACCTAAGGGGCAACTTTTTTATGTTGAGAATCGTGTATATATGGAATGAGCTGCCAGAGGAAGTGGTGGAGGCTGGTACAGTTGCAACATTTAAAAGGCATCTGGATGGGTACATGAATAGAAAGAGTTTGGAGGGATATAGGCTGAGCGCTAGCAAGTGGGACTAGATTATGTTGGGATATCTGGTCAGAATGGATGAGTTAGACCGAAGGGACTATTTTCGTGCTGTACATCTCTATGACTCTATGACTCTAGTTAAACACTATAAGTTATCAACAAGTATTTCTAAAGTTGAAACATTAATTAGTTAAACAAAATTAAATAAAGAAAGCAGTGTATTACAGTTGTAGCAAGTGGGACTCGGTGAACTCTAGTGATCATCAGCACCCATAAAAGGTGTCAAGGAATGTGACCTCAGAAGTGATGAGCTTTGGACACTGCGAAGTATCAGAGAGAAAAAAAAAGTACCTGAATACTTTTTTCTAGGAGAAAGTCATAGCTCTTGGATTAAAGCTAATTTATCTATGGCCAAGGATGTGAAAGTGTGATAATGAGTGAGGCAGGAATGAGGATAAAAAAAACATTGGAGAAGCCATCAATATTCTAGATGACAGCAGGGACTGCATTAACCATTGCATCCTGGTACACGAGGCCAATCAAGAGGGATGAAGCTAAAAAGAATTGTTGTATTATTAGGGAATAGTACAATTAGCAAGATAGGTGCTGAGTTCTGCAGCTTCTTCAGAAAGATGAGGAAACAGGAGAAAGGTAGGACATCTCTTTTTATAAAAGATGAAACCAGTGCTGCAGTGAGAAATGATCTTTGGAAGATCAAGATCTTGAATCAGTTTGGGTGAAAGTAAGAAAAAGCAAGAACAAATCCACTGTCGGACAAGTCAAGAAAAGTGGATCTTGTAGGAAAGGAATTAATAATGGAGTGATTATAACCTTTATATAGATTGGGTAAGTAACATTTCAAGATTATCTTGAGAATGGGTTCATAGGTTTATATTTTGCACAATTTCTTAGAAAAGTGCATTCTGGATCTAAATATTGAACAGGCTATTTTGGACCTGGTGATGTATAATGAGACAGGCTTCATGAATGGTCTCAGGGTAAACAATAAGATGAATGGGCAAAAAGTTGTTTAATGTTGGAAAGTGTGAAGGTTGGCACTTTAGTAAGAAGAATCCACAGGCAGATTATCATTTAAAAAGTACAGCACAGAGCATTATTGGTGTTCTTGTATATGAAACACACAGATTTAGCATTCAGGGGTAGCAAATATTAGGGCAAACATAATTTTGACTTTCATTACTAGGAGCTTGGAGTTTAAAAACTGTGAAGTCTCTTGATACAACTGTACAGGGTGTTGGTGAACCTGCATCTAGAGTAGTGTGTTTAGTTTCCGTTACTGTATTCAAGAAAGGATATATCAGCATTGGAGGCAGGTCAAAATATAGATCTCAAAGCACATCTTCAGGTAGCTAAATAAATCCTTCATACAATGCAATGAGAAAAGTTGTTTTCAAATCTTTCTTTACACTCCTTTCTGCCTGTGGTTATGTACCATATTGGGGGAAGCAGTGGTTTATGGCTGGCATGGTGGCACAGTGGTTAGCACTGCTGCCTTACAGTGCCAGAGACCTGGGTTCAATTCCTGCCTCAGGCAAATGTCTGTGTGGAGTTTGCACATTCTCCCTGTGTTTGTGTGGGTTTCCTCCCACAGTCCAAAAATGCAGGTTAAGTGCATTGGCCATGCTAAATTGCCAGTAGTGTAAGGTGAAGGGATAAATGTAGGGGAGTGGGTTGTTTTTTGGAGGATTGGTGTGGACTTGTTGGGCCGAAGGGTCTGCTTCCACACTGTAAGTAATCTAACTAGTAATCCAGAATACCAAGCTAATATTCTGGAAAGGTGGGATTGCATCTCCTCATGAATTCAATAGAAACATCTAGACTACCTCCTAATGTTATCCAAGTGACCAGTATCAATTATGGTGCAGACCCGACTGCTTCATTCATGTTCTTTAGGGAAATAATTCTGCCATCCTTACCTTGTCTGTTGGACTTTTGGCTCCACACCCAATGCATTGCAGTTGACTTTTAACTGTCCTCAATGCAGTAATGAATGTGCAATAAATATTGGCCTAGCCAGCAATGCAATATTCTACAAACAAATGAACTGAAGTTAACACTTGGTTTTGAGCATTTAATTGGTTTTTAATTACATGAATGCCTCCTTTGATGTTCCTGCGAGATATATTCTCTGTGGGTCCTATCCCAAAGTTATGGTGGAATGAGCACATGCAGTTTTTCTGGAATATAAGCGCTAACAACCTTGTCAATTTATAACACTACAAGCATTTTTATGGCCACAGCAAACATTTGTGGCCCCTTTTTTCTCTCAGCACAGGTTTAAAACAATTTGCAGATTGCTATTTAGTCTTTGTCTACCTTCTTGATCTCAAGCCCATAAAAACACTTCTTCCATCAGGGTGTCTAAAGAATAAGTGCATAAATACAGATAGGGCAAGTGAGAGGTAAAAGTTAAGTTAGGGAGTGCAATGTAGCAGAATGCAAGATTTTTCACTTTGTTGGGAAGCATGGGAGCGCAGAATACTATTTGAATGGAAAGAAGTGCAGAAGGATTGTTGGTCTTTATCACAAGGACAATGTGAAATAAATAGTGAAATCTTGTTACTATACATGTCATTGGTGAAATAATATCGAGAGTAATATTTTGTTTTCCTTATTTGATTAGGGATTTATTCATTCTTGAGGGAGTTCAGAGAAGACTGACGAACTTGCTGCTTGTTGTTTTATGAGAAAAGGTGGATCAGGTTAGGCCTATATTCACTGGAATTTAGATTAGATTACCTACAGTGTGGAAACAGGTCATTTGGCCCAACAAATCTACAACAACACTCCGAAGAGCAACCCACACAGACCCATTCTCCTACCCCCAATTTACACCTGACCAATGCACCTAACACTATGGGTAGTTTAACATGGCCAATTCACCCAACCTGCACATCTTTGGATTGTGGGAGGAAACCCATGCAGACGCAGGGAGATGTGCAAACTCCACACAGACAGTCACCCAAGGCAGAAATCAGACCTGGGTCCCTGGTGCTGTGAGACAACTGTGCCAACCACTGAGCCACTGTGCCAAGGAGTGATCTTCTTGAAACACATACGATTGTGAGGGGGCTTTACATGGTAGTAGCTGAAATATTTTCCCTCGTGGTTATGTAGAATGAAATAACATAGTTTCAGTATTAAGTGTTTTCCCTTTAAGATAAGGAACAAGTGCTTCTCTCAGAGGGTCATTACCCTTTGAATTCTCTACCCCAGACAGCAGTGGAGGGTAGGTCATCCAATTTATTCAAAACTGAGTTAGACAGGTATTTGGTCTATATAGGAATCCCAGGAGTTATGTGGAGTAGTCAGGACAGTGGAGATAAGTCACAATCAGATGATTCAGGAAATTATGAAAAGGCGGAATAGATTGGAGTTGCTAAATTGGCCTACTTCATTCATTTATGGATTCTGGATAAAGACTGACACTCATTTAATTGAGGCATTAAGTTTAAAAATGGAAGAAGAAAATATATATTCCTATTCAATATATTTCAATAAACCTAACATTTCTGACTTGTGCCTCATATATCAAATTTTGTTTTACGGTACTCCTTTATAAAAGTCTTTTGCAATAATATCTGAGCCTGGTGAGATTGTTTTAATTTGCATTTACAATCCATGCCCAAGTATTCTGTATTCAACAACTAGATTACCAAACTTTCCATCAATTTTATTTATGAGGCTATTTAGTTGCTGAAGTGTTAAGCAATCATTATGGCAGATATATAATGTTTATTCAATTTTTGTCATGTTTAATGGCGAAATTATGATTTGAATATGAGTGTACAACAAGCTAATTGAACACATCTGTATTTTAACTCCATATGCTCCACATAACCTAACAACTCTTTTGTTTCCTTTCCATATTCTTTGATATTTCACGAGGTTGGAGAACTATTTAAAGCAATTTAAAATACTTGTGAATGTGTTTTTCTGCATTCTAACTATTATTTGTCTAAAAATTATATCTCACTCCACCCTCTTTATTTTTCCAACACTTCTACATTTTGACTCTTTTACCATCTCAACATTCAAATGAAAGCAAATTTTCACTGTATTATAATGCTTCACAACATGAAAACCTACATCCTTTGTCCTTCTGAGTTACAGTAATTAAAACATAAATTCTCAAGTCTGGAGTGATCCAAAAATAGATTTCTCAGAAGCAATATACACCGCATTTTTCTGTGGCAAGAAACCAATCTTTATCTTAAACTTCCTCTTCCATCTCTCCTTTCATCTCTTTCTGCATTTGAGTGCAGCCTCTTGCAGATTTTTGATAATTTTCCCAAAGTCACTTCTGATTGGAGCGACTGTCAGGGCAATGCTGTCAATAAATGTGTAGTCTATTTTCATTTTCAATGATCTATGCATAGCTAATGCTTTACTAAAATTAGCAAACAAAGAAAAATATTGTTCATTTTCCAGAATAGAAAAGAGAATCCTGCGTTGACCTGTCGTATTCATGATTGTCAGATGTCACAAAGCATTTCAGAGCCAAGGTACATTATTGAAGCATAGTCACGGTTGTAATGGGGTGAGTGTAAGCAGCTAATTACACATAGCAAGTTCCCATATTCAGCAATGGCATAATGACTAGGTGCTTGTTTTTGTGAAAGTGGTAGTTTTTAAAGGATTGTGATGCCATTATCTTTTTAATCCTGATTCAATATTAGCAAGGTTAGCTTGAACGATACCTTCAGCTTGCAATATTATTTTGCATTGTTAGTGTTTCTTTCATTCTCCAATACTAAAATTGTGTTGAGAGTTGACAATGTAAGTTTGCCAAAAACGTATGTAAACGAATAATTATACATTGATTCATTGCTGCTTAATAGTATATACTGGGCAGCCTAATACCAGCATCAATGCTAATGGCAGCACTAATAGTGATCATCGGATTGTACTGCTGTGGTTGAACTGAAATCTATTTTAATCATTTGCGTTAAACAAAGACTCCATTTAATTAAATAGAATTAGATTGCTTGTATGAAACTGCTCATTATAATCTGCAACTCCCTTTGTTCCTTCTTTAATGTATGCAACCAAAATTTGTTAAAATTCAGACCTAGTTTTTCCTTTACTGTTAAAGCATTTGCCAAAATTTTCATGCTTATATAATCAGGGTATTTCAGTTTCCATTTCTTATTGTTGGATTTATTTCCTTATAACAATTTCTAAATCTTTTTTCTGAACTCAGTAAAGGCTGTATTTTGTTATTCCAATTTACATAACAGTTGTTACAATACATTTCAAAGCATGAAAGAAAACCTTTACTTAAATTTTATATTGTATCCTAGTGAGTTGGACACAGAAGCATTTCATGACTGAGTAACCTCAGAGATTACACGCAAACAAGTTTCGACTGAACAATTTCCACAGAACTCTAAATGCCTGAAGTGACAGCTGCATGCTACCTTCTGCAATGCTACCAGACCACTGCTGGTTTTAGGTCTTGGTTAAAATCATATCCACTGTGTGAAACGGATTTGTGTTCAGTTGGTTTTTTGATGGTGAGGATTTATGCTGAATCAACTTTGTAACTGGTTTGTGTTATTGCCTTATGAACTCAGACATGACATTAGAATATTTCAAAATGAGAAGACATTCAACAAGTTCCAGAATGACCTGTACAACATATTAAGCACTTAGCTGACTATATTCTGATATGAGTTCTGAGGAATGGTCACTTGACTTGAAATGTTAACTCTGATTTCTCTCCACAGATGATACCAGATCTGTTGAGCTCTTCCAGCATTTTCTATTTTTGTCAATGTTCTGATGTGAGTTTGCTTCCAACTGTATCAATGCTTAGGTTATTTCCCGTATTGTAAGGAACTAGACATGGATCAAGTAGTATTGAATAATCTAACAGCTATTTATTTGAACAAACTATTATGTGTAAACATTACGTTCATCAGTCACATAAGTGTTTGGGCTAATATTAAGTTACTCTAACAGAGAAGCATGCTTTCAATATAGTGGCATGATTCAAAACAAAATGGAGATTAAAATCTTTTTATCCTCAGGTCATAAGCATTGTTGCAGTGATGATGTAATGAGCACGTGTCTTAAGGGTAATCTGACATACTGACCATGAGACACGACACAACATTCCCTTTTCTCCAAAGGTAAAATTTTGCCACATCAGATTTTTCTGGTTGTACATGGGTATATTATCAATTGAATAACTACATAAGCAGTCAAGTTTATATGACTAATATTTCATACTTCAGTACAAGGCTTTCAAGATTTGTGACCTGCATCTGAGCTGGCGATAGTACACTCCTCTGGAGAAGTATGCATTGTTTTTAATGCAGTTGCTTGACAACTGGGGTTGTCTTGTAGCTGGTTGCTGTCACTCAACATTATCATTGAGTGTTCTTCCTCCCAGTCTTTATGTATGATTGGTGTGTCACATGTTGGTTGAAGCTGACTTCTGTTCCTTTGCAATGTAGCACAATAATCAATAATGTCTTTGCATGATCTGGGCTGGTTGCTTATCTGGAACTGTTTGCTGATATCCAAATATTTTGTATTTCTAATTTGCACTCTCTATCTGTGCTCAGCTCAGGCAGTTGTCCATTTGCTCATCTCATTGTGTATCACTTAAATGTGCATCTCTTTCATTCTTCTCTGTTTTTGAAGAAGAATGTCCTATCATTTCTAAAGCTGAGACAATTGGTTGCCAGGCAAAATCATTCACAGTTGCCTCTGAGCTGACATTCCGTGGATTGTCATTGCTTTGTTATTTGCTTTGAACAAAATGTATTGATTCAATGGAAGAAAATCGTATTCTGTTTCTCAACATATAATGATCATTGATCTGATGGTGCATTCACTCCACTGGTCACAGTCCTCAAGTTTGAAAAATGACCCTCTACCACCACCAACTGTCTTCTACCTTTGAGCCAGTTCTGTATCCAAATAGTTCTTCCTGTTTTCCATGAGATCTAACCTTGCTAACCAGTCACCCATTGGAAACCTTGTCTAATGCCTTACTGAAGTCCATATAGATCACGTCTACTGTTCTGCCCTCATCAATCCTCTTTGTTATTTCTTCAGAAAAGTCTGACCTTTATACCGCTGAGGCCAAACGCCAGCTCGCGGACGCCTCCTCCTTCTGCCCCCTTGACCACGACCCCACCTCCCACCACCAAACCATCATTTCCCAGACCATCCATGACCTCATCACCTCAGGGGATCTCCCATCCACCGCCTCCAACCTCATAGTCCCACAACCCCGCACCGCCCGTTTCTACCTCCTGCCCAAAATCCACAAACCTGCCTGCCCCGGCCGACCCATTGTCTCAGCCTGCTCCTGCCCCACCGAACTCATCTCCCAATACCTCGACACGGTCCTGTCCCCTTTAGTCCAAGAACTCCCCACCTACGTTCGGGACACCACCCACGCCCTCCACCTCCTCCAGGATTTTCGCTTCCCCGGTCCCCAACGCCTTATTTTCACTGTGGACATCCAGTCCCTGTACACCTCCATCCCCCATCACGAAGGACTCAAAGCCCTCCGCTTCTTCCTTTCCCGCCGCACCAACCAGTACCCTTCCACTGACACCCTCCTTCGACTGACTGAACTGGTCCTCACCCTGAATAACTTCTCTTTTCAATCCTCCCACTTCCTCCAAACTAAAGGAGTTGCCATGGGCACCCGCATGGGCCCCAGCTATGCCTGCCTCTTCGTAGGATATGTGGAACAGTCCATCTTCCGCAACTACACTGGCACCACCCTCCACCTTTTCCTCCGCTACATCGATGACTGTATCGGCGCTGCCTCGTGCTCCCACGAGGAGGTTGAACAGTTCATCAACTTTACTAACACCTTCCATCCCGACCTGAAATTCACCTGGACTGTCTCAGACTCCTCCCTCCCTTTCCTAGACCTTTCCATCTCTATCTCGGGCGACCGACTCAACACAGACATCTACTATAAACCGACTGACTCCCACAGCTACCTGGAGTATACCTCCTCCCACCCTGCCCCCTGCAAAAACTCCATCCCATATTCCCAATTCCTTCGTCTCCGCCGCATCTGCTCCCAGGAGGACCAGTTCCAACACCGCACAGCTCAGATGGCCTCCTTCTTCAAGGACCGCAGATTCCCCCCAGACGTGATCGACGATGCCCTCCACCGCATCTCCTCCACTTCCCGCTCCTCCGCCCTTGAGCCCCGCTCCTCCAACCGCCACCAAGACAGAACCCCACTGGTTCTCACCTACCACCCCACCAACCTCCGCATACAACGTATCATCCGCCGTCATTTCCGCCACCTCCAAACGGACCCCACCACCAAGGATATATTTCCCTCCCCTCCCCTATCAGCATTCCGCAAGGACCACTCCCTTCGTGACTCCCTCGTCAGATCCACACCCCCCACCAACCCAACCTCCACCCCCGGCACCATCCCCTGCAACCGCAGGAAATGTAAAACTTGCGCCCACACCTCCACACTCACTTCCCTCCAAGGCCCCAAGGGACCCTTCCATATCTGCCACAAGTTCACCTGTACCTCCACACACATCATCTATTGCATCCGCTGCATCCGATGTGGCCTCCTCTATATTGGGGAGACAGGCCGCTTACTTGCCGAACGCTTCAGAGAACACCTCTGGGCCGCCCGGACCAACCAACCCAACCACCCCGTGGCTCAACACTTTAACTCTCCCTCCCACTCCACCGAGGACATGCAGGTCCTTGGACTCCTCCACCGGCAGAACATAACAACACGACGGCTGGAGGAGGAGCGCCTCATCTTCCGCCTGGGAACCCTCCAACCACAAGGTATGAATTCAGATTTCTCCAGTTTCCTCATTTCCCCTCCCCCCACCTTGTCTCAGTCGGTTCCCTCAACTCAGCACCGCCCTCCTAACCTGCAATCTCCTTACTGACCTCTCCGCCCCCACCCCACTCCGGCCTATCACCCTCACCTTGACCTCCTTCCACCTATCCCACCTCCATCGCCCCTCCCCCAAGTCCCTCCTCCCTACCTTTTATCTTAGCCTGCTTGGCTACTCTCTCTCATTCCTGATGAAGGGCTTATGCTCGAAACGTCGAATTCCCTATTCCTGAGATGCTGCCTAACCTGCTGTGCTTTAACCAGCAACACATTTTCAGCTGTGATCTCCAGCATCTGTAGACCACATTTTTTACTCAGAAAAGTCAATCAAGTTTATGAGATATGCGAAACACTTTAGTGTATTTGGGTCTGTTGTCAGATACCAACTGGCCCAAATAAACATAAAATATCCCTCATCATGTTAATGACTGTTGTACTTGTGTTGCTAAGTCATTGAACAATGGGAAATAAAGAGAAGTAAATCATCACAAAGATGTCATCTTTCTTGTGCGTTGTTAATAAGTCTGTTGTTGTTTTTGTCCAAGGGGAGGACAGACCATCATGTGGATCTAGAGATTTCCTTTTCTTCTGGGGTTTGAATATTTGTTATGGCTCACTTGAGCCCATGAGTCATTGGTTACCCGATCGATCCCTGGCCAGCACACAGGTTCATATGCAAGCCATCTTGTATGTTCCATACTCATGTACCTCTGGTGTAGTATGGACATGATACCTAACTGTAATGCTTTTTGTGTTAGCATTCGTTTGCCCTTGAAAATTATTTGTGGTACGTGAAGTCTTTCAGTATGGCAAAGCGAATGACTATTCTAAGGTACATTTTAATTCTGTCAGGCAGTAATAATCAGCAGGTCTGATAGCATCTGTGGATAGTCAAGTAACCCTTCTTCAGAACAGTTTTGCCAGACCTGCTGAGTTTCTCCAGTAATTTCTGTCTCTGTTTATCTCAGATCTCCAGCATCCAGAGTTCTTTGTTTTATTATTACATCCCTGGATAATGATGTTTCACCAGTCTTGCAGTTTTTTTGTCTTTAGCAGTTCACAGTTGCAACTGTTCATGCACTAAGTCGGGACAGAGTATAGCCATGAGATTGTCTTCAGCTTTGTAGTTTTGAGAAGCAACATTTAAGTCAAGAAGAATACTCTTATGTGTGGGTTGGGTAATTGCTCATCATCTAATGTAATCATTCTGGTACATTAATTTTAATGCCTTCAAAATCATACCCTTGCAGATCATTGACTGATTCAACGGAGTCATGAATAGTCTGTTATAGCACAATGGGTGCATTTGGATTCTCTTGAGTTGTTACTAGATTGAGAACCATGCATTTCTGTACACCTGCTACTGTTGGACAATACAACCAAGTAGAAGATCATGGGAAGCCAACAATAGCTTGAATATTGGCATTGCAGTGTAATTCTCCCAATGCACAGAATTAGTGATCCATGATATGCTAAGTGAAGGACTCTTGTAAACTGTTCCATGGAATGCCACTTGCTAAGGTACATGCCTTTCAGGATGCATGGTGGCAATATCTTTGCATTATAATGGTGGAGAGTGCAATGGTCATAATAGGAAGGTGCTAGATTAGGTGACAACTGTTAGAACCTCAAGACTCCAAGAGGGATTGTAGAGGTATATGGATGGATAATTTAGATTTGGACAGGATGGGGTGGGGCACTCATGGTTGACAAATGGGGAGTGGATGGACTATTTCTGAGACTAAGGCAATAGTCTCTCAAATGTTTCTCAAGTGTGATGGAGAAAAGCTCAATACTAAATGAGGCTGGGTGCACGACACAGCTTCTATCTTCTGGGTCAATGCTCCTGTCTCCATACACACAGCCGTATGATTGAAAGGAAATTATATCTGTGGTACTCCAGGATTAGCTCTCCCATGGTGGGTCGGTGACCGCTGATGTAGCACAGTAAATGATTCATCCATTGGCACACAGCCACTGAGATTGAGAGAGAACAAAGTGAAAGCCCAAAAATGACCACCGCCATTACAACAATCAGGAACATAATAACAAGTCAGCATCTGAGAGTAAAGTGCAATTTGAATTATATTTACAAGTGAGAGTTATGAGGGATTTAAGGAGAAACTGCAGCAGAAGGGTAATGTTATTGGACTAGTAATTCAGGACCCCAAGCTAATGCTCAAGTAACATCAATTTAAATCCTACTATGGTAGATGATGAAATTTGGAACTTACTGGAAGTCTAGAATTATAAGCTGGTCTAATGGCCACCATTCAACCACTGTTGATTGACATGAACCCTACCTGGTACACTAATACCGTCATGGAAAGAAATCTGTCATCCTTGCTGGTCTGACCCACATGTGACTCCAGATCCATAGCAATGTTGACCCTTTACTGCCCTCTGAAATGGCCCTAGCAAACAATTCAGGTCAAAGGGTAATTAGGGATGGCCAAGCCAGCAGCATCCACATCCCATGAATTAATTTTTTTAAAACAGTAGTTGTACACCATTGTACCCTCCTAAATTCCTAAGTTTCTTTTTCTTCATTAATACATCTTGATGCAACCATAACATCCACAGCTGAGGCAGAGACAGCCTGCTGTCTACTAGTCCACACCGACCCTCTAAAGAGTATCCCATCCAGACCCATTCCCCTACCCTACCCAATTACTCTACATTTACCCATGGCTAATGTAAGTAATCTACACATCCCTGAACACTATGGGCAATTTAGCTTGGCCAATTCACCTAACCTGCACATCTTTGGATTGTGGGAAGAAACCGGAGCACCAGGAGGGAGCTCACAGACAGGGGAGAATGTGCAAACTCCACAGAGACCGTCACTCAGGGTTGGAATCTAACCCAGGCCCCTGGTGTTGTGAGACAGCATTGTTAGCCACTAAGCCACTGTGCCACCCCAACTAGCAGAGATCAATTCTTCAGCATTTCTCTGAGTTCTCACAGTCACATGCCTGTGATGTGCTTATCAGACTGCCAGCCCAAGTTTAATCTAGGACAAATAGTGACCAAGATGCAAGTCTCTGCATTTGTGGAAGATGCAGGTGTATGCCATGAGGGAGCTTCCTCTGAGGATTGCGTCATTATCCTCCAAGATGGTGCTTGAGATGGATTTGGAGTTAGAGCTGGGGGAAGGCTGCCTTTACCTCTTGCTGACAGAACATGCAATTAGAAAATAAAATTCAGTTGTACACAATTCCTTTGCTCAAGATCAAGCATTAATGCTGAGTGCTCTTTCAGTAACACCCAGACTGAAGGCATCCTCACTGGGTGACTTTGAAACTCCTGTCCCTCCAATAGGAAAGGCTCTTTCCTGGTCCTCCTTAGCAGGTTTGATTACTCAGAGTGGGTGGTAAACTGTTCTTGTGGTAATTGGTTCAACAGCCTTTTTCCTCTACATTTTGTTATACAGAAGTCCCACAGTGTGGAAGGAGGCCATTCAGCCCATACCAACCCCCCAAAGAGCATCCTACGCAGACCTTCCCACCCATCCTATCCTTGTAATCCCACATTTCCCATGGCTAATCCACGTAGCCTGCACATCCCTGCGTACTTGGGCAATCTAGCATGGCCAGTCCATCTCACCTGTGTGGGGATCACAGAGCTCCCAAAGTAAACCCACACTGACATAGGGAGAACATGTAAACTCTGCACAGGCACTCACCTGAAGGAGAGTTGAACCCAGGTTCCTGACGCTATGAAGCAGCAGCATTAACCACTGAGCCACTGTGTCGCTTTCGTCTCCTGCAGATAGACAAACAGAATGATTGCAGGTTGTCCCAATGGGGGCATGACCACTTTAAAATTGTACTTTCCAGTGACAACTCCTGAGCCACACCAATGATTGAGATTGTGTGTGACATCAAAGACCCCCAGCAAAAGTGGTATCAATAGGAATCAGGGAGAATACTCTCTGCTGGTTTGAGTCATATCTCAAACAAGTGAAGATGGTTATGTTGTTGATCAGTCATCTCACCTCCAGAATATTTCTGCAAGAGTCCTTCAGTATAAATATTTTCTAGTTAACCTGTTCAGCTTGTGGGATTTGAACCTAGGCTGCCTAGACCAGAGGTACTACCACAAGAGACTCCAGTTTCTTCGGATCTCCTGTTTCATTAATGGCCTTCCTTCCATTATAAGGTCAGAAATCAGGATGATTGCAAAATATTCAGCACCATTCACAGCTCCTCAGACACTGAAGCAGTCCATAGTCAAGTGCAGCAAGACTCAAAGTATAGCCAGCCTTGGGTTGGCAAGTAATATTTGCAATGCCCAAATGTCAGTCAATGACAATCTTCAGCAAGAAAGAATCTAATCAAAACACCACTGAATATCAACGGGTTGCCATCACTGAACATCTCCACAATCAACATCCCGGGGTTTACCATTTGAATGCATATACAATGGCTACAAAAGCAGGTCAGAGGCTAGGGTTCCTGCAGTGAGTAACTTGACTCCTGACTCCCCAAACCTGTCCACCATCTCCAAAGCATGGGTCTGCCTACATCACCTGGACTGCAGCACTTCAAAAGACACATCACTACAAGCTTCTCAAGGACAATGAGGAATGGACAATAAATGCTAGCCAGTGATTTCCATGAGTAATTAAACTAAAGACTCACACTGCCCTGCAACTGGTACAATACACACAATTTGAAATGGCTCTCACAAGTTTAAACTACATGTTACATCTGATACTGAAGTCTAAGACCCAGTCTCCTCTCTGACATTCCTCTACATTATCACATTTGCATTGGTTGGTGTTCTGATAGGTATCACTTTGAAGTGACTAAATACACATTGCAGTGACTACACAGTGCCTGTCATCGTTATGGAGTGTAATAGATCATTCATCCTCTTATGGCACTGCACCTACATTCTGGAGTGGATTTACAGTCACTAACTAGTGCTGCGATCTCCGCCTAGGCCACCTTGGTCAGATGGAAGAAATTCCTGCTGCCATCCCTGTGTAACAGGATCTCCTGCTTTTTCAGGAACTAAAAGTGAGGCCTTGCTGAACTCTGGGGCTATTCACTGTGTATTTTAAGCAGTGGGAAATCATCCAAAGGTATGGCTTCAATCTTGGTATCCAAAGAGAGAGTCAGTGAGTGTTCCTAACTTGCAGGAAATGAATGCCTGCTGAGAGTACTTTAAATATGGCATCCAGACTTGAATCTTGTAAGGTAATGGCAGGGTCATCTACTCCCTGCCCACCTCCATCACATGATTTGTCGCACTCTTTACACATGCATAGCTAATGATCTGACAACCGTGTAATCATACAAGGAAAGCTGACCCATTTATGAACCAAGAGTGACACTGTTATCTGTCACTGAATGTCTGCACCATAGCAGAAATATCTGCCCCTCTTCTTATGAGCTGAATGTATTCTTTGATTTCAAACTGAATTTGCCCATCTCATATTATCATTGAATTATAACTACAAAGTCATAAAAAGTTAAAAATTATAGACAATTGAATTGTTTTACTCCCATTGGAGCGTAAGATATACTGAATTCTTCTGATAATGACTCCTATATATCATATGCATCCCTGTTCTTTAGAAGTAGATAACATATTTCAAAACTGGATGAAAGTAAAAAAAATGTCAAAAATGACCTCTCAATAAAACATCACTCTTTCTTTTGGTTGTCCATACCAGCTGCTACAACAAAGTTTTATGACACAGATGTTGTTCTCATTACTGCTGGCTGAATCTGTCAAATGTTGCAATGAACCTGGTCTGAGACAATCAATTGGTTGAAAAACAATTTGCAGGATCAAATCAAAGGTTGGTTTCATTCTCCTTTGCAAAATGGGGGTCACACAGTGAAGATCAATGAGTTAAAGGCCAATTCCAGCGCATCTATTTTCTAAGCTGTTTCAACAGCTCTGACCCTGCTGATTATCTGCTACAGCGCACAGTCTATAAATGGAATATTTCCTTAGTCACGGATTGACTCCCTGAATATGTGCTCATGGCTTTATTGCATGCTCACATTCATATTTTATCAAGGAAACAGCTTGCTCCATGCCAAAACAAAACTTTTAAAACTACAAAATGAGATTGTCCCGTATCTTGGGAGTTCATGCTATAGAAAGGCAAAAGCAAAGAAAATGGGTCATGGCATGGTCCATGTGGCACACATACCAAAAGGAGTTTGAGCGCAGGCATGTGGTTCCTGCTCCAGAAATGTCAAGTACAGTTGTATCATCTTGTCGTTCCGACTCTTGTATTATTTAAAGGAGCACCTGGAAATGAGGCATTTTTGACTTACTTCTGTTTTAACAAAGTTTCTGCAAGAATTGTGGACTGACTTTGGAGATGTTCTGGGCAGTTGGTGTATCCTTAAAGGGAGGGTAGAAGATTATGTCAAGTGGCCATATCAAGAGGGGCAGCACGGTGGCTCAATGGTTAATACAGCTGCCTCACAGAGCCAGGGGTCCGGGTTCAATTCCAACCTCGAGTGACTGTCTTTGTGGAGTTTGCACATTCTCCCCATGTCTGTGTGGGTTTCCTCTTGGTGCTCCGGTTTCCTCACACAGTCCAAGGATGTGCAGGTTAGGAGGATTGGCCTTGTTAAATTGTCAATAGTGTTCACGGGTGTGTAGGTTAGGTGCATAAGTCAGGTTTAAATGTGGATGGTGGGCTAGGGGAATGTGTCTGGATGGGTTACTCTTTGGAGGGTTAGCATGGACTGGTTGGGCCAAAAGACCCGTTTCCACACTGTAGAGATTCTTAAAAAAAAGGAAGAGTTGTGGGAGCTGTCGTCACAGTATCTCTAGATATACAACATGGCAGAGGAAGGGAGCAGAGACTGCAGAGAAGGGAACCTCTTCACAGATGGAGAAAAGGCTTCCCCACAGAGTGCCAAATTCATCTCTTGATGTCAAAGTAGTCTCCTCCTGCCTTCACCTCACCCAGAAACAAGGCCTGAGGTGACAAAGGTTAAATAAGGAGGTGGCTGCATAACTGTGCTACTTTTTGAAGAGAATCCAGTGATCACACCTGAGTGAGGAAAGTGCTTCTTGTGGGCATCAGCACCATCTTTTTCCCTCAATTTTCACACTTCAGCATTGTTTCAGATGAAAGCAGATGATTTATATAATTCTTGCCTTCAGCAGAGCGTTTTCTCTGAAGCAGCAAGCGTATGCTGTCCTTCATAACATCATAGACTGGTCATGGATATTGTGGTTTTGAAGAATTCAGCAAACGTTTATTACATCTAGCTATTATATGCAAACATTACCTTATACTAAACAGAGGAGCACATTTCCAATAATGTGTTATGTTTCAAGTGATCCCAGTTAAGGTGGAGTATGAGACCCTTCTACCTTTAGTAGCATACTATGATGCAATGATGATATCTGGCATGTCTCTTAAAAATAAATTGACTGTGTTAAATAATACAATAGTCTTGCAGTGAATGTCTCCCAGTATAATGTCCACCTCCACATCTGGAATGTAATTGTAATGATTGCTTGTGTTATCCACATGTAGTGTGAATGATATATATGGATGCTGTTTAATAAAAAATCTTTAGGTTTATTCACAGCTAAACTGGTACAGGTAGTACAGAATAATCGATAGGCACACACCTTTCTCTCCAGCGTTCTACAATGCATAGTGACCATGCGTCTCGTCATGTCATGACATCTGGGCACCTAGTTCATGCATGTTGAGCGAAGGAACATCACCCAAAGTGATAACACACCATTCGTTCTTTTCAAGATAGCTCTTTTTTGTGACGTGAAAATGCATTTGAAAAATTGACCATAGCAGGATTTGTTATACAAAATAGTGATTGTACAATTTGTGTAAAGAGAAAATAATTGTAAAATTTGCAAGTACAAAGGTCTGAGTCTAAATTCAGATCTGTGCAAAATCGTCTCCAGTGACTTCTGAATTTTTACTAAACAGGTGTAGAATCTTGTGATCCCAAATACCAAAGCAAATGTTTCTCATTTCCTTGGAGTCGTTAGATTATGTTTGAGATGGGCTTTTGAATCCAACAGCAATTGCTTGGCCATCCTGAGTGATGCATACTTCCAATCCTTTCTTTGAAACACAACTTTCAGGAATGTTATCTTCCTTGTGCTGTCATACCACAGAGTATAGTTTTCTGCTGCCAAAACTGTTTTGAGAGGCTCAGAAATATATTGATAGTCCTGCCATACTGACAGTGCATCTTTCTTTAGGAGACCAGAATGCATGATGCCAAGAAGTTGAAGAATCTGAGGAACTTCTGTAGATTTTCTTTTGTCATGTTAGGTAGTCATGTGTCTTATATTTTTGATTTTTTTTCTGGGTCAGGCCTGCCTTACATTCACCTGCAAGGATTTGCTGCTGAAGTCCTATGCAGTGTGCTGTCAGTGAGGGAAGGCTCTGATCATTCCCTGCTTTGATTTTGCCCATTATCACGATATAAACAATGCATACAGATCCAGGCACACTTTCTGTAACTCTGCCCAGACATTTCTGGAACAAATTTCAATTCAGAGAGATTTAAAGATAGCTTGTGGAAGCAATATCTACCAAATGATGTTCGAAGATAGTCACTTCTTGAGATTACTTAACGAAGTGGACTGACCAATATTTACATTGGTATCCAGTTTGCAGAAGAATTTTGCTCCTGTAAAGTCTTTTTAAAGTTTGAATTTTGTGTGGGTATTCATTTTAAATGTCTCAGAACATTTTCTTTACCATAACAAATTTAAACTTTGCCAGTTGGTGTGGTCACGAACGTGCTGGGTGACATCCTTGCCTTCGGTGTAACTTAAAGCTTTTTTTGAATGTACAAAGCTGCGGTTTATGGGAGGGTGCATGAGTGGAAGTGTATCCTCTCTGAGGTACAATATAGCATCACTTACCTATCTAGGTCAAACCTATCTGGGTACAATTGTTATTGAATCTGTCCTTGAATTGTGTGAACACTCTTGGCCTCTTCTGCTACCATGGGTACTTTGGTGATCTCGCGGATGGTCACAATGTTAACCACCATTACATGCTGGCAATGTTACACTACTAGCTCACTCATGTCTCCTGGATGAAATAATTGCAGTTTTCTTGCTGAATTATCATCAATGCATTTAATTGTTGACGTACTAAAAGAGGGGAAGGTGGCTCAGTATATGCGATTTATTTAGCAGTTTATGGTTATAGATTTGAGGTCCAACAATTCAGGTACACGTCCTTCAGAATTCAGACTGCTGGACTATTTGCCCTGGTTCCCATGTCAACCTTCGGTTTGAATTAGTTGGCTGCCTGCCAACTTTGTCCAACTCAAAGGTACTCTCAGTTTGCGAAGAAAGCTTTCTTTGCTTCTGTTTCCTGCACTTACTTTATTCTGTTCTCTGTACTGAGAGAACTTTTCATTTCTACAGCCCTTTCAAACACCATCTCCTTTTTCTCCACTATCTACAAGCTTTATCATTGCCATCTTCCATGCTGAATAAAGAAAGTGTGTGCTTAAGTTCAAGTAAACAAAGAAAGAATGGACTGCAATCAGGAACAGCACAGAGTCAGCAGAACTAACCCTAAAGCAAGTTCCAAGCCATAAATTGAAAAGTAACACTATGTACAGTGCTGAAGGCACACAAGAAATGCACAAAGTAAAATATAAAATGAAAAGAGAAAGCAACAAGCAGATAGCTCAGCAAAAGCAAGGGAGAGTGGTGCTATCATTGGACCAATATTCTTAGAAACATGGGTTCGAATCCCACCTTTGGAGATGGTGAAATTCAAATTTGATGCTTTAAAGAAAACTACGATAAGATGTGAGCCTAATGGTAACCATTTGATCACTTGTCACCTGCGGAAAAAACCTTATCTTCATCACAAATGTCCTTTGGAAGGGAAACCTGCTGTTCTCTAGGGTCTAGCCTGCATCTGATTCCAGACCCACAGTAATGTGTTTAACTCTTCACTGCAATGGGGGCATTTAGCGATGGACAATAAATGCTATCCCACACAATTATGCCCACATCCCATGGAAAAATTAAATAGAAAAAAACATACTGCTGAAGGCACATACAGGCCAATCTCAATATAACAGGATTAGTAAAATATCCCTGAATGTAAATAATGTTCATAAAAGGCAAAAACAAATGCCACAAGGATAGATACTAAATTTCCAACATTATCTGGAATACCGCAGGTGTCGTATTTGAGTTCAAACCTTTTAAACAAAGAATAGGACAAGCAGTTGAAATCCTGTACAAGCAAGCTATAAAAGTAATGATAGCATTCGTCACAGAAACAATGCTTCTACATTATCTAAACAGAAGCCAAAAAGACCCTGCAAAGACATGCAAATTATTAGAAGAAGAGTCAATTTTAGAATTGATATGCTACAAGCAACAGCCACAGGAAACAATAGATCAATTTGTTAGTACTTGCAGTAATAAGAGCGATGGATGGGGCTTTTCAGAGACTGAACTTTTGGAGCTGTTAATGAATTTTGTGATTTACGCAGCACATGCAGAAGCATTCCAAAAGACCTATTAGTAAAAAAAAAGGACCAGTCACCATATTGGTTCCCTGGTAGCAGATGCAGAAAATGCATTGTAACCTGGACCACACTTGCAGGCACTGGGTTTGGCTAACAGTGTTGGTATGATAACTAGGTGACAAAAGGTAAGAAAGCTATTGCCCAGTGTAGACAACCATACCCTACCACTAAACAGCTTGCATTGTAACTTTGTGGAAGGCATGTAGTGAACAAAAGATTCTGAGCTAGTAATCATTGTCTCTGGTGATGGATGACATCCGGATACATGGCTCATCCACAAGTTGAGCTTCTTAGAAGGACTTTACTCTTGAAGTGATAATGCCATGGATAACACTATTAAACAAGGAGAGACAATTCCTTCATTTTGTCTCTAAGTGGAGAAAAGTAGGGTAATCAGATGCCAAGACAGTGGGAAACATAGTTCAGGAAATGATAAACAGAAATGGTGTGATCTGAGCACACACCCCTCTGTCAAGAATATGTGTTAAAGGGAGCACCACCATACATCATACTCCTATCCAAAAAAAAACACAATTGTTCATCATTACCTTTTGTTTCCAGTCACTCAGTCAACTTATTATCCATGATGGTACTGTCTTTTTTTAATTTCATGGTTTCCAACTTTGCTGGCCAATCTATTATGTGACACTTCATCAACGTGACTCTCATCAACTCTCTCTGATACTTCAATCAAGTTGGTTTAATGCAATGTGCAATTTTTCCTTCATTAATCTACCCGGCTGGAAGGGACTGTTAATTTTGTCTGCGATTATTTCTAAAAACTTTCCCATCATTGTGGTTAAACTGAATCAAACACTGGGAATGCTGAAGAAATTCAGCGGGTCTGGCAGAATCTGTGGAGAGAGAAACAGAGTTGATTTTCCAGCCTGGTTTTACTTCTTCAGAACTGAAAACTGTAAGAAAATGTTTCTTTTTATCCTTTTGACAGAGGCAGATGACACATAGGGGCAGCTGGTGGAGAGGATGATGCAAAAAACAAAAGAGTAAGCTCCTTCTTCCATGTCCTTTTACACCCCCCCTCACTCCAGGACCTGTCAACTCATGGACTATTTTCAGCACAGCCAACCCATTTTAACCCATTAACGTGTCCCCATTCACAGCTTTTCTTTCTCCTTGGCTCACCATTCTCTGTTCTTTTGTTTGCCAACAATTGTTCTCTTTTTCTCTGGGTTCCATCTCCAGCTATCATTTACTCCTCCCCCTCACCCTCCATAACCTTCCCACCCTCTGCCTTCAACATATATACCGCATTTTCTGAGCTGCAATCAATTCTGAAGAAAGGTCACTGGAATGAGTGTAATGGGACTCCTTGACTGACAGCAGCCCCCTAAATTGACTAGACTGAAGACTGGCCCCCAACAATTTCCAACATGGCCATGTAGTTGAAAATCCATGCAGTGTGTTCATTGCATGACAGCTGGCACATGCTTTAGGTGTTAGATTGACATCTCGATGTAACATACAGTAAGACTCGCCCACCCCCCTCCACCACAGATCCCTTCTGAGAAACAGCCTGCCTGGCAGTAGTGGAGTGTCAGTGGGCAAACTGGCATGGCATGGTGTGGCATGGCAAAACAATGCCTCGCTGCTGCAAGTTAGTTAGTTAATGCCAATAGAACAAGTGACCAGCCTCAAAATGTGGCCTGATCCAATCCTTGAGCTGACTGCAGGTGTGTGCAAAGTGTTCCTGCTGTAGTCTTTTAATGCTAGTTGCCTGTGCACTTTACAAAGCAAGTCTACCTTTCCTCAGAGGCCTGTGAGTGAGGTGCCATGATGCTCATGGTTAACAAGGGGTGTGTGCAGCTCTTGCCCATGGATTGTACCCTGAGCTGCAGCTTGTTCATATATAACATGGAGGTTGCTTAGCAATCCATCAGCTGTCTGCACTGGTTTCCATGTTGAGTTTTTTTGATATCTAGCTTGCTTTGTCCATGTGGTAAAACAGGAGGTTGAATATTAATGAGGCAAGTTGGGCCTTTAACGAGGTGCTGCACGAGAAATAATTTTCCTTAATTGGAATTAGGCACTTCCTTGTATGAAACATTTTTTTGTGATAAGCATAAAAAATGGAAAGAGATGCTCTCAATATAGAGGTGGGCCTTGCTGGATTTCAGATTCTGCCACAAACTTTGCCATATCTCAAGGCACTTAGATCCCTATAAGATTCCACCCATCGAATCCCCTTCACCATTCAATGAGATCATGGTTGGTCTGATAATTTTCAACTCAGCTTTCATACCTTTGCCCCATAACCTTTGATTCCCTTATTGATTAAAACCCTCACTACCTCAGGCTTAAATATACTTAATGACCCAACCTCAATTTCGTAGAATCCCTACAGTGCAGTGAAAGACTAATTGGCCTATTGAGTCTGCACTGACCCTCTGAAGAGTATACCACCCTAACCCTGCGTTTTACCATGACTAATCCACCTAACCTGTACATCTTTGGACTGTGGGAGGAAACCAGAGCACTCAGTAGAAACCCACACAGATACAGAAAGAACATACAAACTCCATACAGATAGTTATCCAGGGCTGGAATTGAACCTGGGTCCCTGGTGTTCTGAGGCAGCAGTGCTGACCACTGAGCCACCATACCACTCCTGTAAATAAGCAAATTCACTACTGTCTGAGAGAAGAAATTCCTCCTCTGTCCTAACTGTATGATTCCATGTTCTGAGATTATGTCCTCTGGCCTTCGATTTCCCCACAAGGGGAAACAATCTCTGCATTTCTACCCTGCCAAGCTCCCTAAGAATCTTATATGTTTCACTAAGCTCATCTCTCATTCCTGTGTAACTCAGAACATCATAGTCAATTTTCTCTTGACTGCCCCTAATGTCAGTGAATATTCCCTGAGAAGGTCTTTCCCATGGGGTGAGGCAGTCCAGAACTAGGGGATATAGGTTTGGGATGGGAGGGGAAAGATTTAAAAGGGACCTAAGAGGCTCTTTTTCACACAGAGCCGGTTGTGTGCATGGAATGAGCTGTCAGAGGAAGTAGTGGAGGCTGGTGCAATTCAACATTTAAAAGACATCTGGATGGATATATGAATGGGGAGGGTTTAGAGGGATATGGGCCAAGTGCTAGCAAATGGGACTGGATTAATTTAGGATATCTGGCTGGCACAAATGAGTTAGACTGAAGGGTCTGTTTCTGCGTTGTATAGCTGTATTACTCTATGACTGTATAAGAGAATAAAAAAAGGTTACAATTTCCTAGCTGTGATATAACCTTGTTTAGTTTTAGCAAGATTTCCCTGTTTTTATACTCCATTCTCTTGGAAATAAAGGCCAACATTCCAATGTCTTCCTTATTACCTGCTGCACATGCTTGCTAGCTTTTTGTGATTCATTGATAAGGACTCTAAAATTCCTTTGTGTTGCAGCTTTCTGCTGTCTTTCTCCATACAGTAATATTCAGTTCTTCTATTCTTCCTGCCAAAATCCTCACATTTTCTCCATATTATATTTCATCTTTTAATTTATGCCCATTGACTTAATCTTTCTATAGGCGAAAGTGAGGACTGCAGATGCTGGAGATCAGAGTCTAGATTAGAGTGATGCTGGAAAAGCACAGCAGGTCAGGCAGCATCCAAGGAGCAGGAAAATTGATGTTTCAGGCAAAAGCCCTTTATCAGGATTCAGGATCATTCCTCATGAAAGGCTTTTGCCTGAAACGTCAATTTTCCTGCTCCTCAGATGCTGCCTGACCTGCTGTGCTTTTCCAGCACCACTCTAATCCTTAATCTGTCTATATACATTTGAAGACTTTCTCTGATCCTCGCTATTTGTTTTCCATCTATTTTGGTCTGCAATCTTGATGATAGTACATATAGTGCCATTAAACATATCATTAAGATATTATAAATAATTATGGCCTCGGTACTGATTCCTGTGGCACTCGCCTAATTGCAGGTCACCATCCTGAAAATACCTCCCTTATTCCAACGTTCTGTCTGCTATTGGCCAATCCGGTCTCTAATCTAATAAACAGCACTCAACGTCAGGGGCTCTTATCGTTTTACTAATATTGAGTAGTATAATTCCTCATCTTCTAGAATTCAGTTGTAGATTCTTCCGCATTTAGAATCTGGCTGTTTGGATGGTGTACAAAGCACGTTGTGTGGATGCAGAAGAATAGAATTAGCTATAGCCACAATTTGTGTTCAGCCTTAAAAGCAGAAAAATGATATGCTAGCAAGAAACAACATCAACACAAGTTAGAGAATGTCCAGTAGCACTGAACTTTATTGGCAAACCCCTGGCTTTTCAGTGTCCCCACTGCTCACAACTCATAGGCATGTTTCAAATTCAACCAGGATTACAGGTATTCCCAAGACATATCTCATTCCAACTGCAACTTGGTGCATGCACCTCTCAGCCTTCTCTCCATGAGCAGTCCCACATGCTGTTTCAAAGCTGTCCTGGTCCTGAATTTCATTTTATTTTTCATCTCATTCAACCCCCCAATGCAAGCTGACTGAAATGGGCTCCTGCTCCATGTTAAAACTGGCTTTCTTATTTTCAAATCCCTTCATAACCTTGCCTTCCTCATCTTCTGTAATCTCTTCAAGGATGTCAAATTTTGAGAACCCTGTCCTCCTCCAATTTTAATCCACAATATTAACTTTGCAGACACTTATCAGCTGTTTACAGCTTAGATTCTGGCAAAATGTCCCCAAAACTCTCCACCTTTCCACCTTTCTCTTTAGCGAGGTAAAAACAATGACTGCAGGTGCTGGAAACCAGAGTCTAGATTAGAGTGGTGCTGGAAAAGCACAGCAGTTCAGGCAGCATCCGAGGAGCAGTAAAATCGACGTTTTGGGCAAAAGCCCTTTATCAAGAATACAGGCTCTCTGCCTGTATTCCTGATGAAGGGCTTTTGCTCGAAACGTCGATTTTCCTGCTCCTCGGATGCTGGCTGAACTGCTGTGCTTTTCCAGCACCACTCTGATCCAGACCTTTCTCTTTAGCACCTACCCTTTGTCCAAGTTTGTGATCACCCCTCCTAATTGAACCTTATGCAATTGTGTTTCAGATTTTACTTCATCATGTTTCTTTGAAGCCTCTTTGCGACATTTGATGAGTGAATTTCTTCCCTTAACCTCTTCACGTGTTTACCTCTCTTTCCTCCTTTAATCTGCTTCTTAAATCTTACCTAGTTGACAAAATCTTTGGCCAACTATACTGATATCCTCTCCAGTGGCTTTGTGTCAACTTTTGTTTTATAATACATTGTAAAGTGCATTGCAAAGTTTTATTTTGTTAAGGCACTATATAAATACAAGTTGTTGTTGTTAAAAGTACCACATAAGTGCAAGTGGTTGCTTGTCTGTTGTACTAGCAAAAGTTGAGTATAAATTAGTTGCAGTGGAATCATGAACAAGGTCCGTTCACCGTCATCTCAAAGGATCACATCAGCTGACGTTGTTAACTTAACATACATGCTGAATGGAAATGTTGAAGAGCTTCACTCATGACTGGAAGCAAATATATTTTTGATCAATTATATGTTACTCCTCAGTTCTGTATTGTGCAGGAGTGGAGTTACTAAATTAATTGGATCAATAATGATGGCACATCATAAATGTGCACTGGTATCACACAGTAATCATTTTCTTTTCACAAGCATGATATTATAATGAAAAACAAACAGTAGTGTGAAGAAAAACTCATTTTTCACAAAAATTCCACAGAAGCCACTTGTCAATCTGCACATTAATATAGTTTGCATTGACCTTTATGCTCCATTTTAACATATTTATTACTTAACTATGTGAGATATCAACAAATTACATGATAAAGAGCTGAAGGATGTCATCTATGTCCCATTTATAACACTTACCATAAATTACGAGACCTTTGTCACTCCTGATTGATCAGGTCAGTTGATGAGAGAATCTATTTTATATCCTGCATGACCTAATGACTTTTTTATTGCACCAAAATCCAAGTGAAAAGTCAAGCCCATCAAAGTCAAGGTGAAAAGAGGTGAAGTATGAATTGGATTAATCTTGTGGTTACTTTATGTTGATCCTCAGTTTTAAAGGATATAGATCTCTACAAAGGGATGAAAAGGGAAGGGGTAATCTTTCACTTAAATGTGAAAGAGGGAACACATTGGTTGAATGGCCACATGGCTCATCCAAAACCAATGTTTTGAAAAAAAACCAAAAATGACGATGTTCAATTAATGTGATGTATTTACGTTGAAGTGGAAGACGTCTTAGTATTCCAAGTGAAAAAGATGTTTACTTTCAGTTATTCATTTTAAAGCAGCTCTTTAATTATAATTAGGAATTTATTCAAACTCTGACACTGACTTCTCAAGTATTCAGTGAAGAACTATTTTTTCTTAATGAAACATCATCTTATCAATTGGCACTGAGCATCACCCCGCTCTACAAAACAAAAAATCAGTTGCTTGAGGATTATTCTAGATTGCATTTAAAATCTATAGTTTAATTTCTCCAATGTCAACCTTCACCAAAATCATTGGATCCACACTCCTTCACCTTCACCTCTAACAAGTGCTAAGAATTGAAAAACTTGTTTGCCTCTAACTTGTTAACAATCCCTTTAACTGCTTCCTCCCTCATCCATAAAATCAAACCTTGATTTAATAAATAATTTAATAAATCATTCTCATCAACTAATTTTCCCAAGCGACTGAACAGGAAACTTTCCTTTCTGGGTCCTTTTATGAGGTGACATTTTAAATGGTTTCCACTTATTAGGTACCTTGCCCTCAATTTCAAAGCCTTTTTCATCAATCCTACTTAATAAAAATTCCGAGTCAAAGAGTGGTGCTGGAAAAGCACAGCCAGTTGGGCAGCATCCAAGGAGCAGGAGAATCACATTTCTAGCATAAGCTCTTCATCAGGAATGCTGCCTGCCCTCCTGTGCTTTTCCAGCACCACACTCTTCTACTCTGATCTCCAGCATCTGCAGTCCTCACTTTCTCTTCCTTAAAAAAATTTCCCCTTAACATCTCTATTCTTGCAAACCAACACCTCAGCTCCAGCTTTCCATCACAACATTGAAATAACCTGATTGAAACTTGAATGACTTTGTGATGGATTAGAATGCATTACCCATTTTTGTTCTCCTCAACAATCTGCAGCATTTGACATTTTCCTGCTCCAGTGCCTCTCTTCCTGCCTGGTTGTTCGTTGCTGAGTTCAACTCTTGCAAACAGGTGTAGTCAGCACATTTCCACCAATTATTTTTTTCCCCCATGCTGTAATGAATTCCTCAAGGATTTATCTATGGTCCCCTCCTCTTATCTACATACTGTCCCTTGATACCATCATTCACAGACATGGAGTCAACCTCCATATAAGTAGCAACAGTATTAAGTTCTAGTCTTCACAACCTTTTTACAACTTCCCCAAACCCTTTTTTATCAGACTATATGCTTGATATCCAATCCTGGATGAAATGTAAGTTTCTCCAATTAAAAGTAGCACCAGATGCAATCATTTATACAATATCAGAATTCGTCCATGCGTTTCATCATGTTCTTACTACAGTCTTTGACCCCTTACTTTCTTGTCGCTAACAGCATCTTCTTCCCTGGCACTGTCACAGACCAAATCCGAATGCTTTAGCAGTCGTAATGTCTGACCTTGTTTCTATCTGCATGTGGCTCAGTGGTTAGCGTTGCTGCCTCACAGCACCAGGGACCTGGGTTTGATTCCACACCCGGGCAACTGTCTGTGTGAAGTTTGCACATTCTCTCCTTGTCTGCATGGGTTTCCTCTGGGTGTTCTGGTCTCCTGCCACAGTCCAAAGTTGAACAGGTTAGGTGGATTGGCCATGGGAAATGCATGGTTACAGGGAATATATTTTGGAGGTCTGGGTGGGGTGCTCTTTGGAGGGTTGTTGTGGACTTGATGGATCGAATGGCCTGCTTCCACAATGCAGAGATTCTAAACCTCAGCTCATCTCTACTGAAACCTTCATATGCTTTTGTCACCTCCAAATTTAGTCTTGGGATGTTCCATAGCCCAACATCCTATACTTCAGCCTTCTTAAACAGAGGCTGTGAGTTCCCATTTTTTTCTGACCTTGGGGTTGGGAGTCTTTAAGAGTAGGAAATCGTACCACCAAGCGCAAGGGCCAGGGTCCTGGCTGAACAGCTGAGAACTGAGCAGGAGAAAGGTAATTCACATTGGAGTAGGAAGCCAAGTGGAGGGGAGAGGGAGCTAGGAGGGCGAGAACGACGATGGCTTTCAGTGTGAACTCTCTGCCTCTCATCTGTGCATTTGATTGGGACAAATTGATTCACTGCCACCCACAACCCAGCTGGGAATTTGCCTGTTTTCCCAGTTGAGAATGCTGCTACTTTTCTAATCTACTGGGGACAAATTTAATTGTGCCAGTGGCAGACTCTGGCCCTTAAATGATTGCTGATTGATCACATAAGCATCATAATTGCTAACAGGTCAATGTTTTCATAGGGAATTTAAGTTCTGAAATGGCAGGGAGAGACCAGTTACCTTGCCAAACTGCCTGATCATTTTCCCTTTCCACCAACTTTCCCACCACTTCTCGGGAGGATCAAATCCTTACCTTTGTGTACATTAAAAAAATTCTGCTTCATCATTTCAGGCTGCACCAAGTCCCATTCACCTTTCTCAGTACATGTAATGAATTACATTACCCTCTGTCTCCTAATCCAGTAAATTTAAATGTTTCATCCTTGTGTTTAAAGGGGTTCATACTTTACTGCTGTCACCTTCTCTAGATTTACAACTCTCCCAAAGTTCAGTGTTCCTCCGAGGCACTTTGTACAAATATGCCATTAGCTCTAGAATTCCCTTGTCAAAAGCCACGCTGAAGCACCTTTGTGTCCTCCTCACAGTTCACCCTCCCACATAGTATTGTGCTGTTTGAAAACTTAGAGATATTAAATTCTGTTCCCTCGTCTAAATCATTAACATATATTCTGAACAAAAATTAATCCCTACGGTACCTCACTAGTCACTAGTTGTCACTTGGAAAAAGAGCTGTTTATTCTTACTCTTTGTTTCCGGTCTTTCCACCAGATCTCTAGTCATGTCAGTCTACTACCTCCAACTCCATCCGTTTTAACTTTATATGTTAATCTCTTATATGGAACCTTATTGAAAGCCTTACTTATCATCTGAAATGCCCTAATCAAGCCATTCAGTTCAAGAGGCAATTAGGAATCAGCAATAGATGCTCGTCCAGCCAACAATGCCCACATCATGTGAACAAATAAAACCAAACTTGGCTGCAGTCATCAGTATCATAGTTTATGTACCCTGACTTCTGAGTCTATCTGCAGTCAAGGAATCAATAGCTTGTGATATGCAATACTTGATTATTACAACTTTTTTCATTCTTGTTACCAGAAACGGTTGTTCATCTGTCACGTGGCAATTAATCAGAACCAACACTGAAAATCATACTTAAGTAGAGTATTTTACTGTAATTTAGCATATGCTTACAAAAGTGAAAGGTTGTTCATAATGATGTTTCACCAGTGATGTGTCCTCAGTAAGATTTCTACTTCCAGTTCTTCCCAGTATGTTGCTGCGCAGTCCTGACTTCCACAGCAGTGGCTGGGGGTGGGTTTGGGATGAGGATGTCTGTGGCTGGCTCAGTTGATTTGGAAGGCTTGGGTAGTTCTGGACTGGTAGCCTTGGGATAAGAGGGCCAGGACTGCCCAGCTGCAGGGTCACTGTCTGTTGAAGATTATAGGATCACAGGCAGTGGGAGTCGGAGAGGCTAGCCAGGCTGATAAGACGTTTCTGGGATCCTGTGTGTGGCTGCTTCTGCCTCTGGGTGTTGTTGACAGCGTTCTGTCTCCCTGACAATGGGAGAGGCACGTGAAGTAAATTTGGGATCCCTCATGTCTCTCTCTGCCCTTGCTATTGATGCTACAGTGATGGAATATAGGTCTGTGTTCATATCCAGCAGATACAAAGTGTGTTAGAACTGGCCGTCCATGGTAGTCACAAATCTGTACATGGAGACAAGAAGACATATAAATGGCAGAGTGAGCATGGTCTGATGACATTTACAGACTCCTTCAGTCTTTGACTTACTTACTGACTGCTTCAGACAAACTTGTTTCTCTGCCTGTCTGTACATTTTCATAGAATCATAGAATCCCTACAGTGTGGAAACAGGCCATTTGGCCCAACAAGTCCACACCAACCCACCGACAGTACCCCACCCAGACCCATTCCCCTACCCTATTACTTTACATTTCTCATCAAACTTACACATCCCTCGACAGTAAGAGGCAATTTAGCCTGGCCAACCCCCCTAACCTGCACATCTTTGGACTGTGGGAGGAAACCGGAGCACCCGGAGGAAACCCACACACTGACAGGAAGAATGTGCAAAGTACCCCCAGACAACCGCCTGAGACTGGAATCAAACCCGGGTCCCTGATGCTATGAGGCAACAATGCTAACTACGGAGCCACCGTGCCCCCCCCATTTGACAAAGCCATTCATGGCTGAGATCAATAGATATCTTTTGTGTGAGGCTGAACAGTGGCTTGGTCTCCAGCAATCCTCTGAAAACCAGAGACTCAAGATGTTTATTCCTCAACCAGTTACAGAAGCATGTCAGTGATGTGCTTCTAAATTAAATCCAGATGGAGAACCCACCTTGGTGAAAGTATCTGAGCTGGAGGAGAGTGTAGTTAACAGCTTTGTTGGTGCAACCTGTGAGGGTTCAATTGTTTACTCCTCAGAGGTGAAGGTGCTGCTGAGAATCTCTCTTGCTAGCCTCTTCTTAGCAGAGGTTCACTGGGTGCCACAGTGCCTCAATAAGACTCATACAGTCATAGATTCATAGAGATGTACAGCACTGAAACAGACCCTTTGGTCCAACTCATCCATGCCAACCAGATATCCCAAACTAATCTAATCCCACTTACCAGCACCCAGCCCATATCCTCCAAACCTTTCCTATTCATATACCCACCCAAATGCCTTTTAAATGTTGCAATTGTACCAGCCTCCACCACTTCCTCTGGCAGCTCATTCCATACACGTACCACCCTCTGTGTGAAAATGTTGCCCCTTAGGTCTCTTTTATATCTTTCCCCTCTCACCTTAAACCTATGCCCTCTAGTTCTGGACTTCCCCACCCCAGGGAAAAGATCTTGCCTATTTATCCTATCCACACCCCTCATGATTTTATAAACCTCTACAAGGTCACCCCTCAGCCTCCAAAGCTCGAGGGAAAACAACCCCAGCCTATTCAACTCTCCCTATAGCTCAAATCCTCCAATCCTGGCAACATCCTTGTAAAGGTAAATCTTTTCTGAACCCTTTCAAGTTTCACAACATCCTTCACAACGCAATATTCCAAGTGGATAAGGAAGTAGTTATCTTAGCAAGTTAGAGGTTTGAGCAGATTAAGAGTGAACTGGCACTGTTGGTACTTGAAGAGCAATGCAGCACAGCATGATGAACATTGCGGGGTTGACTGATTGATGAGGTCTTCCTATTGCCACGTTATCAGTCGTAGATTCTCTGGTGTTGCCTTCTCATAAGGAGTGAAGAATTTCTTCCGTCATCCCGCTGCTGGTCTTTGACTTCTTCAGCTTATTTGTGGGCTAAGTGCTCCTGCAGTGAGACTTGTCCCCTCTAAGAATGGTTGAGCAACACAGTGTGCTGGTCAGGTTTCAATGTCTGTAGTGGTATGTGGCTGAACTTAAAATATGGTACCAATGCTCGAATGCTGGAGGATCCCAGCAGCAGGAGATTCCACCAGAAAAACATCCAAGGGTCCAGTTGCATAATTACTAGGGTGTAGACCAAAGGTTGTGTGAGAGAAGTCACTTTCAGCCATGAGAATCAGGAATCACATCCAAAAAACTCTAACTGAAAATTGGAAGATTGTGTCCAAATTCACTGAATTATGAGTACACAACATTCACCCTACTGTCTTATTATGGTGTCCTTATCCCATTTTTCTTCCCATTCAACAGTTTATGTGACAAACACCCCAATTATTGTATCTTGGATTTATTTTATTATTAATAGTCATTCTCAGCCATCAGTTATGAATTACTTTTCACCATGAGATACTTGTGAAATGAATGGTTTGTACATACATATGTACCTCACTGGTTTCCACTTGACTCATCTCCATAATGATACAGATACAATAAATTACTATTTTACTCTGTGCTAATTATCTTCACCTTTCATGTTATTTGTGGTCAAGTGACGGGTCCAAAGTTCAATATTCTAAATTGACCCATAGCCAGAGAACCAGGACTGACAGAAAATTGGCCAAACTAAACTGACAGCAGACAACAACTATCATCTGCAAAGAACAGTGGAAACCAAGGTCAAAAAGGTTAGGTAGCTTCAGAGGGAACCAGTTGCAACCAGCTCAAGGAATGTGTATTGGAGAAATATTGATCAGACTTTCTGGCAACTTGACTTCAGCCAGTGCCTGAGAATGTACACTTTCTCCTTCCTGGCATGGCATCTGTGAAGGATGTTGGCATGAACCCACTTGATGATCTGAACCCCAATCATGACCTCATTGGCTAGAGACCACAGATCATTCAGGAAGGTCTGGGATGAGGGAGAAACCATACCTGGAAGCCAACTGGTCAGTGAAACCTTGCAACCAGATGCATGGCAGGAAACTATATGGAAACACTAGAAGACCCAGGGGAAGATCTGCCCTGACCTGCAAGACTCACCTTTCTGGAACAGAGCTAGTGGTAGGTTGAAAAAGAAGGAGACTCCAAAGGCCTAGCTCAACCACATTGATCATTGTGGGTCAAATCCTTTCGCAGTTGGATGGAGCTAGAGAGAGAATAAGCATTATGGGAATTTAGGAAATGCTCATATGGTGATTTTAAGAAGAAATATTTTGTGAATAAAATCGAGTTGAACAGCAAATTGAATTCTGTGTCCCTTTGTCAACCTCATCAACAAAAGCACTCGGGTAAAGTGTATACATAAACTGGTCAAAGTGTCCAACATACTTATGCAACTGTTTTTGCATTATTATGAGTATTCCCCTCCTGGTAATCAGAAGCCATCATTCTATTCTGGGGCATAAATCTGGTTCCACTTAGCAGCAGATCAATGCATTGTGCATGACTTCATCTAAAACTCTGGTCACTATAAAACAGCTTATCATTTGATTTACCATGAGCAACATGAGAAATTGGCCAATAATTTTGAAAAATTGAAATATGTGCAAGTGGCATCAGTATGGGTAAGATAACAGAAAAGTAATTATTGAAGCAAACTTTACCTTTGACATTTGAAGCCAGATTATTTCATTGAACTGCCCCTGAATTTCAACTTAATGTATTCATAGCGGATTGTTAAGTTCCTTTCTATTCTGCTTATTTCTTATCATGCTATAAATGAAGCAGAAACTATATTACAATTATAATTTTAGATCAGTGAATTGTGTTTTCTACATTTTCTATCAGGATTCATTCCAGTAGCCTTGCCTATTTAGGATAAGGCTGCAGACCTGTCACATCAGTTTCCTGAGTCTCTTGTCATTTGAATAAATTACACCGTTATCAAGATTGCAAATGACGTAAAATGCCATCTTGAGCTGTAAATGCTATGGTGCTATAAAGGCTGCAGTAATGACTAAGAGAAGACATTTACTGTGTATAGTGATGAATCACTGTTAATGCAATGTACGTGGTGGCTCTATTTCTGCAATTTGATTAAATTTGCAAGTTTATTCATGGAAAATGTGACATCAGTTGACACAGCATTCTCACCTATAAAATGTTAATGGGAGAACCTACAGGGTATTTTGTTAAAGGAGGCTACATTGAAGTGATAATTGTATTTAGTCATTATGAAAAGGAAAAACACATTTCAGAAGACAGTAAAGCATTTCAGACATGATCTGCCTTCAAACTTTGCCAAACTCAAAAGTTGCCTTTGATAAACGGGGAACTGTTTGATAAACATGCTTTTAAAAAAAACGGTGAATGCAGCAATTCTATACCCTTGGCTGTGTGTCTCATTTTACAGGAGAGGAGGTCACAGACAGGGCCACAACACATAGTACTGATTCTTCAATCCTCAATGCTGTTAAGTGAGGCTACATACTGGGAGCACAGGACTACTAAATTCATTCTATTGTACAAACACAACCTCCCACTTTATTACAAATTAACATTTAATGAAGCAGGCCAACAATTTTTTTTATTAAAGCCAATCATCTTTTAAGAGAAGCTTTGTTGAAATATTAAAAATCCTTAGGCTATGCCATAGATTGTTATTCTCTACATTATTCTGCTCCCCTCTTTTCAAATTGACTGCTCCACGAATGGTGTCATGGGTCAAGGAGATAATTCAAAAAGCTCGGTTTGTATTCAAGATTCATCTTCAGTAAAGCAGCCCATTGAGAGTAAGAGGAAAATCATAAAGTTGGCAATAAATCTGTAGGCATATATTCAAGATTTTAAACCTCTGAATAGTCTAAAATTAATGATGTCTTAATTCTGTCTGAATTTTTTTGGAAGTTTGTATTTAAATGCTGACTCAAAATGTGTATCTGTTATCCAACAGACTTGACAAGTCTCAGCATTTAATAGGAACAACCATTCACTTTGCATTCAAAAGATGACCAATTTTGATGGAAGTAACTCTTTAAAGTGAATTTTTTTCCTTGCATGTATATCAGTTTTCAAATCCATGCTGATCTTGTTGGCTGTAAATAATTATCTCAACTGTGAGTTGTCTGGTCTGTCCAAGATATTAAAGCAATTGACATGAAGAATGCACTCTGCAATTTTTTCTAAAAAACATCTTCCTGCTTTTCTGAAAGTACAATATCAGTACAGTTCCATTTATAACAACACATGTCCAGTAACTTATTGCTATGTGCAAACTGAGGCACAGTATTTTTTTCAGATTCATTCTCCACAGGAGGGATTATAGTCAAGGATATCATTGTCTTCACATGCGCTTTGAAGTAAGAAGTTGCTAGTGGGGATTCCCAGATAATAATTGGGATTAAGGACCCAACTTGACATTTTCCCTTAAATAAAATCAAAATACTGTGAATCACAGCATCGTCATTTCATTCAGTAAAATGCGGAGACCCTTCAACCTATGGAATCTGTACTGCCAAAAGGATACTATTACCTACACTACTCCCACTTTCCCAAACTAGGCTCATAACCTTGACGTGCTAATCAAGTACTTTTTAAAACTTCTGAAGTTTTCTATTCTTGCAGACAGTGCATTCCAGAGACCCACCATTTTCTGGGTGAAAATGTTTTGACTCAAATCCCCTCTAAATCACCTGTCTTACACTTTAAAATTATGCCCCCTTGTTAATGACCCTTTGACCAAGGGGAACAGCTACTTTCTATCCATCCTGTCCATCCATGTCCCTCATAGTCTGATCCACCTCGATCAGGTCACCCCCAACCTTCTCTGCTCCACAGAAAACAAGCGGAGTTTATCCAGCTTCTCTTCATTGCTCCATCCCAGACAACATCCTGGTGAATCTTCTTTGCACCCCTTCAATGCAATCATATCCTTTGGTATGGTGCTCAGAAATGCACACAGTACTCCAGCTGTGGGCTAAGCAAAATTCTGTACACTTCAACATGACCTCTCTACTCTTATAATTTGTGCTATGACTGATAAAGGCAAGAACTCCATATCCCTTCCTAACTACCCTATTAATCTGTTCTGCCACCTTCAGGAATCAATGGACAAGCATCCGAAGATTCCTCTGAGCTTCCTAATGTCCTACTGTTCTTTGAGTACCCGTTTATTTTGTTCCTTGTTCCAAAGTGTTCCACCTCATATTTATCAGAGATAAAAATCCCACTACCCATGATCTGCCCAAGTGACCAATCATTTATATCCTTATTAAACTGAAATCTTCTTCCTCACTGTTAAATACCTGGCCAAACTTTGTGTCATTTCATACCATATCCACATCTCATAAATATCATTTTTGAATAACACAAACAATACTGATCATGGTGGAATGCATCTACACATGGGGTCCAGTCGCACAAAAAGCCTTCTACAACCACTCTCTGCCTCCTGTCACAAAACCAATTTTGGATTCAAATTGTCCTCGATCCAATAAGCTTTTACTTTCTTTATCAGTTTACCTTATGGGATCTTGTCAAAGACTTAGATGAAATCTATACAAACTACATCAATTGCCTTACTCTCGTCCAAGTATCTGGTCATCTCCTTGAAAATGTCTATCGGATTTGTTAGGTATGATCTCCCCTTGACAAAGCCATGTGACTATCCCGATCAAACTTTGTTTCTCTAAATAGAGATTAATGTTTTTCTTGCACTATTTTCTCCATTGGCTTCCCTACCACTGATGTGAGACTCACTGATCTGTAATTCCTTGGTTTATCTCTCCCAGCTTTCCTATAAAGTGAAATCACATTAGCTGTCCTCTGGCACCTCCCCTGTGGCCAGAAACAATTTAAAAATTTGGTTCAGGACTCTTGTAATTTTCTCCTTCATCTCACACAGCAGTCTTGGATACAACCCATCTGGACTTAGAGACTTGGGTGTCATGGTAGCATAATGGTTGGCACTGGTGCCTCACAGTGCCAGGGACCTGGGTTGATTCTGGCCTTGGGTGACCATTTGTGTGTTATATCTGTGTGTGTTTCCACTGGGTGTTCCGGTTTCATCCCACAGTCCAAAGATATGCAGGTTTGGTGAATCAGACATGGTCAATGTTGGGGTTTTGGGGATAGGGTAGATTGCTCTTCAGATGTTTGGTGCCGCATGTCCTCAATATGCATAGGGATTCTATGATTAGTCCACTTTTAAATCCACCAATACCTCCATGCTTCTTATATCAATCTGCTTAAGAACTTCACAGTCCACCTTCTCAAATTCTATATTTACATTCTCCTTCTCACAAGTAAAGGCAGATATGAAGTATTCATTTGCTCTATCAATGCCCTCCAGCTTCACTCACAGTTTGCCTTCTTTGTCCCTAATAGGTTATTTTCTTTCCCTTGATATCCTTCTGGAATATTTGGGATTCTCCATAGTCTTGCCCACCAGTATTTTCTCATATACCCTCTTAGTTCTAGCATCATAGGGATGTACAGTACAGAAACAAACCATTCAATCCAATTTGTCCATTAACCTTAATTAATCCAGTCCCACTTGTCAGTATTTGGCCCGATCTCTGTAATCCCTTCCTATTCATAAACCAATCCAAATGCTTTTTAAATGTTGTAAATGTACCAGCTGTCACCATTTCCTCTGGCAGCTCATTTTATACACGTACCACCTTCTGTGTGAAAAGATTTCTCCTTAGGTCCCTTTTGATTCTTTCCCCTCTCTCCTTAAACTTATGTCCTCTAGTTTTGGACTCCCCTATCCTGGGAAAAAGAGCTTGAATATTCATCCTACCCATGCCCCTTATGATTTTATAAACCTTTATAAGGTCATCTCTCAGCCTCTGATGCTCCACAGAAAATAGTTCCTAATATTTGAAATAAAGACAGAAAATGTTGGAGAAACTCAGCAAGTGAGTGGCAGCATCTGTGAGGAGAGGAAGAGAGTGTTTTGTTTTAAGTTCAGTATGACTCTCTTTTTAAAGCATACTCCATTTTTATTTGACATTCCCTTTTCATTTCCTCCTCAACAACAAGACAAACTCTTGAGCTCCAGTTCCTGACCTATTTGAAGTAAGTCACTTCTGCATGTTTTTGGATTTAGGCATGGAGTCTTCTAGATTGCACAGTCCAGACACTGGGGGTTTACACCAGACACTGGGGGTTAAATTGAATAGCCCCTAAAAACAGGCACTGAGATCACAATTTGTAATTGACCCACCTCATTCATTGCAATACAGTCAGCAAGTTGTGCTTGTTCATTTGAATGATTGCAAGCAGTCAGAACTAAGCTGTCTATGCATCGATTACCTGCATTAGTGACAAGCCTAAAATCATAACTTGCTAGAACCAATTAAAGCTTAATGATGCTTAAAGATTTCCTGCACCTCTTAAAGGGGAGATACATTGCCGTTGGAGCAGCTGATGGCATTTATATAGGAAATGAATTTGACCAAGTACAGCTTAAAAAATGGTACTACATGGGAAACTGTGGGTACTATGGCTTTAGATGCTACAGTGTAGGCCTTAATGGAGGAGGTACAAAGTGGGAAAGATGTTCTGTATCCACAGGGCTTTAGGAAATTCTCTAAGCCATCGTCAAATGGATATAAAGTAGATAAGCAAGGAGGCTAATGCCAAGTATCTAACCACAATGAGTTGAACTTAGTTCAACACAATGTTCAATGATCTCACACTTGAATGGTCTAGGTTAGTGACTAAATATTGAACTGACCTTGCCTACTACTCGCCTCAGACCTTACTTATTTCATCACACACTATCGTTCAATGAGCAAGGGTCTCTGTGAATCTGCACTCATATCTAATATTCATTGTATCCACCACCCTCACACTCATATTATTGTTAAAAGCCTCACACTGATATCAAACAGCATGCACGTACTGTCATGTTCACCTGCCTCTCTTCCAATCTAGTTTACTGCATCAGGTGCTCACGATGTGGTCTTCCCCACATTGGGAAAACCGAATGGAAACTTAGGGAATGGTTCACCGAGCATCTCAGCTGGGCCCACAGGGGCCGACTGGACTCCCAGTCACCGCCCATTTCAATTCCCCCAACCACTCCCTTTCCAACATGACCATTCTTGGCCTCCTCCATTGCCAAAACAAACCACAGCTCCTATTGGAGGAACAACATCTTAACTTCCGCCTGGCCATCCTACAGCAGCGAGGACTCTACATTGAGTTCTCCAATTTCAAATAACCACCCTCCCCATCTCCTGACTCCATTCCCAACCCCTCGCCATCCCTTCCACGGCTCCCTGCACCAACCGGATTCATTCCTCCCATTGACCAAACAGGTTGTACCCTCTACCTCTCTTCACCTATCCCCACTTCACCACCCTGCCCTGCCACATCCTTTATCTGCAGCTCCCCTCACATCTACCCACAGTCCTGAATAAGGGTTACACCTGAAACATCGACTTCTCCACCTCCTGATGCTGCCTGGCTTGCTGTGTTCTTCCAGCCTCCCACATGTCTACTTTGGATTCCAGCATGTGCGGTTTTTTTTTGTCTCTAACTAGTTATTCAACCATGGCAGTCACATCAATCAAAAGTATTGCACCAACACTCATGGACACACTATATTATGTCTCTGATACAATAAAGCGTTGTGTGAATTGAGGCAGCATGGACTATAAGATCACAATGTGCAGGAGCATGACAAAATTAACCCAGCTTATTATTGGCCCATCAGTCTAATCTTAGTCATCAGTAAACTGATAGAATGGGTCAACAATAGTTCCATCAAGCAGCACTTGCTTGGCAATAACCTGCTCACTGATGCCCAGTTTGAGTTCTGCCAGAGTGACAATAAGAACATAAAAACTAAGAGCAGGGGTAGGCAGTTCAGCCTCTTGAGCCATTCTATCATTCAACACAATCATGGCTGATCTCAAATCAGTGTCAAATGCTCATTTTCCCTAATCTTTCAACCTACTATTCATTAAAAAGCTTTCTGCTTAGTCCTTTAGTTTATTCAGTGTCCTGCCATCCACCAGCTTCTTGGGTGGTGAATTCCACAGATTCATGACTTTTGGAGAGAAGTAACGCCTCCGCATTTCTGTTTTAAATCTGTTACCCCTTATTCTAAAACTATGCTCTTGTTCTAGATTGCCAAGCCAGGGGATTCTCTAAAGGTAAACAGATTCTCTAAAGGTAAACATGCAGGTTGAGTCCGTGATTAAGAAAGCAAATGCAATGTTGTCACTTATCTCAAGAGGGTTGGAATATAAAAGCACCGTTGTGCTACTGAGACTTTATAAAGCTCTGGTCAGGCCCCATTTGGAGTACTGTGCCCAGATTTGGTCCCCACACCTCAGAAAGGACATACTGGCACTGGAACGTGTCCAGTGGAGATTCACACGGATGATCCCTGGAATGGTAGGTCTAACATACGAGGAACGGCTGAGGATCCTGGGATTGTATTCATTGGAGTTTAGAAGATCAAGGGGAGATGTAATAGAAACTTACAAGATAATATATGGCTTGGAAAGGGTGGATGCTAGGAATTTTTTTTCCATTAGGCGAGGAGACTAGGACCCGTGGACACAGCCTTAAAATTAGATGGTGTCAATTCAGAACAGAAATGCGGAGACATTTCTTCAGCCAGAGAGTGGTGGGCCTGTGGAATTCATTGCCGCAGAGTGCAGTGGAGGCTGGGACGCTAAATGTCTTCAAGGCAGAGATTGATAGATTCTTGATGTCACGAGGAATTAAGGGCTACGGGGAGAACGCGGGTAAGTGGAGTTGAAATGCCCATCAGCCGTGATTGAATGGCGGAGTGGACTCGATGGGCCGAATGGCCTTACTTCCACTCCTATGTCTTATGGTCTTATGGGAAACAGACTTTCTATGTCGACTTTGCCATTCTATAGGTGGGGTGGAGTGGCCATGTTGGTAAGGAAAACGGAGGACTGGGAAGCTTTTAAAGAACAACAGAGGATTACTAAGAAGGAAATATGCAGAGAAAAAATGAGGAACGAAGGTAAACTGGCCAATAATATAAAGGAGGATAGTAAAAGCTTTTTTAGGTGCGTGAAAGGCAAAAAAATGGTTAAGACTAAAATTGGGCCCTTGAAGACAGAAACAGGGGAATATATTACGGGGTAAAAAGAAATGGCAGAAGACTTGAATTGGTACTTCAGATCTGTGTTCACTGGGGAAGACACAAGCAATCTCCCTGAGGTAACAGTGGCTGAAGGACCTGAACTTAAGGGAATTTATATTTGCCAGAAATTGGTGTTGGAGAGACTGTTAGGTCTGAAGGTTGATAAGTCCCCGGGGCCTGATGGTCTACATCCCAGGGTACTGAAGGACGTGGCTCGAGAAATCATGGATATGTTGGTGATTATTTTCCAGAGTTCGATAAATTAGGGATCAGTTCCTGCGGATTTGAGGGTGGCTAATGTTGTACCACTTTTTAAGAAAGGTGGGAAAGAGAAAGCAGGAAATTATAGACCAGTTAATCTGACGTCAGTGGTGGGAAAGATGCTGGAGTCTATTATAAAGGGTGAGGTTACGACACATCTGGATAGTAGTAACAGGATAGGTCAGAGTCAGCATGGATTTATGAAGGGGAAATCATGCTTGACTAATCTTCTGGAATGGAGGAGAAAGTGAGGTCTGCAGGTGCTGGAGATCAGAGCTGAAAATGTGTTGCTGGAAAAGCACAGGAGGTCAGGCAGCATCCAAGGAACAGGAGATTCGAGCATTTCGGACATTCCTGAAGAAGGGCTTATGCCCGAAACGTCGAATCTCCTGTTCTTTGGATGTTGCCTAATCTTCTGGAATGGTTTGAGGAAGTAACTCTGAAGATGGACGAGGGAGATGCAGTAGATGTAGTGTACCTGAACTTTCAGACAGCTTTTGATAAAGTCCCACATAGGAGGTTAGTGAGCAAAATTAGGGCGCATGGTATTGGGGGCAAAGTAATAACTTGGATTGAAAGTTGGTTGGCTGATAGGAAACAAAGAGTAGTGATAAATGGCTCCATTTTGGAATGTCAGGCAGTGACCAGTGGGGTACCACAGGGATCAGTACTGGGACTGCAGCTTTTTACAACATATGTTAATGATATTGAAGATGGTATTAACAATAACATTAGCAAATTTGCTGATGATACTAAGCTGGGTGGCAGGATGAAATGTGATGAGGATGTTAGGAGATTGTTGGGTGACCTGGACAAGGTAGGTGAGTGGTCAGCTGCATGGCAGATGCAGTTTAATGTGGATAAATGTATGGTTATCCACTTTGGTGGCAAGAACAGGAAAGCAGATTACTACCTAAATGGAATCAATTTAGGTAAAGGGGCAGTACATAGAGATTTGGGTGTTCTTGTACACCAGTCAATGAAGGTAAGCATGCAGGTACAGCAGGTAGTGAAGAAGGCTAATAACATGCTGGCCTTCATAACAAGAGGGATTGAGTATAGAAGCGAAGAGGTTCTTCTGCAGCTGTACAGGGCCCTGGTGAGACCACACCTGGAGTACTGTGTGCAGTTCTGGTCTCCAAATTTGCGGAAAGACATTCTGGCTATAGAAGGAGTGCAGCGTAGGTTCATGAGGTCAATTCCTGGAATGGCGGGATTACCTTACACTGAAAGATTGGAGCGACTGGGCCTGTACACCCTTGAGTTTAGAAGACTGAGAGGGGATCTGATTGAGACATATCAGATTATTAAAGGATTGGACATTCTGGAGGCAGGAAACATGTTTCCGCTGATGGGTGAGTACCGAACCAGAGGACACAGCTTAAAAATAGGGGGTAGACCATTTAGGACAGAGATGAGGAGAAACATCTTCACCCAGAGAGTGGTGTATGTGTGGAATGCTCTGCCCCAGAAGGCAGTGGAGGCCCAGTCTCTGGATTCATTTAAGAAAGAGTCAGATAGAGCTCTCAAGGATAGTGGAATTAAGGGTTATGGAGATAAGGCAGGAACAGGATACTGATTAAGGATGATCAACCATGATCACATTGAATGGCAGTGCAGGCTCGAAGGGCTGAATGGCCTACTCCTGCACCTATTGTCTATTGTCTATCTCTTTTAACGTTTTGCATCTTCAATTATGAAGTCGAGCACTTAGCCATGTTACAATTCCATTGATGGTGTCTATGCCAGTGAAGATGATTGAAGATCTCAGACTTGATGTTTCCTTCTCCCTTGATTCTATTTGCTATGATACTGCTCTGGAGGCGATATGCTGCTAATGGCATTCTTTCTTCTTAGTTTCAATAACATATATAATAATTATAGCCACAGCGAGTTTCCTTCATGACAATAAAAGCACATTGTGTATTGATCGATTTTCTTTTCAGATACCCAAAAAAGTACAGGCTGGCCACGCCATGGAGTAAGCAAGAAGCAAGTGCTGATGAAAATATACTGTCACGTGATTTGATGCTCACAGCCACCAACTCAGGTGCCATATTTTGAGCTTAGACTAGACAAAGTCACTGCATATAATGTGACAGCAAGCAGACAAGGTCTGCAAGAGGTAAACAGGTACCAACCAAGGCCACTCACAGATCTTGCTGCACTGAGTAGCCTTCAATGGGAAAAGACCATAAAAGATTGCTGAAATAAAATCAGAAAAAGGCAGAAATAATCTGCAGCTCAGGTGGCGTCTATGGAGAGGCAAATTTAGAGTGATGTATTGCTCACACCCTGGTAGTTATGTTCATCTTGAGTCTGTTAACTTTGTGCTAATAAACTAGAGGCGGTGTTAACAAGGTGAGAGTTAAAAATCACACAACAACAAGTTATAGCCCAATAGGTTTATTTGGAAATACAAGCTTTCAGAGAGCTATCTTTTTGTCAGGTAGCCATCTATCTGCTCTACCCTCCTCCATGAACTATCAAGCTCACCCCCACCTACCATCCACCTGTCGCATTCCCAGCTGCCTTTCCCCCCAAATCCAATCCCTCCCATTTATCTCGCAGCCCCCTCGGCCCACAAGCCTAATTGCTGATGAAGAACTTACACCTGAAATGTTGATTCTCTTGATCCTTGGATGCTGCCTAACCGGCTGTGCTTTTTCAGCACTACACTGTCCGACTTAACTTCTCAATGGCAGGAAGTCCCAGCCCCAAGAGTTGCCAGCCAGTCTGATTGTCCAGCAGTTACATTTTTCCAGCAGGATAAGAATGCAGTCCTATTGGATCTGCAACAGAGACCTGAGAAAGACAATTCATAGGTGACACTTACAGTTAAGTCTGGGCTTTTGGTCAGTGAGGGAGCAGAGTCCTACTGAAGCCAAGAAGAGGCCTGGGGAGTCAGGTTTGAGAGGCTGTCAAGTTGTGGGTAATGCAGGAAAGGTGGCTACCATCCTGGGTGTGTACATGGGTACATAGGATATGTCACCCCCATTGGAAATACCATCAATCAAAATACATAGCAGGGAACAGTGGTAGTATGAGTGCTATTAAGTCCAAAAGATGCCAAATCACCCAGGAGAAATGAATTGTGAGAATGATTCATCAGATAAGATTTGGACCAGTGTGTGAAAATTGAAGAATTTTAAAAGAACCTGTTGCTCCATTCAAAGGCTGGCTTCCCCTCCCATGTTGCAAGTTGATAGATTCACAGTGCAGGGTGTCAGGCAGGAAAACCGCTCATGATTGGAAGAACACGTAGCTAGGGAGACCTCGGGAGGAAGTCAGCAAGGCAAGGCCAGAAAGGACCACATCTGCTGGGTGAGTTGAGAGGTTCATAGATTCAAAGAATCTCTCAGTGTTGAAAGAGGCTATTCAGACCACAGAGTCTGCAGCAACTCTCCAAAAAGCATCCGAAACAGACCACCCTTGCACCAATCCTTGTAACCCCACATTTACCATAGCCAATTCAACTATTGACACATCTTTGGACTATGGGTGAAAATCCATCAGACACAGGGATAATTTGAAAATTACACATAGACAATTACCCAAGGCTGGAATTGAACGCAGGTACCTGGCACTGTGAGGTAGCAGTACTAAGCACTGAGCCACAATGCCATCCCTGGCACTAATGTATGGTTGTTATTTTCTGCCAATTAAAACACGGCGATGTGTTGGAAATGTGAACTTTCCCCGTGTGCTGTGGCTTTACATTTCATTGAGGGTTGAAAATAATTAATGATATTCATGAATTCTCCTCATTCTGTTTCAATGAGTCAAATACTCCATATGCCAACACTAAGTGCATGTCACTTAGAATGTAATACATAGAACATAGAACGTAGAACATAGAACATAGAACAGTACAGCACAGTGCAGGCCCTTCAGCCCAAGATGTTGTGCCAAGCCTTTATCTTAATCTAAGATCAACATAACGTACACACCCCTCAATTTACTGCCATCCATGTGCTTGTCTAGCAGTCATCGAGACATAGAGCTGTATAGCACAAAGTGCTTTTCCAGCACAGAAACAGACCCTTCGGTCCAACTTGTCCATGCCAACCAGATATTCCAACCCAATCTAGTCCCATCTGTCAGCAACCGGCTCATATCCCTCCAAACCCTTCCTATTCATATACCTACCTATTTGCCTTTTAAATGTTGCAATTGTACTAAGCCTCCACCACTTCCTCCGGCAGCTCATGCCATACATATACCAATCTGCATGAAAAGGTTGTCCCTTAAGTCTCTTTTATATCTTTCCCCTCTCACCCTAAACCAATGCCCTTTAGTTCTCAACTCCCCAACCCCAGGGAAGAGACTTTGTCTATGTATTCTATCCATGCCCCTCATGATTTTATAAACCTCTATAAGGTCACCCCTCAGCCTCAGACGCTCCAGAGAAAACAGTTCCAGTCTATTCAACCTCTCCCTATAACTCAAATCCTCCAACCCTGGCAACATCCTCGTAAATCTTTTCTGAACCCTTTCAAGTTTCAGAACATCCTTTCCATAGGAGGAAACCTGAATTGCACGCAATTTTCCAAAAGTGGCCTAACCAATGTCCTGTACTGCCACAACATGACCTCCCAAATCCTGTACTCAATATTCTGACCAATGAAGGAAAGCATACCAAACGCCTTCTTCACTATCCTATCTACCTGAGACTCCACTTTCAAGGAGGCTATGAACCTGCACTCCAAGGTCCCTTTGTTCAGTAACATTCCCTAAGACCTCCATCTGCCACTTCTCAGCCCATCAGACCATCTGATCAAGATCCTGTTGTAATCTGAGTTAACCTTCTTCGCTGTCCACTACACCTCCAATTCTGGTGTCATCTGCAAACTTCCTAACTATATCACTTATGCTCACATCCAAATCATTTATATAAATGACAAACAGTAGTGGATCCAGCATCGATTGTTGTGGCGCTCCACTGGTCACAGGCCTCCAGTCTGAAAAGTGACCCTCCACCACCACCCTCTGTCTTCTACCTTTGAGACAGTTGCGTATCCAAATGGCGAGTTCTCTCTGTATTCCATGAGATCTAACCTTGCTAATCAGTCTCCCATGGGGAACCTTGTCGAACGCCTTACTGAAGTTCATGTAGATCACGTCTACTGTTCTGCCCTCATCAATCCTCTTTGTTACTTCTTCAAAAACCCAATCAAGTTTGTGAGACATGATTTCCCTTGCACAAAGCCACGTTGACTATCCCTAATCAGTCCTTGCCTTTCCAAATACATATACATCCTGTCCCTCAGGATTCCCTCCAACAATTTGCTCACCACTGACGTCAGGCTCACTGCTTATAGTTCCCTGGCTTTTCCTTACCAACTTTCTTAAACAGTGGCACCACGTTAACCAACCTCCAGTCTTTCGGCACGGCAATTGTGATTATCGATGGTCTCAGCAAGAGGCCCAGCAATCACTTCCCTGTTTTCCCACAGAGTTCTCAGGTACACCTGATCAGGTCCTGGGGATCTTTCCACTTCTTTGCATTTCAAGACATCCAGCATTTCCTCCTCTGTAGCATGGACATTTTTCGAGATCTCACCTTTTATTTCCCTCATTCTATATCTTCCATGTCCTTTTCCACGTAAACACCGATACAACATACACGTTTAGGATTTCCTCCATCTCCTGCGGCTCCACACAAAGGCCGCCATGCTGATCTTTGTGGGGCCCTATTCTCTCCCTAGTTACCCTTTTGTTCTTAATGTATTTGTAATAACCCTTTGTATTCTCCTTAACTCTTGCTAAAGCTATCTCATGTCCTCTTTTTTGCCCTCCTGATTTCCCTCTTAAGTGAACTCCTACTGCCTTTATACTCTTCTAAGGATTCACTTGATCTATCCTGTCTATACCTGACATATGCTTCCTTCTTTTTCTTAACCGAATCCTCAATTTCTTTAATCATCCAGCATTCCCTATACCTACCAACCTTTCCTTTCACCCTAACAGCAAGTGTCTCTGGACCCTTGTTTTCTATTCTTGAAGGCTTCCCATTTTCCAGCTGTCCCTTTACCTGTGCATATCTGCCCCCATTCAGCTTTTGAACGTTCTTGCTGAATACCACCAAAATTAGCCTTCCTCCGAATTAGAACTTCAAGTTTTAGATCTGGTCGATCCTTTTCCATCACTGTTTTAAAACTAATAGAATTATGGTCGCTGGCCCCAAAGTGCTCCCCCACTGACACCTTAGTCACCTGCCCTGCCTTATTTCCCGAGAGTAGGTCAAGTTTTGCACCTTAGGCAAAAGTGAGGACTGCAGATGCTGGAAATCAGAGTCTAGATTAGAGTGGTGCTGGAAAAGCACAGCAGGTCAGGCAGCATCCGAGGAGCAGGAAAATCAACATTTTGGGACTGAAGGCAGGGAGCCTCCAGGGTGGAGAGATAAATGGGAGGAGGGTGGGGCTGGGGAGAAGGTAACAAACTGAAGCCAGTCAGTTAAAGCAGTGTTTGGAGAAAACAGTTTCAGAGTCAGAGCCATGAGGAAGGAGTGGGGTGGTGAGGCCCAGTGATGTGAGAGTCTCCAACACAGGTAAAGAAGTCTAGATGAACTTTTCAAACCTGTTCAAGGTGAGATGGGAGGGGATAAGTGAGAGGGGAGTACAGCAATAGTCGGTAATAGAGAATAGGCATCGACACATCTGGGTCCCATTCTGTGCTGTAAATCCTCCTGATTCTAAATGAAGTTTTGAATTCCAGAATGATCTTGGAAAATTGAGCACCACTATCAGAATAAAGCAGGAACTGATATTGTTTGATGCAATTCATTCAAATCTAGTGATCAGTGGAGAAATTAATTGTGTGTGATATAAGTATGGACCTTACCCCCAGATTTAGAAAATAATGGATTTGCAGCTCATGGTGGGCTGAAAGGCCTGATCCTGTATTGTACTGCTCTATAACTCCTATTTAATAGACACAATTCTTCCATAGTATTCTATCTAATGTATTATCGGATTAGAGGGCTCAGTGTTTGAAATATTAAAAAACTGGCATTTCATTTGCATGTTGCTTTCAAATTTTCCACATTTGTGATTCACTGTTAATTTGTTTATTTCCCATAAACATACAGAGTTTGCTTAGAATGATTGTTAGAGTAAATCTGGTATGACCCCCTGCTGTTTCCATTACAGACTCTTATTGCACCAATTAACTCATTATCAGTGATCTGTTGTAAACGCAGCGCTGATTCACCTGTAACTTTTGCAGGGGTTTTCATAGCCTCCTGCCATAACCACTGTATAAAATCAATATAGCTTCGGAAAACTTTATATAAGTTGCTAAAATTGGCATGATCTACTATTTGAAAATGTGTTGCTGGAAAAGCGCAGTAGGTCAGGCAGCATCCAAGGAGGGACTCTCTTGCTCCTTGGATGCTGCCTGACCTGCTGCGCTTTTCCAGCAACACATTTTCAGCTCTGATCTCCAGCATCTGCAGTCCTCACTTTCTCCTAGATGATCTACTATTTCTCAAGTTATGGCTTAAGTTTGTCATAAATCCTGAAGAAGGGTTACACCCGAAACATTGACTTCTCCACCTGATGCTGCCTGGCTTGCTGTGTTCTTTCAGCCTCCTGCCCATCTATAAGTTTTTGACAAGCCAACAGGAATTTTCTCCTGTAGATCACAGAAAGATCTTTGATTCTATTTCTATCCGGTGTCTGCATTGTTCAATCTCAGCATCTGTAAATAAGTTGTTAATGTTTTTTGGGGGGAAAATGACCTGTGTTTCTCATTGCTGTCCAGGGACATTATCAGGAACAGCCTAGTTTTAGCTGTTATAGTCCAAGCTACTAACAATCACCATGGAGAAATAGTGTGGAAATATTTATTCTAATGAGAGATACCTGATATAATGAATAACTTTGAGAAGAAAAGAGGAGATAACAAAATATAGGAATTAAGCACATCATAGAATCATAGAAGATGGCCACTGTGTTAGCTCTCTGTAGGTGCAATTTAAATGGTGATGTCATTCTGAAATGCTGTATAATAATCCAATTCCCTCTAGATGCAGCATATTCCAGATCCCAAGCACTTGCTGCATGAAAATATTTCTTTTTTTCTCATGTCACAGTTGCTTCTTTGTCAATGAACTTAAATCTGTCTTCTCTGGTTCTTGACATTTCCATCATTGAAAAGAAATGTTCTCTGTGTTCTCTGTCGAACCCTTCATGATTTTGGACACTTCCACCAACCTTCTCTTAAAGGAAAACTGTCTGCAATCTATCTACTTAGCTGAAATTCCTCATTCTTGGGACCATTGTGACCATAAGAGGTTGGAGCAGAAAAGGTCTGTTCAGCCCATTGAGTCCATTCTGCCATTCATTGAGACTATGGCTGATCTGATAATCAGCAACATCACTTTCCTGCCTTTTCCTATAACTTTTGATTCCCTTACTGATTAAGAATCTGTCTTAGCCTTGAATATACTCAATGACCCAGCCTCAACAGCTCTCTGCAATAAAGAATTCCACAGATTCACTCATTCTCTGAGAGATGAAGTTTTACCTTGTCTCTGTTTTAACCATGTGAACCCTTATTCTGAAAGTGTGCCGTCTGGTTCAAGGCTCTCCCACAACAGCAAACAATCTTTCCGCATCTATCCTGTCAAGTCCCCTAAGAATCTTGTATGTTTCAATAGTATAATTTCTTATTCTTCAAAATTCCATTGAGTACAAGCCTACTTATCCTCTCCTCATGGGAGAGTCCCTCTGTACCTGGTATCCGTCTCGTGAAAGGGTGGCACCGTGGCTCAGTGGTTAGCACTGTTGCCTCACAGTGTCAGGGACCTAGGTTTGATTCCCACCTCACGTGACTGTCTGGTGAAGTTTGCATATTCTCCCTGTGTCTTGTGGGTTTCCTCTGGGTGTTCTGGTTTCCTCCCATAATCCAAAGATGATCAGGTCAGGTGAATTGGCCATGCTAAATTGCCCGTAGTGTTAGGTGCCTGAGTCAGGGGTAAATGGAGTTGGTGGAAGCAGGCACGTTAGCCATGTTTAAAGTGTATCTTGATTGTCACATGAATGGGAGATGAACAGAGGGATTGAAACGGTATGTGGGCAATAAATAATGGGTCTAAATAAGGATTAGGAATCAGCACAGGCTCGATGGGTCCAAGAGCCGGTTCCTCTGCTGTATTATATTGTTTTGTCCATATCCCTCTTCAGACTCTTTGTGTCATGCTCACCACTTGCTTTCCCACCTATTTTGTGTCATTTTGTGAATGTTTCTAGCACTCCCTCTAATGCCTTCATATTGTTCCCAAAGTTTGGTTTTCCAGAACTGATGCAATACACTTGAGGTGAAACTAATATTTTAAGTAGATTTAACATAACTTACTTATTTTTGAGTCTCCGCCCTGTTGATAAAGCACAGGATGTGTCAGGCTTTATTAACCATGCTCTCAGTCTTTCCTGCCATTTTCCATGATATATGCATATTATACACATGCCCTGCATGATCTTTAGAACTGTACTTTTTATTTATATTGCCTCTCCTTGCCAAAATGAATAGCTTAACTTTTCTCATTCACTTTAATGTGCTGGTCAGCCAACTTGACTCTGTCCTTTTGAAGTCCTACACTGTCCTTGTCACGGTTTCACAATAGTTCTAAGGTTTGTAAGTATTTTTTGCAAATTTTGAAATTGTACCTTGTACATCAAGACTAAGGGTGTTGATAAACAAGACTCCCAAAAATGACCTGTGGAAAACTCCATTCCAAATCTTTTGCATTATTCGACATCTGAACATTTTGTAATATTGCATTTCTGCTAGGGAGACACAAATAAAATCTGTTCAATCCTGTTCTCTTGCAGGTGAGCATGTCTTATACAATGTAATACACATTATTCTTCCAATTCAAAAACATTTGTTAATTGGTTTTCTATTCTTTGTCACTCAACTGAGCTCATACTTTATTTCAAGTCCTTGTATTAAACTTTATCAGCTGTCTTTTAATTCCATCCACACCAGATCAACGATCATCAACTCTCCTTTAACCTCATGAAAAAACATAACCAAGGTAGTTAAATAGGATTTGTCCTTGAGTAATCTATTCCGGATTTGAATTGAATTGAATTGAATTTATTGTCACATGTACCGAGGCACAGTGAAAAGCTTTCTCTTGCGAGCAATGCAGACAGGTCACATAGCTAAATAGCAGAGATAGTAAATAATAAGTAAACAGCAGCAAAAACAAAAACACAGGTACAGACGAATGCTAAGAGTTTGTCCTAAATTTGTCTTCTAGAAATCTCCCAATCATTTAGATTAAACTGATTGTCCTATTGTCACCAGCATTATATTTAAACTTTTTTTTAAAACAAGGGCCTTAGCTTTTTCAATTCTCCAGTCCTCTAACATTACCTCCCCCCACCCCACCCCTGAGTCGAGGGAAAGCTGAAAAATAATGACAGTGCCTCTACAATATACACTCTTGTTTCCCTCAGTACCCCTTTGATGCTTGAAAGACCTCGTTCTGTCACTGAGATCAATGTATGGGAATCAACATTTCCCTAACTGTTTACTGTAAGTTGAGCCGAATTGTAGAGACTGGAAAAATTGTGCCATTGCAGTATATAAGTTGATTTTCTGGAATTTTCACTATTCTTGCATTCAAGTTGTAGCAATCAATTTGAAGAACAGTTGGAGAAATCCACACTCAAGGTAGTGTTTGCTAAATATGATTTATTATGCTGGGGGTAGGGTAAGGGAAACTGATTGTTGCAAGAGACAAAGTTATTATTCCGCATGCTGAGGTAAAATAACAGCATGAACATTTTTCTTGAATGTGGCCATGAGCATTCATTTGTTGGGAGTTCTCACTCCACGTTTTTGGTCATGACTCAGCCTACTGGTAGAGGAATTATTCTATCTCTCAGCCCCCTTCCCACCTATCAGTTGATGTACACTATTCTCCACATAGTCAAAAAGTCTGGTGCTGGAAAAGCACAGCATCCGAGGAACAGGAGAATCAACATTTCGGGCATATGCCCTTCATCAGGAATATGGGAGCTGGAAAGGGGGCTGAGAGATAAATAGGAGGGTGGGGGTTGGGCTGGGAGGAAGGTAGTTGAGGAAAGTGATAGGTAGATGCAGTTGGGGGTGATAGTGAGAGGTCGGAGGGAACGTTGGATCGGCTAGGTGGGAAGGAAGATGGTCAGGTGGGACAGTTCAAGAGGGCAGTGCCAAGTTGGAGGGTTGGATCTAGAATGTGGGGAGATGAGGAAACTGGTGAAGTCGACGCTGATGCCATGTGGTTGGAGGGTCCCAAGGCGGAAGATGAGGTGTTCTTCCTCCAGGCTTCGGGTGGCTTGGATTTGACAGTGGACAAGGCCCAGGACTTGCATGTTTGCTTCTCTCCCCTCGCTCCACCTCATCCCAGATCCAACTCACCAACTCAGCATCGCCTTTTTGATCAGTCCCACCTGTCCATCTTCCTTCCCACCTATCTGCTCCACCCTCCTCTCTGACCACTCACTATCACCCCCCCAATCAGCATCTACCTATCACCTTCCCAACTACCTTCACCCCATCCAGACCCCCACCCTTTGATTATTCTCTCAGCCCCTTCCCTCCCAACTCATTCCTGATGAAGGGCCTGTGACTAAAATGTCGATTCTCCTGCTCCTTTTATGTTGCCTGACCTGCTGTGCTTTTCCAGTGTCACATTTATTGACTCTGATCTTCAGCATCTGCAGTCCTCACTTTCTATCATTCTCCACATGGGCTTACTTGGATTGAAACAGGAGAACTACTGAGTTAAAATAAGCCCTTTTTAAAAATTGAGACTGGCTGTGTAAAGCAAGGGTCAAGCAGAACATGGTTCTTTTCTAGGGAGAGAAAGCCTTGACAAATCCCAACAAGCGGCATGGTGGCACAGTGGTTAGCACTGCTGCCTCACAGCACCTGAGACCCGGGTTCAATCCCTGACTCAGGCGACTGTCTGTGTGGAGTTTGCATGTTCTCCCTGTGTCTGCGTGGGTTTCCTCCGGGTGCTCCGGTTTCCTCCCACAGTCCAAAGATGTGCGGGTCAGGTGAATTGGCCATGCTAAATTGCCCGTAGTGATAGCTAAGGGGTAAATGTAGGGGTATGAGTGGGTGGCGGGTCGGTGTGGACCTGTTGGGCCGAAGGGCCTGTTTCCACACTGTAAGTAATCTAATCTAAGTGATGCCAGAATTTCAGGTCCAGTCATGCACCCTTAATGATGCTTGTGTGCAGCTGCCCTATACTATCATGTAATTATGTAAATAATCTCAAAAGCACAATTGTGTCACTTGCACATGAGTTTGCAATGAAAATGATGCCCAACTTTCTGTATCATCCTCTAACTTTGTAATAAAAAGGTTTATGGTTAATCTTTATTTCTTGAAGGTGGTGGGCCTTTAAAATTGAGGATACAATACAGTGAAATGCATCACAGTTGCTAAAATCAGATTAGATTACTTAGTGTGTGGAATTGTGTAACATACTGCATATAATAAATCTGACATATAAAAATGGCGAAAAAGGTGATAATTGTTTGATTCAATCAATCAGTTAAAGAGGGAGGTTAATAGAGACACTGGTACCTTGACTATAATTTCCTCTGCACCACATTAACCAATATTTGTTACAAACTCATACTTAATCCACTGAAGGTAAATCACAGATTATAAATGGTGTGAACTCTGATTGTATTAAAATTTCTCCTCTCCTGACCTTGCTGCAGTTTCAAGAGAAAAATGGGAAATTGAACTTTATGACTCCTAATGCACATATCTGTAGTGATTGGAACGTTTATATTCCTTCAAACCATCATAAGATAAAATAAACATAATTTTTGTGGACATTTTTGCCATTTTGTTCAGGTTACTTCTTCTAATTATTATTATCTACATAAAATTATTTTGCTGACTGAAGCTGTGATCCTTTTCCTATACATATTCCACTTTCTTTGTGTATTTTTCTAAGTGATTTGAAGCATTAATGCTTCTTCTCCCCACGGATGCTGCCAAACCTGCTGAGTTTCTCTGTGTTTGTTTGAGAGGGTTACAGGATATGTGCAATGATTACGGGATTTCACACCTTGCAGACAAATCTCTGGTTAATGCATGCATTGTAAATTGATACATCCTATCCTGGTGTGCATTCCTTAGTGCTGGGTCTCTTTGTGTTGCTCATGGAGACCCTGACAGTGTGCATTTCATAATGGTGGTGTCCTTTGTATTTTAGACAACATCCACCCACCCAAGCAGGACAATTGTCTTATCCCCAGGTTAAGTGATCTCTTTGACAATACCAATGGATTTCTTTTTCCTTTTCGTGTAGGAAAGGTGCTTCACTCGATCCATGTATTGTATGGGTCCTATCATTTGTAAATATTCCAGTCATGATGTCCCTTTGTATATGTATTAGGGTGATTATCTTCTTTCCTAATATGTTTGTTGTAGCTAGTCTATTCCAATGGTAAATGATTTAATTGTAATAGACACATTGAGGTGAGTGATGAAATCAAAACAGAAATTGCTGGAGAAACACTGGCAGCATCTGTGGGAAGAAGGCAGAGTTAATGTTTTGAGGCTGTTGGCTCTTCATCAGAACTGGTGGTAGCTGGGAAGAACTTATGCTAAAGTCAAACTTGGGGGAGGGGGTTGGTGGTGAAGATGAGAGGTGAACAGATAGGTAGAGATGTAGTCCAGAGTGAGAAACAGTATGAAAGGGAAATTTGGTTTATTTCAGTGGAAAATGATAGCTGAAGTTTGGTTCTCAGAACTCTCACTGAAATAACTCCATGAAGGCCAGTATCCCGTCACCAAGTCACCCTTTATTGACATATACACAGTAGATGACACTGAACCAGCTAGTTCAGAGCCAGCTGTCAGAGTGAACAGAACCTCTGATGCTCCTGTCTATATCTGTCAGACAGGACACCCCCAATCATGTCTCATATTCTATGAGGAACAAAGGGTCACTGGAATGTTAACTCTGATTTCTGTTCACAGAACTGCTGAGCTTTTCCAGCAACTTCTGTTTTTGTTCCTGTTTTGCAGCATCCACAGTTGTACAGTCATAGAATCATAGAGAAGCACAGCCCTTCGGTCCAACTCATACATGCTGACCAGATATCTCAACCCAATCTAGTCTCACCTGCCAGCATCCTACCCATACTCCTCTAAGCCCTTCTTATTCATAGACCCATCCAGATGCTTTTTAAATGTTGTAATTATACCAGTTCCCACCACTTCCTCTGGCAGCTCATTCCATGCACACACCACGCTTTGCATGAAAATGTTATCTGTTAGGTCCCTTTTATATTTTTCCCTCTCACCATAAACCTATGCCTTCTCATTCTAGACTCCCCTACCCTAGAGAAAAGACATTGTCTATTTACCCAATCCATTCCGCTCATGATTTTATGAACCTCTGTAAGCTTTTCCCTCAGCCTCCGACACTCCAGGGAAAACAGCCCCAGTCTATTCAGCCTCTCTCTATAGCTCAAATCCTCCAACCACGGCAACATCCTTGTAAATCTTTTCTGAACCATTTTCAAGTTTCACAACATCCTTCAGATAGGAGGGAGACCAGAATCTTTCAGTTCATATTCTGAAGTCCCCCTGGCTGACCTCATTTCAATCACTGCACCCAACCCCTTCATTCCATGATGTTAAGTCCCTTGATCAGGCAATCAGTATTTTTGAATGAAAGCCTCCTGTAGGAAACACTAAACAAAACCTGACAAGATTTGATTGATATGATCTTAACATGGTGATCTCCCCAGCTGTTGGCTGGGTTAATGCCAGTGGAGGTAATGTGGGCTGCAAAAATGAATTTGCATAGCCCACTTATGTCATCAATTGGCACTGGAGTGGATAGGTCCTCCGTAGGCCTACCTGTCACAGACTTAATCAGGATGGTGATGGGAAGCCAGTGTGGTCTCCATTTCCATCCTTCTACCTTATTAAGTTGACCCTCATCACCAAACTCACCATGGTGGTGGGAACAAGATTCTGACTACTTGTTTTTCAAAAAGCTTACAATAGAACATACCCTAAATTAGAGATAACCCGACATGCAACTGGGGATTTTAAAAGATCACGGAGTCAAGTTTTTGCCTGAATTACTTTCAACTGAAGCTGTAAGTAAGGAATCAATATTGGCAGAAACAAAAGCAGACATTGCTGGAAAAGCTCAGCAGGTCTGGCGGCAGCCATGAAGAGAAATCAAAATTAATGTCTAAGGTCTGGTGACTCTCTTTGATTTTTAACTTTGATTTCTCTCCACAGATGCTGTCAGACCTGCTGAGGTTATCCAGCAACTTCTGTTTTTTTTTGCTGATTTACAGAATCCGCAGTTCTTTCAGTTTGTAATCAATGTTGTCAGTGTCAGCAAAAATCTACCGTTTTGATGATACAGCAAACATTTTTTAAAAAGTCAGTGCGACTTTCTCTTTCTCAGTGAATTTCCCTCTTGCTTCTTTTCTTTCTTTCCTTTTTTCCAAGATTGTAAGCCATTTTCATGATTTTGAGCACTGAACGTACAGACTCTGGACTTACAGGCAGGATTTTGTTTTTGAGAATATGTGAATAGAGAATTTGTAGTGATCCTGCTGAAGTTACAGCAGTAGATGGAGGGAGAACAGTGTCGAGGTTATTCCGAGCCATTTAGTTTCCTGCTGCTGCTCAATCCACCTCTCAATATAAGCAGACCAGATGTGGCACAATATAGAGAAGCACACAGTATGGAACTCATTTCATTCTAACAAACAAAGGATATTTAAAATGTGCTGAGGTTCCTCATGACTGAACTTGAGAATCAAGTGGAAACATTTCCTAGGGTTAGCCACAAGATTCTCTTAATGGCTCATTGAGGCCCAACAAACTGTGCAAACATCCATTTGCCATAAGTAAAACCTCAGCCTTGGGCATCAGCAGACCACTCAAATCTTGATGACCAAAAGCAATCTGTTTAAACAATGTGTTTTAGCCAAGACCATTGAATTAGTTCAGTTTTTCTAACTGATGCATCAGTGGACCGTGGAAGCCAACAACACAGACTAGTTGTTCATGTCCGTAGTCTGACCCTCAGGGCAAGAGCAAGGCAACCCCAGCAATGGTCTTTTTAAAGCACTGATCAAATGCTTGATGTAAACCTGAAGCCACTGCTGAGGGAAATGTCGCTCCATTAGCAAATGGAAGTTTACATGACAATAAGTAACTGATTGAAATAGCTTAATGCTGTTTACAGAAGTGATTTTTAGCAGACAAGTGATCCTCTTGTATTACATTATTAAAACAAGCTTCCAGGAGAGGGGGAGGGGAAACTGAGAGAAATAAAGACTGCACAGTCATTGCTAGTCTGGGAACTCCAGTAAAATAGAAATGGATTCCAAATCAGAGGAATTCAATTTTAAATGCTTTTTGCGTGAAAGGCTTTATAGATGAGACTTACCAGATCTTGGGCACGTTGATAGCTCGAGTTTGTTATAACATCTGCATATTTGACTAGGGTGAGGTAAGGCAATGATTTATTTAGTTAATATACACATCATTATACAGATAAACATTAACTTGGAGAACCTCTGACCATCTTGTTCCCAAGAGGGAGGTAAAGCATCAGAGTGGAATGTAGTGCACAAAACTTACAAGGTATCTGTATCAATAAGAAGGCAAATGACAAGAAGATCTGTTTCCTCAGGTGAGTAAAAAAAAATCTCTGGTGATTATAATCCATGCTCTTTTCTGCTTATGCTTGGTGAGGAACTACTTTGAATTTTTGGCGCAGAAACAGGCTAGTGTTTATGCCTGAACCATCAGTCTTCCCCCACTACTTCATCTAACCTTACAAGTATATTCCACTTTTTTTAAAAATATAGAATCCCTACAGTGTGGAAACAAGCCCTTCGGCCCACTAGGTCCACATCGAACCTCTGAGGAGTAACCCACCCAAACCCATTCCCCTATATTTACTCCTGACTAATGCACCTAAGCTAGGCATCCCTGAACACTTATGGGCAATTTATGATGGCTAATTCACCTAACCTGTATATCTTTGGATTGTGGAAGAAACCAGAGCACCCAGAGGAAACCCGTGCAGACACAGAGAGAATGTGTAAACTCCACACAGTCTCCCAAGGTTGGAATCAAATCTGGGTCCCTGACACTGTGAGTTACAGTGCTAACCACTGAGCCACCATGCCGCCCCATCCATTCTATCCTCCCTCATGTATTCATTGAAATTCATTTACATGTATTTGTACCATTGTTACAATGACACTGTGTGGTAATGAATTCTCTATTCTCAGCACCTTCTGGGTGATGAAAGTACACTTACATTCTTTATTTTTTTAAGTAAGCTCTTGTATTTGAACTTTCTGCGCATTTATCCTATCAATCCTCATTAGGATTTTAAAGACCTTGACTTGCACTTGATATTTTTCTGGAGAAAAGAGAAACAACTCGTCAGAACTATACAGCAATACACCACATGCTGCCATAGCATCTGCACCACAAAATTTATAGATCTTTATTTCAGTTTCGGCCTCAGGGAAAATCATAGTTGAGTCATATAGCACTAAAACAGATCCTTTGGTCCGATTCACGCGTGTTGATCAGACATCCCAATCTGACCTAGTCCCATTTGTCAACATGTCTCTCTAAACCCTTGCTATTCATATACCCATCCAGAAGCTTTTTAAATATTGCAATTGTACCCATCTCCACAACTCCCTTTGGCAGCTCGTTCCATACATGCACCACCCTCTGCTTGAAAAAGTTACTCCTCAGTTCCTTCCCCCTCTGCCATCCAGTTTTGGACTCTCCCACCTCTTAATCAGTGGGGATCTCAGATAGAATTAGAATTCGGTTTTATTGCCATATGTACTTAAGTAGAGGGTGTAGGAGTCCAGAGAAAAGTGCACAAAGGGTTACTGTGATACGAGTTTACAAATTACTGGATTATCCTTTGTTTTCCATCTCAGTTTGTATGCAAGTATGTGTGGTATTTGGGAGGTAGGATGTTTCTGCCACTGTACACATTCCTTTGATTTAGGGTTTTATTAGCTTGCTGTGGGAGAGATTGGGTGTTATTGAATCTTAATAAGAAGAGGCTGTAGTCTAACAAAATTTGACTTTATTACACAGTAGTCATTAGATGCATGTTACAGTAATTTGTTAAGTATTGTTATTAAGGTTATGAGGAAACCTGTGGATATAGGTCTGCACTTCATGTGATCCTGCCTTATCTCCACCTAAATGGCCTGACATCACCAGATAAGATGGTGCTTAATGCAGTTTCCAACATTAACCCTTTCAGAACCAGTACTTTGTACACCAGTATTTAATTATAAATCTATTATTTATTTGAGCCATATAATGACATCAGTGTTCTGCTGCAAGTTGTTTGTGCTTCTGTTTGAATGTGGCTCCATTTTAACCTTGACTGGAAACAGCACGGGATGAATCTCTTTCCTAGGGCTCCCTTCAGCTGTGTCAGGATGCTATCAATTGAGCTTTGTGAGATCATCTGCACTGCCCATATCAGCCTCGATCGGATCAGATTAGCCTGACACAGACATTTCTTAAAAGAACTGCCAGTGAAAGTTCCCTTATCCTTCAGTACTTTGACTGTATGGTTTTCAGTATCCTGGAATTCAGCAAGATTCAGCTGCAGCATCCATCTTGTAACATCAAGGCCAGGATCTCTGCAGTGTTTACGAAGTGTACACAATTTAACTCTGTATGCAAATAAATAGATTTGGAGTGAGTTAAATACTTGACCAAGATGCATGTGAGTAATGCAAACAAGGGGTAGTTTTCAATGCTGGCAATGGGGTTTCACTTGGCGGCTGTGGAGCTGGTAAGAGTTCAGCATCACTTCCTTTCAGGTCATCACTTAGGTGATCAGTGGCAAGTCTTTCCTGGGATTAAGAACCCCCTGGAGGTGGGATCTGAATCTGACAACCAATCAGAAGCCAGCAACTTATCACAAGCAATAACAGGAGCAATTGGAGTCATCGGGATGTACAGCATGGAAACAGACTCTTTGGTCCAACTTGTCCATGCTGACCAGATATCTTAAATTAATCTAGTCCCATTTGCCAGCACTTGGCCCATATCCCTCTAATCCTTCCTATTCATATATCCATTCAGATGCCTTTTAAATGTTGTAATTGTACCAGCACCATCTCCCTCAACAGCTCATTCCATACATGCACCATCCTTTGCGTGAAAAAGTTGTCCATTAGGTCCCTTTTAAATCTTTCCCCTCTCACCCTAAACCTATGCCCTCTAGTTCTGGACTTCAATAGATTGCAAAGATCCATGATTTCTGAAGGATGCCAGAGCAAAGACAATTGAGGGAGTGTTGTGGATCAAGGGTGGTGGGGGTAGTTGCGCGGGCAATGAAAGCTTGTGCGGCTCTGAGCAGCCCTCCCTGCCCATCCTGTGTTCCTCAAGCTGCTACTGTGAGTCTTTGAATGTTCAAATCCTCCGTGGAACTTGCAAACAAACCTGACCAACTTTGCTTTCCCGGTTTTTCCATATGCTGTCTGCTTTTCCCACTGCTTGTTCAATGCTGGCGGTGGTGGTATGAGGGCCTTAAGTAGGAATTAATTGCTCACATAAGGGCCTCAATATATGATGGCACAGGAAACCCATCTCTGAAACTACTTTCTTGGACTTAATGGGGCAGAGGTAAAAAGCTGGGATCTCCACCTAACACCCTCCTGCCTGATTAAATGCCCTTGCTTCCAAACTCTTGTACATTGCACCCAAAGGTTCACGTTTGATGTTACATTGTGGTGTTCAGGTGATCTTAGTGAAGATGGTGGAGAATGTTCTTCAATTGGCTTAAGTAGTCCAGGGCAGGATAATTGGACAGAATTCCTGCTCCTTTCCACCAAAATAAGCAGATTATGCTGTGTTGACATTCAGTTACGATGCTATAGGGTTTGGTTCTAATGGTGTTTATGGCTCAATAGCCTGCCAAATTTTGCTGTATTTTTAATGCTCATTTGAATGAGTTATTAGAAGATGACAGTGCTTAAGGCATTGCACCCAATCAATACTTTCAGAAAGAAGAGGAAGTTGGCAAGAAAATACTTGTCCCTGATGTTAGTGCCATGCTACTAATTAGAAATGAAAGAAAATCCTACAAGATGGATATGGGCATCCTATTGATCTGACCACCATAATGTAAAGTGGGCCTCTTATGAGACTGAAGACTGAGTCTCTGATGCTCAGGTCCCAGTTAGTGACACTAGTATACCCATCCTTGCACCTGTGATTACATCTTTTTTTTGTTCTATCAATTTATTCACTATGTAATCCAGCAATTTATGAGCATTGTAACTTTCACAAAAATGACAATTCCAAATTATGAAGAAGGGTCACTTACCCTGAAATGTGGACTCTGCTTTCTCCCTACAGATGCTGCCAGACCTGCTAAGCTCTTCAGCACTTTCTGTGTTTGTTCCAAAGGGTTGCTAGATTTGAGTGTTCCAAAATAATACTTACATTCAGTACTGCCTACAAATAAGGGCGGACTTGTTGTGAAACATTCCAATAAGTTATTAACAACAATTCAAGGGCCATTGATTAGTCAGTTTTAGGCTGCTGGATGAGCACAGCCTGAGAAGAAGATTGCGACATTTTGAGATGTTAGTCAGTCAGGTACCTAGGAGCAGGGAGAAGAGGCTTCATTCCCAGAAAGGTGCTGGATAGCAGGTTCTGAACTGTGAGGATTCTGGAAATGTCTGGGAAGCCAAGAGGTGCAGCTAAGTGTTGAGGCTAGAGTTCAAGAAAGGCTCTGTGAGATGTGAAAGCTTCAATGAAGATGTGTAGCATGCAAAGTTCATTAGTAACAAGGGTGAATGAAGCCCACATCAATACTTGCTTGTGGAGCTGCAAAAAGTTAAAGCTCATTGAAATGCAGATATAGTACCATCTTGGTGAAGTTAGCTCCTTAGCAAAACTGGAAATAATAGGTATCAAGGGACAACTCTCCTGGTTGTGGTCACACCTTGCACATAGGTAGTTGTTAGTGTTCAGTGATCTCAGCTCCAGGACATCTTTGCAGATGTTCCTCAGGGTAATGTCCTAGTTATATCCAGTTATCTTTAGCTGCTTCTTCAATGACCTTTCCTTCATCATAAGATTAGAAGTGGGAATATTTGCCGATGATTGCATAATGTTCAGCACCATTTGTGACTTCTCAGATACTGCAGCAGTCTTTGTCCAAATGTAACAAGCTCTGGACAATATCCAGGCTTGGGCTAACAAGTTACAAGTAACGTTCAGACCACACAAATGCCAGGTAATGACCATCTCCAATAAGAGACAATCTAACTCTGGTCCTTGACATTCAACAGTGTTACCATCACTGACTCCCCCAGTCAACATCCTGGGGTTACCATTGACCAGAAACTCAACTGGATTCACCAAATAAACACAGTGGCTACAAGGGAAGGTTAGAGGCTAGGAATACTGAGGCGAGTAATACACCTCCTGACTCGCCAAAGCCTGTCCACCATCTACAATGCACAAGCCAGGAGTGTGATGGAATGCTCCTCATTTGCCTGGATGAGTGCACTTCCAACAATAATCAAGGAGCTTGACACCATCCAGGACAAAGCAGCCCGCCTGATTGACGCTGCACCCACAAATATCCACCACTAAAGTTCAGGAGCAGCAGTGTGTACTGTCTATAAGATACACTGCAGGAATTCAGTGAAGATCCTTAGACAGCGATGGCCACATCCCATGAATGAAGTTTTAAAAAGCTAGACTTATTCTTGCATGTCGGCACTGATTTTTTAGCTTCAAAACTCCAGGGAGCACAATCACAGGAAAGGTGAGTAAAGTTCCAAAATGTGAGCACATAGGTCATCGAAATCTATAGCACGGAAATCATTCTTTTGACCCAATTCATCCATGCTGACCAGATATTCTAAATTACTCAGGTATGGCCAGCATTTGGCCCATATCCCTTTAAGCCTGTTCTTATTCATATACCCATTCCCCAGATGCCTTTTAAATGTTACAATTGTACCAGCCTCCACCACCTCCTTTGGCAGTTCATTCCATACACACACCACCCTCAGTGTGAAAAATTTGCCCCTTAGCTCCCTTTTAAATCTTTCCACTCCCACCTAAAATATATGCCCTCTAGTTTTGGACTCCCCTACCTGAGGGAAAAGATATTGACTATTCACCCTATTCATGCCCCTCATGATTTTAAAAACTTTTGAAGACCCACAGTATCACTTAAGTTTGGAAGTCAGGACAAGTTGCTGAGGAATCTGTGAGATCAGTTTTGACTACATTTGTTATTCGATGTGCATTATGGAGTGTTTGACCTCAGGTCAATTCTAAATAGATGTTAGAATATAAAATGTGTCAACAGATTGCATTATTGTTCTAACTTTGTTCATTGTTTGGGTTAAAACTTGGAATCTTGTGGCTTTCTTTGGCCTAAGTATCTGAAGATCTCATCTTTTCTAGTTTTTAAAGAAAGTCACTGGTCCCTAGCCAGATTGTTTTATAACTTTGGTGGTCAACATTATAGTACACCCCAGAAGGTGAAATCTAACACTTGTTAGGTCAGCCACGGTGTGAATCCACAGAGTGAGCTGCATTGTTGGCATGCTGAGAGTAAGCCCGAGCTTTAAATCAATAGGAATGGGAGATGGGAGGGTGCAGCTCTTAATTTTAGTTACAGAAGTGAGAAAGATAACTTCAACTTGCAATTGTAATGCAAATAAATGCAAATTAGGCGTATCTGTGGCATTGTAACTATTATGCGAAAAACACTGAAGAGAATAAAGAAAAGTGAAGGAGAAAATAAAATAATAACATGAATACACAAAGTTAAAGAATCCAGAAATGATTCAGAGTATTGTCCTGATGTAGCTAGTCAGTTATTCTAATTACAAATGATACATTGAAAATTACAAATTATGTGCTGCATGTATTTGAATTCAATTCATTTAATTGCAAGGATTATCAACTGTCTATTTTATTGTTACTCACTACTGATGTGGTACATCACCAATTAAATAAAATGCAGGCCTCCACTAACCCTTTGTCTCGCCCAGAAAGACTTTTCCAATTAAGGAATTCACTAGAGTGAATTTTCAGTTTAGGATAAATTTAGAAATATGCTTATTTTATTTTGTAAGCCTTCACATTAATTACAGCTCCAGTATTGTGCTTTATCAATGTATAAACTGAAAATGATAAACTAGAAAGAAGATGGTGAAATTTGGTTCAGGCATGCAAAACTTTTAATTGAAGGGACCAAACTAAGATGGCATTAAAATAATTCCAGTTTAGTGTTCAGGCATTTACTTTCAAATTACAAACACATTTCTTCATTTGTCATAAGAAGGAATGTTATGATAAGTGCATTTTCGAACTTTAACTTAGAAAGGTCAATTTAGATTGGAAGAGCAATCATTAATAGTGCTGCTACAAAGATTTCATCCTCTGCTGTCATGGCCTTCCTCAATTCCTGTAATTATTTGTGTCTCATTAACCATGGAATATATCTAATGATGACTTTATTATTCTAGGTGTAGCATAAACACTTGTATCAATTTATGGCATAGGTCCAGCTTTGCTTATTGAACTTCCCCGAATCAATGCTAACCATACGTCAGCTGCTAGATGCATGTGTGACCAACAGTTTGGCAAATGATCCCTTTTCTGGGAAAAGACAAAAAGGTTGAGAAAAGAGATGACTTTAGCTATTAATGACAGTGCAGTCCCTATGCTTCAGGTACAATGGAAGTTGATGGCATATGCTGACTAGGAGTCTATGAATCAATGACAGGTCAGCTTGCAGGAACTGAAATAAAATACTTAGATAATCTATATGCTAATACCCTTGCTGATTTCTCTGGCATGTATTCCTCACAGCACCAGGGAGTCCACCCTTGAGCAAAATGGAGAGTTTGCACATTCTCTCGGTTCCTTCATGAGTTTCCTCCAGTGCTCCAATTTCCTTCCATAATCCAAAGATGTGCAGGTTAGGTGGATTGGCCATGTTAATTTCTAGTAGTGCCCAGGGATGTGCAGGCTGCATGGATTAGCCTTGGAAAATGCAGGGTTAGAGGGACAGGGCGGGGGAGGTGGTGGGTTTGGGTGAGATGTTGTTTGGAAGGTCGGCGTGAACTCGATGGGCTGAATGGCCTGTTTCCACACTGTAGGGATTCTATGATTTTTAAACATTGTAACCTCAAAGTACTATACTGCAGGGGTTTCAAAACTGATATTGTTAATTATAACTTGACTTCCTAATGAGAAAAATGATTTGGAGATGCTGGTGTTGGACTGGGGTGTACAAAGTTAAAAATCACACAATATCAGGCTACAGTCCAATAGGTTTAATTGGAAGCACTAGCTTTCAGAGCACTGCTCCTTCATCAGGTTGTGTTGTGTGATTTTTAACTTAATTAGAAAAAGGATGACATACCATGCCATTTCACCTCACATCAGGAATTCAGTACCTAGTCCATATTTGCATCAGTTATCTCAGCAGAACAATATTTAAGCATTTGTGAGTAACTTAGTGCCCAGGAAGTGTTGATAGTCCTATCAACATGACCTTGTATCACTTTGGTGATAATCAAGAAAAGACTCATGGGATGGACATTGGTCAGATGTTTCTCATTCATCTGTGATTCTAATTTAAACCTTCCCCAACAGTCGTAGCAAATAGGACATCAGTCCAGCTCCTGGTCGGATACAACTGTTTGTCCTGATCCCATCTTTTCCAAAGCCAGTCTCAATGTCTCAGGAATCTGAAATCTTCCCCCTACACCATTCCTCCGGTCATTCATCGCATGGTATTGGCAGTAATCCTGACCTTTTGAGGTCCTACCCTTGAGTTTGTGTCTTAACTCCCTCTATTCAGATTGCAGGACTTCACCCCTTTTAAAATCTATTTTGTTGATACTAATATGTACCATGACCATTGGCTGTTTACCTTCCTCCTTCAGAATGCTCTGCAGTCTTTCTGAAATATTCTTGACCTTGACAACAGGGAGACAACATGTCATTCTGGAATCTCGTTTATGACGCTGATCTTCAGTATAATCAAAGAAGAGATAAAAATTAACTGAAAGACCGTAGACCAGTATCACTCACCAGTGTCATTATCAAGGATGTTCATGGAATACTCTTGTCCAAATATCACAACAATGGAATCGGGGGACACTATTAAATTGGATTCAGTGAATCCTGACCAATGAAGAAAGAGTGGTGTATGATGATGAATCAACCTCTTCAAGGAATACTTTCTCCAAGTTGGCTCCTCTGCAATATATGAGTGAACTTCCCAAAAAGCTTTTAAAAAAACACAATGTGACTGTCTCCTCCCTGATATCTTGGAGACCAGAACCAAGGACCAATCAGCGCGGGAACAAGACTTGACTCCATGATGACCTGACATTGAGGAAGCATGTGGCATGGTGGCTCAGTGGTTAGCACTACTGCCTCACAGCACCAGGGACCTGGGTTTGATTCCAGCACTGGGTGACTGTCTGTGTAGAGTTTGCACATTCTCCCTGTGTCTGCGTGGGTTGTCCAGTTTCCTCCCACAGTCCAAAGATGTGCAGGTTAGGTGAATTGGTCATTCTAAATTGCCCATAGTGTTCAGAGATATGTAGGTGAGGTGCATTAGTCAGGGGAACTGTAGAGTAATAGTAGGTGAATGGGTCTGGCTGGGGTATTCTTTGGAGGATCATTGTGGACTTGATGGGCCAAATAGCCTTTTTCCACACTGTAGGACTCTATGTTCTATGAAGGCTTGACCACAGGTCCCCTGGAATGCTCAAGGTCATGACAGGTACCCAGGACCCCATTAGAAGCATATGCTTACCTTCCAGAGGAAGGACCTGAGGGGTAAGTTTATCATGCAGAGGGTGGTGAGTAGATGGAACAAGTTGCCAGAGGAAGTGATAAAGGCAGGTACAATCACAACATTTAAAAGGCATCTGGATGGATACATGAATAGGAAGTGTTTAGAGAGATAGGAAACAAGTCCTGGCAAATGGGACTAGGTCAGATTGGGATGTCTGGTTGATACGAATGAGTAGTACAGAAAGAGCTGTTTCCATGCTGTATGGCTCTATGGCTCTATAAGGTGAGAAGTGGAGCAGTCAGCTGATGATTGCACAATGAATTGAGTTGAATTGAATTGAATTGAGTTTATTGTCCCGTATACCGAAAAGATTTGTCTCGTGAGCAATGCAGGCAGATCACACAGTTAAGTAGATAGATAGTAAATAATAGGTAAGCAGCAGCAAAATCAAAAGCCGAGGTATAGGTGAATGTTCAGTATTGTTCAGTCTACTCTCAATCATCAGTAAAGTGATAGAAGATATCATCACCGGTAGCATCAAACAGCACTTGCTTAGCAACCTGCTCAGTGACAGTTAGTTTGGGTTCTGCCAGGGCCACTCAGCTCTTGACCTCATTATAGCTTTGGCTCAAGCATATACAAAAGAGCTGAATTGCAAAGGTGAGATGACAGAGACTATCCTTGACATGAAGGCTGCATTTAACCAAGTGTGGCATCAAGGAGTTCTAGCGAATATGATCTCAATGCCCCATATCCATCTAAGCCCTTCCTATCCATATACTTATTCTGATACCTTTTAAATGGTGTAATTGTACCGACCTCCATCACTTCCTCTGGAAGCTCATTCAGTACACAGACCACCATCTGCGTGAAAAAGTTGCCCCTTGGGTCCCTTTTAAATCTTTTTCAACTCAGCTTAACCATAAGACCATATGACATAGGAGTGGAAGTATGGCCATTCGGACCATCGAGTCCACTCCGCCATTCAATCATGGCTGATGGGCATTTCAACTCCACTTACCAGCATTCTCCCCGTAGCCCTTAATTCCTTGTGGCATCAAGAATTTATCAATCTCTGCCTTGAAGACATTTAGCATCCCGGCCTCCACTGCACTCTGCGGCAATGAATTCCACAGGCCCACCACTCTCTGGCTGAAGAAATGTCTCCGCATTTCTGTTCTGAATTGACCCCCTCTAATTCTAAGGCTGTGTCCAAGGGTCCTAGTCTCCTCGCCTAACGGAAACAATTTCCTTGCGTCCACCCTTTCCAAGCCATGTATTATCTTGTACATCTCTATTAAGTCTCCCCTTAATCTTCTAAACTCCAATGAATACAATCCCAGGATTCTCAGCCGTTCCTCATATGTTAGACCTACCATTCCAGGGATCATCCGTGTGAATCTCCACTGGACACGTTCCAGTGCCAGTATGTCCTTCCTGAGGTGTGGGGACCAAAACTGGACACAGTACTCCAAATGGGGCCTAACCAGAGCTTTATAAAGTCTCAGTAGCACATCTCTGCTTTTATATTCCAACCCTCTTGAGATAAGTGACAACATTGCATTCGCTTTCTTAGTCATGGACTCAACCTGCATGTTTACCTTTAGAGAATCCTGACTAGCACTCCCAGATCCCTTTGTACTTTGGCTTTACAAATTTTCTCACCATTTAGAAAGTAGTCTATGCTTTTATTCTTTTTGCCAAAGTGCAAGACCTTAGCTGTAGTCTTCCGGGTTCGTTTAAACTCAGCCGCTGCTCGCACTCAAAAAAAAGGCCGATGCCTTCTAGTTTTGCACTCATAGATTCCAGCTGTTTACCCTATCCATGCCCCTCTTGATTTTATAAACCTCTATAAGGTCATCCCTCAGCCTCTGATGCTCCAGGGAGAACAGCCCCAGTCTATTCAGCCTCTCCCTATAGCTCAAACTCATCAACCCTGGCAACATCCTTGTAAATCTTTTCTAAACCATACTGGAATGTGAGAAACTTACCTTCAATCCTGATGGACTGTGAGAAAAAGACTCATCCAGGAAAGTGGAAATGTATTCCATTGCATTTCTGACTTGTAGATGATGGAGTCTTTTTGGACAATCAGGAGGTTAATTATTCACTTACCGAACTCTGAGGCTCTGAGAGCCTGCGGGCAGAATCCTAAACTCTCAAGGTTGCTTTCAAATATCTTCATGGCTTTGTGCCTCAGTAACTTAATGAGCTCCTCCTTTCTCTGCTCCCTCCATTTTCTACTGATTTTCATTTGATCTTCCCTTTGTTCCATGCGCTGATAGCTTTATATTTGGCAGTGCCTTCCTGAACAATTTAGTTAGTTCCCTTTGCCTTAATACTTCCTATGCTGTTATAAATGTCCGCAAAATCCTTCTCTTTGGCCAAGCCTTTTCTACATTTGAAGACCTTCTCTCTGCTGTTTGTCCTTATTATAAAACAGTTTTATCCTTAACCCAACAAATGAGAAGCATTACATAGAGTGTTGTTATTCATCTGAGAAGTATCTGCCTAATTACCTCATATAAAGATAAAAGGAGTTAGAATTAGAATTAACCTTTATAATCACATATACTCAAATGACTACTGCAAAACGTTTATAAATCACCACTTCAGTCTAGCTTAGGTTCAAAGGTACCTAGGCACAGCTCCTTCAGTTGCAAGATCTTAGAATATAGAGAAATAAAAAGCCCAGCATTACAGAAATAAATAGTCAGATCAACGATCTTCCAGCCCAGACTATGCACTGGCCTTGGCACCAGACTGCACTGGGCTTCACCCTGAGGTTCATGAGGCTGGTAGATCGTTCTGGAATCATCTCAAGACAGAGAATCCATGCTGAGGCCATGCCAGGCTGAGAGAACATCATGTACCACCGAAGGACTGCCACGCTGCGTGAGAGGATGCCATACCACACCAGAGGGCTGCAATGTCAAGCCATGAGGGCCCCTCGTCCTCTCTGCGCTGATGCTATGAGTCAGAGCCTGGGAATTATCAGCAGCCGGAATGTTAGCAGAGTGGTTAGCACTGCTACCTCACATCATCAGGGACCTGGGCTTGATTCCAGCTTAGGGCGATTGTTGTGTGGAGTTTGCACAGTCTCCCCATGTCTGTGTGGGTTTCCTCCAACAGTCGAAAGATGTGCAGGTTAGGGGGATTGGCCATGCTAATCTGCCCATCATGTGCAGGCTATGTGGATTTGCTATGGGAAAGGAATAGGATGGGGAGCATGTCTGGGCGGGAGGCTTGGTATGGGCTGAATGATCTTTTTCTACATTATAGAGATTCCACTCTAAGATGTAATTTAAATTTACTGAACATGTTTTACGCAAAGAAAAAACATAATTTAAAAATTACTTTAAAGATAAAGAAAAAAATTGCAGTGCCTTAAATCTAAAATGAAACAAAACACAGGAATTACAAAGCAAGATTTGAAATTGTATTTGAAAAGACTTGACCCCAGAGCAAATGGATCAAGACCATTTTCTGAAACCCTGACTTATCTTTCTTGCGCAGACTTTCATTGGCTGTGCAACTTCTGGGAACATGCCTTATCTTTTTTGTTTTACATGTCAATTAATTTAGTTGGTTTCCAATCTAAATGTCTTGCATTCATTCGCGAGAAACTTTACAAAGTGTGATTAACTATTCATCAACCATTCTAACAGACAATTCTACATTTATTCATAAGAGTCAATTCTTCTATAATTTGATGGTGTGTTCTTCTGCAACACCGCATTATAGAAAAACCACACTTTAGAAACAACGCTTCAGGTATTGGCGCTGCAATCGCCAATACAAGTTTTAAAAGTTTGTACTGTAGAAATAGCATCCCCAATTCATCAATTGCTTAGAAGCAAATTTGCATAAATGAAACGCATGTTATAACAGAACCACCTGTATCGTACATTAAGGCAACTGTAAATTTAAATTCCAATCAGCACTTCATGAAGGGTAAACTGTTTGGTTGAGTAGTCATAGTTCTTTATTTTCTTGTTGTGTCGAATCATCCATAATATTGACATTAATCAGTGAACTTTGGTTCGTTTTCAAGTCTCTCAAACTCAGCAAAATTGAAGGAAAGGTCAAGTTCCTTTTGCAATGTGGCTGAATTCATTTAGAATATTCAGCAACTGCTCAACTACAAATTGAAGGGAGCAATGTTTTTGGACAGGATTTACAAGTTTCCCGTCCTCTTCCCTTTAAAGATTCCTATTGCCTGTACTAACATCTGATGCGATTCTCCTGCTTTCAGCTGTAAATCAAGCCACAGAGCATGTGTTGGACAGGTAATTTAATACTGTTACTGACCTGGGCAGACCTCACTGTAAGCCCTGGGGGCTCATATTCAATTCAGGTCATCTCATCTTGAACTGAATATGACACCCCCCACCCCCACAACAAAATTAATAGGGCATGTTGATTTGACCTAAACGGAAGGCCACTGGGCCATCTCTATGGTGCTGGGAGGATACACAGAGCTCATTGAGGCAGGTGTGACCTGAGAGAGTGAAACATATGATTGGCATTAGTGGCTGTGCTTTGTTGACCTAATTTGGGCTGTGTTATAAAATAAGCAGGGGTGGTCTCAAAAGGCTTTCAGTGAAGTTCTTGCCACACGTTTTTTCCTCAATTTATAGGTCAATTGCATAGGTCAGGTCACTTCTATTGGTCAGCTCATTCACATAAATCAATAAAGCTTCTAATCGGAAATGCATGACTTGCCGGAGCATTTTTTTTGTGTCAAAATCCTAGAACCCCCCCTTCCTAACAGCATGGTGGGTGTCCCTAAACCCAAATGCCTGCTGCAGTTTAGGAGGGCAGTTCACCGCCACCTTCTTCAAGGTGATCAGAGATGAACAAGCAACATTGGCCTAGCCAGCAATCCATGAGCTCATAAATGAATAAGACAAAGAAAGCCTTGTGGGTCAGCAGCAAGAACTCACCTCAAAAGATGGAATCATTTTTAGTCTGTTTAGTCCTGTTAGATTTGTGTTGTCTTTAGCAAGTTTCCATTGTCTGAATTAGTCCAGGATTGAGTTTAAAAGCAGAGAGGTTATGTTGTAGCTTTACAAAGTGCTGGTGAGGCCACATGCGGAATACTGTGTGCAGTTTTGGTCTCCTTACTTGAGAAAGGATGTACTGGCACTGGAGGGGGTGCAGAGGAAGTTCACTGGGTTGATTTCAGAGATGAGGGGATTTGTTTATGAGGACAGATGGAGCAGACTGGGATTATATTCATTGAATTTCAAAGAATGAGGGGGGATCTTATAGAAACACATAAAATTATGATGGGAATAGATAAGATCGAAGTAGAGAGGATATTTTCACTGGCAGGTGAAACTAGGACAAGAGGGCATAGTCTCAAGACTAGAGGGATCAGATTTAGGACTGAATTGAAAAGAAACTTCTTCACCCAAAGGGTTGTAAATCTATGGACTTTCTTGTCCTTGTTGTTTTAAAGCTTTTTTTGAACAATAAAGGAATTAAGTGATATGGTGAGAATGCGAGTAAGTGGACCTGAGGCCACATAAAGATCAGCCATGATCTTATTGCATGGCGGAGCTAGCTCGAAGGGCCAGATGGCCTACTCCTGCTCCTGGTTCTTATGTACTTATGTAGTGATGCTTAGTTCCATGGGCCATGAAGTATATTAGCTTTGGTTGCTGGTGTGGGAAGTTTGAATAATTTGCATTTTCTATATTTGATTACTTTACTGTACAGAATACTTTTCACTATATTTTCCTAAACAAACATGATGATAAATCATTCATTCATTACTAAAAAAAGCAACTGATCTGAAATTGTTTGTTAGCAGCTTACTGAACGCAGTAGTGACTGAGCCCCAAAAAATTGGTATAGGATCCTGCACATACGGACACCCGTAGGAGAACATTAAGTACCATTTACTATGCAGCACAAAACTGTCCACATCCTATTTGTTGCTGGAAAGGAAATTGATCTTTGCTAATTGTCTTCATCATCGTCACACAGCTAGCCTGAATTCTCGTGTATGTCTGGAGGTTGTCCTGTTATGGCTGTGGGTTATATCACTTTGCGATCATCACCATAAACATAACCTGAAAATAATCCAATCTACTGACAATTTATTACATCCTAGTTTAAGCTAGAACATTTGTCAATGATAGTTTTGCATTTGAGTGGATAAAAACATTATGAGAATTGTTGGGGCAGCATTGAGACAGGGCAATGTTAACAATAAACAGCAAGGGTTGTAACAGGCTTTATGAAGATACTGTAAAAGAAAAGATCCATTGGCCTTTCTTGCACAAAAGTATTTCGACTCCAACAACTTTATTTGTTAAAGAAAAGCACCTTGATGGTAAAAGTGATTTTCTGTCAGCAGCCCACAATTTGGTTGGATTTCTGAGATGACATTCTGAACTTTGTCCAGATTTCAAATGAACCTGCTCATCAAAAAGTGGGTGGGTTCAAATTATAATCGCGTAGAGGATTGGGTCTAGACGGAATGATCTTTGGATTTACTCTCTGCCCATTTTCACATTCCGTTGAGGCAAATCACTGGGTTTCTGCATCCGAAGTGTGAATGGGATGAACAGTTTATCAGCTGGTTTAGAAATTCAGCAGCATTGCAGCAGTTTTAGGTCCATAAAGCAGTTACAAAATCTCTAATATAGTGGACAGACTGCATGCAATCATTCCATGCTACCATTTTGATTTAAGTTGGCCATTTAGCCTCCAGGCTTCCTGCTGGATGCTAGTGTCAGGCATTAAAAATGAGTATGCGAAGAGCAATGTTCAGTTGTATCAGAGTGTCAGCATTCGAAACAAGAGGTGAGTGTAAAATATTTTCCTTACCTCATCATATACCCAGGAAGAGCAGTCTGATAGTCCCAGCTTGGCAGGAAGACTGTGGGTTACTTCCAGCAGCCCCTCATCTTCCTTCTCATGGAAACATAGAATCCCTACAGTAAGGAAGCAGACCATTTGGCCCATCAAGTCCACACTGACCCTCCAAAGGTCATTTCACCTAGACCCAACCTTCTATCCGATCCCTGTAATGCTACATTCCACATGGTTAATCCACCTGCACATCCCTGGACACTATGGGCAAGTTAACATGGCCAATCCAGCTAACCTGCCCATCTTTGGACTGTAAAAAGTGAGGTCTGCAGATGCTGGAGATCAGAGCTGAAAATGTGTTGCTGGTTAAAGCACAGCAGGTTAGGCAGCATCCAAGGAACAGGACATTCGACGTTTCGGGCCAGAGCCCTTCATTCCTGATGTTGCTTTAACCAGCAACACATTTTCATCTTTGGACTGTGAGAGGAAACCAGAAGACCAGTGGAAACCCACACAGACACAGGGAGAGCATGCAAACTCCACAAGGACAGTTGCCCAAGTGTGGAATTGAGCACGAGTCCCGAGCATTGTGAGGTAGCAGTGCCAACCACTGAACCATGGTACTGCCCATTCTGGTGAATTCTGGTTAATTATTGCCTGGACATGTAGAAACATTAACAATATATGCCATAAAATGTGATTATTTGGCTCACCATAACCCTGCTGGATTAAAAAAAGAAGTATATCCATCCACATTGTACTATCAAGCGCTTGGTCAAAGACATTACAACATAATAATGTGCTATAAATATAAAGAGTATTTCTATACCTAACACCCTGACAGGCAGAAATTTCCAAAGCCCCTATACCCTCTCAGAGAAAGAATTTATCCTCAGCTCCCCTTTAATTATTCCATTAATTATTATAAATAATTTTTGCCTCTGGTTATTGACCTCCGTTTCCAAAATTAGGTTCTGATGACAGGTGACAGATCTGAAATGTTCGCTGTCTTTCTCTCTCCCGAGATGCTGCCTGACTGCTGAGTATTTCCACTTCTTTCTCTTTTAATTTTAGATTTCCGGCATCTGCAGCATCTTCTATCATAATAGTCTGGGATCCTGATTGTTTTACACGCCGAACAGAAATCTCATTTCAGCCTTCTCTGTTCTAAAGACACACACAAAAAAATCTTTCCTCACAGCTAAATGTCTCAGGTACTGGCAAGATCCCAGTAAATCTCCTTTCTATCCTCTCTCTTGCATTGTGGTGATGAGAGCCGTGTACTCCAGCTACAGCTTTTGTGATTCTTTGCTTGGTTAAAAGTCAGCCGTTCTCACTGCCCCATGCATGGTCAGTAAACCACCTCTTGGGCCACAAATTGTGCCAGGAGTTTATTGGTACTCTCCAATGTGCTCACTGCATTATTGACCATTACCTGCTGTTGCCTTCATCAGATGTATCAGTGTGCACTGCACCATGCTGGGGTCCAATTCAGGCAAGATCAATTTTTGTTCTTTTGAGGAAGGGTCACCTGACTCGAAATGTTAACTTTGATTTCTCTTCACAGATGCGACCACACCTGCTGAGCTTCAGCAACCCTAGTTCTTTCGGTTTTTAATTTGGCCTTCTATGTCAGTTTGCTCCTGTTCTGTTGTCATACTCTTTAATGAAACCAGCAATTCTTAAACAAAAACAAAATTGCAAAGCTGGGCTGCTCTTACTATGAAGAGATAATAGATGATTTGTGAAAATCATATTGCTCATCTTGAGTTCAGCACTAACCTCAGAACTTACTACTGGAAATAAGATTTACAATATATTATGCAAAATCTGTACAAATAAATGATTGTATTTTAGTATTTAATGATATTTTCTGTACCAGAAGTACAAGTAATAATGTTTGCCGTCTGAAAAACATCTGGACCCATATTTGATTTCATTCATGTTCTCAGATATATCCATATTCTATGAGTTGGTTATCTCTCTCGATTTGCAAGTGTGTGGGAAGTTTCCAAACTTCTTCTGATTGACTGCAAGGCAGGCTACCGGAAATAGACCGAGAATGAAAATCTCCAAAACGACATTTTATAATTAACCAACATTGTTTTCTTCATATCAATATTTAATCTTTGAAAATCATGAACATTGCAGTTTCCTTTCTATTTCTAGTTATAGGCTGAACAGTAAAGATAGGAAAGGGGGAAGAAAAGAGAAAAGACAGGGGTTTTAGTTAAGGAGAGCATTGCAGTACCAGGGAAAGAGAATGGGTCGGAGCCTTCTGGAGCTAAGGAATGGGAAGAGTTCAGTTGTATGTTCAGTATAATAAGAACAGAAGAGCTAAGAGCAGGAGCAGGCAATTCAGGCCCTTGAGTCTATTTCACCACTCGATATAATTGTGGCGGATCTCATCTAGGCCTCAACTCCACTTTCCTGTCTGCTCCCCATAGTCCATTACTAAATGAAAATCTATCTCCTCCTTAAATTTCCTCAATGTTCCATCATCCACCACATTCTGGGGTCATGAATTCCACTTCAGGTTTCAGACTCCGAGGCCACCAAAGTTTGACTTGAATGGAGGCAGCTGCTGATTTGAGTGCCCAGCTGCCTCCATGAAATGCACTGACGTGAACTGCAGCTCCCCCTCCTCCAAAGGAAATGAACCACACCACGTAGAAATCATTGTTTCAATAATAACAGAAGAATCCTTAATGTATTTTTCTCACAGTCCCACATCTATTATTTTAATAGCAGCTAAATGGCTAAAGTATTCCTACACTTGACCTCATGCTTGTGCAGGCAGTGACATGACTGGAAATGAGGTCCCCAGCAATTAGAAAATTGTTGGAAAATAAATACTGTTTTACTTAATTGAAATTATTGATAATAGAAATGTCTAAAGTAATGATTTAAAGCTATGACTTTAAGCCGAGCAGTTTTATGAGGAGAGAAAGAATCTAAATGTACGATAAAAGCGCCATTAATTTATAAACAGTGTACTCTATAGATATGTTAGAAATTGTATTCCAATTGGAAATGTTTTAAAAATCACAGATAACAAAATTAGTTGTTGGGTGGCTGCCAGGGAAATTTAGATAGCTTCAAACCAACACATTTCACCTTTAGCGGTTTGCAGGATCAAATAAAAGACGAGAATTTGGCCCAAGTGTTCAGTAGCAACAATCTGGCAGTTGTCCGACACACATGGTCTCTATTAGAAATTGTGTGTGAAGACTTTAATAAGAAACAAACAGTCCCATTTATTCAGTGCCTCCGCACATCTGAGGTGTCACATATCAACTAATGGCCAGTGAAAATGTCAGTTAATGATTTTGTCCCTTGGCTGAAGGAGCTATGTTTTTCAATGTAAATAAAGAATACTAATGTCAGGATATCATTCTTCAGTGAATCAACTAAATTTTTATATATTCTTTTGTGGGTTGTGATATTGCTGGCATGTTCCAACATAAAATAACCTTCAAATTCTTCTTAAAGTATGAACTAAATGAGCAGATATCATTTTCTCCACCGAAGTAGTAAGCAACCCATATCCATTGTGTTAAGTCCCTGCTCCATTCATGTTGCCTAGCTACTGTCTCATCTGTCCGTCTTTTTGACAACTGTCTGGAGTCTTCATGATAATTATATTGAGTGATGTAACAATTCAAGATTGGGCATCTATGAGCCATCGTGTGCCATCTAGCAGCAGCAGAACTGACCAGCAGGATCTGCAGTCTCATGGCCTGGCATCATCATCAAGCTGAGGATCAACCGTGGTTCAACAAGGATTGCAGGAGTGTATGCCAGGAGCAACACCAGACAGACCTAAAAATGAGGTGTCAATGTGGTGAAGCTACCAAACAGGACTACTTACATTTTAAACAGCGTAAGCAGCAAGTGATAGACAGAGATAAGTGATCCCACAAGCAGCAGATCAGAACTAAGCTGCCACATCCGGCCATTCACATCCAGAATGGAGGTGGATAATTAAACAGCTCACTGGAAGAGGAGGCTCCACAATTATCACCATTTTTAATGATGGGGGAGCGCAGTGATCAGTGCAAAAGACAAGGCTGAAGCATTCGCAGTAGTCTTCAGCCAGAACTGCCAAGTGGATGATCCATCTCACCCTCCTCCAGACAATCCCAGCATCACAGATGCCAGTCTTCAGCCAATTTGATTCAATTCACTCATCATGCTGACTTAGAAATATATCGAGTCCCTTCACTGTTGCTGGATCAAAGTTCTGGAATTCTTTCTCTAACGGCAGTGTTGTCTATCTACAGCTTGTGGACTGCTGTGGTTCAAGAAAGCAGCTCGCCATCACCTTCTCAAGGGCAACTAGGGACAGGTAATACATACTGGCCCAGCCAGCGATGCCACATCCCATGAATAAACAAAAAATGTCTTCACTAAAAGTTAAAAGATATATAAAGCATGCAATTTTCAATAACAAAGGGGCATAATCTTCAAGTGTAAGGTAAGTGTAAGGGGATTCGAGAAAAGCACTTTCACCCAAATGGTGATGGGGATCTGGAACATACGGCCTGGAAGAGGAGTTGAGTTGGGAAACCTCACAACCTTTAAAAGGTACTTGGATGAACACTTGAAGTATTCAAGAGTCTGGCCTTTAGTGTGGGAAAATGGAAGTGGTGCAGAAAATAGTATATGTTTTGGCAGATTTAGCTCAGTTGGCTGGATTCTTGGTTTATAAAACAGTGTGATGCCAACAACGTGGGTTCAATTCCCAACAGCAGCTGAGATTACCATGAAGGACTCTCCTTCTCAATCGTTTTATCGCCTGAGGCCTTGTGGCCCTCAGGTTAAATCACCACCAGTTGCTTCCCTCTAATGAGAGAGCAGCCCTATGATCTGGTTTGACTATGGCAACATATACAGACAATGTATTGGCAGAACAGCCTTGATGGGCCAAAGGGTGTCTTCTGAACTGTGTGATTCTACGATATGCAAAATTTCCTCAATTTTTTTATGTTTTAGATCTGAGTTGACAGAAAGCATGTACCGGTGTCAGTACTTAATAAGAATTACTATTTCATACAAATAAACAGAAGCTAGCTACAAGTAAAAAAAATGAACTGTTGATGGATAACTTTACTGGTTAAAACTCATACACCTCTTAAACTGGCTCTAGAAATGCTATAGGCAAACATTCAGACAGACACAAAAAAGGTGCCATGTGTGAGAGGGAGTCTGGGAAGGCAGTTGATTGGTGTTGTCTCCAGAGTTCACTGAGATGTGAGGGAAGGTCTGGAAGGCAGTTGATTGGTTCTGTCTCCAGGGTTCACTGAGATGTGAGGGAAGGTCTGGAAATGCAGTTGATTGGTGCTGTCTCCAGGGTTCACTGAGATGTGAGGGTAGGTCTGGGAAGGCAGTTGATTTGTGCTGTCTCCAGGGTTCACGAAGATGATCCTTTGGTTGTCAAGTCCTGTTATTCCTTGATCTCTCTTCTCCAGGTACATTCAGTTGTTTGCATGTGGCACAGTGCGACTGATTCATGCTTATGATATCTCTGGCTTTTTGGTTAAAAGCCACAGCTCATAACAAATGTTGAGAGAAAATAAATTGACTTTTTTCAGGCTTGATATGCATTTTACTGCAGTGAAAAAGGACAGCTCTTTCCTCAGCTGAGGTCCGTAGGCTTTAGGTTTTACACCCATGAGCTGATCAGCTATCTGAGAACCAACCACAACGTTATTGGCAAGCAGGAGGCCTTTGTCATCAATAATGCTCACCATTCCCAAACCGATCAGCAACTTATAGCTGGCCATTTGTACACACCCCTTGGCTGCAGCCGATCTGCAAATAGATTCATGGAGTCATACAACACTAAAAAGGCCCTTCAGCCCAGTGAATCTGTCCCACCCCAACTACACTAATCCCATGTTCCAGCAGTTGGCTCATAGCCGAGGATGTTATGACATTCCAAGTGTTGATCCATGTACTTATTAAAAGCTGTGAGGCTTCCAGCCTCTTCCTGACCTTGTAAGCTGCGCATTTTAAAAATCAAATCTCCTCCAAATCTCCTGCCTTTCACCTCACCTCTTCCCTGCACCCACCACCCACACTTTCCTCCCACTGCTTTCACCAAGAGCTGTGTACTTACAATGTGAGTCAACTTTCTTGATTTTAAAGATGCATACCTTTTCCATAATCCTTTGTTTTTAAACAGTTCTTTTCCCATTTCAGCACACACTGAAAAATAAAACAAGACACAATCTTTACATAATTGGAAACATGCTGCACACAAATTGGCAGTTGTCTTTTTCTACGTTACATTAGTGGCAGTATTTCAGAAATATTTCTAGTTCCATACTGTTTTGTGATGTCCTGAAAAGGATTATTTAAATGCAAGCCTTTTATTCTTCATGGAGTTGCAGCAATTGTTTTTATGGAAGCAAATTGGCAACTGTTTGCAGATGGGAATGTTTCACAGACAACAATGAGATACTGGTTCAATTCTGATTGGCTTTGGTGATAAAATGGCTCATCAAGGTGTTTTCTGTGGTGTCTTCAGCGGGATGGAGATCTTCCCGGGATTCCAATCGGCAGTTTCAATATCTGCTTTCTACAGTGGCGGAGGATGAGATTCCTCTCTTTTCCTCAACTTTGGGAATCCATGAACCATGAATTGAACAAAGATGAACTTTGTCTTTAATATTTTTATATGATTTCTGTTATTAATTTAGGCTCTAGAGTATCATGACTTAAACATTTATCATTGTATTTTCTGGATTTAAGGAATCTGCTATCCTTACCTAGCCTGACCTACATGTTACTGCAGACCTATAACAATGTGGTTGACTCTTAACTGCCCTCTGTGCAATGAGGGATGGGCAATAAACGTTGGCCTAACCAGTGATACCCTCATCTTGTGAATGAATAAAAGAAAATTCTAATCTGACTTTGGTTGAGGAGGAATATTTGTTCAATGGAATTCTTTGTTCTCTTCAAATACTGTTATGGGATCTTTACTACCCACCTAAGTAGGTGTGCATTTTTGATCTATATGAATGCTGAAGAATACATAGTTAAAATTCACACAACACCAGGTTATAGTCCAACAGGTTTAATTGGAAGCACACTAGCTTTCGGAGAATACATAGAATAGCTTTTCTTATCTGCTGATCTTCCAAACACTGGATATTAAAGTAAGATTATACCAAATGGATACATAGAAATAGTGCCATGTGTACGCATTGAAAATTACTGATGACAAAGTTCTTATTGCAGGTTTGCTAAATTAACTACTCCTCTTCTTCCTCCCTCTTCAAATGTTGTTATACCTTTTAGGCTGCTGAATTAAAGGATCAATAGAAAGATTTGGGTCCATAACAGTAAGATCAAAAGGAAAGCCTTAAGGGTCGTTTTGCCTTTATTACTGGGTAAGATTGTACCATTTAACTTGACTACACCCACACAAAGCATGTTCAACAAACAGACAAACAATGAAATTCACATAGAAGTAGGTAAGTGTACTCTTCTCCATTACTACTTTGAGCAATATAATTATGCTGTGAATGATTAGACTGACACTATTGAGTTAAACAATAAAAAAGGAGGAAGTGCAAAAAGAAAGAACAAATTGAATGTGTTTACTGTTACGCTTTCAAAGCACTGGCATAAATCAAAACTTAAGTGAATGGATAAATTAGTAGAGACAATGTGCAGACTTCCTTACATATGACACACATAGAATGTTTAAAGAATTGCTATGATGAGTGTTGTGGTGTTCATTGAATTGAAAAAGACACATATTGATTGTGGTGTAGATAATAAAATTAGATCCTCTAAATTAATGTTATTTAACACTTGCCATTCTATAAATATTTTACTTGTCACTCATGATTTTTTTTCACCTGTGTTCCTTTGTTGTGTTTCTGAATAACCTTATTAGAATTAAGTGCTCTAAAGCACTAGCATTTTTTGTGAAATTTGTCTCCCTTTCCTTGTGACAGGAAGAGAGGTTAACATCTGCACGCATCTTGGTTTATTGCCATTCACTGAGATTAAATCCAATCATTCTCATACCCCACCTCCAACAATCTCGACTGAAAATAACAAAACATTCATTTTGTGCTTCCCCGGAAGCAGTCAACCACAGTGCAAATGCCAACTTCTGCAGTAACCATTTTCCTCCATTTTAGACCCTCTAACGCAAGTGAGGCCCACCCAAATTTATTAAATGAGGTTGGACTGAAAAGGTTTCCAATAGGTTTTGCTAAAATCCTGGCCAGCATATTCACACATTGAAAAGATATTTTTAAACTGCACAGTTAGTGATATTCATTATACATGTTAGATTAGCCATTTAAAACTGCATTTAATTATGCTTGGACAAAGCAGGAAAACCTGAGGTAGCTGTTCAGCAGAATACAATTTTACTTTTAAGCCATGAGAGAGCTTTGGATTGCACAGACAAAACATGAACAACCGTGCCCTGACAGAACAGAGGTCAAGGACTGATTCCAAGCTGTCAAAAATAAAATGAATACTTTTCAGGTAAGTCATTTCCATAATACTAGCACATTCATTGTGGTGATTGGTGATCTTTGAGACTCAGCAATTGACACCCGAGCTCTTAAATATGCTGCCTGTGTAATTTAGCTGTGGTGAACCCTCTAATTTTCCTATTGTTTCTTCTTAACATCCAGCTTTGCACCTGGTCTTATGTAACTACTCAGATTCTTGACTTATTGACCCTCATCCATCACTTCCACTTCCTATCAGCCAAGATATTCTGAAAATAATCCATTATTCTGGAACAATATTTCTTACATATGTGACAAAATATCAAAGTCAATACTGTCTCCTCTTTAATAATAAAATTTCAGAACAACAGACAACCACAGGCACCATATGTATGAATATCAAATTTTTGAATACATCAGAATCTACCCATGTTTTTCAATATTCAGCATTTATTGTGCAATGTTGCATATATTTTGAATAAGCCATTTTGAAATATTACTTTAAACTTTGCTATAATATTTATTCAGTACATTTATGTGCAAAATTGCATAATTATTTGGTTTTAAGCATAGTCTTATGGTCTATTTTGCATTGGTTGCATACTAATAACGAAAGGGTAGAATAAAAAGACTTTAATTTTTCAACTCAGTCTACTTATGCTCTCTTTCTTTCAGTTCAACATTGTACTTTGACACTATAATAGCATTTTGCACCCTAACAGGGTGAAGTTTTGTATTTGTTTAATACAGCTTTAAGCTAACAATATTCTCTTTCATATGCTTCTTCAAAATATTGACAATAATGTGGTCCTGTAGAAAATAATTCAATGGCCTGTCGAGTGCAGTTTGTACAATGGTGAAGGACTGTCAATTATAATTATTTTACACATACACAATTCAATTCTACCTTGGATTCATGATGCTAGCTAATAGCTAGCTTTCAACTATGGCAGTTTCTTTTAAGTTTAATATGTAAGTGGCAAGCTTAATTCCACTTTGTGAAAAGAAACAACACAGTTTCTTGGAACTTCACTTCAAATTTTATAATTTCATACAGGCTGAATGTCCAAGCATGTAATTGCTTGGAAAATAAATGGTCCCTCCTGTTCCCACTTACAGGCTGGTCGACTGACATCACTGTCTGGGGCTTTGTATGACATAAAGATGAAAGAATACTGCCAGTTCACATAACAGTTAAATGGTGGGAACAAATCAAATCAGTAGGTACTTTTTGCCAGTTTGTTATGCTGCAAGCAAGCCTGCATGTCTTAAAGTGAGAACAGTGTCAGAATGCCTCTGACGACTTCCACATTTGCTTTGCTTTCTGTGTTTATTCATGAGAATGCAAAAACTCAGATGTAGCATGCACATCTTCAAGATCCAAAATGGGTGGTTGAACCTGAATTCATGAGTGCAAAGTTATGTGCCAGCAGTGTGTGAGTCACTGAGATTGGGTGCTCAGTAGGTGTCCCTGTCTTTTACAAAAATGTGCTAATGAATCTCACACCTGAAACAGAGCTGTTTCCTGAAATTGTTGTCTGCGCAAACCTGGAATATCATTGCATAGTTCTGATAAACATGTTACAAGAAGAATTTATTCGCAGAGAGAGTATAGAGAAAATTTACAGAAATGTTGGGCTTGAAAATTTCAGCTATGAGGAAAGATTGGATTGGCTAGGGGCATTTTCCATAGAATGGAGGAGGTTGAAGGGTGACTTTACTGAGGTGGATAAAATAATGAGGGTTTGGTTAAAGTTGACAAGGAAGGCTTGTTCCCCCTAGGCAAGAGGTCAAATACCAGGAGTAGAGTTAAAAGGTGATTGGTAGAAGGATTAAAAGAGACAGAAGGGAATCATTTTCACCCATAGGGTGGTGATTATCTGGAATTCATTGCTGTGTTGGTGGTTGAGTTAAAAACTCTCAATGCATTTAAAAGGAACCTAGATCTGGACCTAAAGCATTAAACCTGCAGGCTATGAATCACAATGGGGTTAGAATAGATAACTAGTTTATTCAGCTGGTGTAAACATAGAGTCATAGAGTCATAGAGATGTACAGCATGGAAACAGACCCTTCTGTCCAATCCGTACATGCAGACCAGATATCCCAATCCAATTTAGTCCCAACTGCCAACACCCAGCCGATCTCCCTCCAAACCCTTCCTATTCATATATCCATCCAAATACTTCTTAAATGTTGCAATTGTATCAGCCTCCACCACTTCCTCTGGCGGCTCATTCCATACACATACCACCCTCTATGTGAAAAAGTTGCCCCTTAGGTCTCTTTTATATCTTTTCCCTCTCACCCTAAACCTATGCCATCTAGTTCTGGACTCCCTGATCCCAGGGAAAAGACTTTGCCTACTTACCCTATCCATGCCCCTCATAATTTTGGAAACCTCTATAAGGTCAGCTCTCAGCCTCCGACGCTCCAGGGAAAACAGCCCCAAGCCTGTTCAGCCTCTCCCTATAGCTCAAATCCTCCAACGCTGACAACATCCTTGAAAATCTTTTCTGAACCCTTTCAAGTGTCACAACATCTTTCCGATAGGAAGGAGACCAGAATTGCACGCAATATTCCAACAGTGGCCTAACCAATGTCCTGTACAGCCGCAACATGTCCTCCCAACTCCTGTACTCAATACTCTGACTAATAAAGGAAAGCATACCAAACACCTTCTTCACTATCCTATCTACCTGCGACTCCACTTTCAAGGAGCTATGAACCTGCACTCCAAGGTCTCTTTGTTCAGCAATACTCCCTAGGACCTTACCATTAAGTGTATAATTCCTACTAAGATTTGCTTTCCCAGAATGCAGCACCTCGCATTTATCTAAATTAAATTCCATCAGCCACTTCTCAGCCCATTGGCCCATCTGGTCCAGATCCTGTTGTAATCTGAGGTAACCCTCTTCACTGTCCATTAAACACAATGGGCTGAATGGCCTCCTTCTGCGCTTTGATTTTTTTTTCTGTGATTCTAAGGTTGTAACTTACTCAGCAAATCATGTGAAAACAGCCAATAAATAGATTACACATGTAATATTTCTAGTACCTGTAACCTTCATTAAGGCAAACTTCTGGTTAGTCATTTTAGGCAAATCTAGTAATTTCAGTTTTTGAGTTCAAACTACTGTTGGCTGTTAAGTGGTTCTTCAGTGGAAGGCTACAATAGTTTCCGTGCACATGAAGATAGGCTTACTCATATTCTCAAAAGAGCAGCAAGGAAGGCAGCAAAGACCTGCACAAGCTGTATAATGCAATGAGAAGGAGAGAAGTATTTCCATAGCTATCCATTATCAGGGCATTATATTTTCTTGCACAGCTTTGTTGCAGGATGATGCAGTTCACACTGACACTTCCAGCCTTCCCTGCCCAGTCATACTGGACAACATGCTTGATGGATGAAAGGTGTCCATCCTGTTGACATCCACTATTTATCTTCCGAGGTAAAGATGACACTGTTTAACATCTGTTGTGTCTGATAGGGTCACGTTGGCTACATAAGTGATTGCTAAAGCTGGTCTGTGCCAAAATATTAAACTGCAAATCAGACAGGAAACTGTAGCCACTTCAAATTTGGATGGCCTGTCTGCTTAGTATTTTCACTCCTTATATTTATCCTCTGAATCTGATGTACACATGCATTTGGAAAAACTGTTTGCATAAAAGTAAAATATTGTGGATTCTGGAAATCTGAAACATATACTGGAAAAAATCGATAAAGCCTGGCATCATCTGTGAAGAGAAAATAAAATTAATGTTTCCTTTTTGTCCATGTTTGAACCATGGCTGTAATGAGATTAGGAGCTGAGTGACCCTGGTGGAACATCAGTGAGCAGGTTATTGTTGAACAGTTATTACTTGACAGTATTGTTAATGACAGTTTCCATCACTTTACTGACAATTGAGAATACATTCATGGGGCAGTGATAGGCCAAGTTGGATTTGTCCTTCTTTTTGTACACACAAAATACCTGTGCAATGTTTTACATGATACCCGTGTCAAAGCTGTAATAGAATAATTTGGCGAGGGACGTAGCAAGTTCCGGAGCCCAAGTCTGCAGCACTATTGCCAGAATGCTGTCGGGGTCCATAGTCTTTGCTGTTTCTAATATTTCCAATTGTTTCTTGATATCCCTGTAGAATGATTCAAATAATCTGAAGACTGGCATCTGTGAGGCTGGGAATCTCTGGAGGAGGTCAAGATGGATCATCCACCCGGCACTTCTAGCTGAATATTATTGCAAATGCCTCAGGTTTATCTTTTGCACTGATGTGCTGGACTCCTCCAGCACTGAGAATGGTGACATTCGGGGAGCCGTCTCCTCCAATGAGTTGTTAATTGTCCATCAACATTCACAGCTACCTATGATAGGACTGCAGAGCTTAGATCTGATTTGTTGAAATCACTTAGTTTTGTTAATCACTTATTGCTGTTTGGTACACATAATCTTGTGTTATAACTTCAACAGATTGACTTGTCATTTTAAATCTCCCTGGTGCTGCTCCTGGAATACCCTTCCGTACTTCTTATTGAACCAATGTTGACCTCTAAGTTTGATGGTAATGGTAGAGTGCAAGAGAACGTGATGCACCATGAAGTTGCAGATTGTGCTGGAGTATGATTTTGCTGTTGTTGACGGCCCCCCAGTCTTGAGTTGCAAGATCTGTTTAAAATTTATCCCATTTAGGTGTATAAGACAACTGAGCTTGGGTTTACACCCATCTGACATCCTCACAATGTACTTTGCAGCAGAAATGTGAATAACAAGTGGGAGCAAGACACCTGGTTGATTTTCCTCTTCCTGGCCTGGATGTGCTGAAGTCAATTGTAGCATCTGCACAATTCTGATCGAGGTCAGCTGTCTAGAAATTGAGTCTGGGACCGTCAGTGCAGTTTGATTGTTACAAACTGGGACAACACATCTATCCTAGGATAAGCCAAACAAGACACGCATGAGATTTCCAAGAAGCATTGCGTTCCAACCGGAACTCTGTCAACAAACACATCGAGTTACTCCCCATCCACCATCCCCTGAGAAAAGGAACAGGAAGTGACTTCACCACAGGAAATAACATTATTACAGAAAATGATATCATCAACCCAAGGAAACCCAAACATACAAATAGAAAGCAGGAATTTTCAGCATTGCTTTGCCTGAAGCCCACTGAAGTTGTTACCTAGTAGGGTGACAAAACGTCTGGAAATGAAATCAAGCTCAGCGAGCAAACCTACATCCAAAACCTCAACCTGAGTTACAAATCTTCTCAAAACTTGTTTCGTTGTTATGGTTCATGTAGTATTAACAGAATATGAGAGATGCTGCATGTACTCTTTAATTTCCCATGCATGTAAAAGGTCAAGTTTCAATTGTATCATTTGTATAGAGTGCATTCAGATAGCAAATGCTATAGCTCTCCATTTCCATTCCAGGACATTAGATATATATTTAACTTTATTGTATCAATTTTTATTGACTATGTTATTTTTATGGCCAGTTCTAGTGCAGGCCTGAGAGAGTGGACCTATATGTTCAATTTCCAACTTTTGGTTTGCTAAATTCGCAAGGTTTAGTTTGACTAGTCAGAACTGGCATAGCTCAAGCTCCCCTGATATTTCTGATCTAGTTCTTAAAGGCACTATTAGATATCGCTCAAATAAAAGTTTCAAATGATAAAAGAGAGATAAATTTTGAGAAATTGTGGGAGTGAATGCTGATGCCACAGAAGATGATGTGCTGTCACAGAAACCCTTCTCCAATTTCCCCCTTTTCTCCCCTGGAAGTATCTGCACTAGTACATCATCCTTTAAAACAAACTCTGAAGCAATCAAAGCTATGCAGGAAGATAAAAATGCTGGATAAAGTCAGCCTGTCAGGCAGCAGCTGTGGAAAGAAACAGAGTCAACCTTTTACATCAATTCATCAGAACTGAAGGAAACTAGAAATGCAGGGTTAAAAATCACACAACACCAGATTATACTCCAACAGGTTTAATTGGAAGCACACTATCTTTCAGAGCGACACTTCTTCATCAGGTGATTGTGGAGGGCTCGATCGTAACACAGAATTTATAGCAAAAATTTGCAGTGTGATGTAACTGAAATTATACATTGAAAAATTGATTGTCTGTTCAGACTTTCATCCGTTAGAATACAGTGATCGTTTCACTTCTTTCATGCAGAAATGCAGGAGTTTTTATTCCAGTGGAAGATGAGAGGGAGTAGGAAGAATTAAGGAGAAGGCTTATGACAGTGTGTGGAGGCCAGGGAGCATTGAACAACACAAGAGTTTCTGGTGAGGCTGCCTAAGGCAGTGATAGTAGATGTAATAAATAAACTATGGTCTAACCTTTATGGCAAATCTGCACTAAACCAAATGATCTCATCCAGGTTGTTAATTGATGTGCAACAACATTTTTAGTTTTCATAGAGTTAGAGAGGGAGAAATCAGTCAAACAGCCCCTCCAGTTTATTTTGTTTCCTATTTTGGTTGAACATATGCTTCTGTAGTTATTGAGTGAGGCTACAAAATACATTTAAACAGAATTTGATCCATGTATCTCAATTTGAATCTTACCCCTTTGGGGGAGTAAGGGAAAATATTGAGAAGAGTAGACGAACACAGAAAAAAATGTGCCTCCACTTTCGAGTTCTTTGAGAGAAAGCTATAAATATAAATTATTTCATAGGGATTTTAAGCTGACATAGGTCCTTTAGAATATGAATATTAGGAGAAAATTCTGGGGAACAAGGAAATGGCAGAGGAGTTATACAGATATTTTGCATTATTCTTTACAGTGGAAGATACTTTAAACATCCCATTGCTACCAAAAAAAATTGAGGAAAAATTAGGCACTATTACTCAAGAAGTAGTAATAGACAAACTGCTGGGGGCAAAGGCAGACACGTCCACTGGCCCTGATGGCTTGCACCTTAGGATCCTTAAAGTAGCAGCTACAGAGTTAATAGATGCATTGGCTGTTACTTCCCAAAATGTCTTTGGATTCTGGAGACATATCAGTGGTTTGGAAAGCCACCAATGTGACCCCTCTATTCAAACAGGAAGGGAGGCAAAAAGCAGGCAACTTTAGGAATGTTTTTGTTGGAAAAACATTCAAATCAGTCATTAAAGAAGTAACAACAAAATATTTGGAAGATAAGAACCTAATCAAAGAGAATCAGCATGGCTTCGTAAAAGGTAAATTATGTCTAACTAATTATTACAGTTTTTCAGGCAAGTCTCAACCAGAATGGATAGAGGGGAATCAGCAGATGTCTTATATTTGGACTTTCAGAAGGCATTCAACAAGGTACCTCACAAAAGATTTAACCATAAGATACGAACCCACAGTGTTGGAGACAGTATATTGGTGTGAATAGAGACTTGGATGATGGGCAGGAAACAATGAATGGGGATTAGAGGTTCTTTTTCAGCGTGGTGACCTGTGACCAGTGCTGAAATTGCAAATGATCACAAAATCTATTAATGGCTTGGAGGAAGGAAGTGAATGTATTGTAGCCAAATTTGTAGCTGTTACAAAACACATAGAAAGATAGGTTGTGAGAAGGATACAAACAGTTTACAAAGAGACATAGATAGGTTAAGGACACAGACAAAATGGTGACAATGTAGGAAAATTTGAAGTTGTTCATTTTGGAAGAGAGAACAAAAGAACAGACTATCATTTAAATTGATGAAAACATCACAAAGGCATTTGGGAGTACTTAAAAATGAAACATGTAAAACTGGAGAGAGGGTGGTGGTGAAGAGTTGCCTTTCAGACTGGAGGCATGTGACCAGTGGAGTGCCACAGCGATTAGTGCTTGGTCCACTATTTTTCATCATTTATATAAATGATATGGATGTGAACATACTATGTACAATTCGGAAGTTTGCAGATGACACCAAAATTGGAGGTGTAGTGAACAGCAAAGAAGGTTACCTCAGATTACAATGAGATCTTGATCAGATAGGCCAATGGGCTGAGGAGTGGTAGATGGTGTTTAATTTAAATAAATATGAGGTACCGCAATTTGGAAAGGCAAATCAGAGCAGGACTTGTACACTTAATGGTAAGGTCCTAGGGAGTGTTGCTGAACAAAGAGACCTCAGAGTGCAGGTTCATAGCTCCTTGAAAGTGGAGTCACAGGTAGATAGGATAGTGAAAAAGATGTTTGGTATGCTTTCCTTTATTGGCCAGTACATTGAATATAGGAGTAGGTAGGTCATGTTGTGGCTGTACAGGACATTGGTCAGGCCATTTGTGAAATATTTTATGCAATTTTGGTCTCATTGCTATAGGAAGATGTTGTGAAACTTGAAAGGGTTCAGAAACAATTTACAATGATGTTGCCATGGTTGGAGGGTTTGAGCTAGAGAGAGAGGCTGAATCGCCTGAGGCTATTTTCCCTGGAGTGTCAGAGGCTGAGGAGTGACCTTATAGAGGTTTATAAAAACCATGAGGGGCATGGATAGGATAAATAGACAAAGTCTTTTCCTCAGGGTGGGGAGTTTAGAACTAGAGGACATAGGTTTACTGTGAGGGGGAAAAATTTAAAAGGGCAACTTGTACACACAAAGGGTGATGTGTGTATGGAATGAGCTGCCAGAGGAAGTGGCGGAAGCTAGTATAATTACATTTAAAAGGCATCTGGATGGGTGTTTAAATAGGAAGTGTTTAGAGGGATATGGGCCAAGTGCTAGCAAATGAGACTAGATTAATTTAGAATATCTGGTCAGCATGGACGAGTTGGACCGAAAGGTCTGTTTCCATCCTGTACATCTCTATGGCTCTGTGACTGTATAAGTGCAGCAAGTAACCAGAAAGACTAATGAAATGTTGGCCCTTATTTCAAGGAGATTGGCGTGTAAGAGTAAGGCAGTCTTACTGCAACCATACAAGGTGATAATGAGACCACATCTGGAGTATTTTGAGCAGTTTTGGGTCTCCTTACTTCAGGAAAGATATTACATAAAAGGCACCAAGGTAAGACTGAGATGAGGAGGAATTCCTTATCTGGGGGTTTTGTGTCTTTGGGATTCTTTAACACAAATAGCAGTCAGAGTATGGTCCTTGTGTACATTTAAGGCAGAGATGGATAGGTAGGTGGATATGGGAATCAGAGGTAATGGGCAAAGGGCAGGAAATTGGCTGTGAGGTATGTTGGATCATCCATGATCCTTTTGAATGGTGGAGCAGGCTGAGGGGGCCAAATAGCCTACTTCTATTCCTATTTCTTATCATCCAAATGTTCATAAAGTACTCAGATAGCTAGCTGTTTTCAATGAACTGGATTGTGAAGTTCTTAAGGGTTCAGCTGATCTTTTTCACTGTGATATATTTCAAATAACTCAGTAATTGCACAAATCACTATCTTTCTAAAATTTGAAACTAAGTGTCTGTTTTTTTGAACTAATTCATTTCACTTAGCATGAATGAAAAATACCTCAAATATTGTGAAAAGAAATCTATAAAACTCCTTTCATTGCATTTTGAGTAGTCCATAGCTGAACATGAATAACTTTTTGCTACCCTCAGTTTAAGCAATGCACATTTAGCACAATGAAGAATGTAGTTGATAAGAGCCATTTTAAAATATGAATATTCAAGCCAATAATCTTTAGTCTGCTTTTTCTTAAATGAACTAAAGAAATAGTAGGAAATACAAATAAACACAAACTAATCTTTCTGAAAGTAAAATCAAGGGCAACAGTTATAGGGTACATTTTTGACTTTTTTGTGTTGTCTTTTGGTAGTCTATTGGAACAAGACCTAGTCAATTTTGACGTTCAGGCCTTATTAATATATTGCTGATTGGCTGCAGGTAAAAATGAAGGCAGTTTGTTGGTTATAGCTCACTCTAAATCCAACTGGCTGAGACAGTCATTTTCAAGGGAGAAGATGTTATTGAGGCCACGGGGAATAAGGAGAAAGTTAGAAAGGTTTAAAATTAATAATTGGAGGACATTTTACATAGTTTGCCATTACAAAGGTCATTCCATCCTGGGAACAAGTCTGGTGAATCTTCATTGCACTTTATCAATGGCACTAAGATCTTTCTTGAGATAAAGAAACTATACACTTTGCACCAGGTGCTCTGTAACGAAGCTTCTACATTGGGAGGAAGAAAACAGAGAGAGAATACAAAATAAAAAAATTCACTCTAAAGAAGTTGTTGAATTTGTGGGACCCAGATACATTTGCATAGGTCATTAAAGATTGAGAGCACAGTTAATGAAGCATACAGTGTATCCTCATCTTGATTAACAGTGACATGGAGTAGAACAGCAAAGAGGGCATGCTGCACTAATGTAATAAAATTAGATCTAGTTCTGGGCACCTCACATTTGGGAAGGATGTGAAAGTATTGAAGACTGCAGAAGGTGTTTGCAAGAACAAGTCCATGGATGAGGAATGTTGTTCGTCTTGGAGAAGAGATGGCTGACAAGAGATCTGACTGAAGTAATCAGAATTACGAAAGGTCTGAACAGAATAAATAGATGTACCCACTGGGACTGAGCATAGATGCTGGTATCTAATTCTATTAACATGATCCCAAACAACCAGCAGTTAAAAGTAACAATAACAACACACAGATGAACTACTTAATTAACTATATTGAAATGTTTATAAAATGTTTATAAATCAGCCAGAATGTTGTTGGGTTTTATATTCTGGAGATGGTAGAAATAAAACTTGAAAGAGAAAGTGTACAGCTGGACTCTGTCGAAAAGCATTTAATTACCAGAGTACAGCAGCAGATTTAAAGTAATAGAATCATAGGAAATGGGGGAGATACTAAGTGGGTATTTTACATCAGTGTTTACTTTGGACAAGATTATGGAAGATAGAGAACATGGGTGAATAAATAGCGACATCTTGAAAAATATGCACATTACAAAGGAGGAGGTGCTGGACTTTTTAAAACACATAAAGGTGGATAAATTCCCCGGGACCTGATCGGGTGTGCCCTAGAGCTATGTAGGAAGCTAAGAAGGTGATTCACGGGCCATTTGTTGAGATATTTGTATCATCGGTAGTCACAGGTGAGGTGACAGAAGAGTGGAGGTTGGCTAACATGATACCACTATTTAAGAAAGGTCGCAAAGAAAAGACAGACGACTCTGAACTGGTGAGCCTGACATTGATGGTGGGCAAGTTGTTGGAGGGAATCCTGAGGGACAAGATTTACATGTATTTGGAAAGGCAAGGACTGATTAGGGAATAATCAATATGGCTTTGTTCTTGGGAAATTGTGTCTCACTAACTTGATTGAGTTCTGTAAGAAGTAATGATCTATATGGACTACAGTAAGGCATTGAACAAGGATCCTCATGATAGATTAGTTAGCAAAGTTAGCTCACATGGAATACAGGAAGAACTAGCCATTTGGTTACAGAACTGGCTCAAAAGTAGAAGACAGAGGGTGGTGGTAGGTTGTTTTTCAGACTGGAGGCCAGTGGATTGGTGCTGGGTCTACTGCTTTTCATCATTTATATAAATGATTTGGATGCGAGCATAAGAGGTACAGTTAGTAAGTTTGCAGATGACACCAAAATTGGAGGTGTAGTGGAGAAAATTCAGGGAAGAAAATTACCTCAGAGTACAATGGGATCGTGATCTGATGGGCCCATGGGTTGAGAGGTGGCAGATGGAGTTTAATTTAGATAAATGCGAGTTGTTGCATTTTGGAAAGGCAAATCAGGGCAGGACTTATACTCTTAAAAGTACTGTCTTGGGGAGTGTTGCTGAACAAAGAGATCATGGAATTCAGGTTCATTGTTCCTTGAAAGTTGAGTCCCAGGTAGACAGGATAGTGAAGCACGCATTTGGTATGCTTTCCTTTATTAGTCAGAATATTGAGTACAGGAGTTGGGAGTCATGCTGCAACTGTGTAGGAGATTGGTTAGGCCACTTCTGGAATACTGTGTGCAAGTCTGGTCTCCCTGCTATAAGAAGCATGTTATGAAACTTGAAAGGTTTCAGAAATGATTCAGGAGGATCTGGCCATGGTTGGAAGGTTTGAGCTATAGGGAGAGGCTGAATAGGTTGAGGCTATTTTCTTTGGAGCTGAAGGGTGACCTTATAAAAGTTTATAAAATAATGAGGGGCATGAATATGGTAAATAGACAAAGTCTTTTCCCTGGGTGGTGGAATCCAAAACTAGAGGGCATAGGTTTGAAATGAGAGGGGAAAGATTTAAAAGGATGCTAAAGGACAATTTTCACACAGAGGGTGGTGCATGTGTGGAATGAGCTGCCAGAGGAAGTGATGGAGGCTGCTACAATTGCAACATTTAAAAGGCATCCGAATGAGTCTTTGAATAGCAAAAGTTTAGAGGGATATGGGCCAAGTGCTTGCAAATGGGACTACATTTAATTAGGATATCTGGTTGTTATCGTGGACCGAAGGATCTGTTTCTCTGCTGTGCAACTCTATGACTCTAATTAGTTAAAAAAAAAGTAAAAGATATATGAGGAGATACTTTTTCACTCAACAAGATTTAGGGTCTGGAATGCACTGCCTGAGAGGATGGTAGAGGCATGCTTAACTGAGTAAAAAATGAGGTCTGCAGATGCTGGAGATCACAGCTGCAAATGTGTTGCTGGTCAAAGCACAGCAGGCCAGGCAGCATCTCAGGAATAGAGAATTTGACGTTTCGAGCATAAGCCCTTCATCAGGAATAAGAGAGAGAGAGCCAAGCAGGCTAAGATAAAAGGTAGGGAGGAGGGACTAGGGGGAGGGGCGATGGAGGTGGGATAGGTGGAAGGAGGTCAAGGTGAGGGTGATAGGCCGGAGTGGGGTGGGGGCGGAGAGGTCAGGAAGAGGATTGCAGGTTAGGAGGGCGGTGCTGAGTTGAGGGAACCGACTGAGACAAGGTGGGGGGAGGGGAAATGAGGAAACTGGGTTCCGCCTGGGAACCCTCCAACCACAAGGTATGAATTCAGATTTCTCCAGTTTCCTCATTTCCCCTCCCCCCACCGTGTCTCAGTCGGTTCCCTCAACTCAGCACCGCCCTCCTAACCTGCAATCCTCTTCCTGACCTCTCCGCCCCACCCCACTCCGGCCTATCACCCTCACCTTGACCTCCTTCCACCTATCCCACCTCCATCGCCCCTCCCCCTAGTCCCTCCTCCCTACCTTTTATCTTAGCCTGCTTGGCTCTCTCTCTCTTATTCCTGATGAAGGGCTTATGCTCGAAACGTCGAATTCTCTATTCCTGAGATGCTGCCTGGCCTGCTGTGCTTTGACCAGCAACACATTTGCAGCATGCTTAACTGAGATGTGTTGAAGAGGATGAGATGGTTATTTGAACTGAAGAATGTGTAGATTTATGGACAGAAAGCCGGAGAATGGCGCGAGATGAGCTGTATGTTTGGAGAGCTCGCACAGACACAATGGGAAGAATGGCCTCTTTCTGCACTGAAAGAATTCTCTGACTCTGAGAGTCAGGCTCCAATGCCCTAGAAAAGATGGATCTGGTTGATGCAGATGGCTGCTTTGTGATGCAAAGGGGAGCCAACAGCATGGGTTCAATTCCCCCACCAACTGAGGTTCCCATAAAGGTCCCGATTTCTGAACCTTGCGCCTTGCTTGGCATGTGGTGACCTTCACCACCAGGCATCTCTCTGTAATGAGAAAGCATCCCTCTGGGATGATAGTAACTTAATTTTTGTGAAGGGAGCAAACTCTGCTTGATTATCCATTGAAATTCTTCATATAATATTGTCTGCAAAGCTTCAGCAGCATGAAATCCATCCTTACTTTCTTTTATATGGGTGTGGGTATTTATTGCTAATCTATAATTAACCATGAACTGAAGGCATTTGGTGTACTTGCCTTTATTGGTCAGTGCAGTGTGTTTAGGAGTTGGGAGGTCATATTGCGGCTGTGCAGGACATTTGTTCAATACTGCATGCAATTCTGGTCTTTCTCCTATAGGAAAGATGTTTTGAAATTTAGAAAGGGGTCAGAAAAGATTTACAAGGATTTTGCCAGAGTTGGAGGGTTGGACCTATAAGGAGAGGTTGAATAGGCTGGAGCTAGTTACCCTGGAGAGTTGAAGGCTGAGGGTGACCTTATAGAAGTTTATAAAATCATGAGGGGGATGGATAGGGTAAATAGGCAAGGTCCTTTCCCCGGGTGGGGGAGTCCAAAACTAGAGGGCATGGGTTTAAGGTGAGAGGGGAAAAATATAAAAGGGACCTAAGGGGCAATTTATTTCATGCAGAGGATGATGTGTGTATGGAATAAGCTGCCAGAGGAAGTGGTGAAGGCTGGTATGATTACAACATTTAAAAGGCACCATGATGGGTATATGAATAGAAAGGATTTAGAGGGATATGGGCCAAGTGCTGGAAAATGGAACTAGATTTAAATAGGATATCTGACCAGCATGGTCAAGTTGGACCGTAGGGTCTGTTTCTGTGCTGTACATTGCTAAGACGCTATGACTCAAACTGAGTGTCTTGCCAGGCCTTGGAAAAGGCTGTTAAGAGTTAATAATATTACACTGCATCTGGAGTCACATTGTAGGCTGGATTAATTAGAGATGGCAGATTTTGTTGCCTAAAGTACAATAATGATTCACATGGGCTTTCAGAACAATCAGTTTTATGACCACAGGCTGAGACCAGCTTTCAATTCCACATTTGTACAGTTAGCAACACTACAGCTGGAAGAGTGATTTTATTCACTTCATTTATTCTTCAACAGGATGGGAGTACGATGCAAATACGCGTGTAACATTTAAATTCCAATATCTCACTCATTTTGCTGTACCTTAATATCTTGCTTTTCTTTGTCAAATTTATTCTCTTGTTCTCTTATTCATATTGACTCTTTGCTGGGATATTAATATTAACACTAGCTACTCTTTGGTACCTCTATCAACTGGTCATTATTATGACTGGATTTCGCTGCTCGTTGGATCCAGAATTATTATGACTGGGCTAGCCTATCATTCTTTGAAACTTGATTCGTGCCAAAACTCACTGAGACATGAGGAGAAACTTGCCGTTCGGTGGTCAAATATTGGAGGCTTGATGATGATAACATCATCAAATGCTAACTCAAAAACAACCTAGTTGATTCGCCTAGCTTACAAACAAGAGCAGAAACTCAAATTTTTTATTTCACCTCCTTCCTAGTCCAGGAACTTCAAGATTGATGTTGTGCACTGCCCTTCTCTTTACCTATCTTTTTCTTTTGCCTATCCTGCTCAAGACCATGGTTAAGACTAACTCAATGCAGAGCTGAAAATGTGTTGCTGGTTAAAGCGCAGCAGGTCAGGCAGCATCCAAGGAACAGGAAATTTGACATTTTGGGCATAAGCCCTTCATCAGGTAACCCTCATCATTTCTTTGCTGTTGAAATTCCTGATGAAGGGCTTATGCCCGAAACGTCGAATTTCCTGTTCCTTGGATGCTGCCTGACCTGCTGCGCTTTAACCAGCAACACATTTTCAGCTCTGATCTCCAGCATCTGCAGACCTCACTTTTTCCACTAACTCAATACAAACCTGTGAAAAGCACCTTCGGTCTCAGAAATGATTGCTTGACCATCCTGATCTATATGGCTCCACATTGTTTCAAAATAATAATTTGTTGTTTCAGGCACTTTTGAGATATTCTTACATGTCTAAAGGTTTATTTGTGTATTATTTTAACCACTGAATGAATTACTTCATCTTGCCATATAATTTGATTTGACAATAGTCATATCTGCATTCCAATGGTTGGAATTTATTGGTGATATTATTTTGAAATATTTTTGGAACACCAAGTGAAAGTTTTAGGATTTTTCTTTGCTGTTGAAGTACTTGACAAAGTATTGCAAGACCAATAAGATGGGGGAGATACTAGATGAGTATTTTGCATCAGTATTTACTGTGGAAAAGGGCATGGAAGATAAGATTGTAGGGAAATAGATGGTGACATCTGGAAAAATGTCCATATTACAGAGGAGGAAATGCTGGATGTCTTAAAACACATAAAGGTGGATAAACCCCCAGGACTGATCAGGGGATTGTAGACCAGTGAGGCTGACATCAGTGGTGGGCATGTTGATGGAGGGAATCCTGAGGGATAGGATGTACATGTATTTGGGAAGGCAAGGACTGATTGGGGATAGTCAACATGGCTTTGTGCGTGGGACATCATGACTCACAAACTTGCTTGAGAATTTTGGAAAAGTAACAATGAGGATTGAGGAGGGCAGAGCGGTAGATGTGATCCAAATGAACTTCAGTAAGGTGTTGGCAAGGTTAGATCTCATGACTGCAGGGAGAACTAGCCATTTGGATACAGAACAGGTTCAAAGGTAGAAGACAGAGGGTGGTGATGGAGGGTTGTTTTTCAGACTGGAAGTCGGTGACCAGTGGAGTGCCACAAGGATTGGTGCTGGGTCCACTACTTTTCATCATTGATTTGGATATGGACATAGGAGGTATAGTTAGTAAGTTTGCAGATGACACCAAAAGTGGAGGTGTAGTGGACAGCGAAGAGGGTTACCTCAGATTACAACAGGATCTTGATCAGATGGGCCAATGGGCTGAGAGGTGGCAGATAGAGTTTAATTTACAAAATTGTGAGGTGCTGCATTTTGGGAAAGCAAACCTTAGCAGGACCTATGCCCTTAATGGTAAGGTCTTAGGGTGTGTTGCTGAACAAAGAGGCTTTGGAGTGCAGGTTCATAGCTCCTTAAAAGTAGAGTCGCAAGTAGATAGGATAGTGAAGAAGGCGTTTGGATATTGGTTAGGCCACTATTGGAAAATTGTGTGCAATTCTGGTCTCCTTCCTATCAGAAAGATATCATGAAACTTGAAAGGGTTCAGAAAAGATTTGCAAGGATGTTGCCAGGATTGGAAGATTTGAGCTATAGGGAGAGGTTGAACAGGCTGGGGCTGTTTTCCCTGGAGCGTCCAAGACTGAGGGGTGACCTTATACAGATTTATAAAATCATGAGGGGTGTGGATAGGATAAATAGACAAGGTAATTTCCCTGGGGTCAAGGAGTCCAGAACTAGATGGCATAGGTTTAGGATGTGAGGGGAAAGATATAAAAGAGACCTAAGGGGCAACTTTTTCATGCAGAGGGTGGTGCATGTATGAAAGTGGAGGAGGCTAGTACAATTGCAACATTTAAAAGGTATGTGGATGGGTATATGAATAAAGAAGGGTTTGGAGGGATATGGGCCAGGAGCTGGCAGGTGAGACCACATTGGGTTGGGATATCTGGTCAGCATGAATGAGTTGGACCGAAAACTCTGTTTCCATGCTGTACAACTCTATGACTCTCTGACTTTAAGAGACATTTGGGTTGTAACACTCTAAGCTATACTTTGCATCTAACAGTCTGTGGCAGAAGCAAGTAATACAAAAAGTTACCTTATTATGGATATTTATATTTTACAAAGTGTGACAATAATTTTAAATGTAATACTTCAGGCTGTGTGGCGTTGCTAAATTTGCATATTAAGAAAACTTCTTTTTTTATATACTTTTTACTTAGATGTTTCAGTAAAATAACAAAGAAAATCAAATTAACAGCCTTCACAAGAAAAGTAACATAAAAACTATGAAATTTACTGAGGCCTAAAGAACTAATGTATGTTCTTTCAAGGCCACTTTTAAGGGTATTAGAAGTAGTGGTTCTAGTAGGTCAGGAAGCTTTTGCTATTCAACGCATTTCATTGAATTTGTGCAGGAGCTAAAGTATTGTTATGTGAATAAATATTCTCAAAACATTGCACGTAAAGTTATAGCTGTCAGTGATTTATTTTTATTAAATGTGCTCTTAAATTCAACCGCACTGAAATGAATTAATTCACATCAGTCAAAACATCTTGAAAACAAGAATTGAAAGACAAATAGTAAATATGTTTTAAAAATTACATAATGAAGGGAGAAAATTAAACAGGGCAAGTTTTTGATAGAATGTGAAACATTTCTAAATGGTGTGAATGGGACATGTTAATAGCATTAAGGATTAATTTGAGAGGTTGTGAAAATTATCACTTTTAACAAAAATAATCTTGCTTTTAGAAGAGGTTTTCATTTTACTAGGCTTTCCTTTCTCTTCCTTTTCTCTTAAAGGGTACAGTGTAAATATTTGCGCAAGAGGTGTTCTTTACCCTCCGTCCCCTGATCTACACTGGTCTGGCGAAGTCTCAATTCTAAACTTTGCATATAAGTTTTTAAATCCTTCTAAGATCATAACATTCAGCATTTCTATAACCTCCAACCCTACACCAACTCAATGTCTCTGCATTCCTCAAAACCTTGCCTCTTGAGCATTCCTTAAGTTCACCAACCCTGTTTTAATTGTCTTAAGTTACACACAGTGGAACTCCCTCCCCATGCTCCTTTATATCTTTAGCTCTCTCCTTCTTACTTCTCCTTCTTACTGAAAGTCTTTGACTCAACTTCTGATCGCCTCCAAATCAAACACTTCTGTGAAATGCTTTGGAATATTTTATTTTGCTAGAAGCATTGTTTCAACATGAGTTTTTAGTTGCTTTTTCTGTAAAGTTAGTTTTACTTTTATGAATAGTATTTAGTACAAAATTCATTTTCTTTAACTGTAAGACAAACCTTTTGGGAAGGAAAAGCAGAGCTCTTATGGTCTTGAATGCAAATATGAATTTAATGCTGATATGCGAGGTTATAGTGAAGCCCATCCTTTTCTCCCCAGTTTAAGTTAAAATGTTTTGGTTTAATAGTACAATATAGGCTGACTGTACCTAATGCTTGCACAAGCAACAAACGTTAACGAACTGTTCAATACGAGCCCTTTGGTAGTACAGAACATGAATATCATTGAAAGAAGCAACATATTGCTGAAGGTTTACATTATGCACTTAGCAGGATAATTACAAGAATACCAAATTTCAAACAATCATTGGGGATAAACATATGGATTAAAATTGAACAGTGTAGGATGGATAGGCTTCAGATTGGTTCCACAGGTTGGCGCAACAGTGAGGGTGGAAGTATTGTACTGTAATGTTGAGAATCCTGCTGGAAAAACACAGCAGGTCAGTCAGCATCTGAGGAGCAGGAACCTAATGAAGGGGTTTTGCTCAAAATGTTGATTCTCCTGCTCCTTAGATGCTGCCTAACCTGCTGTGCTTTTCCAGCACCATACTCTCGACTCTAATCTCCAGCATCTGCAGTCCCCACTTTTGCTTGCGCTGGAATGTTCTCTGTTCTATATTCTTTAATCACAACAACTTATGCTGCAGGAGTTACGGCTGCCGACTGACTAATTGATTGATTGGTTAAGATGTTGTCATGGAGAAAGCAATAGAGAACTACAGGCAACACAAGCACCCCGGTAATTCAAGAAAGCCACAAGGCTTGAATATATATTCCTTTCATTTGCAAAGAATGGGTCCTTGCATATGAACATATGTTATTTGTAAGAAGTACAAACTAACCACATTTCAAGCTTCACTATTATTTAATCTGGTTGATAATATAACAACCAGTGGACTTAGGATTGTTGAACAATTGTTACTCCATTGCAGAAGCAAATGGTCTAACAATGAAGATTTTACTTTGGGTCTTGCAAGTGCAGGTTGGTTGAGTACAGCTTGTATTTTGTCTATTAGCCAGAGGAACGTGCTACTTGAATCGACTAGCTAATTATTGAGATATATGACCTAGCATCACACCGGCATTGAAGTATGTACATGACATTGTTAGATTATGTGCTAGCCAGGACAGCCTTTTGGAATGAAAACTGTATCCTGTTCATGGAAAATGCCTCTTTGTGTAATCACTGCATTGGAGCAAAGTGAGATGGCTTGCTGAATCTACTCAAATTTTTAAGATACTTCTGAGACAAGCCACTGTATGAGACCAAGTCAATACTAAGCTTCAACTGACTGGTCTGTGTCTGGTCCCCTGCCTTTAAGTGGACAAGAAAGTATTTGCATACCAACCATGGGCTCTCTTCTCTCCCTCATCCCTCCTTTCCACCCTCAAACCTCAGTGAAAATCATGACTTTAATTACTTCTCACTGAAAGTAGATTTCTGACCTGAAATCATGCCAATTTCCTGATTCTCACTTCCAGGGTAAAAATTTATCCCATTATTTCTAACCATAGTATAAATCTATCAACTAATATGAGTAAAACAAACTCAATAACCTGAACCATATCAGATATAACTAGCTTCCAACACTATGAATGTGCACACAACCAGTGTATCTGATAGCTGCAGGGGAATAGAAACCAATATAGGTCAGAAGAGAATGGAGGTGGTATTTGAGCAGATACAAATCTGCAGCGAAGATTTGGCCAACTTGTGGAAAGCAGGAGGTGGTAAACCATGGAGAATGTAAATTGAGTATTTATATCTTGAACTAATAAAAATGTTTTTAAGTTTGCTAATATCACATTGGCAGAAGTGGGAGGCTGTTGTGTTTGAGAGGTCATAGGATCTGTAAATAAGTTTGGGTTACATCCGTCTGGTTCAGTCTTAACAAGTGTTTGGGGAAAGGGATAGAAGTGGTAGCAAGAGTTGATAGATATTTATTGAGTTGAAGATGATAGCATCACCATGCACAATTTTGAGCTGAAAGAAAATCACACTTGTTTAAGATTGGATGTTTTACAAGGAGAAATCACATAGACACAGAACTGCAGAGTTGCTAGTATTTTTGGCATCAAGTACCAGTATGAATCATCACTACCCAAGCCCAAAGAGAGAAAATTGAGTGAACCAGAAGCAAAGCAGTGTTTATTATGTAAATGTTTATGATTGGAGCACCTATAAATAATGCCTTTGTATTTATTGGTTGCTCAAGTGTGTTATGTTGAGCAGCATGTGCAGATCAAAGCATCTTATCAACACAGACAACTTGACTAGTAACATATGTTATTCACACATTTGCTGGTGGCTGAGGGAAAATACGTCATTCAATTGCTTCTAAGATCGTTCATCTTTATTTAAAGCTGTAAATGTTTTTTTCTGTTGTTTACATGTGTAAACCTTAAACTAGTTATTGTAAACAAAAAGGGCATGCAACAGAACAATAGCATAATCTCTGTCATACATTCTGCCATACAAAGGGCGTTATAATTTGTAGGTTTTACTGTTGTGGTCAGTCATACAAATGAAATAATTTTCCTTCCGAAGGCAAGATACTGGCTTTGGCTGGCACATACTAAAGTTAAACATTGCAATTATTTTTGGAAATTAAAGGCCAATGTGTTATGAAGAACTCCAGCTTGCAACTAAAATTGTGGATCTGGATTGTAAACTCTGTCAGTACATTTGAAAAACTGAGTAACCTTTACAATAAGGATGTGTTTAGGGACGTTATAGAGTCATCTTCGCATAAAGGTTCCATTAGAGATTCATTGAGGCTGGATGGTTTGCTGATTACAAGTTAGAGTTAGGTTGTTTTTCTTTGACACGTCTTAAAGTAATTATTCCATTTAATCATTCAAGTACATTTGTTAAGCTCAACTGCCAACTTTATGTGGAAGTTCACGAAAATGTGTCTGTCATTACGACACATTGTTAAACAACTTTTATCATTAGAAAAGGGGCACAGGTATGTGGCAAATATTTCTTTATGAAAGAGTGATGTCGATGGTAGTCATGATTCGAAGGTGCTGGTGTTGGACTGGGCTGGACAAAGTTAAAAATCACACAACACCAGGTTGTAGTTTAACGGGTTTATTTGGAAGCACTGCTCCTCCATCAGTGCTTCGAAAGCTCATGCTTCCAAATAAACCTGTTGGGTGATAACCTGGTGGTGTGTGATTTTTAACTTTATGGAAGAGCCATGTTTTCCCTGCAGGAGTCCAGTGCAAAGACCACAACATTTTATCAGCCAATTACATGAAAGACAAATTAGTTAGGTGCCAGATCTGTGTGCATATGATTGTGATAATACATCTTTACAATGTGGAAACATAGAAATAGTTGAAAAAATGATCAGGAATCTGATCTGAGGATTACTGCAATTTGGTCCTCAAGCCTCATCAGCATACTTGGTATGTTCTGGTCCCACCTCCACCAGCAGTCCACTTAGGGGAAGGATCAATGTTAGGTTTCATGCTTCAGCTGATTAAGGGGTGGAATGCAATTGTAGACTTAAGGGAACACTCCTTCCTTGGCTGCACCGGAACCCTGAATGATAGCTGCAATCACTGAAGAATCCTGTGTGTGGCAAGCCTACACCGTCTCACTCATTGGCAACAAATGTCTTGATAGGGCCCTTCAGCAGTCATTGAGGGCTAGGTTCTTAACTAGGGATAAGGAACCAGGCATGTGAACTAGTTTTGGATCCACTGTAATTGTCAATGCATCAGTGAGCTTGCTATATAAGTTGGGTGATGAATGGCCACCAATGCTGCTAGAAGACCTTTCTATTTCCTTGGAGATCAGTCATTGCAATGGAGGTACCAATGTGAACATAGGAGATAATGAGAGACAAATGAGGGTAAGTTTAAATTCCTTTTAAACAGACACAGCTCCTTAGCAATGATTCTGGAGGGACAATCACTTCACAGCTGTGGCCTAGCAGTCACTATAGGCTGGGGGATGGATCCATCAAATAAATGATACATCATGCCATGGTCTAGGCCATTGTGAATGACCTGTCTTGGCAACTGGAAAAGCTATAGCATTAGCCATAATAGAGATCTTCAATATATATCATTGACTCTCATGGCAGTGAACTCACAAGATGGCCATCATGCTAAGTAGCCTTAGGGTCAGCTTTTGGAAGTGGTGACATTTTGGGTCCAGTCAGTGGGGCTGCTTCCTCCTTGGTGTTGCGACCCCAAGGAATGGTTTGGTGACTGTGGAATGTGGCGGTGTCTTATAACCACTTAGGAGATCAAAAAGTGTGTATGGAACAAAAAATGAAATTTGTCCCAACTTTGTATGACTTATTTCTTTTTATAATTTCTGCAATTAAAATGGTGCTAGATTATGGTGAATTATATAGATTTTACTGTATTTTCACAAATGCATATAACAATAAATTACTATTAATATTAGTCTGCCTGTCTCTGATCTAACCCTGGCATTTTAAAAATCCAGCACAAAGTCCCTGTTTATATTTAAGGAAAATGGCCCATGACTAGATCCGTGTGGTTATTTGTTATAATAAAGTCATAGATATATACAACATGGAAACAGACCCTTCTGTCCAACCCATCCACGCTGACCGGATATCCCAACCCAATCTAGTCCCACCTGCCAGCGCCCGGCCCATATCCCTCCAAACTCTTTCTATTCATATACCCATCCAAATGCCTCTTAAATGTTGCAATTGTACTAGCCTCCACCACATCCTCTGGCAGCTCATTCCATACATGTACCACCCTGTACATGAAACAGTTGCCCCTTAGGTCTCTTTTATATCTTTCCCCTCACACCCTAAAGCTATGCCCTCTGTTCTGGACTCCCCAACCCCAGAGAAAAGACTTTGTCTATTATCCTATCCATGCCCCTCATAATTTTGTAAACCTCTATAATGTCACCCCACAGCCTCCGATGCTCCAGGGAAAACAGCCCCAGCCTGTTCAACCTCTCCCTATAGCTCAAACCCTCCAACCCTGGCAACATCCTTGTAAATCTTTTCTGAACCCTTTCAAGTTTCACAACATCTTTCCAATCGGAAGGAGACCAGAACTGCACGCAATGTTCCAACAGTGGCCTAACCAATGTCCTGTACAGCCGCAACATGACCTCCTAACTCCTGGACTCAATGCTCTGACCAATAAAGGGAAGCATACCAATCACCTTCTTAACTATCCTATCTACCTGTGACTCTACTTTCAAAGAGCTATGAATCGGCACTCCAAGGTCTCTTTGTTCAGCAACACTCCCTAGGACCTTACCATTAAGTGGATAAGCCCTGCTATGATTTGCTTTCCCAAAATGCAGCACCTCGCATTTATCTGAATTAAACTTCATCTGCCACTTCTCAGCCCATTAGCCCATCTGGTCCAGATCCTGTTGTAATCTGAGGTAACCCTCTTCGCTGTCCACTACACCTCAAATTTTGGTGTCAACTGCAAACTTACTAACTGTACCTTTTATGCTCGCATCTAAACCTTTTATGTAAATGACAAAAAGGAGAGGACACAGCACTGATCCTTGTGGCACTCCACTGGTCACAGGCCTCCTGTCTGAAAAACAACCCTCCACCACCACCCTCTGTCTTCTACCTTTGAGCCAGTTCTGTATCCAAATGGCTAGTTCTCCCTGTATTCCATGAGATCTAACATTACTAATCAATCTCCCATGGGGAACCTTGTCGAACGCCTTACTGAAGTCCATATAGATCATATCTACTGCTCTGCCCTCATCAATCTTCTTTGTTACATCTTCAAAAAACTCAATCAAGTTTGTGAGACATGATTTCCCACGCACAAAGCCATGTTGACTATCCCAAATCAGTCCTTGCCTTTCCAAATACATGTACATCGTATCCCTCAGGATTCCCTCCAACAACTTGCCCACCACCGAGGTCAGGCTCACTTGTCTATAGTTCCCTGGTTTGTCCGTACCACCCTTCTTAAACAGTGGCACCACGTTTGCCAACCTCCAGTCTTCCGGCACCTCACCTGTGACTATCGATGATACAAATATGTCAGCAAGAGGCCCAGCAATCACTTCTCTAGCTTCCCACAGAGTTCTCGAGTACACCTGATCAGGTCCTGGGATTTATCCACCTTTAACAGTTTCAAGACATCTAGCACTTCCTCTGTAATCTGGACATTTTGCAAGATGTCACCATCTATTTCCCTACAGTCTATATCTTCCATATCCTTTTCCACTGTAAATGCTGATGCAAAATATTCATTTAATATCTCCCCCATTTTCTATGGCTCCACACAAAGACCGCCTTGCTGATCTTTGAGGGACCCTATTCTGTCCCTAATTATCCTTTTGTCCTTAATGTATTTGTAAAAACCCTTTGGATTCTCCTTAATTCTATTTGCCAAAGCTACCTCATGTCCCTTTTTGCCCTCCTGATTTCCCTCTTAAGTATACTCCTACTTTCTTTATACTCTTCTTAGGATTCATTTGATTTATCCTGTCTATATCTGACATATGTTTCCTTCATAATGGCCTTGAAATATATGTTTATGAATGAGCAAAGTCAGAGCTGAAAATGTGTTGCTGGAAAAGCGCAGCAGGTCAGGCAGCATCCAAGGAATTTCCTGAAGAAGGACTCATGCCCGAAACGTCGATTCTCCTGCCCCTTGGATGTTGCCTAACCTGCTCCGCTTTTCCAGCAACACATTTTCAGCTCTGATCTCCTGCATCTGCAGTCCTCACTTTCTCCTAGTGAGCAAAGTCAGTACATTTGTTTTTGTCTTTTTGAATTTAGTTCAGCCTCTATAAAGATTGGGGGCAAGTCATCACATTGTAAAATTGAAGTGCTTTATACCTGAAAAATGGGTGCAGCATTTGGGCAATTTTGCTGTGCTGTTCCTTCAGTGAACTTTCAATCCTCTGGGCAGTTAAACATTGAGGGGTGAATACTAAATTCAGAAAGAAACTGCTTTCCCAGAATTCTTTGCTGTGTGCTGATCTTGAGGCAGTTTGTAGTTTATGGTGCTTAGTCTTACATTTGGCTGCTTTATTCTTTTGTATCTACTGTTTTTATCCAAAGTGCTTTATAACCAAATCAGGAGCAGTACTATCATGTACATCAATATTGAAAGGAAGTTCAATGTTTAATGTCATGATCAGTGAAAGATCAGACTCATCTTAACTCATTGGCTCCAATCACCACAGTGGAATAATCTACTGAAAGATGGTACTGTACCTTGTTGAAAATGGCTAGAGTCATTTAGAAATTTTGGGTGAACAGAAGCCAGGTAAAATGTGTTTGAATTAAATTCAGGAACCGAAAACAAATTTATTAGCATCATTTACTTTTGAACTCTTCCTATTTTCTCTGAAATAAATATTTCACAGTCTGTTCATAGTACTATTCCAGCATAAATATTTCAAGACACTAATGTTATTGTTGCTGTAAAACAAGCCAACACATCATCATAAAGTGTGTGCCTAATTTATGGAAAACTTGGAAGAACTGTACAATACTCTCCTGTTTCATCGAAATAAAAGACATTGTACAGTATAAATAATAGGAGATATCCCCTTTCCAGCTCAACTCAGCTGCTTTTTCTCAGAAGGGTTCTATTGCCTGCAGATTTTCCAATCCATTTGATTAGCATTTGTATAATGTGTTCATTTTTACAAATTGGTTTTTGACTGTTATCAACATTGTTCGTCTGACCTGGCTCCTTGTGTGACATTAAACATTGCATTATCTATTGATTTTGATTTGCGTGACTTCATGCTACCACATTTCTGGTTAGGTTACAAATGAAGATGGATAAATCCAAAAATATAATATGATTCAATCTATTATAAGCTTAATCCAATGCGGAAGAGACAATGCCACTTTGAAAAAAAACAATGCATTCTCAGCCACACAATACAATCAGATGACTCATTTATTTCCATATCTCATTTCATACTTTCGAAATCATCATAAAAGCTCAGAGGTAAAGGGGAACACAATGTTCTACCTTGCTCGACCAGCCTTTAATAATCTCCTCATCTGGTAATTTTCTTGGGCCAGATATTCAGTCCCAAGATAAGTAGCAAATTTCCTGACTCTTTACTGGTCTGGGAAAAGTGGCCAAATAGTGGTTCCAGGGTGGGTGAGGAGATTGGCTGTGATGGCAGTATAGTGTAGAGAGAGTATAATGTTTGAGTGGTGGGAGAGTTAGGCAGGGTGAATGGATATGGGATACATTCTCAGATACAGATCAGAGGTGCCAATTTATGCCTCATCACTTATCTTACTTAATGCATACTTGTGACTCCCATTCACCAACCTTTTGTTTGTTTATCCCTCAGCTCCATGTAACTAATCCAGTGTCCATCAGAGACAAACCTCAGAAACTATGTTGAAGTGCAATAAAATTAAGCTCTAAATATTTATTATAGCTTTAACGGTAATAAAGCACATTCATGAAAGACCATTCTAAAATTTAAAAGCCCTTCAAGTACCTAATCCCTTATCAAAAGACAGACATTTTCAGACCTCCATTTCAAAGATAGCTACTCTGTTGATAACATTTTTGAACCAACAATAACTCGGTTGCTTTAATTGTATGAAAGCAGCCAACCATTAATATTGATATAATGGCAACTCTTCCTATAATGCCAACTAAATGTTATTGCAGCTAATAGAGAAAATCATTTGTTTAATGATCATTGATGCAGGCAATCTGGTTTTTGCTATTGTTTAAGGAATGGGTCTTAAAATAACTTTTCAGCTTGACAGTCCTATGGGCTTTACCCATGTCTGCTCCATAAATTCATATGCCCACACTATGAACTAATGTCCTTACTTTAGTAAAAATGGGATCTAAATGACACTGAAGACTTCAGATTTTCCTCATTCGTGAGTCATGTCATGTCCTTTTTTACTATCAGTTGAAATGGGATCTATTTGAAAGAGGCAGGACTTCAGGAACTGGGGCCTGCCCATCACTTTTAAAGCTTCTTGAAAGTCCAGCTCGTCCTCTCTAGCAGTGGCCTTCTCTGAGGAAGCATTTACAATACTGAAAGAAACAGAAAATTAGAAGGTATGGGTATAACACCAAATAATAGATTTTCTCCCTTTCCTTGTTCTGTTCTTTCTTAATGACTGATCAACTGTAAGATGCTGCATTTTGGAAAGGCAAATTAGGACAAGACTTATACACTTAATGGTAGTGTTGCTGAACAAGGAGACCTTGGCGTGCAGGTTTATATCTCCTTAAAAGTGGAGGTGCAGGTAGATAGGATAGTGAAGAAGGCGTTTGATATACTTTCCTTTATTGGTCAGTATATTGAGTACAAGAATTTAGAGGTCATGTAGCAGCTGTACAAGATAATGGTTAGGCCACTTTTGGAATATTGTGTGCAATTCTTGTCTCCATCCTATCGGAAGGATATTGTGAATCTTGAAAGGTTTCAAAAAAGATTTACAAGGATGTTGCCAGGGATGGAGGGTTTGAGCTATAGGGAGAGGCTGAATAGGTGGGGCTGTTTTCCCTGGAGCTTCACAGGCTGAAGGGTGATCTTATAGAGGTTTATAAAATCATGAGGGGCATGGATAGGGTAAATCCATGGGTCTTTTCCCTGGGGTGGGGGAGTCCAGAACAAGAGGGGATAGGTTTAGGGTGAGAGGAGAAAAGTTTAAAAGAGACCTGAGGGGTAACTTTTTTACACAGAAGGTGGTGCCAGAGGAAGTGATGGATGTGGTACAATTGCAACATTTGAAAGGTATCGGATGCGTATATGAATAAGAAGTGTTAAGAGGGATATAGGCCAAGTGCTTGTAAATGGGACTAGATTTTGGATATCTGATCAGCGTGGATGAGTTGGACCGAAGGGTCTGTTTCAGTCCTGGACATCTCTTTGACTCTATGTGTATTATCTCTGTGTTCTCTATACCTGAAATGTGTGTGTTATATTGTGTACCTTATGTTATCTGGGCACATTTTGCCCGAGCTGTTTCATATCTCTGATGTTATCTGTTTTTGATATGAACAGGAAACTAAATATTGAGGATGCTTTAAATTTACAACAAAAGCATTCATAGTGAACTCTCTCTTCAGTTCTCCTGTTCTGTTGACATAACTTCACAGACACAAAGTGGAAAGTCCATTTTAGAACTGAAATGCTTTTCCTCCCAAATTTCTGGCTAAGCTATGGTGACAGAGCTCCCAGGAAATACATCTTCTGTGATGTGCTACTTGTGTCTAATATTAAATTGGCACTTGCTTTTGACTATTCGCTCGCTCTAAGAAAAAAAATTTTGCCAAATGCTTTTGCAAAAACATCAGGCATCTTCAATTTACTGCACATTCCGAGGCCAAATTATGCGAGGTTTTAGGAACACAAACAGTCTGGTAAATTGCATTGATGGTCTCTGTATATCAACAGTAAGTATTTGGTCAGATAAAATCACACCGACTTGTAAAATGAACCTAGCCTGACCAACTGTATAAACAGAATCTTGTTCTGGTTAAAGTGTAGCTAATAAGTAGAAACCTGTCAGTGAGACCAGTCTATCCTGTGTTATTAATCATTCTTAACAAAGAGTAGGGATTGTTATGTTCCTGGCTTCAAATCTGTAGAATGTTTTACATTACATGCCCATTTTCAGGCTTTATTCATTATCTAAGGTTTCAGATTCACTCAGGCACTGCCTGTAGCAAACTCTTCATGCTCAATCAAGCCACACATGTCAGTCACATTTTTATTATCTTCTGGACAGTGAGCAACTAGAATTTAAAAACAAATTTATTATTGGTTACAAGATCCCAGTTCAAGATTGAAGGTTTAATTCTTAGTTCAGGCTGCTGATGAAAATGATCTTAGTAGAAGGGGTACTCTTTTTTGTAAACTAAATTGACCTGATCAAATCAAATAAAATTACAATCAGACATCCCCTGAGGAGCAATACATATCTAAGTATTCTTTTAATAAATGGAAATTATACATTCATGTACTCTTTTTGGGGAAACCAAATTAACCAAATGAAAACAAAGTGATAAACAAGATGAGTTTGCCTTGGGGTCACTCAGCAGAGGTGGTACGGGGAGTTCCAGACTTGGCCTTGGTTGTGTGGCACTAAGGGGGAAGGTAATTCAGTCGGACCTTGCTTCTGTATGCTATCCATCAAATCAGTCACAAGTGTTCATGTGTGAATGTCAGGTGAGGACAAGAATGAGCTCTGTTGTGATCTCTGATCAAATGGCCTGCTGATAATTACTGTCAAGGCTCACAATGTGAATAATATCCATCTGGACACTGGGCCAGAGGCCAACTGTAACTGAAACTATACCCCAGGAAGAGTCAGCTCACAATTTATTTTTGCTCCTTCTCATCATTTCCCGAAGCACTCTCCTGAATGCTAACACCTCCCTCTCTCCATAATCACCAACCAGCCCATCACCCACTCCCTCACCCCACATGTCAAGTTATCAGCTCTGAGCGTTACTGGGAAGTAGTGCCAACTGCTCCAGGAGCTCTGCCAGATATATCTCCTTTCAGTTCAGAGTGCTGATGCCTACAGAGACTAGGAATGCCATCTATGGCCACTTTTCAGTCCCACGATGACAAGTTCAAACGTCAATGTTCATTTGATGTTTGCTTTGTGTCTTGTGTCTTGCCAGTGTAGGTGCGCAAAACAAATGATTCTGCTATGGTTCTGTCAGTGGTCTGATTAGGCCTGTAGCTTCTATTCCCATAGCGACATGAAGGCTGTATCCAGTCACCAAGTCACCCATTATTTACACATGTGCAGTACATGTCACTGACCTAGCTGGTTCAGAGCCAACTCCCAGTGTGAACAGAACCCCGACACTCCTGTTTATGTTTGTAAGCCAGGGGTTCCTGATTGGGGCTGTTAACCTGGTTCAATCAGAGAACTCTTTTACCTCATATTCTATGAGATCCATCCAGTTGATCTCATTCCCATCACTACAAACAGGGTGCCACGTTAACATTCTGTTGGATGAAAGCCTCTGATACATCACTACTGGTGCGGTGACCTATCATCCAAATATGTCAATAACCTTATTCCTAGGATTTGAGATGAAGTAATTGAAAGGCTATGGCAGTAGATAGAAATTCCATCCATCAAATGTATGTTAGTCTAGCAAAATACAGGAATTTCTAAACTAGTCTTTATTAAAAACAGAAATGTTTTTGATTTTATCTGACTTTATCTATCCTGGTCTTCCTAGACTATCACACTGGAATTATCTAGATATATTATATACAATGAGCAGGTCAGGTGGTGTGAACCTTGGTGGCAAGTAACCCCTTTCTTGACTCCCAAAGCCTTTACACCATCTATAGGATACAAGTCAGGAATGGGATGAAATATCCCCCACTTGCCTGGATGTGTCCGCCTACAGCAACACATGAGAAGTTCCACACCATCCAGGATAAAGACCACTTTCTTGGCACTGCATCTATCAGCATCACCATTATCATCACCATCAGCATCACCATTCACTTCCTTTACTGGCAAAACACAATGCAGTTACCAAAGCTCTATTGACAGAACCTTCTAAATCCATGATGACTGTTACCTAGAAGGACGAGCAAAAGATGCACAGGAACATCACCACATCAAAGCTCATCTCCAAACCACTCAGGAGCCTGACTTGGAGATATATTGTCGTTTATTCATTGGTGCTGGTTCAAAACCCTGAATATCTCTTGCTTTCTTTAGCATTGTGGGTTTACCTACATCACATGGAGTACAATGGTTCAAAAGGGCAGTTCGTCACCATATTTTTCACCACCTTTTGCTGAAATACTCTCTGTATTAGGAAATTGGGAAGGAAAAAAAGACTGTTTTGATTCAATCATCTGTCAGTATTTCAGACTCTAAAGTAAATGATCTGGGCCATGATTTGAACAGCTTTTTAAAGAAGGGTACCAACATTTAATGTGTTTAATCTGCAGTCTGCTTCAATTTTCCAAATCTGAAACATCTTAACAAACTACATCTCTATGACTGCATGACTCTACTTACCAGAGCTGTCACTGATTTTGCTTTCTGCAGTTACTTTCACTCTATTGCTTTTAATTATAACAGATTTTTTTTTTAGAAGTTCAGCAGTTATTTGAAATGGTTAAAGTAGCATCCTGGTCAAAGGTTTGCAGAATTCACGGATACACAACCTGGTTTTACAGTTTTACATGACTGACACAATGCCAGTTGGGAAATTTCCAGAGTGGGCTGAACCTGCCTCAGTTAGTAGGGCAGGTATAAGATGGAGTCGGGTCAGCTGATGTATCAGATGCAACCTTTGCAGAGCATAGGCAACTGAGTATAGAGGATGTTCTGTTTGTTGCCTTTAGGTTCTGTAATGCTCACACACATAATTGTCCCCCATTCATTTCCAATGCCACCCCATAGTGTCTTAAAGCCCCTATGTCAACTTATGCCAACATATGGTTCTCTATGTCCATTTTTACAAGACTTACTATTAGTATATATTAACAAAGGCATGTATAGAACTGATCAAGGTCATTTGAAAAAAAAAACATGCTGTTCCTACAACACTAGAATAGTGTCAGTCAGCCAAATTATTAACATTACGGCACAGTAAACTCCTCACATTCCTTAAGTTTTTGTAATTGAATATTGAAACATTGACAAAAGCATTTATAGAACAAACACTTATTGTAACCACATGATGATATCAACCAAGCCAACACTTTTCTCCTGTTGTCAAACAGAATCTTCTACTGAGACTTCTGTGTGAAATAAAGAATTCTACTAACATTGTGATATGGGTTTACTGAAAAAGCTAGAATTGAACAGGAAAAATTAGGAATAATGACATGGATTTAGAACACCTTTCATGTGAGAAGAAAACATAATCTGAAATGATCTTGGACAGAAAAAAATTTCTGACCAAGTAAAACTAAGGCTGAAATGGTACATACCAGAGTATGTTGACCTATTATCGTGGTGATTCAATTGTTAACTTGGCTCCAAGGGAGTTGCTATCAGTGAGAAGTCAGGTCTTACCTATGCAATGGATTGCATCCAAGAGTGAACATACACAGAGACAGCATTGCTGAATGTTGCTGGAATGATTTAAATGACTACTAATATTCAATAATCTTCTTTTCCTTACAAAAAAAAAGAAATAACTGTTGGCACACCATATAATAGGAAAGAATTCACAATGAGAGAATGCAATTGCAATTTTTCCAAGACTAAAATGAGAACACAGTGAAGTAAGATATTTCACACTGTGGTGATATTGAGTTTAGATTAACTATTTACTTGCATTGAAAAGTCCAGTTATTTTGAAATATATAAGTCATGAACTTTTGTTTCAAAAGCAGTGTTGGTCTGTTATGAATATTATGGTGAGAAAGTTAAAAGAAACATTTTATTTAAGGTGTCCCTTTTGGCTGACACGTGATATTGATATTAAAATCATTGGGGTTAATTTTAGCTTTCACAGAGCCAGGCAGAAAACTTGTAATAATGGAGCACCTGCCCATTATAACTCTGGTCATTGAAAGCCCTTTCTGTATCAGATATATACATCATCCAGTTTGCATAATATTACAGTTCCTATTACAAACTGAACAGAGAGAAACAGAAACTTAATCTTACCAACAATTGTGCTGTAGAAAAAATGATGAATAATATCAGGGAGAAATAGTCAATAGGACAGCGGGGGTGGGGGGGGGGGGTTGGTGGGAAGGAGAATCAACATCTTAAGCAATCTTTCAGAATGGAGGATGAGGCTTCTGCTTCAGTTCAATGTGCTTTCAGATGGTTCATCAGTCTAATGCACAGTCTGCAGATTTTGCCTCATGAAGGGCAGGTATTGCTTTAAGTGTTGGGTATTTGAGTTGTTTGGGGGTTTATCTACTCAAGGGGGCTCTCAAGATAGCTCGTTAATCAATCTCATTAAAGTTGTGAAGGCAGCATCCCGTTCTCTAGCCAAAGTGTTGGGGATGTTTTCAAACTCTTCTGGTCCATCTTCCATCAAAAAAATAGTTTCCACACAAGAACTGACCAAGTCACCTCTCTGTCTCTGAGCTCTTGCTAATGTACCCAGTTTTTTTGGGGGGGGGCGCCTGGCAACCTTTGCTGCGCTGATCTTTTATCTAATCCCTGGAGCTAATGAGCATGGAGAAACTCCTCACAGAGGCCATCTGAAAGTTAGTTTTCATTATATTTTGGAACAACTTCTTTTCCCTAAACATCACACTAATAATAGGGTATGTACAGTACAAGGCAATTATTTGATGCCAGCTTATGCAGCATAGCGGCCTCAGTGGTATTTCATGTCACCTTCCTTTTGTCATTGTTTATTAGAAATTGTAAAAGCTGTTACTCAAGATCTTGTGCTATGAAGGAAATAGTAGAAAAACTGAGTTTCACACGGACTCCAATTTCCATCCGCAGTGGAGATCTTTGTTTCCCTCACCTTGCTTTGCCTGATATTTTAGCTGGAAGGGAGTGTATAATTTGTACAAATCAGCCCGTAGAAATGCCGAAAATTCATTGTGCAAAATCAGGCCAATTAGTCCATCATACTTGTGCCACTCAAAAAAGATGTTAACAGTGGGGGAGGCACCAACACTAGCACTCATTGACATCTCCCTGGCTTCATTCACCTCCAAGAGGACAGGACATAGAAATCTAGTTTAAGGAGGTGAAACTTCAACACAGGATCTGCAGACAAATAATCAGCTCACTCAACACGTATGTACTAGTGCCTCAGCAGGTCTTGTTTTTATGCAGCTTGTTGCTGATATCTGCAGTTTCTTGGAAAAGCATACCTGCTCAGTGAACAATGGGGGAGGGGGTGGTGGCCATAAAATTGTCTCTCCCTGAAGTTTTGTGCTCTCTTTTCCTATAAGAGAAGCAAATGGAGGTTTCTGACTATCAGAAATGTACTTAGTGGAGAGAAGGAAGGTCAACAGTTGTGGGATATCCGCGTAAAGGAGAACTGTGTGAGGACAACAGGATGAGGTAAATGTGAGTTGTTGTTGCCCATAAGAAAATTTGAGTTAACAGTGGAGAATGAGAGAAGGTGCAAGATGTGTTTCAAGGAACGCTGTGCAGGAAAGTGCTGAGGAAGTCTGGGAGTGGACTAGACACCCAAAAGAGTTCAGCCTTTTAACCTGTGTTAGAGTCTCTTGGAGATCAAAGCTGCCCATTCTCTTTGCTTGGAAAAATTGGGAGTGGGATACTATTATGGTTTAGTTAAAGAGAAACAGCTAAGCCAGCTTAAGATTTCAACATGTTCCTGATCCACTAATATTTCTGTCATTTCAAGATGGAATAAGGGTGGATTCTTACGTATTTGTAGGATACCTTGTCTGCTAGCTGGAAGGACGTGAGATACCAAAGCTGAGAGTTCATGGCAAGGCCCAATGTATCATCCTCCAGTTAGGCAGTGTGCAGGACAAAAGTGGGTAAGTTCAGTAAGTTCAATTACCCAGCAACCAATCAGAACCTGGCAGCTGTCTAACTTAGCAGTGCCACTGGGAAGACCATGACATTTGATGGAAGGACATCCACCATCATGAGGACCAAACTCTTGTGTTAAAGTTTGGAGAGAAGTAGTGTGATTTTGTGGTTGTAGACAGAGGTGAGTGGGAGCAGTGCAGTAGATAGTTGAATATAAATAATTACAACTATATTAACGTGGAAGTTGTTGACTTTTTTTTTATACTGCAAAATTGTCTGATTAAAGCTCTCCCTCAATATACATGTTTTTTGCTACGTCACTGTTAGAATGCCGCAGAAAGTGTTTTTGCCCATCTGATGGTGTTAATCAATGTTAGTCTTAGCTACAGATTTTAAATGAAGTAAATAATGGCAAAGTAAACAGGAATGCTAATGTTGTAAACCACGAATGAATCAATCACTAACAGTTTAAAAAATCAGTCAAAGGCAACCAATAGAAACAATGGGGTTTAATTTGAAGTGACTACACAAATATGAGGCAGGAAACTCATCTAAAAGTTGTGAAAAAGCTGGCTTAATTTCAGACTGCTGCCTTGGAGAGGGATGGTGCAATAGCCAAGGAATCGGATTTGAAGCAAGGGCTGAAAGCAATGCTTTCAATCTTCTCAATATTTAACTGGAAGTAATTTATGCTCATCTAATGCTGGTGTCTGATAAGCAGCCCTAAAACATTAACTGTGGAGCTGCTTGGCACTTTTTAAAACTAATGCAGTGCCTTCAAATGATATCACTAAGGAGCAGCGTTTAGTTGATAAATGGGAGGGAACCAAGGATAGATCCTTGAAGGAAACAAAGGGCACTGATGCAGGAGCAGGAAGAGAAAGCATTGCAAGTAATTCTCTGGCAATGATTACAGAAATAAAAATGGAATCAAGTGAAAATTGTCCAACACATCTGGATGGTAGTGGAGAGATGCTGAAGAGACATGGTCTGGTGAATTGCGTCAAAAAATGTGGATAGGAAGGAAATGAAACAAAGCATGGCAGCCCTGGCAGTATCCATGGAGAGAAAGCAGATTTAATATTTTGAGTCTCCAGAACTGATAATGTGGTATGTGTGTTGAAAACAGGGTTAGAACATAGCACATAGAAAAGTACAGCACAGCCCTTTGGCCCATGATGTTGTGCTGAGATTTAACCCTAACGTAAAATATAGTAACTTAACCTACGCACCACTCAACTCGCTTTTATCATGTGCATGTCCAGCAGTCTCTTAAATGTCCCCAATGACTCTGCTTCCACCACCACCGCTGGCAATGCATTCCACGCATTCACAACTCTCTGCATAAAGAACCTACCTCTGACGTCTCCTTTATACCTTCCTCCTAATACTTCAAAGTATGACTTCTCTTAACAGTCAATCCTGCCCTGGGGAAAAGTCTCTGGCTATTGACTCTATCTATTCCTCTCATTATTTTGTACACCTCGATCAGGTCTCCTCTCTTCATCCTTCTCTCCAGAGACTGAAGTCCAAGCTTATTCAACCTTTCTTCATAAGGCAAGCCCTCCAGTCCAGGCAGCATCCTGATAAACCTTCTTTGCACCCTCTCCAAAGCCTCTGTATCTTTCCTATGGTAGGGTGACCAGAACTGGACACAATTTTTTTTTCTTTTGTTTCTGTCTTTTATTATATTCAATGAGCTGTTATTGCGAAAAAAGGGACAACATTTCAGAAATATTAGATTTTAAACCCAATAACCCAATGCCCCTTTCAGCACAATGCAGGTCTGTTCTACAGATCTGAAAATAAACAGCAATATTTTAAAATCACAAAGGCACAAACAATTTTTAAAAAGTTATAAAAGCAGCAGAGGTATTGACAATTCCTTTTAGGCATTTGCTATGTGATTCCCTTTTAGGTAACCAACATATTCCCTCAACATCTAGCCACAATATTTCCCCTCCAACCTGGATGCTATCATATTTTGGGTTCACCAACTCATTCCCCCACCCCCACATTTTCCAGTATCAGCCAACATCAGACTTCCTAACTTTGTACGCTACACTCCTTTTCCTTCACGTTCCCCACTGTCCATACATTAACTACCATTGTATTTTCTCTTTCGCAAGTGTTCAACCTTACTCTTCCTATCTTTACCTTAGTATATGCTGGAGTCTTGATTTTCTGCTGAAAATAGCTCTAAAACAAGCCAGTCTCTCTTCATAATGGTTATTTTAAAGCAGTGACGCCTGAGAAGTACTGATTAAGCATACATCACTTGACAAAATCTTTGCTGTAGTTCTTGTGGAACTACAGACTCAATAAAACTCAGATGCACTTATAACCCACCTAACAGTCAACAAATTTGGTGAGTTGCTCTTTTACAACATTAAGTCTGTGGATTTAAAATTGTAATCAATATTCCAATAAAATCTCTGCCGCTGTTGTACTCTTAAAGTTAATGTCATGTTTCTCAGTTTGCCATGGTAATTTCTTAGTAAAGCTCCTGTTTCTGAATATAAAATAAGTTGTCCCATTATCCACTGGTCCACGTTTTTAAAAATATCTGGGTTGGGAAGGGGAAAGTCATAGGAGTGAGTGGATAAGAGAAGATGGAACCCACAGAGAGAAAGAGAGAGAGAGAGAGAGAGAGGAAGACAGTTAAGTAGACAAAAGGATAGATGATAGATAGCTTAGGAAGGAGAAAAACTGATAATGGGACTAAAAGTAGATGAAAATAGATTGGCTGTGCTGAGAGTAGTTCATGTCATGACAGGGCCTGTGTAGGGTGAGGCGGGAGGTGGTGATGGTAAAGGACATGGAAGGAGGTGTTCAGGTTCCAATGTTATTGAATGCAATACTGAATCCTGAAGGCTGCAGAGCCCCAAATATATTTAAAAAATGAGATGCTGTTCTTGGATCTTGGCTATGCCTTGCTGGAGCACAGTGGTATGTCTGAGATAGAAATGTTGGCCAGGAAACACAGTGATATGTTGAATTGGAAGCTCAGGGTAATTTTTATGGACAGGATGTAGGTGATTCTCAAAGTAGTCACCCAATCTGTGTTTCATCTCCCCGATTGTAGAAGAGACTACATTGTAAGCAGTAACAACAGTAGACGAGATTGAGCAAAGTGTTGTGTTAAATCGATGCTTCATCTAAAAGATATGTCTGGAGCAGCCTTGGATAATCAGGAGGGAGGAAGTAAATTGACTTGTGTTACACCTTCTATGATTGTATGGGAAGGTGCTGTGGATGAGTAAAGAGATATTGGGAATGGAGGAGGAGTGCTCCATGGTGACCCAAAGGGAACACATCCTGCGAAACGCTGACAAGGTAGGGGCGGGGTACCTGTTGTATCCTACTAGGGATGGCAGGAATGGCAGTTTATGATACTTTGGGTGCAGAGCTAGAGGAGTGCTAATTGAGATCCGGGGGATTCCATTGTTTTTGTCGGTGGTGGGGGGGTGAGGGGGGGTGATGGATGGGGATGGCAGGTGAGGGTTTTGGTGCAGGAAATGGTTGGTCATGATTAAGGGCCTTCCTCATGGTAGCAGGGTATCCTTGATTGAGGAAAAGGCTGGACATTTCTGAGGCCCTCGTGGGGAAGTTGGCATCATCAGAAAAGAGCTGAAAATGTGTTGCTGGTTAAAGCACAGCAGATTAGGCAGCATCCAAGGAGCAGGAAATTCGACGTTTCGGGCCAGAGCCTTCCTGATGAAGCAACACATTTCCAGCTCTGATCTCCAGCATTTGCAGACCTCACTTTTTACTCTATCATCAGAAAAGACATGACTGAGATGAAGAAACTGGGAGAATTGGAATGGAAGCAGGATGTGAGGATGGAAGGTCGAGCTAACTGTGGGAGTTGGTGGGGTTGTCATGGATATCGGTGGCCAACCTATGCCTAGAAAAGAGAACAGAAATATTGAGGGAGGGAAAGGAGGTGTTGGAGGTGGACTAGGTGAATGTGTGAGTCACATGGAAATTAAAAGCAAAATTGATAAATTTTTCCAATTCAGAATGATAGAGGGAAGCAGCAGCGATGATGTTATCGATATACCAGGAAAAGAGTTGTTGGTGGGGGCCGGAGTAGGATCAGATCAAGGAATGTTCTGCACAACTGCAAAGAGACAGGCATAACTGGGGCCCATGGCCACTTCATTGACCTGAAGAAAAAGGGAGTTAAAGGAGAAGCTGTTAAAAGCGAGAATGAGCTGACCCAGGAAGAGGAAGGAAACGATTCAGGCTTTCTCTCCATGAAGAAACAGAGAGCCTTCAGATCATACTGATGGGGGAATTGATGTCAGAGGGATTGCAATTTCATGGTGAAGAGGAGGTGGCTGGTGCCTGCAAACTGGAAATTTTGAAACTGACATTAAAAAATGTAAAAGAATCATGGATGAAAGTGGGAAGATGATTCAACAAGGTCATGGTCCGGGGGGAGATAGAAGGAGGTGTATATATGTATGACTTAGTTGGTGTACTCTTTTCAGTCTGTGTTCCTTGGACAAAAGGGAGTGAAGATAAAGGCTGCATCAAGGGGCCACGGTGAGAGAGTGTCATAGCTTTGAAAATAGGACAGCAAAGTGGTTGTGTAAAATCAGTAGTTTCAGAAATGTTGAACTGAACAGAGAGTCAAAGGTTTGATAGTTGGGATTTTGAAACTACAGTTGTAACTGATTTGGGGAATTTTCTTTTTCAAGCATGGAAACAGAATGAGGCAAGATTAAAAGTCACACAAACACCAAGTTATAGTCTTGTTGTTCAAAGTTTGGATTAGATTATATTCTCTACAGTGCAGAAACAAGTCCTTCAGCCCAACAAATCCACACTGACCCTCTGAAGAGTAATCCATCCAGACCCATTTCCCCTCTGACTAGTGCACCTAACACTATGGGCAATTTAGCATGACCAATTCACCTGACCTGCACATCTTTGGACTGTCAGAGGAAACCCATGCAGACACAGGGTGAATGTGCAAACTCCACACAAACAGTCACCTGAACTGGGATTGGACCTGGGATCCTGGTGCAGTGAGGCAGCAGTGCTAATCACTGAGCCATCATGTCACCCCTCACTATTAGCCACACCGCCAGAATTTGTGTCACTTGCAAACTTACTGTGTCTAAATCATTAATATGCACAACAAACAGCAAAGCGATTCAATAGCGATCCAATGTTATGCCACTGGATATAGGCTTGTCAATATATAACCAAACTTTGACTAGCACCATCTGCCTCCGACCACTAAACCAATTTTGGTGACACATTTTCAAAAGTCATACTGAAGTCCATGTAGACTACTTTGACTACACTACACTCATCCACACAGCTAGATTACTCCTCGAAAAAATTAATTCATATTTTTAAAATGTCATTTCCCCTATCCCACTTAGTGACTTATCTTGATCATTTCTTGTCTCTCTCCAAGGGAACATAAATTCTGTGTCTCTATCACTGATGTTAGCTTCACTGGTCTATAACTACCCATCTTCTTGAATAAAGGTATCACATTAGCTTGCAATCATCTAGCACCTCTTTTGTGTCCAGACAGAATTTGTAAATTAATGTCGGACCCCCTACAACCTTTACTCTTCCATCCCTCAGTAGTCTGGGAAACACTGCAATTTCAAGCCAACTCAAAACCACTAACATGTCGTATCTTGTTCACTTTTATTACAGTCACCATCACCCCAGATGGCCATGGGGTTGCTTTTTCATTAGAGAGAGACTAATTGTGTTGGTTTAACCTGTAGGTCACTACACATTGGGTAAGGGGTGAGGTTGACAAGGTAGGAGTTTCATGGTAACCTCAGGCAGTGTGAGGATTGAACCCATACTGTTGGTATCACTTTTAATCACAAATGAGCTGTCCAGCAAACTGAGTTAACCAACTTTCATAAAAGTAAACTCACCATACTCCACGGGGCTGCTCTTTCATGGGAGACAGGTGACTGGTGATGAGCTTAATGTGAGTATCATCATGTTTGAGAAGGAGGGCCCATTATGGTAATCTCAGCTGGTGTGGGAATTGAGCCCAGGCTGTTGGTATCACCCTATAGTGCAAACCCGTAGTCCAGCCAACTCGACTAACCGACCTCACAATTACCCTCACTGATTTCTATACCAATATTATCAATCAAGGTAAGAGGGAGGCCATGTTCTTTAGGAACTGGACCGACTGGTCCTTTATCCCCTTCACTGTCAGCACAGATTACCTGAATGTGCTGGGAATGTGGTTTCAGAGGGTTGGGGGCATACACCAAACCTTGAGAGGAGAGTATCACCAAGGTAAGGCAGAAGCTGCACTTTTAGGAGAACTGCTCCCTCACCATTCTAGGTAAAAACCTGGTTAGTGTGTTTTGAGAGGATTTGTAGCTCAGGTTGAGGTTATGGATGTAGGTTTGCTCGCTAAGCTGAAAGGTTTGTTTTCAGATGTTTCATCATCATACTAGATAACATCTTCAGTGAGCCTCTGGATGAAGCACTGATGGTATCTCCCACTTTCTGTTTATGTGTTTGGGTTTCCCTGGGTTGGTGATGTCACTTCCTCTGGTGATATTATTTCCTGTTCTTTTTCTCAGGGGGTGGTAAATGTGATCCTAGTCAATGTGTTTGTTGATAGAGTTCTGGTTGGAATGCCATGCTACTAGGAATTCTCATGCGTGCCTCTGTTTGGCTTATCCTGGGTTGGATGTGTTGTCCCCGTCAAAGTGGTGTCCTTCCTCATCTGTATGTAAGGATACTAGTGAGAGGGGTCATGTCTTTTTGTGGCTACTTGATGTTCATGTATCCTGGTGGCTAGTGTTCTGCCCTATTTGTCCAATGTAGTATTTGTTACAGTTCTTGCAAGGTATTTTGTAAATAACATTGTTTTTCTTGTTGTCTGTATGGGGTCTTTCAAGTTCATTAGTTGCTGTTTTAGTGTCTTGGCGGGTTTGTGAGCTACCATGATACCAAGGGGTCTGAGTAGTCTGGTTATCAGGTATGAGGTGCTCTTGGTGTTATTATATGTGCCATAAGTCTGGTCCATTCCCAGTACCTGGGTCATTGCAGTCATTCAAGCCATCTTCCACTTCATCTGGAGGCCTCAGATGGACCATGTCTGCAGGGACACCATGTTCAAACCTCTGGATAAAGGGGGAAGAATGTACCTAATGCTGCCCGCATCCTGATGGCCATCTTTGTGTGTGACTGCATCAAGTTGTGTTTGGACTCTTGGTACGCAAACACTAAATGTCACGATACACTGAGGCTCTACCTGTCCCCAGTGTTACAAGGACTAGTCCTGACCTCATTGTCAAAGAACACTCTAAGTAGTTGGACTGTTTCGTATTATCTGTCCCTCATGGAAATATTTGTCATGAAAAACATCATTGCACTTGTAATGCCGTCAAGACTCTGGATAAAGGAGAGAACTAATCCTGTCAGTTGGTTCCCTAAGCATTGGAGGCAGTTCAGAGAAAGTTCACCAGGATGATCTATGGTATAGAGGGATTTATTTTATGAGCAAAAGTTAAACAGGTTGGAACTCCACTCATTGGAGTATAGAGGAATGAGAGGTGATCTCACTGAAAAATATCAGAATCTTAAAGGGCTTGGCAGAGTTAATTCTAAGAGGATGTTTCCCCTCACAGGAGAACTTAAGATCAGAGGGTACAGTCACAGAATAAAGGGGAGCCTATAAATAAAGCCTGAGAATTTATGAGCACTGTTGCTTCATCCTTGATTCATCCTGAGAAGTACTATTGTTTTATTCCTTCAATTTCCCTGTCAGCCAACACACTTCCAACCTTCAGTACAAATGCGCATGTGGATGTTAAATCTGCCAGTCTCTGATCTAGCACCTCCAGGTATCTACAGTTCATAGTAATCAGTAATTAGCCCTGGGATTGAGAGCTAGATCTGTTCTTTTAAACAGAGACATTTTAGTTACATAGCTTTCACCCAGAACCTGTTTTCACACTCATTCCCTCTTGCCCCTAGTCATACCCTTTAATTTTGTGTAATAATCATTATTTTGAATACATTGTAATTAAAACCTTAGTGCATTTCTCAAAAAAAAGTTTAAGTAAAACACATTATTACTTCAATAAAATCCTGATAATTGCACAACAGTGACAGAAATTGCCAAATGTTCTTGTACTCGGGCTCAGCAACACTTTACAAAGAGGCAGCCAAAATGAGACTTTAAGAAAATAAAGCCTTAGATAAGACAAGAACCAGGCTTGTCCCAGTTTATTTATTAAATATAATTTATTTGGGTAAGCATAACTCTCAGAAACTATTCGCTCATGTCATTTTGTTTTTACCTGAAGTCTCTATGTGACAACCTACAATTGCAACATTTAAGAGGCATTTGGATGGGTCAATGAATAGGAAGGGTTTGGAGGGATATGGGCCGGGTGCTGGCAGGTGAGACTAGATTGAGTTGGGATCTCTGGTTGGCATGGACTGGTTGGACCGAAGGGTCTGTTTTCATGCTGTACATCTCTTTGACTCTATGACTCAATGGAAGAAGGTAATGTGTGCAGGAATTCTGACACCTTTCCTCCCACTTTTCACATGATTTAATTAATGCTGACAACCTCCACTTTCAACGAAAACAGTCTATTTTCTTTGTGCGTTGGTACAAGCGCAGATTGAAATAAGAACAAAAATCACAAAATTGTTGCAGCACTGAGGACTTTTGGTCCTTCAAGTCTGTACTGGTTCTCCAAATGAACTTCAAACCTAAAGCCATTCTCTTGTCTTCTCTCTGTAATCTTGTACATCCTTCATTTGGAAATAACCAATTTATTTTTGGATGCCTTGATTGAATCTACCTCTACCAAACTCTCAGCCAGTGCATTCCAGATCCTAAATATGCATAAGGTTTTTCCTTGCAACACGTAGTTATGAATTACTTTAAATCTGTGCTATTTCATTATTGATCCTTTCACAATTGAGAATATTTTCTGCCTACTAACTCTGTCTTTTCAATGCTTCAATTAGATCTCCTCTCTGCCTTCTCTTATCCAAGGAGAATGATCTGAGCTTTTCCATACTTCCTTCATAAATTAAATTGTTTATCCTGAGAATCACTTTTGGAGACCTCTTCTGCTTTTTCTCCAATGTCTTCACATCCTAGCAGTCCTCCAATTGGACTTAATACTCTTAATAAACTTGGACTTAGCTGAAGTCAAGCTCATTTCTTACGTAAAGTTTAACACAAACTCCTTGCTTTTGTATCCTAGGATAGTAAAATGTAAAATCTAGGAAACTGTATTCTTTAATAATTGCTCTCTCAACCTGTCCTTCACTTTTAATAACATATGCACGTATACGTCCATTTTTTTCCTGCTCTTCTAGCTGCTTTTTAGTTGTACCATTTATTTTGTAAGCTATCAATAAGTTCGTCCCACCAAAATAAACCACCTCACACTTCATCACATTGAAATTTATCTGCCCACTCCATCAACCAATATTCTTTTGAAGTTTTACATTATCCTTCTCGTGGTTTTATAGTGCTTTCAAGTTTTGCATTATCTGAAAATTTTGAAATTGTGCCCTGTACATTAAGCTCTAGATTATTAATACATATCAGGACATGAACCTTTAGGGAACTCAGTGGCAGCTTCCCCTTAACCCAAGAAACAGCCATTAACCAGTATACTCAATATCCTGTCACTCTCAGCGAGTTTCATGTCCGCATTGCTAAATCCTTTCATTCCATGAGTTCTAATTTTTCTCACAAGTCTGTCGTTAACCTGACTGGTCTATAGCATAGAACCAGGGTGACATGGTGGCTCACTGGTTAGCACTGCTACCTCACAGTGCCAGCAACCTGAGTTTGATTCCAGCCTTGGGTGATGGTCTGTATGGAGTTTGCACATTATCCCTGTATCTGTGCGGATTTCCTCTGGGTACTTTGTGATTGTGGGAGGAAACCAAAGATGTGCAGATTAGGCGAATTGGCTATGCTAAATTGCCCCATAGATTTCAGGATGTGTAGGTTAGGTGCATTAGTCAAGGGTAAATGTAGAGTATGAGTCTGGGTGGGTTACTCTTCAGAGAGTCAGTGTGGACTTGTTGGGCTGCTTATCCTTGCACCCTTTTTAGAACAATATTGTAGTGCCTACAATTCTCAAATCTCCCGATACAATCTTTGAGTCTGAGGATGACTGAAAAACTACTGCCAGTGCTTCTGCAATTTCCACTCTCATTTTCTTCAGTATCCTGAGATGCATTTCATTCTGTGCCACAGTGTTGTCAAATTAAAATACAGTCTATCCAATACCTCCTCCACGTATCTATTTGTGAAGCCTTTTAGTGACTGGATTAGCTTTTCTTTCATCTTGGGGTAAAAAAATGAGGTCTGCAGATGCTGGAGATCACAGTTGAAAATGTGTTGCTGGTTAAAGCACAGCATGTCAGGCAGCAGAAGGGCTTATGCCCGAAACGTCGAATTTCCTATTCCTTGGATGCTGCCTGACCTGCTGTGCTTTAACCAGCAACACATTTTCAACTTTTCTTTCATCTTGGCCTGGATATATAATCCTTGGTGAATATAAATGCAAAGTTTTACTTAAGACCACATCCTTGCCTTCCACCATCATGTGTAAATCCCCTTTTTGAGACAAAATTGCCCCCCTTCCTTTTTTCACCCTTTTTAGATGCCTTTAGAAAACTTCCAAATTATTTTCTTTTGTCAGCTGCCAGTTACTTTACATGATCCATCTTTGCTATCATAGTTTGTTTTTCCATCATCTGTCTGGACTTTGTCTACTCAGCCCAATTCTTGATTGAATTTTCCACATGATATCTGTCATAAGCACACTTTTTCTTTATCAAAATTACTATCTCTTCTATCGTTGTCTATTTTTTGTTCACTCAGGGGAATGTGAGTGTCACTGGCTGGGCCAGCACTTGTTGCCCATCCCTAGTTGCACTTGTGAAGGTGATGTTGAGCTGCATTCTTGAACCGCTTCAGTCCATGTTCCGTGGGTGATCACAGAATGCCCGAGAGAGGGTATTCCAGGATATCGACCCAACAACACTGAAGGAAATGCGATGGATTTATGAGTGAGGATGGTGAGTGACTTGAAGAGTAACTTGGAGGTAGTTATGCTCCCATGTGTCTGTTGCCCTTATCCTTCAAGATGGAAGTGGTCATGTGTTTGGAAGGTGCTGTGTGAGGATCTTTGGTGCATCTTGTAGATAGTACACACTGCTGATACTAGAGTGTTGGGGATGAAGCAAGTGGATGCTTGTGGATGTGGTGCCGATCTTCCAGGGAGCTCCGGATTTGTCTGCAATACTTTTCCATTTTGATTGAATATACATTGACTGTGCCTGACCCATGAAAGTTCTGCTCGATTACTACTTTTCCTGCCAACTTTTGATGTCAATTTATTCTACTCAGATATATTTATCCGCTTTTAAAGTTCATTCTCTCCCAAACTTGGACAAAGGAGTTGCACTCCAGAGGTGATGTGTGCATAACTGCCTTTGACAGCAAGGTAGCAATCACCCAATGGGGCATCAAGGAGCTCTAACAAATCTAGAGTCAATGGGGATTGTGGGAGAATTCTCCCCTAATTAGAGTCATACCTAGCACAACCTAGGGAATCAATGATTTGGGAGTCAAGCAGGGGAGTGAAGTTAAGGCCACAATCAGATGCTTTACGTGAATGATGGAGTGGGCTTGATGGATCAAATAGGCCTTCTCCTATTTCTTTTTACATTGTTCAGTGATTCAATGTACCTACTTCTACTTCCATTGTATAATCTATTTTTTCTACATTTAGCAGCCTCTTAAATATTGTAGCTTCAATTCTCAGGGAATTCTGCAGCAGGTGACTCATTTCCTGACCCCCAAAAGTCTGTCTACTATCTTTAGGCACAAGTCAGAAGTTTGATGGAATATTCCTCATGTGCCAGGATGAGTGCAGCTTCAAAACACTTAAAGCTTGACCCCATCCAAGATGGAAGTAATTTGGTTGATCAGCATCTCATTCTCATTTATTCCCTCAAACACTGCTGCTGAAGAAAGCAGTATATACAATCAACAGGATGCAAAAGTTTCCTTAACAGCACTTTGCTGTGATCCTTAATAGCTGGAAGGAGGGCAGCGCCTGCATTGAAACACCATCATTTGCAAGTTTCCGTCCAAGACTCAGGGTAGCTAGACTGTGAACTATTATCACTATTTTCGCTGCTGCGAGACCAAAATCTTGGAGTTCCCTTCCTACCTGCATGGCTTAAGAAATTAGTGAGGAAAGAGCTTTTACTTTTTTCTTTACTCACAAAATATGAGCATTGATGGTAGGCAAGCATTTAAATCAGCTACACTTAACATAATTGTGGGAAGTAACAGAAAAACAGGTTTAAAATGTTATAATACATTCACTAAAAATAATCAAACCTCAAGTGGTTTAGTTCCTTCATGGGGTTGTCATACCATCATGAAAAAGACACAGCATTGTAGACAGTGTAGATGATATCATACAATTACAAAGGGATGTTGACAAGACTAAGTGAATGGGCAAAACTGTGGCAAAAGGTGTTCAAAGTAAGCAAATGTGAGGTTATCCATTTTGGACTGAAAAAAGCTAGAAAAAGATACTTTCTAGATGGTTTGGCATTAAATACTGTGGATATCCATGGATATCCAAAGAAAATTGCTGATCAGATGTCTTGATCTTTAAAATGTCACAAACAGATGCAGAAGATAATCAAGAAAGCTAATAAATGCTGGCCTTTATATCGAGAGGACTGGGACACAAGGATAAAAAAGTTATGCTACAGATAAACAGAACTGCTGTAGGAAAGATGTTGTGAAACTTGAAAGATTTTAGAAACAATTTACAAGTATGTTGCCAGGGTTGTAGGGTTTGAGCTATAGGGAGGTGCTGAGTAGGCTAGAGCTGTTTTCCCTGGAGTGTCAGAGGCTGAAGGGTGACCCTATAGAGGTTTATAAAATCATGAAAGGCATGGATAGGATGAACAGCCAACGTCTTTCAACCAGAATAGGGGAGTTCAAAACTAGGTTGAAGGTGAGAGGGTAAAGAGGTAAAAGGGACCTAAGGGGCAGAGAGTAGGGCATGCATGGAATGAGCTGCCAGAGGTGGAGGTGGAGGCCGGTACAATTACACCATTTAAAAGGCATTTAGATGGGTACATGAATAGGAAGAGTTTAGACGGATGTAGAGTGCTGGCAAATGGGACTGGATTAATCTGGTCGGCATGGACAAGTTAGACTTTTCCATGCTGTACATCTCTAAGACTCTATGATTCTAACCTAGGTTGTGATATCTTTGCAGGATTTCATTAAGGTATTGTCCTATGCCCACCACTTTCAGTTGCTTCATCAATTAACCTTCCTCCATCATAACATCATAATGATGATTGCACAATTTTCAGCACAATTCACAACTCCTCAGTTACTGAGGCAGTCCATACCTCTATGGAATGAGAGCTGGAAACAAGCAATATTTGTGCTACACAAGTCCCAGGCAATGACAATCTGTATCAAGTATGAATCTAACCATCGCAGTTTGATCTTCAGTGTCATTACCATTGCTAAGTCACTTACTACCAACTCCTTGGATTACAATTGGCCAGAGACTGAAGCCATGTAAGTACTGTGACTGCAAGAACATGTCTGAGACTAGGAATTTTGCAATGCTTAAATCACTTCCTATCACCCCACTGCCTATCCATTGTCCACAAGGCACAAATACTTTCCACTTTCCTGAATGAATGTAGCTCCAAAAACATACAAGGAGCATGTATGGTAAAGCAGTTCCCTTCCTAGGCACCTCATTCACCACCTTCAACATTCACTTCCTTCACGAATGACACATAGTGGTAATAGTGTGTACCATTTACAAGGCTTATTGCAATAAATCACCAAGGTTCCATCAACAGCAACTTTCAAACCTAAGTCCTCTGTTGCCAGAAGGACAAAGGTAGCAGATGTATGGAAACACTACCATCCTGCTATTTCTTCACTGTTGCTGGTTTAAAATCCTGGAACTTCCTTCCCAACAGAACTGTGGGGTGTTATTAAATCCCAGGCACTGCATTGGTTTAAGAGGTAACTCATCAACACCTTCTAGAGCACATTTAGAGATGGGGAATACATTCTGACTTATTTTCACCTTAATGTCATGAATGAATAATATTAAAAAATTCATTACCCTTTCCCATAGTCACCCTAAACCTTATGATACAGTGACTACTATTCCCAAAATGTTCTCCCACTGACAACTGATTTTCTTGACCCATCTCTTTCTCAAGAACCAAGTCCTTGCTTTCTCATTGATTGAAAACATACTGATCACGTAAATCTTCCTGAATGCATGCTAACAACTCTTGCCTGAGTCTGCCCTTTACACTGTTATTATTCCAATCTATATTTGGATAATTAAAGATCCCCATTATAACCACTCTCTAATTTTTGCCACTCTCTGTAATTTCTTTACAAATTAGTTCTTCTACATTCTTCTGTTATTGGTGGTTTATAGACTGCACTGAGCAATATAATTTTGCCTTTTATGTTCCTTAGCTCCACCAAAATTGATTCTAGCCTTGAACCCTCTGGGACATTTTCTTCTCCAGCACTGCAGTGCTCTCTTTAATCAATGACTGTGACCCTGATTTAAACATCATTACTTTCTCCCTTTCTCTGATCTCACTGATTAAGTTACTATTCTCAAAACTAGGGATATCTGTCCCTCCCACTAATTTAGGCTCTTTGGTATTCCTAGCTGATAGTATCCACAGCTTGCTGAGTTAGTTTAAACACTAGCAAAATGATTAGAGAGAAACTCAGTTCTGCTCTGTTCAGATGCAAACCATATGGCCTGCATTGGTCTCTTCTAATATAGGTCCCAATATCCCAATAATCTAAAGCCCTTACTCCAGCATCAACTTTCCAGCTGTTTATTTCCTCATACTTCTATATTTACTTGCATGTGGCACTGGGGATAATCTGCTGATCACTACTTTGAAGACCTTTTTTAAAATTTTCCACTTAGCCCCATACATTCGGACTGCATGACCAGGTTCCCTTTTAATGCTTAAGTCATTGGTTCCAACATAGATCACAAATGCTGGTTGTTCAGCCTCCCACCTCAACGCTGCAGGGCTCAGTGACTTTGCTGACCCCGACACCCATGAGGCAGCACACATCTCAGACAGACATCTGTAGACATGCAAATATCTATCCGTTCTCCTAACCACCAGCACATCACCTCTAACCAGGGCTTCTCCAATCTTTCTTGTATGTGCCATGCACATGGTGCTGTCTGGAGACTGGGATACACCTGTACTCTTGTACTACCTGTCCCTTTTGACAGCCTGGCGGTCACCCATTCCTTCTCTCCTTGCATACTGTAAAGCTGCAAAGTGCCCTTATCTATAAATGTGCTATCCACGTAGCTCTCAGACTCGTACAGTGATGTCAGCTGCTGCTCAAGTCCTGAAACCTAGAGCTTAGACTGCTGAAAGGTTGAGACTTGGCATGTATGTATCTATCTGACCTATAAACATGGTCTAATCCTGAAAGTGAAGCCTGGACCTTTGTTCCTGGGGTCGGTGCACAGAGTCAGAAGCTTCTGTGATTTGTTGCACGCACCTTTGGAAAAGTGTCTCAAACAGTGCGATTGTTGTTCCAGGTGGGAGGCAGGTACATTATGGAGACAGCAGTGCCACCCCATGCACAGACTAGAACGGTGACAATGGCTGCTGAGGTCTGAGGTGGTTAGTTAAAAAGGCAATTCCATTTCTCTGGGATGTCATCATCACTGTTCTGTTAAATAACAGGCCCTGTGGCTTAGACCAACTCACCTGCCTACTTACTCTCAATGCCCAATCTGTGACACTCAATGCCCATCCATGACTACCTCACCCCAAATAAAATAACTTCTTTTTCTGTCAGTGGTCTGTAAATCTGAGGAATCTCTTTCCCAGAAATTTATTAAAATCAATTTTTGATAGATTTTTGGTAGACGGGGAATCAAGATTCCAGGGAAAGATGACGAAGTGAGACCCCATGTAGATCTTACCCCAACTTATGACACCTCCTTTACCTAATGCCCCTTATAACCCTAACTTAACTTAGCTATAACTCATCCCGACCCGTGCCCCTCATCACCACCTTCTCTGAAATGGTTGAACTCAGTGATGTGCCCAGAAGTTTGTGAAGTGCTCAATTGCAGGATGAGGTGTTGTTCAGGCTGAAACATAGCAGCACGCTGAGGAGAAAGATTTCTGCATGGGAGCAGTTGGGGAATTTGGAACATAGATATTTATCATTTAGAAGCTGGAGAAGGACAATTAGCCCTTCATTCTTGCTCTGCCATTCAATATGAACTTGTCTGATCTGATTGTGGTCTCAATGCCACTTCCCTATCTTCCCCTGCAACCCTTGATTTAAATGAGGTAAAAACAATGACTGCAGATGCTGGAAACCAGATTCTGGATCAGTGGTGCTGGAAGAGCACAGCAGTTCAGACAGCATCCAAAGTGCAGCGAAATCGACGTTTCGTGCAAAAGCCCTTCATCACGAATAAAGGCAGTGAGCCTGAAACATGGAGAGATAAACTAGAGGAGGGTGGAGGTGGGGAGAAAATAGCATAGAGTACAATGGGTGAGTGGGGGAGGGGATGAAGGTGATAGGTCAGGGAGGAGAGGGTGGAGTCGATAGGTGGAAAAGGAGCTAGGCAGGTCGGACAAGTCCGGACAAGTCATGGGGACAGTGCTGAGCTGGAAGCTTGGAACTAGGGAGAGGTGGGGGAAGGGGAAATGAGGAAACTGTTGAAGTCCACACTGATGCCCTGGGGTTGAAGTGTATCGAGGCAGAAGATGAGGCGTTCTTCCTCCAGGTGTCTGGTGGTGAGGGAGCAACGGTGAAGGAGGCCTAGGACCTCCATGTCCATGGCAGAGTGGGAGGGGGAGTTGAAATGTTGGGCAATGGGGCGGTGTGGTTGATTGGTGCGGGTGTCTCGGAGATGTTCCCTAAAGCGCTCTGCTAGAAGGTGCCCAGTCTCCCCAATGTAGAGGAGACCACATCGGGAGCAATGAATACAATAAATGATATTAGTGGAAGTGCAGGTAAAACTTTGATGGATGTGGAAGGCTCCCTTAGGGCCTTGGATAGAGGTGAGGGAGGAGTTGTGGGCACAGGTTTTACAGTTCCTGCGGTAGCAGGGGAAAGTGCCAGGATGGGAGGGTGGGTTATAGGGGGGCGTGGACCTGACCAGGTAGTCAAGGAGGGAACGGTCTTTGTGGAAGGCCGAAAGGGGTGGGGAGGGAAATATATCTCTGGTGGTGGGGTCTTTTTGGAGGTGGCTGAAATGTCAGCGGATGATTTGGTTTATGCGAAGGTTTGTAGGGTGGAATGTGAGCACCAGGGATGTTTTGTCCTTGTTACGGTTGGAGGGGTGGGGTCTGAGGGTGGAGGTGCGGGATGTGGATGAGATGCGTTGGAGGGCATCTTTAACCACGTGGGAAGGGAAATTGCGGTCTCTGAAGAAGGAGGCCATCTGATGTGTTCTATGGTGAACTGGTCCTCCTAGGATTTAAATGTCTACCAAAAATCTATCTAATATTATATTAATACATTTTTGGGGGAAGAGAATTTCACAGATTCACAATCGTCTGAGAGAAAAGAAATACTATTCTCATCTCTGTCTTAATATTGACACTACTTATTCCTAATCTGTGTTTCCTCACTCTAACCTCCCCTGCAAGGATCCTCTCAGAATCCACCTTGCCAAGTTCCCTTAGGATTTTACTTTCTCAACAAGATCACCTCTCATTTTTCTAAACTTATAGACATAACCTGTTCAATCTCCCTTCATAAGATACACCCTTCATCACAAAGATGAACTGAGTGAATTTTCTGCATAAAACACATGCCACTGTTAGCATTGGTCATGCTTACTTACTGAGTGCAAAGCTGTCACTTTACGTACAGTTGATCTCACTCGTGTAGAATAGACTGCTTTGTAAGCAGCACATACAGTAGACTAAATTGAAACAAGCACACAGAAGGAGAGTGTGGTTGGGAAGAAGGAGGTAAAAAGACATTGAAATGTGATTACGTGGAAAGACAATTTGGGAAAATATTAGGGTGACTGAGGAGTGTACCATGGTGTTAACGAGAGGATAGTCCCTTTGGAATACTGCCAGGGGAGGGCAAGATGTGTTTGGTGGTGGAGTCATGCTGGAGTGATATAAGTGATGGAGACTGATCTGTTGAATACAGAGCTGGTAGAATGGAAGCAAGGACATAGGGACCCCTTTCATGGTCCAAGGTTGGAGGGAAGGAAGGGGAAAATGACCAAGCGGCTCAGCAGGCTGGCAGAGGTCTTTCAGGTGTCCAGTCCCACATTGCGTTTTTTCCAGCATTCTCCTGTGCAACACTCTTCACAATATAAGTACCCTGCTATTCCTTACTTTCCAGACACCTCACATTCCTATTTAAGCAGTCAATGCTCAAGCTTCTACATTTTGCCATCTCACATTCAGGCCTTGTGATCATATCACCCACTTCTACCCCTGAATCTTAAGGGCTACAATAAAGAGGAAAGGAAAAATTGTGGAATGCATGATAAATTATGGCAGAGCCAGCATGGCTTCGTCAAGGGAAGGTCACAACAGACAAATCTGTTAGAGTTCTTTGAAGAGGTTAGACAAAGGAGAGCCAGTGAACATGATCTATTTGGATTTCCAAAACACCGTTTTGACAAGGTGCCACACAGGAGGCTGCTAAATAAGACAGGAGCCCATGGAGTTAGCAGCAAAGTATTGGTGTAGATAATAGATTGCCTGATTGGCAGGAGGCAGAAAGTAGGGATTAAAGAGTCTTTTTTCAGGATGCCAGCCAGAGACTAGTGGAGTTCTGGATGGGTCAGTGTTGGGATTATAACTATTCATGTTATACATTAACAATCTGGATATGGAACTGAGGGCTTTGTTGCTGAGGTTGCAGATGATATGAAGATAGGTAGAGGGACAGGTAGTGTAAAGGAAATGGGAAGGGTGCAAAAAGACTTAAACATGCTAAGAGAGTGGGCAAAGAAGTGACAGATGGAAAGCAATGTGGGAAAGTGTGAGTTTATTTACTTTGGTCAGAAGAATAGAGGCAGAGAATATTATCTAAACGGGGAAAAGCTTCAGAAATTTTAAGCACAAAGGGATTTGAGGAGTCTAGTTCAGGGTTCTCTTAAGGTTAAGGTACAGGTTCAATTGGCAGTTGGGAAGACAAACGCAATGTTGGTACTCATTTCAAGAGGCCTAGAATACAAGAGCAGAGATGTACCACTGAGGCTGGATAAGGCTCTGGTTGCCCGTGTCTGCATGGGTTTCCTCTGGGTGATCCTGTTTCCTCCCACAGTCCAAAAGTGTGAGGTTAGGTGAACTGGCCATGCTAAATTGCCTGTAGTGTTAGGTGAAGGGATAAATGCAGGGGAATGGGGTCTGGGTGGGTTGCTCTTCGGAGGGTCGGTGTGGACTTGTTGGGCCGAAGGGCCTGTTTCCACACTGTAAGGAATCTAACCTAATCTAATCTTGACTGCTTTTAGAATATTGTGAGCAGTTTTGGGCTCCTTATCTAATGAATGATGTGCTGGCATTGGATGGAGTCCAGAGAAGTTTTACAAGAATGATCCTGGGTATGAAGGGCTTCTCATATGAGGAGCAGTTGTGGATTCTGTGTCTGTACTAGCTAGAGTTTAGAAGGATGAGGGGGATCTGGTTGCAATTTACAGAATGCTGCGGGATATGGATCGAGTGCATGTGGAGAATGTGTTTCCATGAGTAGGAGAGACCAGGACTCAAGGGGCCAGTCTCAAGTGGAGGAATGACCCTTTAGAATTGAGATGAGGCAGAGTTTTTTTCAGTCAGATTGTAGTTAGTCTGTGGAACTTATTGCTGCAGAAGGCTGTGCAGGCCAAGTCATTGAATATACTAAGACAGAGATAGATTGGTTCTTGATTGTTAAGAAGATCAAAAGTTATGGGGAGAACCAGTTCTCAGCCCATTGGCCCATCTGATCCAGATTCTGTTGTAATCTGAGGTAACCCTCTTCACTGTCCACTACACCTCCAATTTTGGTGTCGTCTGCAAACTTACTAACTGTACCTCTTATGCTCGCATCCAAATCATTTATGTAAATGACAAAACGTAGAGGACACAGCACCGATCCTTGTGGCACTCCACTGGTCACAGGCCTCCAGTTTGAAAAACAACCCTCCACCATCACCCTCTGTCTTCTACTTTTGAGCCAGTTCTGTATCCAAATGGCTAGTTCTCCCTGTATTCCATGAGATCTAACCTTGCTAATCAGTTTCCCATGGGGAACCTTGTCGAATGCCTTACTGAAGTCCATATAGATCACATCTACTGCTCTGCCCTCATCAATCTTCTTTGTTACTTCTTCAAAAAACTCAATCAAGTTTGTGAGACATGATTTCCCACGCACAAAGCCATGTTGACTATCCCAAATCAGTCCTTGCCTTTCCAAATACATGTATATCTTATCCCTCAGGATTCCCTCCAACAACTTGCCCACCACCGAGGTCAGGCTCATTGGTCTATAGTTCCCTGGCTTGTCCTTACCACCCTTTTTAAACAGTGGCACCACATTTGCCAACCTCCTGTCTTCTGGCACTTCACCTGTGACTATCGATGATACAAATATCTCAGCAAGAGGCCCAGCAATCACTTCTATAGCTTCCCACAGAGTTCTCGGGTACACCTGATCAGGTCCTGGGGATTTATCCTCCTTTAACCGTTTCAAGACATCCAGCACTTCCTCCTCTGTAATCTGGACGTTTTGCAAGATGTCACCATCTATTTCCCTTCAATCTATATCTTTCATATCCTTTTCCAGGGTAAATGCTGATGCAAAATATTCATTTAGTATCTCCCCCATTTTCTGTGGCTCCACACAAAAGCCACCTTGCTGATCTTTGAGGGGCCCTATTCTCTCCCTAGTTACCCTTTTGTCCTTAATATATTCGTAAAACCCCTTTGAATTCTCCTTAATTCTATTTGCCAAAGCTATCTCATGTCCCCGTTTTGACCTCCTGATTTCCCTCTTAAGTATACTCCTACTTTCTTTATACTCTTCTAAGGATCCACTCGATCTATCCTGACTGTACCTGACATAAGCTTCCTTCTTTTTCTTAACCAAACCCTCAATTTCTTTAGTCATACAGCATTCCCTATACCTACCAGCCTTCCCTTTCACCCTGACAGGAATATACTTTCTCTGGATTCTTGCTATCTCATTTTTGAAGTCTACCCATTTTCCAGCCGTCCCTTTACCTGCCTCCAGTCAGCTTTTGAAAGTTCTTGCCTAATACCGTCAAAATTGGCCTTTCTCCAATTTAGAACTTCAACTTTTAGATCTGGTCTATCCTTTCCCATCACTATTTTAAAACAAATAGAATTATGGTCGCTGGCCCCAAAGTGCTCCCCCACTGAAACTTCAGTCACCTGCTCTGCCTTATTTCCCAAAAGTCGGTTAAATCTTTGCACCTTCTGTAGTAGGTACATCCACATACTGAATCAGAAAATTGTTTTGTACACTCTTAAGAAATTCCTTTCCGTCTAAATCTTTAACACTATGGCAGTCCCAGTCGATGTTTGGAAAGTTAAAATCCCCTACCATAACAACCATATTATTCTTACAGATAGCTGAGATCTCCTTTCAAGTTTGTTTCTCAATTTCCCTCTGACTATTGGGGGGGTCTATAATAAAATCCCAATTAGGTGATCTTCCCTTTCTTATTTCTTAGTTCCACCCAAATAACTTCCCTGGATGTATTTCCAGGAATATCCTCCCTTAGCACAGCTGTAATGCTATCCCTTATCAAAAATGCCACTCCCCCTCCTCTCTTGCCTCCCCTTCTATCCTTCCTGTAGCATTTGTATCCTGGAACATTCAGCTGCCAGTCCTGCCCATCCCTGAGCCATGTTTCCGTAATTCGCTATGATATCCCAGTCCCATGTTCCTAACCATGCCCTGAGTTCATCTGCCTTCCCTGTTAGGCCCCTTGCATTGAAATAAATGCAGTTTAATTTATTCGTCTTACTTTGTCCCTGCCGGCCTTGACTGTTTCACTCACGTCTGTTCTCAGCTGTACCCGCCTCAGATCGATCTCTTTCCTCACTATCTCCCTGGGTCCTACTCCCCCAGCTTACCAATTTAAATCCTCCCAAGCAGTTCTAGCAAATTTCCCTGCCAGTATATTAGTCCCCTTCCAATTTAGGTGCAATCCATCCTTCTTGTACAGGTCACTTCTACCCCAAAAGAGATTCCAAAGATCCAAAAACGTGAATCCTTCTCTCATACACCAGCTCCTCAGCCATGTATTCATCTGCTCTGTCCTCCTATTCCTGCCCTCACTAGCTCGTAGCAGTGGGAATAATCCAGATATTACTATCCTTGAGGACCACCTTTTTACATTTCAATCTAACTCTCTGTAATCTCCCTTCAGAATCTCAACCTTTTCCCTTCCAATATTGTTGGTTCCAATGTGGACAATGACCTCCTGCTGGCCCCTCTCCCCCGTGAGAACATTCTGCACCCTCTCTGAGACATCCTTGATCCTGGCACCAGGAAAACACCACACCATTCTGCTTTTTCTCTGCTGGCTACAAAAACGTCTGTCTGCACCTCTGACTATAGAATCCCCTAGCACAATTGATCTCTTGGAAGCCAACGTACCCCTCGTTGCATTAGAGCCAGTCTCAATACCAGAAACTTGGCTATTTGTATTGCGTTCTCCTGAGAATCCATCACCCCCAACAGTATACCTGTTTGAAATGGGTATATCCACAAAAGACTCCTGCTCTAGTTGCCTACCTCTCTTACCCTTCCTGGAGTTAACCTATCTATGTGACTGTATCTGAGACTTCCCCCCTTTCTATAACTGCCATCCATCACATAGTGTTGCTGTTGCAAATTCTTCATCGCTTCTATTTGTCTCTCCAACTGATCCACTTGATCTGATAAGATTCACAACCAACAGCATTTATGGCAGATATAATCCGCAGTCACCCTTAAACTCCCACATCTGACAAGAAGTACATATCACTGTAAAGGCCATTTTTGCTCCTTCACAATCTACAGACCCAGAAAATAACAGCATCTTATTCCACTCCAAACACTGCCCCAGGTTAAATTAATAGCTATGACTTATATTTTAAGTTTAATCTAGAGGCTTATCTCCAAAAACATATAATCAAGAAAGAATCCACTGTACCCACCACTGCAGCCTTTCTCTTGGACAGACTTAAACCAACAATTAACTTATCTGATTCTGTGCTGTGAACTTCACCCAACAATTCCTTCAAGATTAGTTGTGAATTTCACTGTTTGTGAATTTTCCCAGATGCATTCCGATGTCCAGCGATATACGAATTCAAACAGCAAGGCAGTAACTGTACAGGTTTTCTCTCTCTCTCTCTTGCACTGTTCTCACCATGTGCTTCCTTTGTCTGCTCTTCTCTCTTTTAAACTGCTGTTGTTTTGACTTTTTTGTTTCCAAAGTTCCAAAACAATGCAACAGCATATAAAACAGTAATTGCTGCTCCTGGAATTCAAGGAAATCACCTCCAACACCTAAAATACCTCAAAAAAAGGAGTAGCTCTGACAGCCAGAAATTTTTCGCGTCCTCCATCTTGGATTACATTCCTTTCTCTGTGTTGGGGATCCCATCTTCTTGAAGCTGAATCTCTGCATGATGTGAAGGGGCATGTGGCTGGGGAATAGGAAGTTCGTGCTGCTGGTGTCCTTTAAGCTGCTCTTGGTGTTGGCAGCGTTGTTGCTGCTCATCGAAACTCCAAGATGGAACTGAATTAGCTGCTTCATTTCTCCAGTGAAGATTGACAGCAGAAAAATTCAAGCTGAATGAAATCCAAAACAGAAGTTGGAAATGACGTGGCAAGTGATAAGAGCCCACTCTCAGAAGTGCCGTGAACAGTAGGCATGGCTGTTGCTATTCAGTTTCACTGTTTGAAAGCATCCCAGCCTGTCAGTTTCACTGAATAAGCACAACCCCATTGGGCTCTTGCCTGATTTGACTTTGGCAAGATCCACAAGGCTTGAGAAAAAAAATCTTGTGCTGGCTGTTAAAGGCAGAATGCTAAAACCATATTAGAAATGATGTACAATGTTCACCTCCAATTAGGTAGGATGAATTAATGAAAAGGAAAATTAGGTGAGGTATTTCACAGACGATCCAACCTGTTGCCCATATGGTGCATGGTGCAATTACTTTCAGTGCATTTTACACCACTCTGAAATTGACTTTCACCTGTGTTTAGCTCACAATCAAAAATTGGAAAAATAGGACTGTTACAAGGATTCATAAATCTGTAAAGTTATATCCTTGAAAAGACGGTGGAAGGAGAGAAAGAAAACTAAAATTTGGCAAAATTGGTCATGAAATAGATCAAAATATTAAATGCTGAGACAGAGGATTTTCAAATCTTTGCCCAAAAACTATGTTATGCATTTACTGAAGAAAAACATCAGAGATAATAATGATATAGAATTAGCAACTCCGTATGTAGGGTCAATTGATCTTTACTGGCAACAAATCAATTTCAACTCTTGCTTTTTAGCTGTGGTCTTCGATATTGTGACTTGAAAATATTAGCTATTTTATAAACAGCATCTGGGAATAACCAGCAGCCATTCTTAAATCTTGTACATTCTGGAGCTGCTAGTTCAATACAACATTAGTGATATAAACATAATGTTTAAAGAACCATTGATAGATTAATATTAATCTCTGACATCATTGTTGCACTGCCTGCAGATACTCTCTCAACTGACTCACATGATTAATGTTAGAGTAAAAAATACAGCCAGAGTCATTTCGTAAACCAAATGCAGACAGAAGGTTGGAGACTATAGCTTTGAAATTACTGTTACTGATAATAGCAGATGAATGTATAATTCATTTGTATTCCTCTCTTTGGTATTTTAATTGAGACACTAGCCTATATGTTTTACATATCAGATTACTCAAAAATGGTTCATGGTAAGTTGGTTTATCTGGTTCCTTTTTACTATAACTTTTTTGTCTTAATTATAGAGTCAGAGACATACAGCAAGGAAACAGACCCTTCGGTCCAACTCATCCATGACAACCACATTTTCCAAATGAAACTAATCCCACTTGCCTATGTTTGACCCAAATTCCTCTAAATATTTCCTATTCATGTATCTGTCCAAATGCCTTTTAAATATTGTAACTATACCTGCATCTATCACTTCTTCTGGCAGTTTATTCCACATATGAACTACCTTCTGTGTGAAAAAGCTGCCCCTCAGGTCCGTTTTAAATCTTTCTCCTCTTATTGTAAAAATATGCCCCCTAATTTTGAACTCCCCCACCCTAAAAAAAGACCTTTCCTATGCACCTTACTGATGCCCCTCATGATTTCATAAACCTCTCTAGGGTCACCCGTCAACCTCCTGTGCTCCAGCCAATCCATCCCAACCTTATAACTCAAACCGCCCAGTCCCATCAACATCCTGGTAACTCTGTTCTGAACCCTCCCCAATTTAATAATATCCTTCCTATAGCAGGGCAACCAGAATGTACACAGTACTCAAAAAGTGGCCTCACCAACGGCCTGTACAACCTCAACAAGATGTTCCAGCTTCAATACTCAGAAGTCTGAGCAATGAATGCAAGCATTCTTAATTGTCTTCTTAACCACCCTGTCTCACTGTGGTGCAATTTTCAAAGAATTATTTACCTGAACCCCTAGGACTCTGTTCAATAACACTACCCAAGGCCCTACCAATAACTGTAGAATTTCTGCCCTTGTTCATTTAACCAAAATGAAATACTTGCATTTATCCAAATTAAACTCCATCTGCCACTCTTCAGCCTATTGACCCAATTGGTCACGTTAACATTGTAATCTTAAAAAGCCTTCTTCACTGTCAGCACCACCAATTTTGGTGTCATCCACAAACCTACTGACCGTGCCGCCTAAATTCTCATCCAAATTGAGTTTATACAGAGGAACCTTGATTAACCGACATTCGATTATCGAATATTGGATTATCTGGCAAGATGCTCGGCGAAACTATGTTATCATGCATTTGATTATCAGGAATACGATTAAATGAACAAAATACTGCTTGCCCATGTCCTTCGGATAATCGAGGCTCCTCTGTAAATGACAAACATCAGTGGACCCAGTACTGATCCCTGTGGAACACTGCTGGTCAAAGGCCTCTGGTCCAAAGCACAGTCCTCTACTACTACTACTACTCTCTGTCTCCCACCATCAAGCCAATTTTGGATCCAATTAGCTAGCTCTTCCTGAATTCCATGCGATCTAACTTTACTAATCAGTCTATCATGGGAAACTTTGTCAGAGACTTTATTAAAGTCCATGTAGACACATCTACCTCTCTGCCCTCGTCAATCATTTTGATTATGTCCTCATAAAGCTCAATCACATTTGTGAGATCTGACTTCCCTTGCACAAAGCTTACTATCCCTAATCAGGCCTTGTCTTTCTAAGTGCATGTAAATCCAATCTGTTAGCATCTCCTCCAACAACTTACCTATCACTGATGTCAGACTCATCGGTCTGTAGTCCCTTACAGACTTTCTTAAGTCAAGGCTCAGTGATTTGCATTGCTGCCTCACACTATTAGGAATTTGGGTTTGATTTCACTCTCAGGTGACTATCTGTGTGGAGTTTGTACAATCTCCTCGTGTCCGCTTGGTTTTCCTCTAAGTCATCCAGTTTTCTTCCACAGTCCATAGTCCAAAGTCCAAAGATTTGCAGGGTAAGTGGATTAGTTATGCTAAATTGCCCATAGTTTTTAGGGTAAAAAGTGAGGTCTGCAGATGCTGGAGATCAGAGCTGAAAATGTGTTGCTGGTTAAAGCACAGCAGGTCAGGCAGCATCCAAGGAACAGGAAATTCGACGTTTCGGGCCAGAGCCCTTAATCAGGAATGAAATAGTTTTTAGGGATCTGGAGGAAGGTATTTTGGCCATGAGAAATGTAGGATTACAGATGGTGGAGTGGGTCTGGGTGGGCTGCTGTTTGGAGGATCAATGTGTACTGGTTGGACCAAATGGCCTGCTTTCACACTGTAGGGATTCTATGATTAGCCACTGTCCAGTCCTCGAACATCTCACCGATGGCTGTAGATGATATAAATACCTCTTCTAGGGCCCTGCAAATTCTGCCTCAGGACCCGGAGATATATCCACCTTTGTTTTTTAAGACCTCACCACCTCCTCTTCTGTAATATAGACTATTTTCAAAACCAAGAGTGTGGTGCTGGAAAAGTACAGCAAGTCAGGAACCTCGGAGGAGCAGGAGAATCAATATTTCAGGCATAAGCCCTTCATCAGGAATGAGGCTTGTGGACCGGTGGGCTGAGAGATAAATGGGAAGGGGGTGGGGGAAGGTAGCTGACAAAGTGATAGATAACTGAAGGTGAGGGAGAAGGTGATAGGTCAGAGAGGAGGGTGGAGTGGATAGATGGGAAAGATGATGGACAGGTCAGGAGGGCAATGCTGATGTGGAGGCTTGGACTGGGATAATGTGGGATGACGGGAAATGAGGAAACTGTTGAAATCCACATGGATCCTGTGTGATTGCAGGGTCCTATGGTGGAATATGAAGTGTTCTTCCTCCAGATGTCGGGTGGTAGGGGTTGTCCTTTTCCATAACTATTTTAAAGTGAATAAAATTATGATCACTGGTCTTAAAGTGCTTCCCCACCAACACTTCAATCACTTGCCTTGCATTATTTCCTAAGAGAAGGTCAGGCTTTTCTCCTTCTCCAGTAGGTGCATCTAATATTGATGAAGAAAATTTTCTTGACACATTAAACAAATTCCTCAGCATCCAAGCCCTTAACACTGTGGCAGTCACAGTCTATGTTTGAAATGTTAAAATTCCCCACTATTACAATCCTATTATTCTTCCATTCATCTGAGATCTCTCCACATATTTGTTCCTCAGTTTCCCACTGACTACTGGGGGAGGTTTATTGTACAATCACATTAAGGTGATCATCCCATTTCTTCACTCCACTTCACCTCTGACCAAGAGTCCTTTAGACACGAAACATTAGCTTGCTCTCTCTCTCCATGGATGCTGTCTGATCTGCTGTGATCTCCAGTATTTGTTATTTTGATTCCCTTCTTATTTCAGAGCTCCACGCATCTGCTTCTCAACCTCTCCTACTTTATCTTCGGCTTCTCTTTCTTCTGCAGAAATTTGTGGATGACAAGATCATTAACAGGATGCAGGGTAGGAGTCTGTTGTTTGGTTTGGAACAGAGGCTATCCACTCTGGAGTTCCAGCAAGTAGGAGTTGCAGAGTCTTCTGCATGTTAACATCAACAATTCTGCTGTGTACTTGCAAACTGTGTACAACACCACAGTAATATGTCTGACCCCATTTAAAATTTTACATGGTCTCTTTCCCATGTGATCTCTGATATCAGTAGAGTAGGTATTTACTTACTCTCTTTCAGAAATCTTTCAGACTGGGACCACAAGAGGCAACAGGCTGCATTGTCTGCTGTATGCTGATCTGTAGTGAAAGCATTTGCAGACTTTGGCAGGACATATTCACAGGCTAACAGGTTATGACCGGCAACACAGATTCAGCCATGGTGGAGACTAACAATAAATAAAATAATAAGAAAATAACTTCCAGTCAACATGTTGCTAACAAAGCAGTGAAAGGTTTTCGAGATCCTTCAGGGAAGTAATTGAACTTGTGACATGACTTCAACATGGAAGAGTGATTGTGGTGACCATCGTTGTTGGGAGGGCAGATGAGTGAATACCCAGAGGATTAAGCAGAATAATATAGCTTGGAGAATGGGGCAGGCCAGTGGTTAGCACTAACAAGAAAACAAGCCTAATAACAAAGCAGTGATAAGCTATCTGAGTCCTGGGACCTCCTAATGGCAATGCAAGACAGACTTGAGAGAAGCAGCAGGAAGTAATTTGGAAGTAACATTTGCATGTAAAACCTAATTAAACATAAAGGCCAACTATGTAAATTTAAGGTACCAATATAAATTTCAATAACTTTTCCCCAGAGGGGAAGCAGTAATCAATTAGGTTAAAAATTAATTAAAACCAGCTACAAGATTGTCTGAAAGGAACTAACATGACAGATGGTGATGTGTTGATCCCCCAGTATCCCTACAGTAATCCCCTTGCATTCTCCTCTAATATCGATACCCAGACCCCAAGGACTGTGTTTGTCCAGACCTCGAACTGACCTTTACAAGCAGTCCTTGAAGTGACTGACCAGATCTCTGACCATTGTGTTCCCAGCTCCCTGACTGATATACACAACAATCTCCCTGCTTGTGATGGACCTACAGGACTGACCATTGCCCACTCCTTGGGCTGTGATCAGGCTGCCCCCCACCACCAAACGACCATGCTTGGACTAACTGGACATATGACCATAGCTAAACCCTTGAAGTGTGTACAGCCTGTGCCCATGACTGATTTTTCCATAACCTCTGATGATAGGGGACCCCTCCTTGAGGACAAGCTTCCACTCACTTTCTGAATAAAGTGAACTTTTGTTGAATAAACAAGCAATGTGTGTGCCATATGGGTAGGTGGAAGATTGACAGCTTAGTATTCTGGACAGCAATATCTGCACACTCCTCCCTGCAGGCCCCCCCCAGAAATCCCCTAGCACAGATTCCTATGAACAAATAACTTGTCTGTATGTCTGTTCAGAAAAGTACATCAAAATGGCAGTACTGATAGTCTTCAAGCTCTGACTGAAGTACCAACATGCTGGCAAGAATGGCACGGTATGGATGCTCTGAGCCTGCAGGTAGGTGCTAAGAGAGCAAGCAAGCAGCCCTGAGACATAGCCTGCTCTAACCTGTGAGCCAGGTCCCTGTCCCTGCATGCAAATTGTCTTGCAATAACCTGTCAATGCTAATTATCACTGGCCTGCAATACAAGTCTATGCTTCTTGGGTATCTTGCAAATGGATTGGAGAGGTACTATAAAGATTGTGAAGAGTTGACAAATGTTGGATGCCAATATCTATGAATCAGGGGAATGTGTAACTGCTCACCATTGGATGTGCCTAAGATTTGGAGCAATATGGAGGCTCCTTAGAGCCAACACCAGCTGAAGTTAGGACATACCTGCTCTGAATTGTATTTTGAGAATTCTTGACATCTAGTTTGTTTGGTGCATTTGGTAAAATGGGAAGATGAATATCAACAAGAAAATTTGTGATGTTAATAGGGTCCTTAATGAGCAATAACCCACTCTTAATTGGCAATTCATGCTACCTAACGAGAAATTTACCTCACCATTTGACAGGTGCATAAGAGATGCCGCGAATTGCTCCTGAAGTTAATATCAGCCTCGTTGGACTTCTCACATAAATCTGTCACGAATCTCACCATACCCCATGTTGATCAGGCTTGCATAAGATTCTACCCTCTGTTTCCGACTGCCATAATCTGCCTGATTTTACCCCTACCACTAGTCTACCTTTAATCTCGATGTTTGTGTTTAGATTTCTAAATTTAATCTTACCTCTCCTGTCAATGCTTTAAAACCATATGCATTCGACTACATCATTTAAAACTTAAAGTCACAATTTGTTTGCCTGACTTTTCTCCAACTAAATTGTATTGATTATAAGAAATTTGGAACTGCCAGAAAACAAAAGGCCTTTCTATAATTCTCACTCTGTATTTGTCTTGACACCACTGGTCTGGAAAGTGAAAATAAATCAGCTAAGATTCCAAATACTGGTTGCTGTCTAATAACTGCTGGGAAATGCCTACGTATGTATATCATTTGAAAGGGGGGTCAGCTTCAGAGGTGATAGTCAAAAAGCTTGCAGACTCTCACTGTCTAGACTGACATCTGAAGGATAGTCACTTCGGTGATGTATCAGAGGCTAGCCAATGGTTGTGTAACCATATCTGAGCTAAGGCTATGTGTGATCTTTAGGAGATTAGGGCATGTAACAATGGAGTAAGAATCTCTCTACAAGGTTGATTGAAGTGAGATTTTTACTTCTATCATAGCTCAATTAGATCACCAAGCAGCCTTCCACGGCAGAGGCAGCTGATCCAATTACACCATCCCCAGAAGTGCATTTCTTATTGACAGTGACAAATTCGCTAAAACAGAAACACTGTAAAAATGTCTTGAGATTATAGATAAATGTAAAAGACCACTGTGGCTGCACATAACCACGAAGACAAAATTATCAAGTCTAGTGTGAAGAAAAAAATAAAGGACAAAAGCGTTATTTGTTCAACATGTGGATAAAACAAGCTTACAGGGTGCACAGCCACTGAATAAATCAAAGGTTGAGAGAAAACCTTTGATATGTGAAGGGGGAATAATGTATAATGTTATTTCTTTACTCAAAAAGCATGGTCCATTTTAACAGTCTTTTTTTAAAAGCCAAGTACGATTTTTGCCGTCAATACATTGATTCTATATTTAACGAACACTCAAGTCTGTGTTGGTCAGTAAAGCATACTGCATATCATATTGCCTGGAGTCATTTATTCAATATTAAAGAGAAATCACTCTGCTGCTATGTACTGAAATGCAATATCTTCATCTGTCAGCGATTGAGAGGCATAATTTACATATCAACTCTCACCCTGTGTCAGCTTGCCTGAATTGGTGGCATTCTTGTCTTTGAGTCATAGGTTATAGATTTGTACCTTTTACTAAGAGAGGAAGCTCATAACCTGAAGTAAACCTGCAGTCAGGTGCAGATTTCTATGGATCCACATCATCTGGACCCTGGACAACAGCAAATATGGCGCTCTTGTCAGATAGTAGTTTCATTTAAGCAAAGACTGCACAGGACTGCTTTAGTATCTGTGTATGTATAGAAAGGTTTTTTTGAAGAATAAAGTATATTTTTTAAAATGAAACATCATGATATGATTAATAGCAATATATCAGCCTAGTTTCATGGCATATTAAGATCTTTGTTGATTTAATGGGATATAGGTAAATTACCAATATTTTGAGGTGGAACAGTTGGGCAGGAGATACAGATGGACCAGGAGTGTACCAAGAATCCTGAGTCTGACTCTGGGTCCATTAGTTGAGGGAGCACTGCATTGATAGACATGCTGTCATTTGGATGAAATATTTGGTCAGAGATTGTTCTTCTGATTGATCTTAAAAATTCCAGAGCATCAATTAAAAAGAAACTAACAGTCTTTGGCCAGTGGGCCACGCTCATCCAACATCATCAACAAAATAGATTTGCTTGCTACTTGTCTCATTGTTATTTATGTCAGAGAATTGGTAAAGCTTAAAATGAGGGCTATTCAACTCTCAGAGAGTGTCAACTCTCTGAATTATCAAATCACCTCATCACATGCCCATATTTCCTTGCATTCTCCCCATAACCCTGCAAATTTGTCCTTTTTAGATACTTATCCAACTGCATCTTGAATGCTTCAATTAGAGTCATAGAGTCACAGAGATATACAGCACAGAAAGAGACCTTTGGTCCAATGCTGACCAGATATCCCAACCTAACCTAGTCCCATACTTGGCTCATATCCCTCTCAACCTTACCTATTCATATAGCCATCGAGGTGCCTTTTAATTGTACCAGCCTCCACCACTTCCTCTGGCAGCTCATTCCATACATGCACCACCCTCTGTGTGAAAAAGTTTCCCCTTTTATGACCCTTTTACATCTTTCCCCTCTCACCCTAAACCTATGCCCTCTAGTTCTGACTGTCCCACCCTAGGAAAAAAGACCTTGTCTATTTATCCTATCCAGGCCTTGACCCTGCTTCTACCACATTTTCATTTTAGATCTTGATAATTTTGTCATAAAGATACTATTCATCTCACTGTTGCTTCTTTTGTCAATTAACTTACGTCTGTGTCCTCTGGTTCTAAATCTCTCCACCAATTGGAATAGTTTGTTCCTGTTTGTTCTGTCCAGACCCTTCATGATTTTCAATACCTCGATCAAGTCAATCTTTTCCAAAGAAAGAAATCCCAACTTCTCTAATCTATCTTCATACTAAAGTTCCACATTTCTGTAAGCAGTCCATGAACTTTTTCTGCAATCCCTCTAATGCTTTCACATTGTTCCTAACGTGTGTCACCAGGACTAGATGCAATGCTCCAACAGTGGAGGTCAAACCACTGTTTTATAAAACATTGACATAGCCCCCTTGTTCTTGTAATCAATGATATAGATATAAGGAAATCCCTGCTCAGTGAAACAGTTGAGGCTACCTCGTTGAATGTTTTTAAGGCTACCTCACTGAACAGTAAAGGAATTAAGGGTTATGGTGAGTAGGTGGGTAAGTGGAGCTGACTCCATGAAAACATCAGCTGAATGACAGAGCAGGGGTGAGGGGCTAGCTGGCTTACTCTTGCTCCTCTTACTTATGTTCTTATGATATTGGACATATGGGCAGGAGGACATTTTGTAAAGGAGTTCCCCAAGCATCTGGATTAGGATGCCTGTTTTTCACAATATGTATTACGATCTGGATCTTGGTGTGCAAGGGACAATTTCCATGTTTGTAGATGGCATGAAACTCAGAAGAATTGTAAACTGTGAAAAGGATAGTGTGCAGCTCCAAAAACATTGACAGTTGGTCGAGAAGAGATAAGTGGCGACTAAATTCAGTGCAGAGAAATATGAGGTGATGGAAGAACACTGAAAGACAATATATAAAAAAAGGTATATTTCTAAAAGGAGTGCAGGAGCAGAGGGACCTGGGTGCATAAATGCACAGATTATTGAAGTGGAAATACATGTGGAAAGAGGAGTGAAAAAAAAATACAGTGTTCTTGAATTTATTTACAGTGGCATAGTATGTGAGGGCAAAGAGGTGATGTTGAATTTGTAAGACACTTGTTAGCCCTCAGCTGGATTATTGTGTACAGTTGTGAATGTTACGTTATAAGAAAGATACAAATGCAGTGGAGAGAGTGCAGACGCAGTTTACTAAAGCAGTCCCAGATATGAGAAACTTTAGCAATGAGGATAGTTTGAAGAGGTTGAGACTGTTCTCCCTGGTGAGAAGAAGGCTGAGAGGTGAGTTGATTGAGGTTTCTAAGTTCTGAGTGGGCTAAGCAGGGTAAATAAGGTGAAGCTTTTCACTGGTAAAGGAAACAAGATTGAGAGGGCATAGATTTAACATGATGCATAAACGAAGCAAGGGTGATGTGAGAAAAATATATTTAAACAGGAAGTAGTTAGAGTATAGAATGCACAGCCTGGAAAAGTGGTGGACGCAGGTTCAATTGAGGCATTCAAGAAGGCATTAGATGGTCATTTGGATCGAAAAGGTCTACGAGGGTATGGGGAAAGACTGGAGATTGGCACTAGGTAACAGGACTGATGCAGGTGCATGATGGGCTGAATGACCTTCTTCCACCATGGAATAATTCGGAGATTTTGTGATTCAATGTCTTATTGGTAAAGCTCGGGATACTATATGCTTTATTAACTGCTCTCTCAAGCTGAATTCTGTTACCTGCAATGACTTGTCCAGTTCCCTTTAAACCTCCACCCTCTTTAGAACTGTACCCTTTGCCTTATATTGTTTTCTTTTCTTGATTATTTTCTATGCTCTTCCTACACTTTCCACTTACATCTCTTTATATTAAATTTCTTCTGCCATTGTCTTGGTTATTTCACCAACATGTCTTCATTCCATTGAAGTTCTGTATCATCCTCCATATTGGAGACAAAGTCAAGCTTTGCGCTTTGCTCAAATTTCACATGCAAGCTTTCAATGAATTTATTTTCCTTTTTTTCTGTGATCTTGCTTGTAATGATGTTAAAAACTGTCTGATGGCTACTGTGATGGACCGCGAAACATTATTTCACACACTCCGCAAAATAAACAAGAGGATGAATTATGGCTGATCCTTTTTGCCTTCCTTGATCTAGCAAACTGAGATGAATTGTTGTAACAATACTGACGTTCTGGTGAAGATCAATTTACCCAGCATTAACTAAAAAAGAAACCTTCGTCCTTTCTGATTATTATAGGTCAGTTCAACTAAGTCATAATGAGACTTCAACTGTGAATGATGATATCAGACTTCTGGGAGACTCAGTGCTGCTATTTATAAGAATTACCAGGGAAGGATATTCACCAAAAATAAAAGTCAAGTTGGGATAATTTTGTTTCGATACGTTTGATGAAGGAAAAGGTACACTTGTTGGCATAGAGGAAAGATATTGCATTTGTATTGAGCCTAATCACATTTCTTGAATATCTTAGAGGTTCACAAGCAATGAATTGCTTTGATATGCTGTTTCATAGGCAAAGTAATTATGTAGACTATGTAAATGTAGCAGCAGTTATAAAGTAGGTAAAGTCACAGTGAAATTGCTACTTGGAAACAGCATAACAGGTTGATTAGAAGCCATCTATAATGGCTCATAATGAATCAGCTAAGTGTTTTAATACCCCCTGCAGCAGTGAGGTAAATGGAAAAGAAAATCAGAACAGTAGATTGATTAGTGTTATATGTCTGGGAAATTTTCTTTTCCCATGTATACATTTGGAAAGGGATGTTTTCAGTCAGCGGGTGGTGGGAATCTGGAATGCATTGCCTGGGAAGTTAGTGGAGGCTGGAAATCTTACAATCTTTAAGAAATATTTGAATGAGTACTTCAAATATCAGAACATTCAAGGATATGGGACAAATGCAGGAAATTGGGACCAGTACAATTTTAGTGGTAGTTACGTCAATGCTGTCTCAATGGGTCGAAGGACCTTTTCTGTGCTGTATGATTCAATGATTCTGCTATTGACCAAGACAATTTCGTTCTGAGTAAGCTGTGTCATTGAGTGAGTGGCAGAAATTAGGGAGTAGTTATTAATTAATGTTCTTCAGACTGGAGGAAAGGTTATCATGGAGCTGTCCAGGGACCAGTGTTGGAACCTCTGCTCTTACTGATATATTCCCTTGGCTGACAGGGGACAATTTCAACATTTGTGAATTATATAAAGCCTGGAAGCATTGTGAACTGTAAGGGGGTAGTGTAGAACCATAAAAGGAAAAAAATATATTGGTGAAATAGGCTACTAGTTGCAGATGTTTGAACATTGAACAGGGAACAGTACAGCACAGGAACAGGTCCCTTTGGGGTCCTCCATGTCTGCTCCGAAACATGGTGCCTCTCTAAACTAATCCTATCTGCCTGCACATACTCTATATCCCTCTATTCCCTGCCTCTGCTTGAGTCTATCCAAACGCCTCTTAAACATTGTTATCATATCTGCTTCTACTACCTTCTCTGGCAGTGCATTCCTGGCACCTAATACCATCTGTCGAAAAAAAATCAGTCTTGCGCATCTCCTTTAAATATTCCTCATTTAACTTTATACCTGTGCCCCTTCGTATTTGAATATCCACCCATGAAAAATATTCGGACTATCTATGCCTCATTATTTTACATACTTCTATCATATTTCTAATAACCTCTATGGTGTGGTGTGGCACAATCACTGTAATAAGTTGCATTGACTTCTAACATATCCAGCTCAGGACTGGGCATTGTGGGCCATCAACAGCAGCAGAATTGTACTCCAGCACAATCTCTAACCTCGTGGCCCAGCGTATCCCCTACTCAACCATTACCATTAAGCCAGGGATCAACCCTGGTTCAATTGAGAGTGCAGGAAGGCATGCCAGGAGCAACACCAGGCATAACCGTAAATGAGGTATCAACCTGGTGAAGTTACCAAACAGGACCACTCACATGCCAAACAGAATTGGCAGCAAGTGATAGAGAGATCTAAATGATCCAACAAACAATGGATCAGATCTAAGCTCTGCAGTCCTGCTGCACCTAGTCATTAGTGGAGGTGGATGATTAAACAACTCACTGGAGTAGGAGGCTCTACAAATAACTCCATCTTCAATGATGGAGAAGCCCAACACTTCAGTTGAAACAGGAGGATCCTACGCAGAGGGTAGTACGATGCTGGTATGAGACAGTGGAAGAGTTTCTCCAGGACAGCTTGGAATCGGTGGATTGGACCATCTTCAAGAATTCAGTGAACAATCTAGACGAGTACGTCACCACAGTCACAAACTTGATTAGCAAGTGCATAGAGGACTGCATGGCAAAGAAGTCAATCCGTGTGTTTCCCAACAGGAAACCTTGGATGAACCGGGAAATCCACTGCCTACTGAATACCAAGTCAGAAGTCACACGACACCAGGTTATAGTCCAACAGGTTTATTTGGAATCACAAGCTTTCAGAATGCTGCTCCTTCGTCAGGTAACCTGTGCTCCAAAAGCTTGTGATTTCAAATAAACCTGTTCGACTACAACTTGGTGTCCGATGACTTCTGACTTTGTCCAACCCAGTCCAACATCAGCACCTGCACATCATGGCTACTGAAGACCAGGCATGTGGCATTAAAGTTGGACAACCCAGACCTATACAGGAAATCCAGATATGATCAACACAAAGCCATTAGAGATACCAAGAGGCAGCACCTGACCAAGTTAGAGCCTCAAACTAACCGTATGGACATCTGTCACATTACAGTATACAAAATGAAGCAGAACAAAATAGTGGACAAAGACACATCCCTCCCTGATGTGCTCAATGCTTTCTATTTGAGCAGTGGCCCGGTGTCACCTGACAGACAGCCCTGGAAGCATCCGTTCCCTTGATCGCGAGCTGCAGACATCAGATTAGTCTTTCTGAGAGTAAACCTGAGGAAAGGGTCAGGTCCAGGTGGAGTCCCTGGCTGTGCATTTAGATCCTGTGTGGACCAACAGCCGGAGGTATTCGCTGAGATCTTCAATCTCTCCTTGCTACAATTGAATTGAATTGAATTGAATTTATTGTCACGTGTACCGAGGCACAGTGAAAAGCTTAGTCTTGCAAGCAATACTGGCAGATCACAGAGTTAAGTAGCATAGATAGTAAATAATAGGTAAACAGTGACAAAAACAAAAAACACAGGTACAGGCGAATGTTAAGAGTTTGTGTAGTATATAGTATTCGAACAACAGCAGGGTAGAAACTATTGCAAAACCAGCTGGTTCATGTGTTCAGGCTTCTGTACCTTCTCCCCGATGGTAGAGGTTGTTGAAAAACATTGCCAAGGTGGGATGGATCTTTAAACATGCTGGCAGCCTTTTCTTGACAGCGGGTCTCGTAGATGGATTCTATAGATAGGAGGTTGGCCTTTGTGATTATCCAGGCCGCGTTCACCACTGTCTGTAACCGTCTCCGATCTTGAATGGTACAGTTGCCATACCATCCAAACAGAATGCTCTTGATGGCGCACCTATAAAAATTGAAGTCCCTAATTTCAAAAAGATCAGCATCATCCCTGTACCTAAGAAAACACATGCAATGTGTATTAATGACTAGTACCCAGTGGCTGTGACTTCCATAATCATGAAATGCTTCGAGAGGCTGGTCATGGCTCACGTCAACTCTAACCTCCCAGCCTGCCTTGATCTTCTGCAATTTGCCGACCGTCAAAACAGGTCCAGAGCAGATGCTATTTCCCCAGCCCAGCACTCATCCCTGGAACATCTGGATAACAAGGACATCTACGTCACCTATGGGCTACTACTCTTTGACTACAGGTCCACCTTCAAAACCTTAATCCCTTCCAGATTAATCTATAAATTCTGAGATGCAGGTATCAGCTCTGCCCTTTGCAACTAGATCCTCAGATTCCTGACCCACAGACCGCAATCTGTGATGACAGACAACAGCAGCTTCTCCATGATAATCCTTAACACTGGCACCCCGCAAGGATGCATTCTCAGCCCCCTACTGTACTCTGTGTACACCCACGACTGTGTGGCCAAATTCAGTATTAACTCCATCTACAAGTTTGCTGTGACCCCATTGTGGTAGGATGGATATCAAACAAGGATAAGTCAGAATACAGGATGTAAATAGAGTGGTAAGTACTGTGGTGCAATGACAACAATCTCTCTCTCAAAGAAACATAAGAACTGATCATTGACTTCAGGTAAAAAGGAGGAGGACACACTCCCATCTACATCAATGGAGCTGAGATGAAAAGGGTCAAGAACGTCAAGTTCCTAGAAGTGACGATAACTGACAATGTATCCAGGACTTCCCCCATAAATGCAATGGTCAAGAAGGCACAGCAACGCCTCTTCTTCCTCAGGTGGTTCAGAAAATTCTGCATGTCTATTAGGACCCTCACTAACTTTTACAGAAGCACCACAGAAAGCATTCAATTCAGGTGCGTAGTGACCTGGTATGGCAACTGTTCTGACCAGGACTGAAAGGAACTACAGAAAGTTGTGTGTGCTGCCCAGGCCATCATTGAAGCCAACCTCCCATCCATGGACTCATTTAAACTTCTTGTTGCCATGGAAAGGCTGCCAACATCATCAAAGACCCGTCCCAGCCTAGTAATCTTCTGCTGTCAGAAGAGACAGAAGCTTGAACACACACACACACACACACCAACAGATTGAAGAACAGCTTCTTCCCTGCTGTTATGAGACTTCTGAATGGACCACTTTAGTTACGGACCTAATGTTGATCTTGCTTTGTATATCACGTGTGCTGCCGTAATCTGTATGCCTTGCTCTGTTCTAAGCACCCTTTGATCTGTATGTCCTTGTTTGCTATGATCTGCATGTACTGTTCACAAAACAAACCTTTTCACTGTACTTGGATACATGTGACTACTATAAATCAAATCAGATTAAAATCAAATGCAAAAGATAAGGTTAAAGCATTTGCAGCGATCTTCAGTGGATGATCCATCTCAGCCTCCTCTAGTGGTCCCCAACATTGCTGATCCAAGTCTTCAGTCAAATAAATTCACTCCACATAGTATTAAGATATGGATGGAGACACTGGATAATGCAAAGTCTATGGGCCCTGACAACATTCCAGCAGGAGTACTGAAGACCTGTGCTCCAGAATGTATCGCTCCCCTAATTGCTCCTTATTGCAATGTCAGATTGTGGTGAATTTTATTACTTACTAGAAACTCTGTGAACTGCCTAGAATCAAACTGCAGTTTGTTTTGTCTAATACTGTTATCCAGCAAACTTCCTTTTGTAAACCAATGTGTTTGGAATGTCAATGACTGAAGTGATGGTTATGGAATTTATTGTCAAGATTTCTGACTATTTACCATGTAGATCATAAACAACATTAAAAAAAGATTGATTTCTCAGGGTTATTTGCATTTCTCTAAAAAATATCTACTTGCAATTTTTGCAATAGTTTTGTTGACCAAGTCTCAGTTGTAAATGTGAGGGAAACCGTTTCGTAATTTTTCTCTCAGTGACGAAACTCCACCATTTCTAATAAATCATTGTTTCCGTGTCACTGATCATTGGGCTGCTTCATGTCATCACAGTTTCATTTCAATAAAACCTGGATGGCCTTCATGGCCAAGATGTTGCTGTATGTTGCTGTAGTCCTCTCAGGATAGCCACTCAAGTTCTGTGTGTAATATAATTATCGGTAAACAATGCAAGTTCATTGCACATTCTGCAGTGTGGGACTAATTTTTTTCTCTATTTCATGAGGCCATTTGGTTTTCAAGCATTGGCTTCATTTCTGTAGTACTTTGATGTTGATTCTGCCTTTAATTTCTTGCATGCGCAAGATTTGCTGTTGACTTTAAAATCACCATCACTTATTCTTCAATGTTCCAAGTAATTGAAATATCTATAACACTTTATGTGCTGATAGTATAGTTGAGCAAGTGAGATACTCATTTGCATTAACCTACAGGTGCTCAACCTCCAAGCTTTATGGGTGAAGATGATCTGACCATCTGTAAATTCATAGAGATTGATGACCACCTCTTGTTGTGGTGAACATTATAGTCAGCACATGGTGATTGATGCTATGATTGAACATACACATATATGTGAAATATTCACAAGCCTAGATGTAGGCTGGAACTTCCACTTTCCCATAAAGCATCTGTGTCAGTTTCCCACAATGGGCATACTGCTTAAGTGATTGGTCATTCGCTTCATTCAGTGTGTAGTGATAGTACATTTAAAATTGCATTCCTGATACCTCTGTTGTGACATACACTCCTATATGTAAGTTGAAATACTTAGGAACTGGCAGAAATGCGATCTTCCCCTTTAATGGTTCAAATACTGTTTGCTGTGTGTCAATCCAATTACACATTACTGTGCAGTAACTTTTCCAGAGTCTCCACAGTTTCTGTGTACATAGAAACAAATTTGTAATAAAAGTTGTTATTATCAAGAAAAAATGCCAACTCTTACATGTCTGAGAGAGCTGGAAATGCTTGAATGGCTATGATATTGTTGGCTTTACTCCCACTATTGTCACTCTGTATTGTAGAAAGTCAATGATGAATATTGCAAATGTTCATTTAACCTTGTTGAGTATAGGATTGTGTTGTGCAAGTCAAATAAACAGTGCTGATAACCATTGATTGTGTTCAGCTTTGTCACTCTCATAATCAACAACATCATCAAATGGATTGAGCATTCCCTCAAAGTATGACAAGATTGAAGAAGAGACCCTCTGGAATGTGTTAGGTCTGAACTTAGTCCATTTGGTGGTCTGCGTTACTGCAACACCTCAATGAGTAACAAAAGCTGAATTCTATTGTCTTTTCCCTGCGAGACTAATGATAGCTTTGTTGACTACCTAAACATTCATGGCTGGGTTCCATTAACCATTTTTACATCTGCAAAGATCAAATTCAATATCCCCAGTGATGATGTTGATTCCCTCAATGACACCATGTGCTTCTAGTTGTTTCATGCCTGTGATATGTTGACAAGTACTGCAACCCACAACTGCTTCAAATTTTGTGAAATTGGTGGAATTGATGTATTATATGAGGAGCATACCACACCCCTTGATCTTCCCAAATTTGGTAAGCAGGAAATGAATTTGGCCACTGATCACTTCTTTGTGTGCTCTGTTAGGATTTTCAGGCTTGAAGCCAAGCCTATTAAAAAGCCATAAGGCTTCTGCAATTAGTTACACAGAATATGAACCTGGCAGAGGTAACATTTTGCAGTATATATGAACTTTGATTCATCCCAAAAATGGAATAATTGAATCATCGTAAGTCTAAAATGTGCAAAAGGTGGGTTAAATACTCATGGTTTTTTTTGCACAATATAGATACTCTTGTCTCAACATTGATAAGAAATGACAGCGAAATGTTTGCAGTCTCAATTGACTGATCCTTACAATGACTCAGAACTTTACCATGTAGTGGTACTCCAAGTGACAAAGTGATGAAGCCCTCTTCTTTGATAACCTGCACAGTTTTACAAAATGATTCTACCTTAAGCACAACTTGTATCCAGCACCAGCTGGACATTATGTTGTGAACAAATGAGCACTGTTCTGACTGAGGCAAGGTTTGAAGGTGCTTGGCTGGAATGGGCATGTGTTGATGGAACTGCTGAGATGTCTTTGTCCATGACCCTTGCACTTGAACTAGTTGGGAAAGCTGGGTCTCCAACACCAAGTCACAAGGCTTTGTGTATCCTCTTCAAATCAAAAAATGGCCGATCAATTTTGCCTGTCAGGATCATGGATTTTTACAAGGTTAAATCATTATTCTTGTCAAAACGTTCACAAATTGAAGGAATTGACGTTGTTTCAATTAATTGGTTTTAAGTTATTCCTTGATTAATGTATTAAATTCACATGTAGAAACTAATAGCCAGAATCTTGTTTTTTCCCCTCCAGTCATGGGATGTGGGTATTTCTGGCTAGGCCAATATTCATTGTCCATCCTTGTTTATCCTTGAAAAGGTAGTGGTGAGATGCCTTCTTAACTAATGCAGTCTATATCTTGTTTAATGGGCTCACTAATTTCCTGCCATAAATGACAAAAATTACATCATGTAATCATCATTTTATTTGCTGGTCCAAAGCACTTTTTGGGAGCACATACCACTGTAACAAATGTAGACTTCTTCTGTGAGTTATAGAGTCACAGAGATGTATAGCATGGAAACAGACCCTTCGGTCCAACGCATCCATGCCTACCAGATATCCCAACCCAATCTAGTCCCACCTGCCAGTACCCGATTCATATCCATCCAAACTCTTCCTATTCATATATCCATCCAGATGTCTTTTAAATGTTCTAATTGTACTTGCCTCCACCACTTCCTCTGGCAGCTCATTCTATACATGTATCACCCTCTGCATTAAAAAGTTGCCCCTTAGGTCTCTTTCATATCTTTCCGCTCTCAGCCTAAACCTATGCCCTCTAGTTCTGGACTCCCTCACCCTGGGCAAAAGACTTTGTCTATTTATTCTATCCATGCCCCTCATGATCTTATAAACCTCTATATAAGGTCACCCCTCAACTTCCGATGCTCCATGGAAAACAGCCCTAGTCTATTCAACCTCTCCCTTTAGCTCAAATCCTCATTGTTGGAACATTTACTAGCCTTTTGCACCAAGATAGTATGCATTAACTACCTTCTTCTTGTAGATTCACTGATACATCCAGACTGTCCATCCATTTAGGACAGCACGGTGGCTCAGTGGTTAGCATTGCTGCCACACAGCACCAGGGTCCCAGTATTGATTCCAGCCTCAGGCGACAGTCTGTGTGGAGTTTGCACATTCTCCCCGTGCCTGCGCGGGTTTCCTCCGGGTGCTCTGGTTTCCTCCCACAGTCCAAAGATGTGCAAGTGAGGTGAATTGGCCATGCTAAATTGCCCATAGTGTTAGGTCCATTAGTCAGAGGGGAAATGAGTCTGGGTGGGTTACTCTTCGGAGGGTCGGTGTGGACTGGCTGGGCCGAAGGGCCTGTTTCCACACTGTAGGGAATCTCATCTAATCATGTAGCTAGAAAGTAGGTCTTAAATGGAGCAATCCATCCACCCCTTGGCATGGGTTGACCTTCTGGTGAAGAAGGGAAAAGACAAGAAACCGGTAAATTTAACTTTTTTCCATCATTCTTGTTGCAGTTGTTGTATATTTTATATATCACAGAGAAATGTAGAGGTGATACTAGTTGTTATTTGTGGAATAGGTTTTACTTCCAAGTGCCTACTGCATGCTTTGGCTCTGGCTTCTAACTCCCTCTACAGTGTGTTTACTTTTCCCTGTGTCCATACCCAGGCTTAATAAATCAAACACTACTTGCAAACAAATTGCCGTGCTCAAACACAATAGTTGAACACTGCAGAGGGGATGAGATAGCAGTTGTGGTGTACGTTGACATCAAACAATTTTCATACTGCATATTGTCTAATATGCATTCCCACTACCAGCAATTTCAATTCATCCATCTCTTCAGAAGATTTTCTTTGACCTAAAATGATAGTTTAGACTACGAGGAATGAAATGTTTAAAGTAGCATGCTATATATAGACAAAATTCACAATTAAAATTATTTACAAATCTATTCAGCAATTCACAATCTATTCTGGCCTTTGTCACTTGTCAGCTAAAAGGCCACGTCAATCAGTTAATAATTTATATTCCACTTGCCATTTCTGGATTTCTTCTAGTTTTTAAGTTACAATCTCATGGGCAAAGAAATTATTTTCCTTTTGTTTAATCCTATGGCAATCTAATGTGCTATTGTTAAACAGAAAAATTGACAATTATTCCTTACTTTGGAGAGCTGTACATACAAAATGTTTCAGAAGGAATTGCTGACAACTTTGACTTTTATAGTTCTACATATTCTGCACTTTCACAACTTGACGTGAAGTTTCTGACACACTAAATTGATTTAAAACAATTCTTAATAGCTTGGCCTTTAAAAACTCGCTAAAGCAGATGGGAGTACCTTCACTATCTACTGTTATTATACACAGAGGATATAAGCTGTCACTGAGAATCATAGGGATAATCTGTTACTCTCTTGGAACTGCCACTTGTAGAGACTAAGAATGCTTCCCAATCAGGTTACTTGTATGGAGAAAAATAGTCTAAATTCAATGATTTTAAAACTGGGATCATATGGTACAGACGGAGGCCATTTGTGTTTGTGTCAGCTTTTTGAAATAGCTATCTGATTAAGCTCACTTCCTTAATCTATCCCCAGAGTAATGCAAGTATGTTGTTTCGAAGTAGGCATCCAAGTTCCTTTTGAAGTTTCTACTGATCAATTCTCACCAGCCTTGTAGGTAGTATCTAACATAAAATTGACATTTAATACGTGCGACAACATAGGCCTTGTGACCGGCACAAGAAATACTGAAGCAATATACAGCCTTCTTCAGGAAAGTCCTGTCTCCAATCCAGGCTTTCAGTCTACGATCAGAATGTGTCAACAATGGATATTGGCAGCACACCAATATGCAAAAATTACCAAAACAGTTGTAGCCTTTGGCAGACTTTGAATATTTGGTCAAAATTGGCATTAATGTCGAGAGCTGTCAATCTCACCTCACCTCCAGAATTCAGCTTCTTTTGTTCATTTTTGAATCAGAGCTGTAACAAGGCAGGAGTTGAATATTCCTGGTGGACCCCAAACAAGGTGTCAGCAAGGAGGTTGTTGCTGAGGGAATGTTGTGTGATAGCACAGTTTGTGATGCCTTTCAGCATTTTACTGAAAATCAAGTGTAGATCAGGGGGTAATTGGCCTTGCCACCCTCAGTGCTTCCTTTAAATGGTATTCAACATGGAGGAGTATTGATTCATCATGTGATAAGGGGCAAGGTCATTCATGGTAAGCAGGAGGTTTCCTTGCCTGCATTTGACATGATGCAATGAGACTTCATGGGGTCTGGAGTAACTTTGATGGTTTCCAGGCAATTATCACCCAACCACTGCATCACCACATCTGGTGTTCTTATCTTGCTGATGTGACAGGATATAACCAGGCATTATTGTGATATTGGCTGGGATGTTACCTGCATGGTATAATTCTGAGAGTATGATTAGTCTGACTAGTCTGTGGGACAGCTCTCCTAGTTTTGGCACTAGCCCCCAGATGTTAATCAAGAGGATTTTGCAATGTTGATAGGGCTGAGGTTCCAGTGTGTTGTTCAATGTCATGTGGTCCATTTAGTTTTGTTTCTTTTTTGAGGCTTTTTAGCTGTTTGATACAACCAACTGGCCTCTAGACAATTTCAGAGAGTATTTAAGAACCAACCACATTGCTGTGAATTTGGTATCACCTGTTGGTAAGTCAGGGCAAAAATGGCAGATTTTGTTCCTTAGAGGCATTAGTGAATGAGATGGATACTTACAACATAGATTTCATGGTTATTAGATTTTTAATTCTAGAGTTTGAAAATTCAAATTCCACTGAATGTCCTGCTGACATTCAAATTTGTGTTCACAAAATATTATCAAAATCTCTTTTTTAATTAATCCAGTTAAAATAACATTATGTCACCACCTCCTCAAAGTATCAATTTGGATTCCAAATTGCCTTAAGACAGAAAACAGATAGTAGAGATAAGGAAGTTCTTTGGACTAGAGAGGGATTATGGAGGGGTGGTGGTCCCTATTGGTTGGTTTTAAGACCTTTTCTCCTCTTGCTGCATATTGACAACTTAGAAGTTGGTGTACAAGACGCAATTTTAAAATTTACAAAAAGATACAAAACTTAGAAGCTGTGAAGAGAATGATGTAAGTACTCAAAAAAGTGTTGACAGGTTGAAGGAGTGGGCGGGGATGTCACTGGTGAAATTCATTTAAGAGAAATGTGGAACGATTCAATTTGTTTGGAAGAATTAGAGAATTGAAATAAAACAAAGGGTCTAATTCTAAATTGGTTGCCCCATCAGAGAGACATTGGTACATATATACATAAGTCATTGAAGGTGGTAGGACTGGTTTGTAGAGCTATTTCTAATGGCTTTAGCATCCCTGGGTTTATTGGTAGGTGTATAGAACTAAAACATTAAGAGGCTAAACCTGTATAAGAACACTCATTGTGCCTCAACTTGAATTTTGTATCCAGTTCTGGGCACCATGCCTTTGGTACAGATGTGAAGGTGTTAGATTGAGTGCAAAAAAAGATTCACAAGAGTCTACCAGGATGTGGAACTTCAGCTAGATTGATAAATTGGAGAGGTTAGGATTATTTTCCTTGGGAGAAGAGAAGGTTAAAGAGTGATTTGATAAAGATGTTCAAAATCATAAGGTCTCTGGAGAAAATAACGTGGGAATATCCATTCTGATTGCAAGAGCAAGAAGACACAGATGTAAGAATTGTAATGAAGGCAGGTTCAGTTGAGACATTAATGAAGAAATTGGATTGTTATCCAAAAAGAAGGATCTTCAAGGCTATATCGAGAAGGTGGGAGAGTGGGCCAGGGAGAAGCTTTCGTGTGGGGAGCCAGTGCAGACACAATTTATTGAATGGCCAAGTTGTGTGCTGAAACAATTCTCTGATGCTGTGATTCTGACTGTCAGCACACCATGGTTTTACACCGAAACATCTCCCAAGACCTCTCCAGGAGGAGGTGGGTTTTGTGATTCAGTCACCTGGGACCTGGAAGTAGTCTCACAAGTCAGTCAAGCCACATATAAGTAGTGACCTTTGATGGAATGACCTTTGACTAAAGGCCACAAGCAACACATGAGTATCACTAAGTCAAAGAGTTGGAATAAATAAGTCAAATAGCAATTAAATTATGTACAAGCAGGCAATTAATCATATCAATATACTTCCCACATTTACTGGCGCATTTCCCATTTTGGTACTTTTCCACCCAATGACTTAATCACTTCATTTTGCCACTGCTGGAAACTCTTGGGAGCCTGCCACATGACCTCCCACACAATTCCCCCTGTCCACCCACCATCCTGTCACTACAGTGGGCTCCCAAAGTTGCAGCCTCACATCTCTGCCCCCTTCAACAGTTCGTCTTTGATCGCCTGAAATCGGCTACTATACTTTTCAATGTTCATTACATTTTCAGATTTTGTGTCATCTGCAAATTTTGAAACTAAGCCCTTCATAACTATGTCCAGCTCATTAATATAAATTGAAAAGATTAGTGGTTCAAATACTGACCCCCAGGGAACACCATCTGGAAAGCCATCATTTAACATTGCTCTGCTTCCTGTCTCTTAGCTAACTTTGTATTAATGCTGTCACTGCTCCTTTAAACCTACGATCTTCAATTTTATGAACAAATCTATTATGTGCAATTTATCAAACAGTGTTTTAAAGTGCGTATGCACACGCTCAACTGCATTACCTTAATCAACCCTCTGTTATTTCATTGAAGAATTCGATCAAATTTGTCAGCCATGATTTGCCTATATCTGTTATAATTAATTAGCCCCCATGTTTAGTCATGTGAAAATTAACTTTGTTCCAGATTATGGTCACTAAATCTTTTCTAATGGTTGAAGTGTCATTAAATATCAGGTTCAAGCTTCACATCAACTAATTATAAACCTCAGCAGCTGTCATATTATCTATTGCAATGTTCTTCAATCTGAGAATCTCCAATCCTGTTACTGTCCCGCATTACTATTTCCTCGACTGAATAGAGTCATTCTGATGGTAATTGATCAGCATGATCACAGAATATCTTCTGTATGACATATTTTCAGGGGTAGCATTGTAGTAATGTCACTGAGCTAGTAATGCAGGACCCCGGGCTAATATTTTGGTGTAACAGGTTCAAATCCCAGTATGATAGATGGTGAAATTTGAAGTCAACAAAACAATTGGGAATTTAAAGCTGGTCTAATGGTGACCATGTAATCATTCTTATTAAAAACCCTTTCTCATTCACTAAGTTCTTCCTGGGAAGGAAATCTGCCATTCTTGCCTGGCCTAAATGTGATTCCAATCCATACAGCAATGTTGTTTACTCTTAACTAGCAATTAGGGATGAGCAGTAAATGTTACCTTGTCAGCAATACCTTCATTCCAGAAACAAAAAAAACTTGGTAAACGTTTTCAGTGTGCTGCATGCAAAAAAAATCAGTGGAAGAAATATTGTTAAATATGATTATTTAACATTATCATTAGAGACATGAACACCTAACCATTCTTTTGCATTTGCTGATAACCAGAATCTGTCCAACAAATTATGAATTAGGAGCAGAAATCAGTCCTGACTGTCATATGTATTTTATATATCGGAGCTATGCAGAGATTATACAAGTCTCTACACATGCAACATTTTTCACAGTGTTTTAAAATGTCTAGTTATACTTCAGATTTGACTTGTAGCTCTTTCTACAGCTTTATTTTTCTCTAATTCAGCACCCAGGCTTAACCAATTGAGCACAATGAGTGTTAATTGTGAACAGACCTACAGAAACAAACACATAACAATTAGTCACTATACTGACAGCCTATCTCCCAATGTTTATATTTATTTTTAATCTATCTTCATTTAAGGTAAGTTAGGTGGTAATGGATTGTAGGTGGTGATACTGCTGGGGTTTTGGTCTGGTCTGGTTTGATCTGGTCTGACTTTGCACACAGATGATGGAGAGCTGCTTTCTAGCTACCCAGTGTCTTCTCTCAGGATAGTCACAAGTTACAATCCCTACCTGTCCACCATTGATGCTAACCATTTCAGCAGGCATGTCTGAGGAGGATGCCCCTGTATCAGTGCAGCTGACCTTGAGTAGGTGGGAGCTTGTAAGGACTTAGAAATCTCAGGCCACCTACCATAGGCTCTTCAAGGTAATGGGCAACACAGTTAGCAGACTGCCTTAGCAACTGATATCAGGGTCACACTGAGGCTCAGTGACTGTCAGAAATACTTAAGACTGAATGTGTTACAGACAATTTTACACACATTTACCACTTGTACATTGACCCAAAAGTGTTTTACCTTTAATGAAGTAAATTGTATTTATTCAAACCTGCTGGGGACTTTCAGAGGATGAGAACTAAAGTTATTGGTGTGTCTTGTGATTGGCTCAATTTGAGACTTCCTGAAGAGATAGGGATGTAACTTTATTGTTGAAGAGTGTGTGTTCCCTTTCTGTGCAATGATTGTTGAATGTTCATAAGAGTTTCCACCTTTGCTCAGTCTATTTAATGTTGTAGTTATTCCAATATAGTAATATGACATCTAACTTGCACTCAAAAGGAAACTGGCTCACATTCCTTTCAATGGGTATAGTCAGACAGGTAGATTTGCATTCAAAGGACTTTAAAGTTTGAGGTGGATCAGAATAACTGATCATGGTGCAACGTGTATGTCCAAGTGCATCAAAGATGTCCTTGATAGTATGACTTGAGTGATAAAGCTCCTATTCCCATTCTATCCTAGTTTAGAGGACACTGATTTAAAGGTTTCTATATAAGGGAGGTCAGTAGGGCTAGATTTGCATCCCAGAAAGACAACGTAATTCTGACAATGGTGGGTGAGTTGCTACATCATTGAGGTTGCCCCTGATATTCTGCACAGATTGTTTCAAGGCCCTTGCATCTGAGAAGAGATTACTTTTACACATGACTTCTTCCTCATGTTTGGACAATCAATCCTCATATGAGGATGATCTTCCTTGCACTCATCCTGTTGCAATATGTGTATATGTGGTTTGCTGAGGTTGTGCAATATACAGGAGAATATAACCATAACTATGCTTCCCTCCGTGGTGCATACTGCAGAATTCCTCTAGGCCATTGACTACCAGCATCATCTTCACTGATGCCTTTCCTGGATGGCTGCATCTGGACCAGACTGTCCCTTTGGAGTTCCTTGCTTTTTTTTATTGGGTCTCTGTTATTGGATGGAATGAGTTCTCCTTCTTTACATCTTCTCCTCCTACTTCTAAGTAGGATGTATAACAGGTGAATAAAGCCCATGGGCATTATAGGAATTGCACTATGTTAAGAGGCAGGCGATGAGATGAGAACAGGTACCTTCCACTTTCCTCCTGGCCAATGTTATATTTACCCTAATACTCTTGACTCACCCAACATAACCTTGAAATTCCTGTATCTCAATTGCCTAGAGTAGGCCGTCTCCCTGTCATTACTTGTACCACCTCTGCCTATCAAGGTGCCCACTTCAATCTTAAGCCCTCTTGTCTTCAACTTTACTGTTTTTGGCCAAATGTAGTTCTGAACTTATAAACATAGGCCACTTGGCCCCTCCAGCATATCCTGCCATTCAGGTAAATGGCTGATGTGATTAATTGATTCCCACATTCCCACCTACCTTGGGAACTTTTCAGCTCCTTGTTTATCAAGAAACTATTCACCAATCTACCATAACATATTCAAAGGACTGCTTCCATTGCCCTTAAAGACAACCTATTCAATCTTATATTTGACAAAAAGAAGCTTCTCTTCACCTGTGTTTTAAACGGGTGACTCATGATTTTCAAATGGTGCCCTCTAGTTCTAGAATCCCCCGGAAGAGGAAGCATTCCTTCTACATCCACCTGACCAGACCTCTCAATCAAGGCTGCAACCTAGTTACCTTTTACTCTTAAAAACTCGAAGTTACAAGCCTATTCCCTCCAAACTTTCTTCACAATTCCAGCTATTAATCTAGTAAAAGTTTTCTGAAATGCTTCCAACCACTTTATCCCCTTCCTTTAACAAGGAGGCCAATAGTGTACACAATCCTCTAGATATGGTCTCAAGGATGGCTGCTCTTGTTCCCAGCCCTCCAAGATCCTTTGAATATCTCATCATGACAAATTTGAAGTTCCTTTGTGACATTGACGGTTCCCTCCACCATGCAGTTCCTTCAATGTGACTCTCAGAACCCCAAATGTTGATTACATGAACCCCATTAATGAGATTCCTCATTCAATTCACCATCCTCATTTGTAACGATCACATTTATCAAGGTACCACCACATCTAGGATGCTAGGCCCTAGCATCTGAGTTCCAATCCCTCTCCATTCTTATCTCCAACTCCTGATTGCTCTGGTGAGTCCTGAGCCTTTGTGCAAAGATGCTGTTCTTTGGTTCCTCTTTGCTGTGCAGTAGAGTTCATCAAGGAAAACCTCTGACCTTAAACACAACTGCATAAAGATGTTACCTTTAAATATATGTGATCTAAGTGGCAAAAGATTCTCTTGCATCGCTGACTTCAAGTTGAAAGTTGGACGTAAATAAAAATGATGCACTAAAGAGATCATGGAAAGCAAATGTATTATAAATATGAGCCCAGCATGAGGCCCTCCCACCACAAACAAATCATTTCCTTAATCTTTGCATTTCAACCCACTGTTGGAAAATCAAATTTCGACTCCCACTTAATTCATTCACTATCTGACCATAGTTCCCATTTTTGAAGGCTCCATAGAAATCCCCCTTCTCCAAAATGAGGCCTTGTGTCCAGGAAGTCTGGCTATCTGCAGAAAGGTGTAGTAATTTTGTTTTGCTTTTATGCTTATTGAAAAGTTTTATTTATTTATAAGAGATATCTATTTGAATATTGTCGTCCTTGTAATTTTTAATTTCCTGCTATACAGTAGTTTACCACCCCCCCCCCCACCCCACTAACCCATGGAGGATATGTTCCAGGACCTACTGCGGAAGACCGAAACCACAGATAGGAATGAACCCATTCATTTAAATGGGAAACGTGCCTTCCTGGCAGCCTCCTGGCCCCTACTTCTAGAACGTTCCCTATAATATGTTCTGACTGTGCTAAACCGTGGAAAATAATTCTGCAGATATATAGGGTAGCCTCCATAAGTGCATTAAATTTTACATTCATCAACAAGGAAGTGATACTAAGAATCAACTTCTTAAACCACTGGGATCACTTTTTTTTAGTGAGAAACCCAGAGGCCCTTTATCACAATTGATGATCAGGGTGAATAAGGGCAGTGAATGTAGAAAATCAAAATGCTGAGCACAGTGGGGAAGCAGCGACAATAAGACTGAAGGAGAATACACACACCTGATGATGGAATGGCAGTAAAATGTGAGAAAATCTGAAAAATTAATATCAGGGAGATTGCCAATAATGAGCCAGAATAACAGGGCAGGTAGCATTAAAGAGTAATATTTTGGGAAGGACAAAATGCTGGCATTTCTGAAAGAATAGGAACTGGGGCAATAAAATTTATTGTCAAAAATAATTGTTCTATTCCTAACCTATTACTCTCTTACTATTTTAAAGAACAATTTGTATTTATACAGCAACTTTAATGTCAGAAAGTATCCCACAATGATTTACAGGAGCATTATGAGACAAAATTTAACATTAAGCAGCTGAAGGAAATGTTAAGATAGGATGAACAAAAGCAGGTTTTAAAAAGTGATATAAAGCAGATCGAGATAGAGAAAAATCAGATTCAGATTTAGTGAGTTCAGCTGAAGGTACAGCCTCTAATTTTCGTGCATTGAAAGTCAGAAATGCTCGAGCCCAGAATTAGAGAAAAGGAGGGAATCTTTGAAAGTTTGCAGCGGAGATTATGGCGACAAATGACATTCAAGGTTTAAAAAACTAAGATGAAAAATGAAGAAATTTTCAAACTGAGGTGTTGCTGCACTAGAAACCAAAGCAAATCAGTAAACATATTGATGAAGGATAAATGTGATATAATATGAGTAAGGGCAGCAGAATTGTGGATGCTGTCATGTTTACAGAGAATGAAAAGCAGGAGAGAGCTTTGGAATAGTCTAGAGACATCACAGACACAAATGTAAGGTTTTAACAGCAAATTAACTGGGGCAAGGTTGGATATGGACAACTGTGTGGACATGGAAATAGTCAGTCTTTATGATGAAAGCAATATGATGTTGGAAACTCTCCTCAACAGTTTAACTTCAAGATAAGTATTTCAAGTAGTCATCATAAATAAATGTAAACCACATTGTCATTTTGGTGAATCTGTATTGGGCACTCCCCATGAAATAATTTCCGCTACCAACTCTGTAATAACTAAATATCTCCTTTCTGCATAATGGAGAGGCATTTGCAATATTCCAAACCAAAAGCACAATTCCTGATTGTAGACAACCTTGGAAAATTATCAGTAGTATGCCTGATTATCAGTAGTATACCTGATTATGACTAACAGATATCACTTGAGGTATGATACTGCTGAGGCTTTTTAAGGAGGTACCTTGTACACATTGTTAGTAAGCCTTCCAGTTAAAAAAAACCTATGGATTTTTCACTTGGGTAGAAATTGTTAGAGGACAATAATGTTTTAGAAATTAATGCCTTTAACATATTTGACATTTTAGTCTCAAGTCTCATCTACACTGTCAATGTATCGTATTGAAGATGGTTAAATAGTTTGAACTTTCTTTAATTCAGAGTTGAGGGAGTGATGTAGGTGTAAGAAGAATTATTCATGCAGAATGTATTGTTTTCAGGACAGGGTAATAAGAAAGTCAAGATTAGAGTGGTGCTGGAAAAACACAGCAGGTCGAGAAAGTCAATAGATTTACTGACCACTTATTCATGCTCTCACATCTCTTGCTGCAAGGAATTGAGTTGCTCATCCTTCCTCAGCTTTCTTAGTTTTTTTCATGGACTTTCTAGGTTACGTTAATCATATTGTTCTTTCTTTTAAAATGAAATGTAACGTTGATCAAGGTAGAGTTCTTTGAGGTCCAGATCCCTGACAATAACCCTCTCCACAATCATTTTACATTTTTATTGCTGCATCAAAAGGACAGCCAAGCACATTTTGTAAAAGATCAAAGATTGAATTTTAAATATTTACAAATGTGCCTGTGTGCATATGTTAGATGCAGTGGTGGAATGGTGGATTTTGTGTATCCCACATTGTCAAGTCCCAGACCTTAGGTTGTCTGCTTGAGAGGAGGCATTGCATAGAGGTCAGGTGCTTTCTCACTGGATAGCAGAAAGAAATCAATAGTTGATTCAAGCATTGAATGCCCTTCTAAAATCTGGGTAAACATGGCATTGCCAGATGCTCAGGAGGAGGTCACATCCTTATTTTGCTTTTTTTTAAGAAAATGTGTGCATTGTGTGGTGAAAGTGATGGTGACCTTTGAAAAATATCAGCAATAAAATGAAAGAAAGAACTAAACCAAAAGCAATATAAAATAAAACACAAAAATAACATAACCTGACAATCACAGATTATCAAGAGGGGCTTAAATTTATTCTGATCTGAATTTTAATTAATTATTATCAGTGATTAAAACTCTAGTCAGCAATAACCAATCAATATTGATCAATACAAGACCAGTTTCATGAATGAGAAATCTGTTTACCAATGATCTCTGTGCACTTAAAATGATTGAGCATTACTAGGCCTCATCACATCCCATCACGTCAAATACACAGGGTCTACTGACTCCATTGACTTTGTTTATTAAATTGAGCTGCTATTGATCACCTTTGACTAATCACCAGCAGACACTTAACTGCAAATAATAATGTATGCAACTACAAAGCATATGGACAGATAAATGTCTGTGTTACAAAATTGTGCATCTGTAAGTTAGTATTACTCAAACAGCTGAACATCAAGTCAATTGATGCTAATAATTTGATTTCAATCTCATTTAGCTCAGCTGGCTGAGACTTACTGGGGAGAATTCTGTACTTGTAGGACAGTTTGCGCAGATGTATGGTTTGAAAAGGACACGTCAAGAATAACGAGTGAATCTTAAAGGGGTCAGAGTGAAAAGAGCTTTGGTGAGATTTGTGGCACAATCAGATGAGAATTCTGGTGAGGCTTACCTTGACATTGGGAATATCGGTAATGCTTTTGCTGAGTGATACAGTGAGTTTCTTGCCAGGCAGTGACACATTGCCAATCAAGAGGGATTATAGCCTGCTAAACACCTTATTTAACACTGCACCTTGCCTCATTGATATTCAGCTTCCTATTTTACCAAACATGTTGAACAAGTTGGCTGTCAAGAATTCTCAGCATGGAAGTCAGTGCTCCTTGTAGTGATTGTGACAAGATCAGCCATCTGAACCTTATAGAATTGGATTTTCCTTATTGGGGGGGTGTTAATCTGGTCCAATCAGGGAGCCCTGGCTGACATATAAAAAGATTGAGTATCAGAAACACTGCCCTGCCAATGGGGCTGTATCTATGTCTAAACCAGACCTAACTTCTTGCATCTATTTCAATGCAAGATGCCCAACAGGTAAGGCAGATACACCCAGGGTGTGGTTGGTGACATGGGATTGGGATATCATAGTGATTACAGGGTCATGGCTCAGGGATGGACAGGACTGGCAGCTTAATGTTCCAGGGTATAATGTTATGACATGGGTAAATCCCTCCCCCCCGCGCCCCCGTAATTTAAACCAGCAACACAGAAAAGATTCACCCCATCCTGTAATCAGTTAAAATTTGTGAAGCATAGAGCTATCCCAAAAGTCACTATTTAAAGTAAAAATTAACAATGTTATTCTTTACATCTAACATGGACTATTAACTAACAACTATTTACAACTCCTTTCTCTTAAACCTATCTTTTACCTGTCCCTTTATAATACTGGTCCAATTTTAAAAAAAAATAAAGATTTTCAGAAAAACCTTCTTATTTCAAAACCAGGCACGTTTTGGTTCTGCACTGTATTCCTGTCTTCTTTTCTTCTTCTTGGGGATCCTGTTTCACAGGACTTTGACAGATAACAGTACCTTTCAGAGAGCAGATCTTTCTGCAACCAATCATGTTGGTGCTTTTTTGCTGCTCTGGGTAGCTGTTCAAAATGCCTGATATTTATACCCCAAAACATCAGATCATTTTATTGGTTTCAATATTATCAAAACATTAAATTCAAATGTGAGTTTGGTATCTTGGGGCATAGTTTAAACTGATTGGCTGGCTGGCTTTGAATGTTATTGTCTCATGGCAATCCAGCTACTGTAGCTGTTTTGATCAAATGTTACTTGGTGACATTGTTCCAGACTCTCTCTGCATCAATGTCCTTGCTAGCTTTTCAACTCTCTTAAAGGTACTATATCTCAACACCCTCCTCACAATAAATGCTATAGCAATTTTGATGTTATTAGGTAAGAAATTTCAAAAGATGATTGGGGATAGATGTTTGTAGGTTAAGGGATGGCAGAATATGGGAAGCCTTCAAAAATCAGATAATAAGAGTCCAGAGACAGTATGTCCCTGTTATTGCAAAAGGAAAGGCTGGTAGGTGTAGGGACTGCTGGATGATGAGAGAAAATGAGGTTTTTGTCAAGAGAAAGAAGGAAGCATATGTCAGGTGCAAAAAGCAGAGATCGAGTGAATCTCAAGGAGAATATAAAGGTGTATACTTAAGAGGGAAATCAGGCAGGCAAAAAGGGGATAGGAGATAGCTTTGGCAAATAGGGTGAACGAGAATCCAAAGGGATTCTACAGGTATATGAAGGGCAAAAGAGTAACTAGGAAGAGAATAGGGGCCCATAAAGATCAGCAAGGCAACCTATTTGAGGAACCGCAGGAGATGGGGGAGATACTAAATGAGTATTTTGAATCAATGTTTACAACGGAAAATATTGAACGAGCGGAACCAATGGTATCTTGAAAGAAATGTCCACATTACAGAGAAGGAGGTGCTAGGCTTCTTAAATACATAAAGGTAGATACATCCACTGCAACCATCTGATACAGAGTTAGACAGTAGGGTGTCAGTGTCTCTGACTCCTCTTTTTCATTATTGCCATTGTTCTGCCATTGATGTTATTACCTTTTCAAGATGTTCAATATCACATTGCCTTTCTAATATCATAGAAATAATTCCATAAACACCGGTATCCCAGCACCAAAATCTCCTTTCTTTATAAATGTTTAGTACTTGACACTGGTCTGGCTTCCTCCGATCCAGCTCTCATGAGTGAGACAATCCTCTTTTTATCTGTTAGCCAGGGCTCCCTAATTGGACCAGATTAACAGCCCCAATCAGGGAACTCATTCCATTAGCTCAATTGGCTGACATCATTACAATCTCTACACTCATCATCCAAGGACATTGGCATGAAACGTTTACATCACAGTTACCATGGAATCTCTTCAATTCATTTGAAGAGCATTTAAGAAATGCAGACTTGTATTCCAGGGTACACCAATAGCTAGCATTGAAAGGCTACTGCAAGAGCACTTTGTGTACACAGCAGACACCCAGCTCATGGACTGCACCAGGCTGCAGTTCCAGACTGTCCACTTGTTCTGTTAGCACTCACTTACCTAGTGTCTGGCTACATGCTTACAATATCCTTGCCTTGCCTTATCAATTAGTGCAGTCCAACAACCAGGTGGCTTGCCTTGTTGGTCAGCTGTCCTCAGGCGAGGGACTAGGTATTTTACTCTATGGCATTGACAATCTCAGACCTGCAATGTGAGCCAGCAGCTTATGTAGCAAATACAGTGCACGCACTGTCAAGCAGGTAGCCACGTCTCAAAGTCTGAGAGGAATAGTCCTCACTGAGTTCCATGGAAGAAGCTGTCAGTGATGGGGTCGTGGCACAGTAAGTGAGAGGCAATCTCTGATGTTAGTGTGTGAGCCTGGTCACAGTCAGGATATTTTCAGCCTGGGTGCCTGGGCCTCAGTATTTCAGGGAGTGGGTCATGGTCAGTCCTGGAGCACTGTAGCAGTCAGTCTAGGGAAAGATACAGGCAATGCAGTTGGAGAGATGTGCAATGACCAATCAGGGTTGCTCTGGGTTGGGGTAGGGGTCATGGTCAACATTTCCAGTATTTTCTTTACTGCTGTTAATGACCTCAGTGGTCTGTGTGTCACAACATGGGGTTTCCCAGCGGCTGTGAATCCATGTGGCCATGCAGCATCCAAGGGAATTTGACCATGGAGAGGCCACCAAGTCCATCTGTTATGGCAAGGAGAGTAAGGAACCTATTTTCTTGGTATTGGAGTCTGCAGGCTTGGGTTGGTGGGGTGAGGCTGGGGGTGGTGCATGGTTTTGACAGTTTTGAAAGCGGGACAATGATAATTGTAAGGGGGGGATGTGGTAAAGCATGGAAGGAGAGGGTTCGTGTGGGAATTGTGTTTATGTATAGCCAGGAGCATCCTGGCTTCAAGGGGTGGACAAACCCCGGCTTGCACAGCTACCTCATATGCCACGGTCTAGAAGGAAAAGCTGGGCAGATGCAGGTTCATGTCCATGGATTGGGTAGGAAGCTGTGGCGTGTGAAGCCTATGCAACTCACTGAAAGAGCTACCAGGAAAGAGATTGGGATATTTAGGGTGTTACCAACACAAAGGGGAGAGGTTGGAAGCCACAGGATGAAAAGCACTCGCCATTACCTTCCGTCATGCTGGAAATCAAAGGCATAAAGTGGGAAAGAAAATAGCTGTGACAGATCTTGGAGTGGGCGGGGTAGTCTCTGTCCCTGTGAGGGATGGTTCACAAGACCCATTGAGGTGCAGAGCTCTAAAGCGAAGTAATATTATACACTACCCCATGCACTGTACAATACACAGATACGTGGAATTTCCAATCCCTGGCCAAGCTAATGCATTGCCTCCTGTTTGCTGTGTACCTCCTTGTCCTAGTCAGTGTTCACCAACTGTGTTCACACCAACACTTTTGGACCCAGGAGATAGGGAAAATAGTGGGATGTTGTAGGTTGAGGGTCAGAGAACCCATTGTGCTGTTCAGTGTTCTGTTTGTGTTTTGTTCCTGCAGACAATTTGTTCCTTTTGCTTCCAGATGATGCAATCGGCCCTCTGTACAGACATTGATCCACAGTACATACTGTGTGGCCATGAAATTGGCATCATGCTGGCACAATTGCATTTGGGGTCACAGATAGACTCAAACAACAGATGTGGAGGCAAAATGGTGAAATGTGTACAAACATGAGAATTCATGCACAATACAATGTCACCTGCACCACTCTTTCTTTCTCTCCCTCCCACCACATCTTGATACAATTCCTAGTTGCAGAGCTGGAATGGTGCAGTCTGCTGGGCTGTGAAGCCCACTGTTCCTAGAGGTTTGGTCAGCTGACCCTGGGGCTGTTTGTGTTTTTATAGCCCAGGCATGCTCTTTCTCTCTTGCGGGCTCTTTCTGCCCTATTGTAGCCTGTATTCTCTTGAAAGGCAAGAGAGGGAGGACTTGAGTGAAAGGATAATGGGCCAAATGCCTGTTGGTGTTGGTTCAGGTGGTTGAAAGGTGGTGAAGTGATCCAAGTGTGTAGACTGCACAAAGGTCATGCAAGGTTGGCATTTTTCGGAGGTTCAGGAGATGAATGAGACCAAGTGAAGGAATATATTGGGAACATTAGAGAGAATGCCAGAGCTTGAAACTTAGTGGTATTGGATACAGTATCAGAAATTAAGTTTGTGGTAGCAGAGAGAAAATCTTGAGAGTTACCGTGGTAGAGAAGATATGATCATTGACTTTCTAAGGGCACTGCTGACAGATCATCGGCAACATTGAGATGGCATGGATCCAGGTTGGAAACCTCCAACCAGGCTCTGGTGGCATGACCAGCTCTTCCAGTCCACAGGAAAGAGGACTTTCCTCTTTTGCAACTCTCACCCCTCCACAGCTGACCAGGATCTCGGGCTCATGGTGCCATCTTCCCTTTTTCCAACATGTTCAGATTCTTGACCAATCAGGTCAGTTTCAAATTACCAGCCCGCATCCTATTAAAAGCAAAACTGAAAGAACTGTGGATGCTGGAAATCAGAAACAAAAATTGCTGGAAAGACCCAACAGGTTTGTTAGTATCTGAGAACAGTTTCTGTTTCTTTTTGTTTTTCATCCTTTTAAATACTGTATGGGTGTAAGGGATGCTGGTCTTTTGGGAGATACCTAATGAGTTGTTTCTAGAGTGGTGAGATTAAATCAGATGTGTACATCGGATGGGGTGAGATAGGCACTTAATGTCACGAATTTCTACTCAACAATGTCTGTGCCAACCACAGTCAACCAATCAGCTCTCTCTTTTCATACATTAGAAAAGACTGCTTCCCATTATATTGGTATTCTTGCAAATATCCTGATGAGTACAAAATGAAAAGTTTCAAAGTGCGACTGTTTTCCACAATACACAATCTAATTTTTATAGGTGTAAACATACATGTTTTCATTATACAGCATAACCATACAGTATAATTAAACACCATTAATTTGCCCTTGAAAATAAAACTATTATGGTCTCAACGTACTAGGATGGAGAGGTGAAAAGGAAGTGGAAGAAAAATTCTCATTCGGAATGAATGTGATGAAACTCATATTCATGTGCCTTTCCTTCCTTTCAAACCCACTTCTCAACCCACCCATCAATATCAAATGCAGTTGGCAGAGATGAACCTTCCTGACTGAGGGCACAGACAGTTTTCTGCACAGGAGCTGACAGGGGCAAAGGGACTGGAGTGACAAAACAGATTGTGAATACTTCAGTGTGAAGCAGTTATCACACAACTCATTGACATTAAAAGTCTACAATGTTTTACATTACTTGATTCAGTTACACACAGATGAAATGATTACCTGTACAGGGCTCACGTGGATCCTATCATGTGCATAGGGAACAAGGATTCACTTGAAAAATTCTTCCTGTATGCCTGGAAATTGAGAACGGTCTTTACCGGGCACAGTGGATAGTGGAAATGCATGTTTACTGTTACACTTCACTTGATTACCTTTGGGAGAAAGGACTAATTTGCGCCTCCATCAATGCGGTAATTACATTTGTTTAAATAATATATAGCTGAACCTTTCATGCCATCTTTCATATCAATTCACCTCCTGGGAGTAAGCAAATTGTTTGCTCAGAAAGAATAGACAAGGTGCAACTGTAACTTGTACCTGAATTAAAATGATAGAAATCTATATTGGTAAAGACAAAAAGAGTGGAATTAATCCAGCTCTTGACCTCTGGCTGAAATACAGTGAGAACCCACAGTGCCTACTTTGCCAATGACATGACCAGCACCAGCCCTTCCCCAGATCAAGGAATCTGATTGTCGAAATCCTATATCCCTGAGCTGAAATGGGGAACAAGGGAGCTTGGAAGAAAGGTCAGGCATGGGACTTAATAGTATTTTCCTTATTTCCCCTCTATCCCCTAAAACCCCCCCACCCCAATATGCCAGGTCTCTTGAACAGGCATTCAATGATTATAGGAGATTACCCAAACCCGAGATGTCCATATGCAGGTTCCTGATTTGACACTGATTGAGGCTATTCTGGGCAATAAGTGCTCATTTTAGCATTGGGACAGAAAGGCTGTTGCAAACATTTCCAACCTGGACTCAATGGGGTAGGTGAACAAGAAACAGAAAGGTGATGGGATCCCCAGTTTACACCATCTAGCCTGATTAAATGCCCCATCTCCCCTCTCCCCACTGCAATATTCAAGCATGCCTTGTGGAAGGACATTAAATTTTGATTAAAATGTTGCCCTGAATATGGGCGTTGCTATATTAGTTCTTTTTATTATCAGGGCAGGTAAGGAATCAGGTTTTGATCAGTCAGCAGGTGGATTCACAATAATCATTTCCAACCTTTTCCCTCTCCTCAAATTTGTGTATTACTTCTGTCTCTATTATGTGATTATAGTCTAGTCTATTTTAGTAAAGCCAATCCTCCTCCCTGAACTGCTACGAATCAGGCAGAACAATGGTTCCATTGGTAGCACTACTGTCTCACAGTGCCAGGGACTTAAGTTTGATTTCAGCCTCTGGCGACTGTCTGTGTGGAGTTTGCACATTCTCCTCATGTCTGTGTGGGTTTTCTCTGGGTGTGCCGGTTTCATCTCACAGTCCAAAGATGTGCAAGTTAGGTGGATTGGCCATGTTCAATTCACTGTAGTGTCCAGGGATGTGGTGGCTTGTTGGGTTAGCCATGGGAGATGCAGGGTTACAGGAATGGGGTGAGTTTGGTTGGATTGCTTTTCAGAGGGTTGGTGTGGACTCACTGGGCCAAATGGCCTGCATCCACACTGTCGGGATTCTATGAAATACTTTCTTGCTTCTGACGTCAATTCTTTTGCCTTACATGATTATCCAAGAGGCACTCAACCCCTTTAGTGTATTATCCAACCATAAGTTCAGTATTTTTCTTCGACTGATGATCTGTCATAAATATAACAATTTTTTATCTCATCACTTCAGTTGCTTTCATCATTACCTAACTTTTCACCAGAGGAATTCTAAATTGATGTTTTATTAGTTCACTGTGGAACATCTCCAATGCTGACCATGCTGCTCTGCTCGCAATGAGTGATAGGTTGTAGAGAGAGCTGAGGCCTGTGTCCTCAGACACATTGCCATTTATACCCTTCTCCAGAAGCATGGCAAGCTTCTTAAGTTGCACAGAATTTAACATCCACATTTAATTTCAACTTCTTCCTTGACCATGCTTGTTCCTACTTTAATGATCTCCGCCAGTCTTTGTCCCAGCAGTACTTCTTGGGTTATGTATTCTATGTTACATCTGTTCCATTAAAAGTGGCCAGCTCTTTCTTCAGTTACCTTTGCATCTCTGGTATGACATCTTCTTTTCACATTTGGATGTGAAAATACCTTCGCATTTGACTCTGTCATTTTGTTCCCCTGATTTCATTCCACCTACAGAATCTCTACAGTGTGGAAACAGGCCCGTCGGCCCAACAAGTCCACAACGACCCGCCGAAGCGCAACCCACCCATACCCCTACATTTACCCCTTTACCTAACACTACGGGCAATTTAGCATGGCCAATTCACCTGACCTGCACATTTTTGGACTGTAGGAGGAAACCGGAGCACCCGGAGGAAACCCACGCAGGCACGGGGAGAATGTGCAAACTCCACACAGTCAGCCGCCTGAGTCGGGAATTGAAAATTTATCCCTGATTAATGCCCTTAACCTACACATCCCTGAACATTACAGGCATTTTAGCATGGCCAATTCACCTAAACTGCACATCATTTGATCTACCATCAAGTCATGCATTTTGAGTTGACTTTCCATATCTATTGAATGTCAATGATTTTCAGTTGTGTTGTTTCAACTTACAGTAATGATGGTTTAATACAATCTCTGGCTTTGATGTTATGTGCTTGCCAGCGGGTTCTGTCTGATCAGATAATCAGTGTTCAATACAGTGAGTGGACACAAGGTTTTGATTCTGTTCATCAAACAGCTGAATAGATGCATCTAAAAAAAAACCAATTCAAGCCAAAGGGAATCCAGTTCTCACTGCTAGTTCCCCTCACATATGGTCCATAATAAACATTTGTCACACAATTTGTTCGAATATGATTGTGGTGCAACCTTAAGGAGTAGCTATGGAAGAAACAACTATTTTGACCCCTTTTATCATCAATATATTATTAAACATTTCCTGACGACTAAAGCAAATCATAAAATTCAGTGAAAAAAAATCACTGAATAGAGATGCCGTTGTCTGAAATGCACTAAGTTGTTAGGGACTGTGTAACAAAACATTGTAGCATGAATGGCCATGCACATTACTTACGCTAATGGTTAAACGTGAAACAAACGCATACTTCATGGAAATTTGAAAGACTAATCATTTTCATTATTTCTGGACGTTAATGTTTAGTTCCACGTTTATCGCCTGAGGGACTCCATCAAATACATTATTTACCTTCAAAGGAAGTCAAAATACTGAAGAAGAATATGCTGAACTTGATTTCAACAGCCTGAAAACAAGATGTGACAAGCAGCATGACATCGGCCCCCTACTAATTTCCGCTATTTGTAAAGTAGTTTGTCTGAATGGCAGCAGCTCCCTAGAACAGGTCAAAGTAGTTGAGACCGTGTCAGTCCTTGCATAAGAAAACCTCAGTTCAGGGAATGAAATAAGCAGCTATTGATTTACCAATGAAAGCCATGGAGTATGAGGAAGGCAGCCAAAAGGAGACACCAGCTGCTCCCTGCTGGAAACCTTTATGGCAAAGTTGAAAGAGAAAGGGAACTGCTATTCTGCCTGAAAGGGAATTCTACAGGGAAAAAAAAATCCTGCGTGATAGGTAATAGCTAATGTTAGCACTGCAGCAGAAATGCTATGTTCCACATAGCTAACCTCTTTCTCGCTCTGGAATCCTAAACCATGTTTATTAATGAAGTGTGCTGAGACTGGACCCAATGGGAATTTCTCATGCTCTCTACACACTCACAATTCTTTCTATTTACTGTCCATCGCTAGACACCACACCCCATTCTGAGTGCACTTTTCAGGATTAGTTGAATTAAGCCAAGCCCATTGCAACAATTCCAAGAATAAATTTATATCAGAATGAGAGGCATTGACACCAATTTGTTCAACAGTATTACTCTGCTGTACTGTGTTGTCAATGAATTTTGCTCTTACTCAGTACAAATCTGCGGTCTGGATTTATTGTCACTAAAATTAAATAATAACAATCCACTTCTTGGTTTCACACACCAACACTTATTCAGTTCAGTTACATACAATTACTGAGTGAGATTAATAATACCGTATGTAAAATATTTCACACTATAATTAAAATAATCATAACCATATAAGACTGGGGAAGACATTGTCTTCATATTCACAGTCATGACTTTCAACTATTGCTTTGGGGAAAGGACATTCTGAGAGAGAGCTGGATTTTTTTTTGTGATTGCAATTTGCTACAATGTCACACCTCAGTGAATAAACAGAACCATGGAAACAATTTTGGCTCCAAACAGCCAAAGTTGTTTTACTGTTTAGCTATTGTACTTTTTTTTGCACAAGATCCATATTTCCACCATTGTGACTGATGCTGTGAATTTTTGAAATCCCGATGTTTTATGCAATTAGTCAGGTAAGCCTACTTTCAAAATCACCACCACTACCTGTCTGGTGTGTAGGCAGCATGGTGAATATATGTGAGTTGAATGGATGTGCACTTGATAACTTCAACTCTAAGTTGTGAGGAAATTTGACTTTTAGCAATTTAATACTTCCTGGTCTAGATCCACCACTAATTTATTGTGTCAGATCATTATTATACTGATCACCAATGACCTTTAACCAACAGTTCTGATAGTTCTCTCTTCTTAGATGTTTCTTAATTTGCTGTAAATATCCTATGTTTTTCACTTTCATTTCAGGTTTTCCGCATCTGCAACGTTTTGGAGTTATCTGCATCAATAACGTGTGTAACGAATAAGGCTTATCAGGTTTAATTTTCCTTACAACAGTCCCCTGTGCAATTATAGAAAATTAACTGTCTCATTCTTTCCATTGTATGATGGCCTTTGGTCAACTGAACTGCTACCAGCACTGGACTGAATGTTAACTGACAAAACTGCCATAGTAGGGGAGACATCAAGCATATGTTTAATTCAGTTGGGGGGCATTTGTATCTGACTTCCAGATACCCCAACCACTTAGAGTAGATAAAGGCAAAGACAACCTGCAGTTCTATGGCTCAGAATGGAAGGATTATTGAAATATTGAAGAGCTGCACAGAATGAGTTTCAACATGGAAAGGAAGCTCCACACTTTGCAGATGTCTCCATCATGCTGTTAGGGCATGAAAGGGGATTCAGATCCCTGTGGATGAAGGACAACGACAGCCTCGGAGAATAAGCAGGCATGGTTGAAAGTTATCAGGAAAATTAGCAGCATCGGTGCAGTGTTTCACTCCTGATACAATAAACTAATGTCTTGATAAACTAATTATGACATAAAGTGTTGCACAGTACAATAAAGTACAAAATTGTTATTCTGCTTTCCCCAGCTTGCTTCTGCATATCACTCCTCAGATCAACAAATCCTGCATGTGCACCCATGGTATTTATCATGGCTAATCCATCTAACTCACATTTCCTTGGACACTACGGGTAATTTAGCATGGCCAATCCGCCTAACGTGCACATCTTTAGACTGTGTGAGGAAACTAGAGCACCCAACAAAAACCCACGTAGACGTGGGGAGACTCCACAGAAACAGCACCCTGAATTGAGCTGGCTTTGAAATATTTGGAGGATATATTGACTTGATAATAGATGTTTAACCAATACAAATACACTGACTGAACAGTAACTAATTGGTTAATGTTTTAACTGCTAGAGGTTTCTTACATAACAAGTCAAAGTACAGCAGTTCATAATAGAGGTGGCTCAGTGAGATAAAATAATTCTTGAACATTTTGAATTATGCTACTGGTGTTATTTGTGTATGAAAACCATTATTAAGGTTTCAAAAGTATTACTCAAAGGACAAAAAACATGTTTATGTTCAACAAGGTGAAAAAAAAGATATGTACTCAGAAGCTTAATATAACATGACAAGCTCCCAAAGGACTTTTGGCCAATTGTAATTCAGGGCTTCACCATGTGATCAAATCCCAGTTGTCTCAATGAACATCTGTCAGTCGAAAAAGGATGATGTCACATTGTAATTTTAATAATTTATGGAATTGTTTTTTAACCTTATGACAGGTATGTAATGACAAACTTCAACATTAAGGCATAGCATTTTGAATAAGCTCATTGCAATTATTTGATGAGCAATCGCTCCTCATGTGGTGTTTTTCTCTGTCATGTTATTGTCACTTATTCCTTTGTTTCAACACGTGATTCATGTTACATAAGCATTCTCTATCTTTATAACCATCTATCATCATTGGCGGTGATGACTGTTCCTCAATTCGACATGATGTCTATTCAGAGTCACCAACTTGCCATAATTCATCAAGTGACTTAACAGGCCAATTCTCAGCACATAGAGCAGGACAGCTCTTAAGATATTGATAGCCAATTAAAGACATATACAACACCTATCTCTGCCCCCAAAAACCAACCTTGATGTTGATGTCACAAAAATGATTATTTTAGACTCTGTCCACAGATGCTGCCAGACCTGCTTGGTATTATCAGTATGTTTTTGTTTGATTTATATTTGCAGAATCCACAGTACTTTGCTTTTAATGTTAATACACTATCTCTTTCAGAAATATCTACCTTTAAGAAATTCTACTCTTCCACTCCCATATTGGACAAGAGACCATTGACCATGTGAAAACCAGCCTTCTGAAAACAGACGGAGAGATGAGACATTCCATAAAATGGTGGCAGGAAGTGCTGTTAGGAAAACGCACATCTTCTCGCCACCACAAGATATTCCTAAGGGCTGAAATTTTGGTAAACCAATTGTCTGGTCACCAAGAGGCTACATCCTGCTCCTGCCTGCATATTATTGACATTTAGTTGGGCCCAGGCTGTGAAAGGGAAATGCTAGATAAACCCATGGGGTGCCTCCCAGGTTGACTATCCTTCATGGCTTCTCTATGGCATATGGAAGTCCAGTATTTCATTACCATTTCGAGACAGAGCATCCCTATGATCATCAAGGTCTACCTGCAGGCCCCAGGTCAGTAAAGCTTGGCTTTCCAGAAGGCCTCAACATGATTCTCTTGTAGTGTTGACAATAGTCACCCTTAGTAATGACACACCAGGACTACTAGCCCGGTAATGAGGTTGGCACCACAGATGAGCTGTTGTCCTCAATTGGGTAGTAGTCCTAGTAATGCTTCCTTAACTGGTTGCCATTGTAATATCCTCCCTAGCATCCCACCACTCACCCACACAGGCTTGAGATCTGTTTTCTGTTTCAGTAGCAGAATAACCTTTGATTCTGGTGTTTAGTATCTGTTTTTATCCCCACAAACACTGCAGGGCCTGCTGAGTATTTCTGAATCTTTGGTTTACTTCTCTGTCAGATTTTTATTTTTAGTATACTTTTCATTTTATCGATGAAGTAAATGTATTTATAAAATGGAAGATGCTATTAAGCTGGCATAGATGAGCCTTCCCGAATAAACCTGGGAAGAATATCCTGCGGCTTCTGTTGAGCTGTTGTAATCCTGAACTGAAATTACTTGGCATTAAGTAGGAGATTTCAGAATTTGAGGGTACCAGAGGAGGTTACAAGAAGTTGTGATAAAGAAACAGTGATGTAGGTCCAAGCTGGGATGGCTTGTAAATTGCAGGGGAATTTGGGTGGAGAGGAGAGAGGAACGATGCCTCACAAAGATGTGAGCTCTAGTTCTTCGGAGTAGTAGAGAAAGCAGACAATGGAGTGCGGTCCTGGTCAGTTTAGAAAATTCCTAAAGCACATCGACCCCAGCCACAGTGTGCTGGTGGAGTGGGTGAATGTTGGATCTGCTAACAAAGATAATCGAGAAAGTTACTTTTCCTTGAATGAATCTGACTATTTGAGCACAATTTCGCCTGCATTCAGGTAGGCATATGGCATGTACTCCACTACATGTCTGTTGTGAGTCTTGTTGAAAGTTGTATCCATGAATCTGACAAGCTTAGATAAAATATACAAGGAAATTAAAAAAAAAGCTGTTCATGGGGCGGCATGGTGGCTCAGTGGTTAGCACTGCTGCCTCACAGCACCAGTGTCCCAGGTTCAATTCCAGCCTCGGGCGACTGTCTGTGTGTGGAGATTGCACATTCTCCCCGTGTTTGCATGGGTTTCCTCTGGGTGCTCTGGTTTCCTCCAATAGTCCAAAGATGTGCAGGTCAGGTAAATTGGCCAAGCTAAAATTGCCCATAGTGTTAGGTGCATTAGGCAGAGGGAAATGGGTCTGGGTGGGTTACTCTTCGGAGGGTTGGTATGGACTGGTTGGGTCGAAGGGCCTGTTTCTACACTGTAGGGAATCTAGTCTAATTAGCTGGCGGCACAGGGATTAGGAGACACAGATTTAAAATTTTGGGTAAGAGAAGAGGAGGATTACGAGGAAGGAGAATTTTATATTTCTTTGGTGTTGCTGTCAAAATCCTGGAACTCCCTCCCTAACAGTTTGTGGGTCTACTTACTCCATATGGAGGCAGCTCACCACTACTTTCCTGATGTAGGGCATATGCCCAAAACGTCGATTCTCCTGCTCCTCGGATGCTTCCTGAATTGCTGTGCTTTTCCAGTGCCGCACTTTTTGACTCTGATCTCCAGCAACTGCAGTCCTCACTTTCTCCTACTACCTTTATTAGTCAGAGTATTGAGTACAGGAGTTGGGAGGTCATGTTGCGGCTGTACAGTACGTTGGTTCGGCAACTTTTGCAATATTGCGTACAGTTCTGATCTCCTTTTTATCAAAAGATGTTGTGAAACCTGAAAGGGTTCAGAAAAGATTTACAAGATGTTGTCAAGAGTTGGAGGATTTGAGCTATAGGGAGAGGCTGAACAGGCTGGAGCTGTTATCCCTGGAACGTTGGAGGCTGAGGGTGACCTTATAAAGGTTTACAAAATCATGAGGGACATGGATAGAATAAATAGACAAAGTCTTTTCCCTGGTTTGTGGGAGTCCAGAACTAGAGGGCATAGGTTTAGGGGGAGAGGGGAAAGATATAAAAGAGACCTAAGGGGCAACTTTTTCACACAGAGGGTGGTACATGTTTGGAATGAGCTGCCAGAGGAAGTGGTGGAGGCTAGTACAATTGCAACATTTAAAAGGCATTTGGATGGGTATATGAATAGAAAGAGTTTAGAGGGATGTGGGCCCAGTGCTGGAAAATGGGACTAGATTATGTTGATATATCTGGTCAGCATTGATGAGTTGGACTGAAGGGCCTGTTTCCGTGCTGTACATCTCTACGACTCTATGCTTCTGTGACTTTCTCAAGGGCAACTTGAGATGAGTAATATATGCAGGCCCAGACAGCAACACTCATATCCTGTGAGTGATTGATTTTATAAAAATGCAGAAAGTATTAATGACTTCGAAAATGACGCTCAAAGGATGACGGAAGCAGAAATAATTATTTGCAAAGGATATTGGATGGGTTCTTGAAGGAAGTAAACCTTCTCCATGAACAGGGGTGGAACACAAACTGGATTTATCATCTCTATGGAGGGCTGGCGTGAATTTGATGAACCAAATGACCTCCTTCTGTGCCATAAGCGACTCTATGACTTTGAGGGGTCTGGGTTTAGGCCACTCATTTGATCCTGTAAAGTAACTGTTGGTCTTTCTTACATGACACCAAGATTCATGGACTGAATGTGTGTATCAGATTTAGCAGCTGAGTTTATGTATTTCTTAAGGTATAAACTTACAGTTTTTTGTCATGAGAGAACTCTCCAAACTCTCCACACTGTTTATGGCACAGAAGGAAGCCAACCATTTTAGGTGAGTGTTTATGTTCCATACAATCTTCTCTTCCACCATATTTTATTCCACCCTAGCTGCATTTTCCTTTCCTTTCTCCATCACGTGGTACCTACTTCACTTGCCTTGAAATGCATCAACACTATTTCTATCAGCCATTGCACTGCAGCAAATTTCACATTCTAACGGTTCTCTAAGTAAACTCCATCATGATCTTGACTGAGTGCCTATCTAATATCAATATATACAGTGCCTTTAGCATAATGAAACATAATGCTTCCCAGGAGTATTTTCAAATAAAGTGCGACACCAAGCTACATTAGGGCAGAAAGACAGATGTGTCCCAAGGAAGGAAAATGAGATAGAGAGCTGGAGAGATTAAGGGATGGAATCCAAATGCTGAGACTTGGCAGCTGAAGATATGGCCACCAAAGTGAAGCATTTATAATTGGGAATAGACAAGAAACCGGAAATAGAGAGGTCCAGATATCTTCGAAGGTTATAGGTTTGGAGGATTTACAGATATGGGAAGGGATAAGGCCATGAAGGGATTTGAAGACGGGGTAAGACTGATAAAGCAAAGATGTTTCTTGACAGGGGACTAATGTAGGTCAACAAGCAAGGGGTGATAGGTGAATAAGATTTGCTATGAAGAGCAATACAGCATTGGATGACTTTGTTTACAGAGCGTTGAATGTAAGAGATCAAAAGGAGTGTGTTAGACAGAGGGCTGCATCAGCATAGTTTTGTCAACAGAAGGTCATGCCTGATAAGTCTGTTGACGTTTGTTGAGGGGGTAATGAGCAAGTTAGAGAAAAGAAAGCTAGTGGATGTGATCTATTTGGAATTCCAGAGCCTTTGAAAAGAGACTGCACAGGGGGCTGTTAAATAAGTTAAATGTCCTTGGTATTTGGGGCATGGTACTGTCAAAGATTGAAGATTGGCTGACTAGCAGAAGGCTGGGTGTGGGGATAAAGGGGTGTTTTTCAGGATGGCAGCCAGTGACTATTGGACATCTGCAAATGTCAGTGATGGGACCACAACTACTCACATAATATATTAACAATTTGGATGAAGGAACTGAGAGAATTATTGCTAAGTTTTTGGATGACACAAAGATACATGGAGATAGTTTTTAGGAAATGGGAAGGACTTGAACAGACTAGGAGAATGGTAAAAGAAGTGGCAGATAGAACACAGTGTAGGAAAATGTGAGGTTTTTTTTACTTTGGTAGGAAGAATAGAAACATAGACTATTTGCTAACTGAGGAAAGGCTTCAGAAATCTGAAGCACAGAGGGACTTAGGAGTCTTAGTTCAGGATTCTCTTCAGGTTAACATGCTGGTTCACTTGGCAGATAGGAAGGCAAATGGAGTGTTAGCATTCACTTCGAGAGGGCTAGAATACAAGAGCAGGAATGTTTTGCCAAGGTGTGTAAGGCTCTGGTCAGACTGCATTTGGAATATTGTGAGCAGTTGGGTGCCATATCCAAGGAAGGATGTGCTGGCCTTGGAGGACACCAGAGGAGGTTTTCCAGAATGATTCTGATGATGAAGGGCATGATGTCTGAGGAGCAGTTGAGAACTCTGTGTCTGTACTTAATGGAATTTAAAAGGAGCGCTTTAAAAGGATATCTCATTGCAACTTATAGAATGCTAAGAGGCTTGGATAGAATGGTTGTGGAGATGTTTCCATGAGTAGGAGAGATGAGGACCCAAGGGCACAGCCAAAGAGTTAAGGGATGGCCCTTTAGAACTGAGATAAGGAAGAATTTCTTTAGACAGAGGGTGATTAATCTGTGGAATTCATTGCTACAGAAGGCTGTGAAGGCTGAGTCATTGGGTGTATTTAAGACAGAGATAGATAGGTTCTTGATTAGTAAGGAAATCAAGAGTTTGGGGGAGAAGGCAGGAGTATGGGGTTGAGAAGCATATTAGCCATGATTGAATGGTGAGCAGACTCAATGGGCTTAGAGGCCTAATTCTGCTTCTCTATTTTTTGATCTTACGGTTCAGAGTAGATTTAAGGAAGGCACAGCTAAACTGTTTCACAGCAGTTGAGCTAAGACAGTATGAAGTCGAGCAATCCTATGGAGATGAAAATAAGCAGTCTTATTAAAAGCACAGATATAAGGTTGGAAACTGAGCTCAGGATTAAATGTGATATGGAGTTTGTGGGCAGACTGACTTAATTTCAAAGTATCCCTACAGAGTGAGATGAAGTCTGGGAAGACAACTTGCAAACAAATCTTAACACCCGGAGGAAAGTGTAAATCTCACTGTTTAATGTGTATAATCATATATTGTTACGGAATGCAAAAGTACATTATACTTACATCACAAGTTTAATGTAAAAGTGTGCTCTGAGGTGCTCAGAGACGTAACTAAAAGGTTAATTTCATGCAAAATAAGAGTTCTTGTGACTATGCCGAAAAAAATAAAAGTGACTATAGTCTTTCCAGACCATATGGTTACTCCCTCATTAGAGAGAGACCACTGGTTGTGGTTTAACCAGAGGCTCACTGTGCCTCCAGGGAGGGGAAAGGTTGAGTAGGACAGTCCTTCATGGTAACGTGAACTGGTGCAAGAATTGAACTCGTGCTATTGATATCATTCTGAGTCACAAACCAGCCATCTGAGCCAAACTAATCCCTAATGTTTGTTTGAACAGATGTGGGCGTGCATTTCATTGAGAGTTTAGATTCTAAATCTACCCTCTTTCACTGACTTTGGGTGACCGCAATACAAATTAAACACAAAGTAAAACTTAAATTAAAATCAATACAAAAAAGCAATTTGGAAGATGAAAGCATCATGAAAATTGATGTCTTAAACCTACATTCTGCTACTGTCAGATCCTGAAGGAAATGGACAACTGGTGTTGTGTATTAACCAATAAAAAAGTATTGGCACAGGAAATTAGTCACTAGACCACCATAAAAAAAACAGCAATTGGTCAAATAAATATTACAGAATGAAAGCACAAAAGGAATCTAACTTTTTTCTTTCTAAAATAATTAAATAAACCTTGCCACTGTGACACAAGCACTCAGGAAAAGATGAAGTTGTCTTACTTTTTCTGCAATGATACTGACTAAAAAGTAACAAAATATTACATTTACATTTTCAAATAAAGAAATGCATGACAGTTAAATCTGGACTGCTTGGATTTTGAAAGTCTCAATATCTTTAATTGAAACTTTTAATAAAATTGCTTTCACATGTTTGAACATGCAGACATATACGTTAAGAGTAAGTGTATGTGCCTTGACCTATCAAGCTTGCTCCACCATTCAATACAATTATGGTTCATCTGATTACCCCATTTTCCTGCCAACATTCAATAACCTTTCATCCCCATGCTTATCAAGAATCTATTGACCTTTGCCTTAAAATTATTCAAAGACACCGCTTCCAGCACTTTTTGAGAGAATTCCGAAGGTATCACCTTCTCTGTAAGGAAAAAAAATCCTCATTACAGTCTTAAATGAGTGACTGATTATTTATAAACAGTAACACATAGTTCTAGGTTCTCGCACAAGAGGAAACATTCTGTTCACATCCACCCATCAAGACCCTTCATGATGTTATTTGTTGAATTTAATAAAAATTGGCAAAGTGTCAAATTTGGAAATGTTCACGAAGGGTTTCTGTCCATGAACCCTGGTGAGGTATTTTACACAATTTGACTTTGCTGATCTCAGTATGTACGCAGCATGCCTCTGTTCCACGTTTGCACTATTGTGTATTCACCAGCAGCAGAAATGCTCATCACTATTGGGGTCTTCTAAGATTTCTGTCACTTGTGCTACTTTTAAAGATTAGCTGTGCATGAGGACAGTCATTGCCAGCAATGAATCGCCCTCTACAGTATATGTAGAGGGATGGAAATGAAAAGGAATAGTTTCTGATGGCACATAGTTGGCACGATGACACGACATTGGAAATAAAACTTATTGAAAAATGTATACCTACTTTACATCATCACCTGTCTGACTGGCCACCATAGTAACTGCAGCTACAAAGATCAAGCTACACTGGTTACTTGTTCCTAATGCCATACAATGTTAGAACCCTGTCTAAGGAAGTGCTCCTCTTTCCATAATGTCAGGTGTTCAATGTGGGACCATCGTATGTTGGAAAGTCTGCTGACAATTGAAAATGTTTACATTTCTCGTTGTTCAACAAAAACAAAACATAAAGCTGCATTTGCTTCTGGGAACAGCGAGGGATTGCTTACATTCAAATAGTAATGTATTTACAGACAATAAATGATCATTGCGCCCAGCTCACACCTATTGGCACCCAGCTCACTCCGATTGGAATTGAGCGTCAATTAAGTCTTGTCTAGCATGTTGCAGCTGATACTGCACTGCTCTGTCATTTGAAGGAGATGTTTCTCCAGAACAATATCTCATCTTCCTCTTGGAAGACTGCTCCTACATTCCCGTCTCTTCAATGTCCATCACATCTCCTCTAGGTCAGCTCCAGTTGTGCAGCATGTTAAGATTATGCAGCGTTGGAGAATAGGCTAAGACAAGACCAATCCAAGCCTTGCAATCTCATCTCCAGGATCCTTACCATCGGCTCCATGATGGCCTGATGGAAGAATGGGCTATATTTTATCTAAACTCAGCCTCATACCAGTTGCATAATGAAATCTATCAGCCATGCTTATAGAGTGTAGCTCTTGTCTCCCTGCATCTCCCAGGGCATTTGGCTGTTACAACGAAGCAAAGACATGAGAATTCTCACAGTTTTAGGTATCATGGCAGTTTCCAGGGTAACAGGCACAGATTATTAAGATGTAGAATTTATTCCAATGTATGCAGTACAAGCCATGCCATCAAATACTGTAGGAGGTTGTAAATGTGGAAGAATTACAGAAAGCTTGCCTCACCCTCATATCACCAAAGAAGGCAATATTACATATAACAGCATGCTGCAGAATGTTTACTGTTCAATGCGAGAGAAAATCAGCTCCATACTCTTGTGTAGCCTGTGAGAGTTTCAATTGGCTTTGTGAATTGTGTGTGTAAAAAGTGAAGTCTGCAGATGCTGGAGATCAGAGCTGAAAATGTGTTGCTGGTTAAAGCACAGCAGGTCAGGCAGCATCCAAGGAACAGGAAATTCGACGTTTCGGGCCAGAGCCCTTCATCAGGAATGAGGAGAGTGTGCCAGGCAGGCTAAGATAAAAGGTAGGGAGGAGGGACTTGGGGGAGGGGCGATGGAGATGTGATAGGTGGAAGGAGGTCAAGGTGAGGGTGATAGGCCGGAGTGGGGTGGGGGCGGAGAGGTCAGGAAGAGGATTGCAGGTTAGGAGGGCGGTGCTGAGTTTAAGGGAATCGACTGAGACAAGGTGGGGGGAGGGGAAATGAGGAAACTGGAGAAATCTGAGTTCATCCCTTGTGGTTGGAGGGTTCCCAGGCGGAAGATGAGGCGCTCTTCCTCCAACCGTCGTGTTGTTATGTTCTGGCGATGGAGGAGTCCAAGGACCTGCATGTCTTCGGTGGAGTGGGAGGGAGAGTTAAAGTGTTGAGCCACGGGGTGGTTGGGTTGGTTGGTCCGGGCGTCCCAGAGGTGTTCCCTGAAGCGTTCTGCAAGTAGGCGGCCCGTCTCCCCAATATAGAGGAGGCCACATCGTGTGCAGCGGATGCAATAGATGATGTGTGTGGAGGTGCAGGTGAATTTGTAGCGGATATGGAAGGATCCCTTGGGGCCTTGGAGAGAAGTAAGGGAGGAGGTGTGGGAGCAAGTTTTGCATTTCCTGCGGAGGTTCACTCCCGGCACCTTCCCCTGCAACCAGGGCCCTGTACAGCTGCAGAAGTACCTCTTTGCTTCTATATTCAATTCCTCTTGTTACGAAGGCCAGCATGCTATTAGCCTTCTTCACTACCTGTTGTACTGTACCACAGTATTTACTGTGGAAAAGGACATGAAAGATGTAGAATGTAGGGAAATAGATGGTGACATTTTGAAAAAAATGTCCAGATTACAGAGGTGGAAGTGCTGGATATCTTGAAATGCATAGAAGTGAATAAATCCCCAGGACCTGATCTGGTGTACCCTAGAATTCTGTGGAAGCTAGAGAAGTGATTGCTGGGCCTCTTACCGAGATATTTGTATCATTGGTAGTCATAAGTGAGGTGCTGGAAGACTGGAGGTTCGCTAACATGGTACCACTGTTAAAGAAAGGTGGTAAGGACAAGCCAGGGAATTATAGACCAGTGAGCCTGATGTCAGTGGTGGGCAAGTTGTTGGAGGGAATCCTGAGGGACAGGATGTACATGTATTTGGAAAGGCAAGGACTGATTAGGGATAGTCAATATGGCCTTGCACGTGGGAAATCATGTCTCACAAACTTGATTGAATTTTTTGAAGTAGTAACAAAGAGGGTTGATGAGGGCAGAGCAGTAGATGTGATCTATATGGACTTCAGTCCCCATGGTTCCCCATGGGAGACTGGTGAGCAAGGTTAGATGTCATGGAATACAGGGAGAACTAGCCATTTTATTACAGAACTGACTCAAAGGTAGAAGACAGAGAGTAGTGGTGGAGGGTTATTTTTCAGACTGGAGGCCTGTGACCAGTGGAGTTCACAAGGATCGATGCTGGGTCCACTACTTTTCATCATTTATATAAATGATTTCAATGTGAACATAAGAGGTATGGTTAGTAAGTTTACAGATGACACCAAAATTGGAGGTGTAGTGGACAGCAAAGAAAGTTACCTCAGATTACAATGAGAGCTTGATCAGATGGACCAATGGGCTGAGACTTGGCAGTTGGAGTGTAATTCAAATAAATGCAAGGTGCTGTATTTTGGGAAAATAAATCTTAGCAGGACTTATACCCTTAATGGTAAGGTCCTGGGGAGTGTTGTTGAACAAAAAGACTATGGTACGCAGGTTCATAGCTTCTTGAAAGAGGAGTCACAGGTAAATAGGATAGTGAAGAAGGCGTTTGGTATGCTTTCCTTTATTGGTCACAGTATTGAGTACAGGAGTTGAGAGGTCATGTTGCGGCTGTACAGGACATTGGTTAGGCCACTGTTGGAATATTACATGCAATTCTGGGTCTCCTTTCTATTGGAACTTGAAAGGGTTCAGAAATGATGTATAAGGATGTTGCCAGGGTTGGAAGTTTTGAGCTATAGGGAGAAGCTGAACAGGCTGGGGCTGTTTTCCCTGGAGTGTTGGAGGCAGAGGGGTGACCTTATAAAGTTTATAAGATCATGAGGGACATGGATAGGATAAATAGACAAAAGACAAATTCTTTTCCCTGGGGTGGGCGAGTCGGGAACGGTGAGCGGCACGGTGGCACAGTGGTTAGCACTGCTGCCTCACAGCGCCTGAGACCAAGGTTCAATTCCCGACTCAGTCACACTGACTGTGTGGAGTTTGCATGTTCTCCCTGTGTCTGCGTGGGTTTCCTCCGGGTGCTCCGGTTTCCTCCCACAGTCCAAAGATGTGCGAGTCAGGCGAATTGGCCATGCTAAATTGCCCGTAGTGTTTGGTAAGGGGTAAATGTAGGGGTATGGGTGGGTTGCGCTTTGGCGGGTCAGTGTGGACTTGTTGGGCTGAAGGGCCTGTTTCCACACTGTAGTAATCTAATCTAATAGAAGGCATAGGCTTAGGGGAGAGTGGAAAGCAATAAAAGAGATCTTTTCACGCAGAGGGTGGTACATGTATGGAATGAGCTGCCAGAGGAAGTGGTGAGGCGAGCACAATTGCAACATTTTAGAGGCATTTGGATGGGTATATGAATAGGAAGGGTTTGGAGGGATATGGGCTGGGTGCTGGCAGATGGACTGGATTGGGTTGGGATATCTAGTCGGCGTGGACAAGTTGGACTGAAGGGTCTGTTTCCGTACTGTACATCTCTATGACTCTATGATTCTATAACAAAGATTGCATTTTGCAGACTGAGTCACAGGGTCAGCCTGGTAATCTAAAGGTCCTGAATCATTATATTTCTTTGTTCCTTGCATTCTCTGTTGATCCCATCAGTTCTGAGCTTTCATACATTCCCACCCAGCACTTCCATTTATGTCTTCATTTCCCAGTGTAACCCAAGTGCCTGGCCCTGCAGCCAACCATTATGCTGTAATGTTCCTCCCATCAAAACAAGGGTGGTTATGATCATTAATGTTCCTCAACAGCAGAGGCCCCTGGTAATCCCCTTGACTTTCAGTAAACGGACAACCAAGACATAACATGCCCCCAACTGAACCTCAAACTTACCTGGAGAGCAAGGACTGAGTGCTCACATTCCTGACTGATGCCTGTGTAGTTCGATGTTATGCTAATCTCCAGACTAGTTGCTCTGGACATGAAGGACTGACTGTGGTTAGTAATGATAGAGAATCTTGGCCCTGCATATACCAGGAAGCTGAATGACTGTTTTCAAGTATCTGGAATTATAACGAAAGCTGCCCTTGACTTCTCATGGTGACACATACTGACTGAAAGGTATCTCCTTTTGACTTAATTGAGGACTATTTCCCTTAGACGAGGAGACATGGCCATTTGCTTGAAGAGCAGGCAGGGTAATTGCCATGTAGGTTGTTGGCACATGCTGTAGTTATTTCATTGAAGTAACATAATGCCATACAACAATATTCCACGCCCCCCCACACCCCTCCATGTACAAGCATGACAACCTGCCTGGCTTCATGACAGCAACAAATAAGAAGACAAAACAGAACTACAGAGAGACTTTATGTTGAGAATGACATGGCTAAGTGCAAAATAGGCAAAGACAGAGTTGTCGTAATCCTCCAAAGTAAATGTGAAATGAATACTTCAAAAAGGCCAAGTGAAGAACCTTGAAACGCACTCTGCTCTAATCTATGAGACGGGTGCCTGTCCCTGTGTGTATTGTGGCCTGGCAGCAGTATTCAAATTTAAGGCATTAGTGGGTTACAAAGTGCAGCACTGAAGTGATCGACTGTATTCCACTTTAGTTCAATATATGCTGTGATGGTATCGGGAGGCTGATGCCAACCTCCATAGGCGGGGTGGTTGCAGGCAGTTGTTGCATTTGACGCAAATCTTGAGATGATGGGGTCTGTTGTCGAAAATGGAGGCCAGAAGTAGAAGCTGTGAGCTTGAGCCACCAGGTACCTAGTCTGATTTTGACATCATGAATTGTCACCATCTAGCTTCTCTCTGCTGAGGAGGAGTATTGAAAGTTACATATAAATGAGATGAGATTAGGCACGAATAATGTGTAAATACATTCAATTAGCCCTCTTACTGCCACTAGCAGGATTCTCCAATTGCTGTTCAAACCTCGGGTGTAAAATTGGTCTTTGTTTCCTTCTTGACATCATGATGTTTTGTCAATGGACTCAGACTCGTCATTAGCAATGTCATGCAGAGACTGAGAAAATTCAATTCTATATGTTTCACTCAAGTCAATTTTCACTCTTCTAAATCCAAGTAAATACAAACTTAGCCTGTCCTCATAAGACAATCTGCTCATTCCAGAGATTGGTCCAGTAAACTTCTGAATAGCTTCTAGCACATTTACATCCTGCCTTAAATAAGGAGACCAATACTGTCCACAAGAAACTTAAAGTAATCTTACTAATGCTCTGTTCAATGAAAATATAACCTCCTTACTCTTGAATTCAATTTGGCTCATAATAAACAATACCATTCTGTTAGCTGTCCTAATTACTTGCTGTACCAGCACTCTAACCGTTATGAATCATTCAGTAGGACATTCAGATCCATTTGCATCTTAGAACTCAATAAATCTCTCACCAATTAGATAATATACTTTTTTGAAATTCTTCATGCCAACATTGATGATTTCACTTTGACCATATTATTCTCCATTTGCCTTTGCCCACTCAGTTAACTCATTTATATCCTTTTGTAGCTTCCTTATATCCTCTTCACAACTTACCAATCAGCAAATATACGTTTGGTCGCATCATCCAAGTAATTTATTCATTTCATGTGATGGATGGCAATTATAGAAAGGGGGGAAAGTCTCAGATACAGTCACATAGATGGGTTAACTCCAGGAAGGGTGGTATGCAGCTAGTGCAGGAGTCTTTTGTGGATATACCCATTTCAAACAGGTATGCTGTTTTGGAAAATGTAGGGGGTGATGGATTCTCAGGGGAACGTAGCACGAACAGCCAAGTTTCTGGTATTGAGACTGGCTCTAATGCAACGAGGGGTATGTCAGCTTCCCAGAGATCAATTGTGTTTGGGGATTCTGTAGTCAGAGGTACAGACAGATGTTTCTGTGGCCAGCAGAGAAAAAGCAGAATGGTGTGTCGTTTCCCTGGTGCCAGGATCAAGGATGTCTCAGAGAGGGTGCAGAATGTTCTCATGGGGGAGAGGGGCCAGCAGGAGGTCATTGTCCACATTGGAGCCAATGATATTGGAAAGGGAAAGATTGAGACTCTGAAGGGAGATTACAGAGAATTAGGTAGAAATTTAAAAAGGTGGTCCTCAAGGGTAGTAATATCCGGATTACTCCTGGTGCTATGAGCTAGTGAGGGCAGGAATAGGAGGACAGAGCAGATGAATGCATGGCTGAGGAGCTGGTGTATGGGAGAAGGATTCACATTTTTGGATCAATGGAATCTCTTTTGGGGTAGAAGTGACCTGTACAAGAACGACAGATTGCGCCTAAATTGGAAGGGGACTAATATACTGGCAGAGAAATTAGCTAGAACTGCTTGGGAGGATTTAAACTAGTAAGCTGGGTGAGGGGGGGGGGGGGGGGGTGGTGGTGTGGGGGGGGAGTGTGGGACCCAGGGAGATAGTGAGGAAAGAGGTCAATCTGAGACGGGTACAGCTTAGAACAGAAGTGAGTCAAACAGTCAGGGCAGGCAGGGACAAGGTAGAACTAATAAATTAAACTGCATTTATTTCATTGCAAGGGGCCTAACATGGAAGGCAGATGAACTCAGGGCATGGTTAGGAACATGGGACTTGGATATCATAGCAATTACAGAAACATGGCTCAGGGATGGGTGGGACTGGCAGCTTAATGTTCCAGGGGACAAATGCTACAGGAAGGATAGAAAGGGAGGCAAGAGAGGAGGGGGGAGTGACATTTTTGATAAGCGATAGCATTACAGCTGTGCTGAGGGAGGACATCCCTGGAAATACATCCAGGGAAGTTATTTGGGTGGAATTGAGAAATAAGAAAGGGATGATCACCTTATTGGGATTGTATTATAGACCCCCCCAATAGTCAGAGGGAAATTGAGAAACAAACTTGTAAGGAGTTCTCAGCTATCTGTAAGAATAATAGGGTAGTTATGGTAGGGGATTTTAACTTCCCAAACATCGACTGGGGCTGCCATAGTGTTAAAGGTTTAGGTGGAAAGGAATTTCTAAAGTGTGTACAAAACAATTTTCTGATTCAGTATGTGGATGTACTTACTAGAGAAGGTGTAAAATTTGACCTACCCTTGGGAAATAAGGCAGGGCAGGTGATTGAGGTGTCAATGGGAGAGCACTTTGGGGCCAGCGACCATAATTCTACTCATTTTAAAATAGTGATGGAAAAGGATAGACCAGATCTAAAAGTTGAAGTTCTAAATTGGAGAAAGGCCAATTTTGACGGGTTTAGGCAAGAACTTTCAAAAGTTGATTGGAGGCAGATGTTCGCAGATAAAGGGATGTCTGGAAAATGGGAAGCCTTCAGAAATGAGATAACAAGAATCCAGAGAAAGTCTATTCCTATCAGGGTGAAAGGGAAGGCTGGTAGATATAGGGAATGCTGCATGACTAAGAAATTGAGGGTTTGGTTAAGAAAAAGAAGGAAGCATATTTCAAGTACAGACAGGATAGATCGATTGGATCCTTAGAAGAGTATAAAGAAAGTAGGAGTATATTTAAGAGGGAAATCAGGAGGGCAAAACGGAGACATGAGATAGCTTTGGCAAATAGAATTAAGGAGAATCTAAAGGGTTTTTACAAATATATTAAGGACAAAAGGGTAACTAGGGAGAGAACAGGGCCCCTCAAAGATCAGCAAGGCGGCCTTTGTGTGGAGCCACAGAAAATGGGGGAGATACTAAAAGAATATTTTGCTTCATTATTTACTGTGGCAAAGGATATGGAAGATATAGATTGTAGGGAAATAGATGGTGACATCTTGCAAAATGTCCAGAATACAGAGGAGGAAGTGCTGGATGTCTTGAAATGGTTAAAGTTGGATAAATCCCCAGGACCTGATCAGGTGTACCCGAGAACTCTGTGGGAAGCTAGAGAAGTGATTGCTGGGCCTCTTGCTGAGATATTTGTATCATTGATAGTAACAGGTGAGGTGTTGGAAGACTGGAGGTTGGCAAACGTGGTGCCACTGTTTAAGAAGGGCGATAAAGACAAGCCAGGGAACTACAGATCGGTAAGCCTGACCTCGGTGGTGGGCAAGTTGTTGGAGGGAATCCTGAGGGACAGGATGTACATGTATTTGGAAAGGCAAGAACTGATTCGGGATAGTCAACATGGCTTTGTGCGTGGGAAATCATATCTCACAAATTTGATTGAGTTTTTTTAAGAAGTAACAAAGAAGATTGATGAGGACAGAGCAGTAGATGTGATCTGTATGGACTTCCGTAAGGTGTTCCACAAGATTCCCCATGGGAGACTGATTAGCAAGGTTAGATCTCATGGAATACAGGGAGAACTAGCCATTTGGATACAGAACTGGCTTAAAGGTCGAAGACAGAGGGTGGTGGTGGAGGGTTGTTTTTCAGACTGGAGGCCTGTGACCAGTGGAGTGCCACAAGGATCGGTGCTGGGCCCTTTACTTTTTGTCATTTACATAAATGATTTGGATGTGAGCATAAGAAGTACAGTTAGTAAGTTTGCAGATGACACCAAAATTTGAGGTGTAGTGGACAGCGAAGAGGTTTATCTCAGATTACAAGAGGATCTGGAGCAGATGAGCCAATGGGCTGAGAAGTGGCAGATGGAGTTTAATTCAGATAAATGTAAGGTGCTGCATTTTGGGAAAGCAAATCTTAGCAGGATTTATATACTAAATGGTAAGGTCCTAGGGAATTTTGCTGAACAAGGAGACCTTGGAGTGCAGGTTCATAGCTCCTTGAAAGTGGAGTTGCAGGTAGATAGGATAGTGAAGAAGGCATTCGGTATGTTTTCCTTTATTGGTCAGAGTATTGAGTACAGGAGTTGGGAAGCCATGTTGCAGCTGTACAGGACATTGGTTAGGCCACTGTTGGAATATTGCTTGCAATTCTGGTCTCCTTCCTATCGGAAAGATGTTGTGAAACCTGAAAGGGTTCAGAAAAGATTTACAAGAATGTTGCCAGGGTTGGAGGATCTGAACTACAGGGAGAGGCTGAACAGGCTGGGGCTGTTTTCCCTGGAGTTTCAGGTTGACCTTATAGAGGTTTACAAAATGATGAGGGGCATGGATAGGATAAATAGATAAAGTCTGGGGTCGGGGAGTCCAGAACTAGAGGGCATAGGTTGAGGGTGAGAGGGGAAAGATATGCTTTTCACGCAGATGGTGGTACATGTATGGAATGAGCTGCCAGAGGATGTGGTGGAGGCTGGTAAAATTCATCATTTAAGAGGCATTTGGATGGGTATATGAATAGGAAGGGTTTCGAGAGATATGGGCCAGGCGCTGGCAGGTGGGACTAGATTGGGTTGGGATATCTGGTTGGCATGGACAGGTTGGACTGAAGAGTCTGTTTCCATGCTGTACCTTTCTATGACTTTATGACTCTAACTACAAGTAACAGAAATATTGATTCCGCAAAGACATCAATTTTGATACAAAGGATACTGCATACATTTAATTTTTATTTATTTTACTGTTTTACTTTTGACTCAGCAAGACCAATTACTCTGAATGAAATGAGGAAGCCAATGAGCAAAATATTGCACAGAATTAATTTGATCTAAGGCTACCAACCTCATTTAAATCTAGTGCATAGGCCATATTTTAACATATCAAATATAATAAAACAACTTCCTACTGCTTATGATGAATTATATTTAATTTGAAAACCTCAAAATTTGAAGCTATGTGACCATTTCTATTAAAATATCTGGCAATCTCAAATATGACAGAAAGAAATTACTGAACACCCTCTGTCTTGCTGGGGTTGCATTGCATTTTCATGTTAAGGCAATGGCTGCTTACTTAGGTATGCTTCCTGATTTTGGGAATACCAAATGACATTTGGTACATTGCCAAATGGTAATTATTCCTCCATACAGTTAATGTGGCAATTACTTTGGCAACGTGGGAACCAAGGCCATACTTAGGGTGGCAAGGTAGATAATGATAACTAGAGTAAGACAGGAAAACCCAAAACATATAAACATTACAACACACTAGAAAACGTGTTCATGGTAGAGGAAAATGGATCTAAACTAACAAAGATTTCTGGAATGGGGAGGTTTAGAAATCGAAAGAGAAAAGTTGTGGTAATAGGAGAGTATTTCAAAGTGGATATACAGAAAACACATGGAACAGGAAAGGACAGAAAGTTTGAATGGTATTAGTGTGTTAGAGTATAAGGGTTATGAAGGGGGTAGTAGATAAATAAAATTGAAGTTGCTTTCCTGAATGCCTCAAGAAGCAACTATAAGATGAATGAAGATAGAAAAACATGATATAGACCTAATCAGAGGCAACAAGTTAAAATTTCAAAATGTTAGGCTGATTGTTGACTCTGGGTGGCTCATGGATTCAAAGTCCACTCTCAATCCCTGACTGATCCCATTTTTTGACCGAAGAGAAAGGTAAGTGCAGTGTGATCCATTAAGGAGGAGGAATCCTGAACTCAGCATTTTTACTTAGTAAAGAGTTCAAACAGACACCATTTTGGCAATCGTAAGGACTTAACTTGTAGCACAGAAGTCAAGGTGTTCTGGACTAGATGCAAGCTCTCTTGAAATTTGGCTGAATGTCGTGATCTTAAGTTTTTTAACAGTCCCTTCATAGAAACTTAAAACAATTGCAGCTATCAGTGAGGGCTAAAGAGGTTTCTGTTGGATTGTTATGATTGCCACGACAGCTGGTGGAGCATCTGCTTGAATAGTTTCAATCGAGTCTTTTATTGAATTACTCCAAGGGTTATTCACTGTGAATGTTTGGTTGAGTTCCAAAAGCTGTGATTAGCCCATGAGAAGGTTCTGAATTAAGTGTTTAATACTAGAAATAAGTTAACCACTTAATGGCATTTAGATGCTTTGAGGCTTTCACAATGGGAGCTTTTTCAATTTTAAGTCTGGATACAAAAGTGCATCAGATTTATAGTTTAGTTTTGTCTTCTCTGCTTGTTTCTTGAAGTTTGCCCATGCTAGCTACTGGGTCTGTGAATATCAGTTTCCATGCAAGAAATAAGGGATCATGGAAGTGATGGGATGAAGAATAGAGAGCCTAAAACAATTGGGATGGAGTCCCTATAAACTGAGGTGGGCCTTCTAACAATCTAAACTGCCCAGTTTGGCAATCATTCTCTCCCCACCAACTTCTGTGCCTCAGGAGTCAGTTATGCCAAATTCAAAGCCACCCGCACCACAATGAACACCACATTTGTGGGGCTTTAATATTGAACGAGACTAATCAAATTAGCAAATGTTATCTGGAGGTGGACTTATAGAGTCCAGTTTCCTGGAAAAATATGCAGTGGAACCAATTAAGGATAAAACTTTTTCAGATCGACCATTGTGCAATGAAGCAGGGTTAATTAATCATCTCAAAACAAAAGGAAAAGTATTGTGAATTCACATTTAAGTTTGAAAATGACATACTCCGATTACAAAGAAGAACTAATCTTAATCAAAATCAGAAGTCATACAACTCCATAGACTTCACCTGATGAAGGAGCAGTGCTCCAAAAGCTTGTGATTTCAAATAAACAGGACTACAACCTGATGTCATGTAACTTCTGACTTTGTCCACCCCAGTCCAACATTGGCACCTCCATATCATGGGTACCATTAAATAAAGTTGATTATGTAGGTATGAAGACAGAGTGAGCACTACTTAGACTAAAAGCTATGGGGATAAATAAAAAATAGGAAGCAATTAAAGAATCAAGGCTTGATGAGCTGTTTAGTCTTTTTTTGCTTCATTTTGTTGCACTTTTACATTGATGTTGTCCCTGGTTAAATTACAAGTCAAATTAAGGGCTGTAACTTTGGGAAAAACATCAGATATCACAATTAGTATGGTAACACAGGATCAGAAAAACTTATACTGAGATTGGTTGAGGGTCCAACAGTAGAATCTACTCTGCTGCAAGAAACATGATGAGATCACTTCACTTTAACCTTGTATCACCAGGACAACTCTCACATCAGTGCAGTACTCCCTAATGATTATAATGAGGTTTCTAGAATCAACTTGAAGTCATAACATTCTGATTCAGAGATAAAAGTGTTACCACTGAGCCAAAGCTGGCAGTTAAACAAAAACAGCAGCTGAAGTTTAGTGTTTTCTGCCATAATTATGAAGATAAGTACACTCATCCCTGGAACATCTGGGCAGCAAGGACATTTACATCAGGCTCCTACTCATCAACTACAGTTCTGCCCCCAGCACTATTATCCCCTCTAGATCTCAAAACTTGGAGACCCAGGTCTCAGCTCTGCCCTCTGCAACTGGATCCTCAGCTTCCTGACTCACAGATCGCAATCTGTGAAGATAGGTAACTGCATCTCCTCCATGATAACCCTCAACACTGGGGCTCCGCAAGGATGCGTCTCAGCCCCATACTGTACTCTTTGTACACCCACAACTTTATGGCCAAATTTCAAATGAGCACCATCTACAGGTTTGCTGACGACACCTCCATAGTAGGCCAGATATCAAACAACGAAGAGTCAGAATACCCGAAGGAGATAAAGTGCTTGGTGTTGTGGTGCAATGATAACAACCTCTCTCAATGTTGGCAAAACAAAAAAACTGATCATTGACTTCAGGAAGAAAGGAGGAGGACACACCCCTAACTACATCAACGGAGCCGAGATGGAAATGGTCAAGAATGTCAAGTTCCTCGGAGTGACGATAACCGACAACCTGTCCTGGACCTCCCATGTAGATGCTACAGTTAAAAAGCCACTCCAATGCTGCTTCTTCCTCAGGTGGCTCAGAAACCTCAGCATGTCCATAAGGGTGCTCATCAGCTTTTACATATGCACCATAAAAAGCATTCTATCCAGATGCATAACAGCCTAGTACGGCAACTGCTCTGCCCAGAATCGTAAGAAACTACAGAAACTTGTGTACATAGCCCAGACCATGGACTCTATTTACACCTGTTCTTGCTACAGAAAGGTTGCCAACGTCAACAAAGATCCCTCGCACCCCAGTAATGCTCTTCTACAACCTCTTCTGTCAGATATAAGATACAAAAGCTTGAACACACACCAACAAGTTCAAAAATAGCTTCTTCCCTGCTGCTGTTAGACTGCTGAATGGACCTTTCTAACTTCAAATAGCGTTGATTTTGCTTTGCGCACCTTCAGTGCAGCTATGAGCTTGTATGCCTCGCTCTGTCTAAGCACCCTATGATCTGTACCTCCTTGTTTGCTATGATCTGCCTCTACTGCTCGCAAAACAAAGCTTTTCACTGTACTTAGGAACATTAACTACAATAAATCAAATCAAATTCAAAGGGAGTTACTTTCTGCCTCCACCATTGAGAAATCACCAATTAAATAATTAAAATGCTGACAAGTGAAATACTCATTCAACCTGGATTCTGGCCTTCCAAGTCCCATCCAGTCTGAGGCTGTAATGAGAGTTCTATAGTTTCCAGGTTTGAAGGCTCAGGCTGTAAAGCCATGTGGGGCTAAAATGATAAGAAAGTGACCGGGGGTTTGTGGTAGGTGTCATGAGGAAAGGGAAGCAAGGGGTTCAGAGGAAAGAGGTGGGGATTGGATTTCAGTGGTTACCATGTTGTCTTCCCATCTCAGTCTCCAGTTGCCCCAGATTGGATAGCCTAACAGGAAGGTTGCCCTGGTAATTCCTATCAGGAAGCCAGTCACATTTCCTGCCTTTTGCGAAAACCAGCAAAGTCCAGAAGTGAGTTGAGCACCTTAAGTGACCTTTAATGGACCACTTTACGGGCCTTAATTAATGGAAAGTCAATGAACCTAATAGATTATCTCACACAGCACTGAACTGATGGGGTGATGAGAAAGGAGGTGAGTCTATCTCTTGTGCCACTTTGCTCAATTATTTGCCCTTCTTGCCATCTCTCTTACCACCAACAGATAGGGGAATATTCCCTGGCTCACAACCAAATAAAGAGGGCAACTAAATGAGTAAGTGATATATTTTCTCTCAGTTCCGTTGGTACTTGTTAAGACCTGTTAAATGACTTGTAAGTAAGCTTTCAGATAAAGAAGCAGCAGTTTTCCACTTGGGAAATTAAATTGACCAGGTAGCAATTAGCTCATCCATTCATCTGGAGTTAATTCAACAATCGAGCAGCTGAAACATTCAGTGGAGTATTATTTTCTACATGGGTTTTGCTGCTATTGTTATTTTAACTGATTGATGTTGATGAAGGGGCAAACTAAGCATCCACTGCACAAAGTACAGCTGAATTTATAGGCTTGAAAAAGAAACAGAAAGTGCTGGAAGTATTCAGCAGTTCTTGCAGCAGCTATGGAACAGAGTTGACACTTTGAGTTAACAGCTAACAGAAGTAGAGTAAACTATGTTTCTCTGTTCATAAATATTGCCAGACCTGCTGAGTATTTCTAACATTACTGATTTTAATTTCAGATTTCCATCAAGCACACTATTTTGCTTTTATCTAACTGTGTGTTTCAAGGCAATTGGTCACTTTGAGCAAATGTTCAAAGAATTTTGATGTGCTGGCTTTCCCTCTCATTCTCCACTTTGGAAATTGGAATGTCTAGATTTTGAGGTTTAAGATAATATTTACTGAGTCAGTTGTATAAGCTACACAAAATGTGTTTTGGATATAGAAATCCTGAAGATGCAGATATATAGGTAAGCCAAAAATCTAAGGTTGCCAGTCCTCCAAGATTGTCCTGTTGTCTACAGGAATTAAAGATCTCTGTTGTGAGAAATTTAGGAGAAAAATTATTGGAATGATAATCAATTTTGCTTTAAAAATAATTATTTGAACATTTTCATTTTCTATTAACGAAAGCATTGAACATTGGGATAAAAAGCTCAGATGGTAAGCAATCATTCTGTCTGGGAATAAAGAGTTCATTTGCTTTCCAATTGGTGTCAAAAGGCAGAGCATGCTTGATCATGGACATGCTCATGATCAAAGACCAGAGTGTAGGGGCCGAGGAAGATGAAAGTGAGATGTTGTTCGATGAAATCTTCATGAATATGGTTGAAAAGAATCGGCAACTCTATTCAGGCCTGTTGTGCAGTATAACTAATAATTTAAGGTTGGTTTATGGCATAACTGAATGCAGTATGCAGTACCTGAGGGATGTGGGTCCAAATGAGGTGCAAACTATTATACCAACTGATGAATTTTAACTCAAAGCAAGTTTTTATTTCCCTAAAATTAACCCAAGGTGATATCATCACTATGTATGGCAGGAAGCTTTGATAATTTTAACTACTTTGGCTGACACTTAGTTAAGGCATAGGATGAGAGTTTTAAGAATATGTTGCAGAAGGGCACCGCATGGGGAATGTGACCTTCCTTATGGGTCTTTAAAAATGCCATTGTAGTGACATTAGTCAGGAGACCCCAATAGCATTTAACAAGCATTCTGCTGCTGGGGTCTGGGATGTCTTTTTGTTCAACTTCGAAGTGATGTCAATTTAAGAAATGAACATGCAAGTAAGCTGCAAACCTTATTATTATGATATGACAGGCCATGGGCACTTTGCATTATGGCATTTAAGACATAGGCTGTGCATGAAGATTATAGTGTTCTGCATATATTAGTTTAAGAGAAACCATGTAAATCATTTGCATTATATTCAGATCATACAAGAATATTATTTCATAGTCCCCAGCTGGGAATTCTTTAAAAGAAAGAAGAAATCAAACTCACAAGCTTCAAACCAAAATATAACAGCAATCCAAAAGTTCCACAGGACAGAAAACTGAAAAATTAGATGTCTTTGCAAGATGTGAGTACCTCCAGGTTCATGCAGTCAGGCAGCTCTTTCTATGTAAGAGCTATTTTGAATTTGAATGACTGTCAGGAGTCAGTTCCACAGTGAACTTTGGAAAGTGTGCCTACATCCAAACACTGGAGGAAAAGCAAGCTGCATTCAGGAACAATGCAGAAAGGAAAGAAGACATTGTGCCTGAAACTCTATGCCGAGGTATTGTTGATGATAAAAGTTAATGAGGATGCATGAGACATGCCAAAGGCATCAACCACAGCAATTTTAAGAATTTCAGAATCTGCACGAGATTCCATCAGTCCCTTTGTCCAAAATTGTCAATGATCTAATTGTGAATGGAAACAACTTTATCTTTGTCACTGATTATTTCTCTCAAATTTCAAAGTATCAGGAAAGCATTGAATGCTTCAAACCTGTCCATGGCAGATACACTGAGTGACATATTCAGTCAGTTTGATGCACCTGAAGAAATCATTGTGGGCAGACATTTCAGGAACACTTGTGTTATTTGGGGCATAAACCAAGTGACATCTCAGCACATTACCCCAGAGCAAATTGTCTCTCTGATCAAAAGGTTCACACTGTTAAATCATTCATCCTGAAACAAGATTTTCATGCTGCCGTGTTCCACCTCAGAACTACACCTCTGGATATAGCATTCTCATTGTCAGCTGAGATCAAGTTTAGAAGGTAAGTTAGGCAAGCCACTATTGTCCAACTTCTCTGAGATGTAGGATGCAGCTTTTGACAAAGAAGGGAAGATGAAGATGGTGCATAATTGACACGGAAGTGCATAACCACCTTAACATATATAATACAAAAGGTTAGAGTTACACACCTCATAGTGGGATGATGGTTACCCACACAGGTTCCAAGGAATGCAGAGAACCCTGGGAAACACAAAGCAAAGTATAAAATACTCCAAGTTTGCACATTGATTGCAGAATAACTCACTCAGATGATGACAGTGTGATGGAACGTGGAAACAATAAAACACATTGATGACACATCTGCAAAGGTCAAATCCACATATCTGGAAGGCATTCCTAACCATTGAACTGAGGTATGGATTCTCAGTAATCTGCACTTATAAATTTTCTGATCTTTGACACTAATTTTGTTGTTACCCAATGTTTATGTGTTTATATTTGCAGCATATGAGAGATATCTTTGGAAAAAATGGGACGTTGTTTTATTCAACTTTGGAGTGAGATCTCTTTAAATGCTCAATATGCAAATGAGCCAAGTACACAGATATGTTCACATGACTACAGGTTTTGTGCTCTGTAGCATTACAGGCACAGGCTGAATTGTGTACATTAGTTCAGCTGTAACTAAACCCACTTGAAATTTTCAAGTAAATGTACCAAATTAGATAATACAAATCATGGCATGGGGGAAACCTTCAACACTGCCAAAACCAATGGCAGTGTTTGGAAAATTGATGGGAATAGAATGAGTAATTGAGCAGTTAGACTGGGGAAAATGCACAGATTACTAACTTTGCTCCCCTTCTAATTGTAGCCCCTCTAAATCTGTCTGATTGCTGCTCTTTCCGCCTTCCTATTTGGTGGATATATTTCCCAGCAGTTTTTAGTTGTGACCTTCTGATGTTGATTCTTCTTCCTCCCTAATAACCAGTCAGCTCATGGGGCCCTCTACCCTTGTAAGTAACAGAACAAGTGAACTTCTGTTGTCATTACCGCTCTTCAGGGTTCCCAGAATGTTTTCATCCTCACTTGTAGTCTTCCAATGAACATTTTAGCCGAAGAACCTATTCTTACAGAAAGCAAGTCTTATGGCAGAAACTCATTGATTTTAATGTGGGAATCAAGTAGGAAGATATTCTTGCCTCCACCAATTATCCAAGGCTGACAACAGAGGAAGGAATTGACATTTTACTGGCAAATACAGAAGACGATGGTAAATTTCTTCCTCAAATAATCCTCAGCGTGACTGAAATGGAGGTGGCGCTTAAGTATGTGGAACTGAGAGCCAAATGCTTTCACCCATCCCGACAATAGTTTTGAATTTTTAAATATATTCATTCACTTTTTACACTTAATTTGTGATAAATATTTGGTACATTGAATTTACCCAGATGAGGAAATCAGGCATGCACGCCTCAATCATGCTTCTTGACCATTTGCCAAGGAACATAATTTCGTGCTGGATACTGTGAATGGATTAAGGATATTATGTGGACAAGTAGGAGAATCTTACAGACATCCTGGAATTAAAGCAAATTAATCATAATTAATCACGATGGGCCACAAATTCCTGAGATTTTCTCCCAGGATTTGCTGCTATTTTTTGAATCCAATCAGGTCTGGAGAAGTGCCTTTATGCACTGGCTTGCCATTTTCATGGGACCTCAGATATCATCACATGCAAATAAAGATTGATAGGCAGTAGCTATTATACACACCACACATGATAAGAACACACCTTTTGGTTTTTGGAAATGCAATCCAAAAGAATTATTATACTTTCAGATTCTAAAATGAGTATCGGTGCTGAAATTACAAATGCATATCACAGCTCTTCATAACTGACCTTTGCTGACGTTTATGATGACACCAGCACCTATTTACTGTGAGCCAGACAAAACCAGACCTGACAGGTGTATCTCTATGAGGCCAGCAACATTGTGTCTCAGAGATGGGGAACAGGAATTGGGAAGGTTTCTGGGTCCTGTACCCTTCCCAGAACATCCCTGTAATGAAACAGTCATTGAACATTTGATCTGGGAGCATGAGTTGGTTTCCCTTTGCAATTAAAGGCATGGGACAAATATTAAAGCTAGAGGATCAATCAGAGATCTCCAGTTTCATAGGAATAGTCAGCTACAGCATAAGGTAAGTAACTGGAAGGATGCTTCAACAAAGGGACCCCCAGCTTATGGAAAGTAATGGTTAAGTGGTTAATGTCCATGTTATATTGACTCAACACATTCCACAGATATCGCTCCAGTGTATGGGCAAAGACAGAGAGTTCTATACTTGCTTTTGGAGGTACCTATACCATCTTCCAGCCCCTAATTTGCCTCAGAAACATATCTTTAACAATTGTTTCAAATAAGGTAATGAGTTTCTTGCTACATGGCTGGCTTCCAGAACTGTGAATATGCAGTAGTCAAATAGCCAATGTTGGGAAGTTAGAATGCTAGTCAGCCTTATAACCTTTGAAATATATCAGCCTCCATTAGTAACATCAACATTGTCAGACATCATGCTTGCCGTTTAATAGTCTGATTATTCATCAACAAATCAGCTATAGGAAGTAATTCTGAAAACCGTAAAGAAAACTCAACACAAATTGTGCTAGAATCCAATAAAATTTAAATTGTAAGATTAAACCTTAAGCTGCAGTTTATGAAATTGAAATACTGGCTGCCCTTGTTTAAAAAAATAAGTTCTCTGATCAAGTTTACAAAAGCGAGATCATCTCTGACATGATCTTAAATTGTGCTAAAAGGCTTCACAATCAATTAAATACTTTTAAGTGTTGTAATGGGGGGAAATGTGGTGGTCAGTTTACATGCAGCATGTCTCACGAACATGAATGAAACTCAGAACTTAAGTGTTTTCAGTTGATACCTACTCCGAAAATATCACTGTTCTTCTTCAAGTAAAGGCTTTGGATTGAGAAGACAGACAGTATCTGGGTTTAACAAATACAGTTGGTTCAGCAAATCTCCATTTAACAAATACACAAATACTTAATGCAGTATTTAGCTGATGCCTCAACCCAGATTATACAGTCAGGTGCATGGAATTGGGGTTTGAGGCTAGGAATCCCTGAACCAGAGATATGGAAGTATTACCATTGCACCAAGCCTGAAACATAACTCATTAAATTAGGTATTGTATTCATCTGAAGTCAGCACTAGGTAATTGGAAGTAATTTTTGCTGTATTTACATGGATGTTCATATGTATATAACATTCAAATTCTACATCTGCATGTTATTAAAGATGAACAGTGCACTTCACAAGAGAAGAGAAGGAAGAGGAGGAGTAGAAAGAACTTCCTAATCAGCTGCCAAGAACTCCATAGGGAGGCCAGAAGGTACCAGGCATCAAAATCGCTTGTTTGCTCCTCAATGCTATAACACAAATTTTCTTTTGTGATTGACTGATCCCAAGTCCCCCAGTAAAGCAAAACATTTTACCGCTCCCACAGCATTGCAGCCTCCAGGAAACAGAATTCCTTTAAGGGGCCGCCACAAAGCCCTGCAACACACAGTTATAACTTTCTAGGCATGGATAAAGAAAATAAAGCATTCTACTTGCCCAAATAATGAGCAGACATACTACAGAATTTATTAAAGTACAAAAAAATTAATTAGGAGCAGGAGTAAGCCATTTGGTCCCTCTAGCCTGCTGCATGATTCAGTAAGATCTCGGCTGATCTCATTACTTTGTATTCCTTCTAGCCCCAAATAACCTTTCAACTTTTTGCTCACTAATCTGCCTAAAATCAAATGATTCGTCTTCCACCAGACTTTGAGTAATAGGGTTCTGAAAGACTAACGACCCCTGGAAGCAAAAAATAAATTTTCCTTTTCTCTGTCTTACATGCGTGATTCCTTACTTTTAAACAGTGACACCTAGTTATAGATCCTCCCACAACAGAAAACATCCACCGTCATGTTCCCTCATCTTAAATGTTTCAGCCAAGTCACATTTTACTCTTTTGAGCCCAAGCAGATGCAAGTCTGACTTATGCAGCATTCCTGCTACATGGTTGGCTTCCTGAGCTTTGAATGTGTATTAGTCAAATAGTCAATGTTGGGAAGTTAGAATACTAGGAGAAAGTGAAGACTGCAGATGCTGGAGATCAGAGCTTAAAAATGTGTTGCTGGAAAAGCGCAGCAGGTCAGGCAGCATCAAAGGGACAGGCTCAATGTTTAACCATATCTTCAGAGTTCTTTGAGGAAGTAATGTGCTGTCCCTTTGATGCTGCCTGACCTGCTGCACTTTTCCAGCAACACATTTTTAAGATAGAATACTAGTCAGCATTATAACTCTTGACACCCATCTGCCTCCATTAGTAACATCAACATTGTCAGACAACAGGCCTGCCATTCGATATTCTGATTACCCATTGTCAAATAAACTATGGGGACTAAATCTGTGTTTGTTCAAAACTTCTGAGATTAATATAACAGGATGTCCAGATCACTCCACACCTTAGAGCTTTGCAATATCTCAGCATTCAGATAATATGCTTTGTGTTAATTATTCCTGTCAAGATGGACAATTTCACATTTTCCTACATTATACTCTATTTGTCAAATCTTTAAAGGTCCACTTAACCTATTTCTATCTGTTTGTAGCCTCCTCCTGTTTTCTTCACAGCGTACTTTCTGACCTGTCTTTGCATTGTCAACAAATTTTGCAACCATACCTTTTATCCTCTCACCCAAGTTATTTACACAAATCATTAAAAAATCAACACTCCAGGACTCCATGCAGGCATGAAGAAAATGTGCAAACTCCACACAGACAGTCATCCAAAGCTGAAATCAAACCCATGTCCCTGGTGCTGTGAGCAGCAGTGCTAAGCACTGAGCCACTGTGCTGCCCACTTGTCACGTTGTCGCTCCAACAAAATGCTCAGTACCAGCTGCTCGGTAATTGTAAGAAGAAAGTTACTTCTTCTCTTTCATTTAGTGAAGACAAATGTAAAATATATGTCCAATTTGTCTGCCATCTCTTTTTTTATTTCTAATTTCACAGAGTCACTTTTTATAGGACTAACGAAGAGAGTTGAAACGTCGACTTGCCTGCTCCTCGGACGCTGCCTGCCTGACTATTTTTCCAGCACCACACTTTTTGACTCTGATCTCCAGCATCTGTAGTCCTCACTTTCTCCTAATTCTCAATTTGTCAACTCTTACTTAAAAAACTTGTCAAAACTTGTACTGTTTTAAGAATTCTAGCCAGCTTTCTCTTTTACTGTATTTTTTTCCCTCCTGCTGTTTTTTTTTAGTCATTCTTTGTTTTATTTTATATTCCGTCCAAACTTTTCTTCTGCCAGCCATCTGTTTTTTTCCTCTTTCAAATGTGATGCTATGTTTAATTTTTATTGTTAGCCACAGATCCTTGGTCCTCCCTTTGGAATTGTTTTCTCATTGGAATGTATATATTCTGTGTTTTCGGGAAAACATCCTAAGTTTCTGCTGCTACATTTTATTAACCTATTTCTTAACCTAATTTGCTAATTCACTTTACTCTGCTTTCATTACCTCATTATTGCACTTATATTTAGGTTTACGATACTAGTCTTGGACTGTCACTTCTCTCTCGAATTGTAAAATCCAATCATATCATGATTCCTGCTACTTGACTATGAGAAACTATCCTGAAAACATCTATGAACTCTTCATCTAGATTATATTAGAGCATCTGATTTTTCCAATCCATGTAAATTAAAATCCCCCATGATTATTGTCATACCTATCTGACAAGCTCCAATATTTCTTCTTTTATACTCCAAATACCACAGCCTTTACTTGTTCCCACACATGAGTTCTTGCCCTTATAGCTTCTCTTCTCCACACAAACCCCTCCTGAAGAGTTCGAATCTGTGGAACACACCATCCCAGCGTGCCGTGGATGCCAGAATAAACTTAAGAAGGACGTAGACAGATTTTTAGTTAGCAATCGATTGAAGGATTATGGAAAAAACATAGAAAAGTGGAATTGAGGTCAAATGAGATCAAGAATGATTTGTTTGAAAGTCTGACTCAAAGGGCTGAATTTTCTACTCCTGTTCTTAGTTCTTATGTTCTTATGTTTTAAATCCTGGTTTCCTCAACTCAGGTTATCCCGCTCTATTATTCTAATGCCTTTTTAATTATCGTTTCTATAACTTCCTATCCTTCCTGAATATCATTTACCCTTCAATTTTCAGGTTTCAATCTAAATCATCCTTCAGTCATCTCTTAGTAATGGATAAAAATAATGGTTAAAGGATCATACTTACTCAGTTCGACTTGCACTCACAGTTTATCTGTTTTGATTTGAATTCTATGTGCGTTATATACAGAGTATTTAATTTTATTCTTTTGAGCCTCTATATAATCCATTGATTAACTTTTTTATTTGTACTTTGTCATGATTTGTATATCAATTCCCATGTTAATATATTTCTCTTTTGTGTGCCGGTTTAATATTTATGCAACCTTTAACTTAATACAACCAAAGTACATTCCTGGTTCAATGAATAATGTTATATAATAATTTATAACAGCAGTATGTACTGAAAATGAGGTCTGTAAATTTATCAGAAGCTTGTTCTGCTTGTTTGGAAAATCAAGTGTTTTTGGACAGACATTTTCCATTGTATTCAGATCTTTACGTTTATCTTATAGTCACACTCTGAACATCCACATTTAGCCAAACTATATTATTTCCATACCAGATATCAAAATGTCTCTACTCTTGTAGATCTACTGCTTGAGGAGGCCCCTCTGTGTATTTATAATACAATTCTCTTTTCTCCAATATCTTTCTTGGTCTCAGTCAATAAAGAAATAATCCATGACCACGACCATATACAAGAACAGGGACAGCAAATACATGAGAACACCATCACCTGCAAGTTCCCCTCCAACCACTCACCATCCTGACTTAGATCTATATATCACTGTTCCTTCCCTGTCACTGGCTCAAAATTCTAGAATTCCTTTCCTGATGGCATTGTGGGTCGATCAACACTAAATGGATTGCACCAGTTCAAGAAAGCAGCTCAATACCACCTTTTCAAGGGTAGCTAAAGGTGGGTAATAAATAATGGCCCAACCATTAGTGTCCACATCCTATGAGTGATTTAAAAAAAATCCTAGATATTATTTTTCTTGTGTGGCTGCAACCCTTAGTCAATCCCATGTGGAGATTAAACCCAGAAGACACAGCTGCATTGATAAAGAGTGGAGTCAACTACATCTGCTTCCCTTTACACCAGCAACAGCAAATGTGAGCACAATGACAGCTTTATAACACTGTTGGACTTCTTACCAATTTTGTTTGGGTAGGAAGGTATTAATTGCACTCAAGTGGGAATACATGAACCTCGCAGAATAAGGCTGCTTAGTACAACTAAAAAGTGCAGTACTTTATATACAATCAAGCAAAGAGTGAAGCCGAGAACATCATCTATGTGTTGGCAGAATTCCCAGAATTCTCCCCCTTAGTTACAAGCTTGGATCCATTCCCAATGGACAATGAATGGGTTCCAGTGAAATTGCTTCAACCAATGATAGTTCACAGAACAATGCTCCTATGATCCTTCTACTTACTCCGTTTGGCAGATGAAGTTTGTTTCTAGCCACTGAAACCTTAACATCTTTCAGAATCTCCAACACATTTGGATGCAACATTAATTACATTGTTCTGTGAACAGCTTTTATTCCCCCCACCCCCTTAACATTTACAATATTATCTCGAATATTAGCCATTACCCTGTTTCAACCTGAAAAGCAATTTGAATATATAACGGCACTTTCTACATGATTGACTAAAGTAACGTTTTTAATGTCTTTAATCTTTAGTCAAAGATGCCCCGACAACCTCAGTGGACTGTTTACATGTTCTTTCACAGGGAGCCTGTGTTTCTGCATCTTCTTTTAGAGAAATGAGAATGTGGTCAGGCAAATTAATCAAACAACTGCAACATCTTTCCTTCTGACTGAGAGGGCGTAACAATGACTCCAGGGGCAGGGCTAGTGGAGTAAATGACAGCAGGATGAAAAATGTAAATCATTAAGGAGTAAAACAAAGACTCGGGGGTGGAGGAGATGTACGATAAGAGATTAACAGCTGTTATGTTATTAGCTGGAATGGAATTTCAGTGATGTTAGATCATATGGAACAGAGGAATGAGAGAAAATGATTCTAATGGACTCCTTCTGAACCATGTCTCTGTAAACAGTTAATAAATGTTCATTTGTAATAATTATTATTTCCAGCCCTCATACGTCAAAAGAACCCAGTTGTGAGATATGTGTAATTTCCAAGTGAATTGCTTTCAAACCATCTTTGGTGGTGCAGAGTTGGTGGATGTACCTTATAGATGAGCTGACACTAATTCCCTCCTGCCCCCAGTATACTTCCCTCCACATCCCCCAACCCCACTCAGGCTCCTGCATCAAACTCCAGGTCACTCCATGGCGTCATTTCTGCATATTTACAACAATTTTCCTGAAGTTGTCCTCCTTCTCTGTTCAAAAGAGCAGGTTATTATTGAAGGGGAATTGCAGAAAAGAAACAAGCTTGTGATTATAATGAGTGCCTTTTGTTTAATTGCTCTCCAGGTTTCCACCTAACAAAGCAGGCCATTGCGCTTGGTTTTCTGGATCCAGAGAATCCCTGCAGTGTGGAAACAGGCCATTTGGCCCAACAAGTCCACATTGACTCTCCAAAGAACATCCTACCTACTCACTCCTCTCTACTGTATCCCTGTAACCCTACATTATACATGGCTATTTCACCTAACCAACACATTCCTGGACTGTGGGAGGAAACTGGAGCATCTGGAGGAAACCGAAACAGACGTGGGGAGAACATGGAAATGCCACATAGACAGTTGCCTGAGGCTGAAATTGAAACTAGACCACTGGCTCTGTGAGGCAGCACTGCTAACCACTGAGCCACCATACCACCATGAATTTTGAAAAACCAATGCGATAATTTTACATAATGTTGTCAAGTTTGGGTTTGGGTTTGGAGGAGGGGACAAGGATAGATTCTTGAAGAGTAATAAAAAGTGACATTGAGCAATCAGAAAGACAGCCCATTGTAGATGGGTGTTCTGGCAATGTTTGAATGTCCAAAATCTAATTAAGAGCAGTGACATAGAATGGAAAAAAGACATGTAGCAGCCAGCTCCTCTCCACTTCCCTGTGAAGGTCATGGTGGTGGTCGCTGTGAATAAAGCCTACCATGCCCTTTGGTGCTACCTGTCATTAAACCCCAGCCCCCCCCTACCTCACCACCACCACCACCCAGCCTGGTTCCCTTGGTCACTGTTCTTGTTCCATCTCCTCTGCATTTCCACCCTATCTCTTTTACCACAGTTCTCCCACACTACAGACCTCCTTGCAACATTCTTAATAATTGACAAATGGACAGCTGGGACTGATACTCAAGATATCTGACGGACTTCGACCCTGGACATGCCTAACCAGACACTGACTGCTGCCTTTGCAATTCCCTGACTGACAACATGCAATTCACCTGACTGCTGCATCACTACAGGATGGATTGATGCTCATTCCCTGAACTATAATCAGATCACTCCAATGATGGTGAGCATCCCAAGCTGATGATTGACCATGGCCATGCCCCTGGATTATGTCCAGACTGTGTCACTGACTGAAAGTACCATGTCCCCCCGACTGATAACGTTCATCCCAACCCCTCCAATTGGACTGAGAACTAAATACCACCCAATCTCCAACATGGGCATTTAGTTGAAGTATGTGTCTTACACAGGCAGCTGGCACATGCCATAGGGTGTTGGTTTGTTGTCTTGTAGTATCATACAGTAAGATGTCCCCTCTTACCCATCTGGACAGAATCCCACTGACAAGCAGGCTGTCAATGTGTCTGCACAAGAAAAAAGAGCTTATCAATACAATAGCCTGATAGTCTCTGGCTCTGATAAGTGCCAAAACACTAATTGGCATGGCAGGCGAGGCACAGATAGTGCCAGCATGCATGAGCAAAGATGAAGAGAGTAAGCAAACATCCCTGAGATGCTGTCTGGTCCAATTACATGAGCTGGATCATATCCCTATGCCCTAGCCTTTCAGTCCTCATTACTAGTGTGCTCTACAATGTAAGTCTGTGCTTCCTAACTGGTTTGCCAGTTGATTAGAGATGTGCTACAATGGTCAAACGGAGTTGGCAAGTGAGAGGTGCCAATGATTGTGTGAGCAGGGTACCTGTGGGTGGGGCCCATGGTCTGTCCTGAGGTGATGTTTGCTGAGGAAAATGGAAGCTCCTTGCAGCCAGCAGTGAGTTATAGTTGCCAGGTAACCGTTCTGTCGTCTTTCATGTCGAGATTGTTCAGTGTCTATCCTATTTAGGAAACTGAATAGTAATGAACTGAGTTGGATAGCTTTCACAATATGAAAGAGGCCCTTTGGTCCATTTCTGTTCACAATGGTCATTAAACATCCATTTATTCTAATCTCATTTTCCAACATTTGGCTCATTGTCTTATATGTGAGAGCATTTCAAATGTTCTAAATAGTTTTTAAGTGTTTTAAGGATTCACAGCTCAAGCACCCTTTCAGGTGTTGAGTTCCAGATATCTCCAACCCTCTGGGTCAAAGTACTTCCCTGCCTCTGACCTTAAATCTGTACACCCTGGATATTGACCTTCCAATAAGGAGAATAGTTTTAATCTTTCTATGCCCCTTAGAACTTAGTATATCTCTATCAGAGACTCCCTACCCCTCCGCAGCTTTCCTGCTCTAAGGAAAAACACACAAAAGAAATTATGATCATTTTCACGGAGATCTCCCCCAATGACACTTTTACCATTGCTCAGCTTTGTTTCCTAAAATTAGGTGCAGCACTGTTCCCTCTCTTGTAGGACTTTCTGTACACAGGTTTAAAAAGCTCTCCTCATAACATTTTAAGACATTTGACTCATCTAAAGCCTTTCACACCTTGTCTAGCTCAGTTAATATTGGAGAAGTTGAAATCTCCTATTCTTTCGCTATTATTTTTACACTTCTCTTAGGTCTGCCTAAAGTTTTGATTATTTATTCACAGGTGATAAGTGTCACTGGCAAGGCCAGCACGTATTGCTCATGCCTAATTTCCCAGAGGGCCTAGAGTCACATGTAGGCTTCTCTATTACTGGAAGAATATCCCCATTATTGGACTGGGAAGCTCATGATCAGACCCTGGAGTATATCAAATTCTGTTCTCTGAGGAAGTTCACAGGCAGCTTACAAAATATCCACATTGTTACTTACATCAGAAACTTTGGTCTGCATTCTGATCTGACTTAGATATCAATTTGATTTGTTTCTTTTTCTGTTGTTATATGAAATAAGGAGAGGGGACTTGTCTAATCCCTTGAATATTACAAGCTCAAATTTCCAAGTTTGATAACTATAAGAAGTATTTTCATAGCTCATAAGAACTATTGGCCATACATTTACTTAGCTTTACAATATTCAAATTCACATGGACAAGGTAAGCCTTTCATCTCATAATATCTAATTCATTTAGCTGGTAGTCTCTCCATTAGAGCAGGAGAAAGTGAGGACTGCAGATGCTTGAGATCAGAGCTGAAAATGTGTTGCTGGAAAAGCGCAGCAGGTCAGGCAGCATCCAAGCAGCAGGAGAATCGACATTTCGGGCATGAGCTCTTCTTCAGGAATGAGGAAAGTGTGTCCAGCAGGCTAAGATAAAAGGTAGGGAGGAGGGACTTGGGGGATGTGCATTGGAAATGTGATCGGTGGAAGGAGGTCAAGGTGAGGGTGATAGGCCGGAGTGGGGGTGGGGGCGGAGAGATCAGGAAGAAGATTGCAGGTTAGAAAGGCGGTGCTGAGTTCAAGGGATTTGACTGAGACAAGGTGGGGGCAGGGGAAATGAGGAAGCTGGAGAAATCTGAGTTCATCCCTTGTGGTTGGAGGGTTCCTAGGCGGAAGATTAGATTAGATTAGATTAGATTTACAGTGTGGAAACAGGCCCTTCGGCCCAACAAGTCCACACCGACCCGCCGAAGCGCAACCCACCCATACCCCTACATTTACCCCTTACCTAACACTACGGGCAATTTAGCTTGGCCAATTCACCTGACCCGCACATCTTTGGACTGTGGGAGGAAACCGGAGCACCCGGAGGAAACCCACGCAGACACGGGGAGAACGTGCAAACTCCACACAGTCAGTCGCCTGAGCCGGGAATTGAACCCGGGTTTACAGGCGCTGTGAGGCAGCAGTGCTAACCACTGTGCCACCGTGCCGCCCACAAATGGCGCTCTTCCTCCAGCCGTCATGTTGCTATGGTCTGGCGATGGAGGAGTCCAAGGACCTGCATGTCCTTGGTGGAGTGCAAGGGGGAGTTGAAGTGTTGAGTCACGGGGTAGTTGGGTTGGTTGGTCCGGGTGTCCCAGAGGTATTCGCTGAAATGTTCCGCAAGTAGGCGGCCTGTCTACCCAATATAGAGGAGGCCACATCGGATGCAATGGATGCAGTAAATGATGTGTGTGGAGGTGCAGGTGAATTTGTGGTGGATATGGAAGGATCCCTTGGGGCCTTGGAGGTATGTGGGGGGGAGGTGTGGGCGCAAGTTTTGCATTTCTTACGCTTGCAGGGAAAGGTGCCGGGAGTGGAGGTTGGGTTGGTGGTGGGTGTGGACCATTAGAGCATAGAGGGTCTTCCACAAAATGCCTATTTTCACTCTGTATGGACCAAGGCTGTAGGACTTGGGTGGACCAAGTTAAAAATCACACACCAGGTTATAGTCCAACAGATTTATTTGGAAGCACTAGCTTTTGGAGCCCTGCTCCTTCATCAGGTGGTTGTCGAGCATAAGATTGTAAGACACAGAATTTATAGCAAAAGTTTACAGTGTGATGTAACTGAAATTATATATTGAAAAAGATCTGGATTGTTTGTTAGGTCCCTTATCTTTTAGAATGACCATGTTGGTTTCAGTTTTTTCATATGTAAATTGCAAAGCTTTTTTTTTGAAAAGTTACATTCTCAAGTGAATTTTAACAAATGGTGTCATGTTGGCCCAGATAATATATTGATGGTGTAAGCTTCCCTGTGAGACTGTCTGTGCCACAATTGTCAGACTGATTCTAATCTAAAAAAATATTTACAGACTCTTACATTAGATTACTTACAGTGTGGAAACAGGCCCTTCGGCCCAACAAGTCCACACCGACCCGCAACCCACCCATACCCCTACATTTACCCCTTACCTAACACTATGGGCAATTTAGCATGGCCAATTCACCTGACCCGCACATCTTTGGACTGTGGGAGGAAACCGGAGCACCCGGAGGAAACCCACGCAGACACGGGGAGAACGTGCAAACTCCACACAGTCAATCGCCTGAGCCGGGAATTGAACCCGGGTCTCAGGCGCTGTGAGACAACAGTGCTAACCACTGTGCCACCGTGGCGCCCACCACATGGATTCATGCAGTTTTTGAGCAAAGTAAAATGTATTTCTGCAAGTACAAATTCACTCCACAAATGTATATGTGTATGTGTGCATGTGGGTGTGTGCTGGGGGGGTGGGGGGGGGGAACGCAGTTATGATTGTCTGTGAGAGATTGTGTGTGTATATGAGTGTAAAAGGATATATGTCTGTGAGAGGGCGTGTGTGGGAGTCAGAGTATTGAGTACAGGAGTTGGAAGGTCATATTGCAGCTGTACAGGACATTGGTAAGGCCACTGTTGGAATATTGCATGCAATTCTGGACTCCTTCCTATCGGAAAGATGTTGTGAAACTTGAAAGGGTTCAGAAAAATTTTACAAGTATGTTGCCAGGGATGGAGGATTTGAGGTATAGGGAGAGGCTGAATAGGCTGAAGTGTCGGAGGCTATTTTCCCTGGAGCATTGGAGGCTGAGGGGTTACCTTAGAGAGGTTTACAAAATTATGAGGGGCATAGATAGGGTAAATAGACAAAGTCTTTTCTCTGGGGTGGGGGAGTCCAGAGCTAGAGGGCATTGGTTTAGGGTGAGGGGGGAAAGATATAAAAGAGGTCTATGGGCAACTTTTTCACATTGAGGTTGGTACGTGGCTGGAATGAGCTGCCAGAGGAATTGGTGGAGGCTGGTACAATTGCAACATTTCCGAGGCATTTGGATGGGTATATGAATAGGAAGGGTTAGGAGGGATATGGGCCAGGTGGTGGCAGGTGGGGCTAGATTGGTTTGGGATATCTGTTTGGCATGGACGGGTTAGACTGAAGGATCTGTTTCCATGCTGTACATCTCTATGTCTCTATGACTCTAATTGAAACCAACATGGTCATTCTAAAAAATGAGGGACTTAACAAACAATCCAGATCTTTTCAATATATAATTTCAGTTACATCACGCTGTAAACTTTTGCTATAAATTCTGTGTCTAACAATCTTATTCTCCACAACCATCTGATGAAGGATTTGCACTCTGAAAGCTAGTGCTTCCAAATAAACCTCTTGTACAATGTTGTGTGATTTTTAACTTTGTACACCCAACCAACACCGGCGTCTCCAAATCAGGTTTGTTTGGAATCACAAGCTTTCAGAGCACTGCTCTGAAGTCACTTCACCTGACAAAGAAGCAGCGCTCCAAAAGCTTGTGATTCCAAATAAGCCTGTTGGGCTATAACCTGGTGCTGTGTGACTTCTGATTTTCCTCAATATTGATTGAGACTCCCTTAGAGCAAAAGGTTTCGACTGAGCAGAATTTGTTAACTGGTTTCAAAAGGGTTTCTGGAAGCAGTATATTCCAACCAGAAGAGGGACCATACTGGGCCTTTGATTGGCTAATAAGCCTGACCAGATGACTGATCTTTCAGTTGATAGAGTATTTTGGAAACAGTGATCACCACTCCTTAAGTTTTAAGATAGTTTTGAACAAGTATAAGGCAGGACCTTTCGGCAAGGTACTAAATTCAGGGAGGGCAATTTACATCAGCATTAGGCAGCAGCTAGGGAGTTTTAATTGGGAGGAGCTGTTATTGGGCAAGTCAACATTTGACATGTGGGAGTTGTTTAATGAGAGTTCAGGGGCAGCATGTTCCAGTAAGGAGGAAGAATAAGGATGGCAGGGTAAGGGACCCTTGGATAATGAAGGAGGTTTTGAATTTAGTCAAAAGAGAAAAAGAAGCGTACATAAAGTTTAGGGAGCTAAAATCAGACAGGACCTATGAGGAATATAAAGAAAGCAGGAAAGAATTCAAGCAGTGAATTAGGAGTGCAAGAAAGGGCCATGAAATGACCTTCGTAAGTAAGGTTAAAGAGAATGCCAAGGCATTCTATACAGGCATTTAAAACAAAAGAATAACTAGAGAGAAGGTAGGACCACTCAACGATAAGGAGGGAACTTGTGCTTGGAGACAGGGGATTTGGGCAAGATCCTAAATGTGTGCAGGCAGGTTTTGAGAAGACAAAGGTGATCGATGAGGGTAGATTTTAGTAAGGCTTTCAACAAGGACCCTCATGGTAGACTTGTGCAGAAGATTTAGATGCATGAGATCCAGGGTGACTTTGCTGTGCGGATTCAGAATTGGCTTGCCCATAGAAGGCAGAGGGTAGTGGTGGAAGGGTGTTTTTCTGGCTGGAGGTCTGTGACTAGTGGTGTTCCACAGGGATCTGTAATGGGACCTCTGCTGTTTATGACATATGTAAATGACTTGCATGAAAATGTAAATGGGTTGGTTAGTAAGTTTGCAGATGATGCAAAGATTGGATAGTATAGAAGGTTGTCAAAGGATACAGTGGGTATAGATCAGTTGCAGATATGGGTGGAGAAACTGCTGATGGAAGTTAATCTGGGTAATTGAGAGATGCTACACTTTGGGAGAGCAAAAGTAAAGGAAAAGTATACAGTTCTTGGCAGGACCTTGAGCAATCTTGGGGTTCAAGTCCACAGCTCCCTGAAAGTGGCCATGCAAATAGATAGGGAGGTGAAGAAGGTGTACGGCATGATTGACTTTATTGGTCAAATAATTGAGTGTAAGATTCAAGATGCCCTGTTGCAGCTTTATAAAAATTGGTTAGGCTACATTAAGAATATTGCATTCAGTTCTGGTTGCAATATTATAGGAAGGATGTGCAGGCTTTAGACAGGGTGCAGAAGAGATTTATCAAGATGCTGCCTGGATTAAAAGGTATGAATTATAAGGAGAGGCTAGAAAAGCTTGGGTTGCTTTCTCTGGAGCTGCAGAGGCTGACGGGAGACTTGGTTGAAGTCTACAAAATTAGCAGATGCATAGATAGGGCTCAGAGTCAGAATCTTTTTTCCAGAGTTGAAATGTCTAATACTAGGGGGCATGCCTTTAATGTGAGAGGGGGAAAGGAAACGTGAGGGGCATGTTTTTCACACAGAGAGTAGTAGGAGTCTGGAACATGCTGTCGGGGTGGTGCTGGTGGTGGAGGCAGATACAATAGGGGCATTTAATGGACTTCTAGATAATCGTATGAAAGTGCAAGGAATGGAGGAATATGGACCAAGGGCAAGCAGAAGGGATTAGTTTAATTTGGCGACACATTTAGCACAACATCGTGGGCCAAAGGGCCCATTACTAAGCTGTAGAGTTCTATGTTCTCTTGCTTCGCTCACCTTATTTCTTAGCAACCCTCTGCACTCTCTATACTCCTCTCAGGTATCTTCGGTGTTGAGGCCTCTGATAGCTACCATAATTTGTGTCTTTTCCCATCCATTCCTGCATGATTCTTGATATCCAAAGTTCTCTGCACATGTTCGTCCCACCTCACCTTTACAAGATCATGTTGTCCCTGCACTCCACACACAGATATAGATTGGCCATCCTGAGGCCAGATGCTGGCTTCAAGGTAATTCATTGGAAGGGGACATCTTGCACAAAGAAAGGAGTCCAGATTCAAAAGATGCTGCTTTATTTGTGGCACCTAAAGGAACATTTTGTTTTAACATGCATAGATGGCCCCCTTCTCCTTCACACAAGTAACAAGCTGTTTCATGAAAACACAGAGACTTCCATTTACAGGGAAAATTAAAGCACCAATGTCCTATCGGAAAAGTAATATTCCAAAATTCATAAATATACAAAGTGACCAACTTGTTTTAGATGTCTGTGTCATTCTGAAGCTTAATTTCAAAGATAGTACGAAACAATTAAGCTCCATGAAGGTCACCTGTCCTTTGTTAGCAGCCCAACTGTCTATTTTTCACTGCCTTGGTCGAGCTAAAATTGAAGTCAGGTCCTCTGACAGATCTATCCAAGATTCAGTTGAGGATTTCATGATTAATAGATCAGGGATTTGCCTCCAAAGTTCTGGCCACCTGATAGGGCTATCACCTCCATGTAAATTCCTGGCTTATGTACCCTTGAACTCTCGGAGGAGGATATGTTAAGTTTTAGGACAGGTGGGTGAATAGCCAACTGCGCTTTCCTCAAAGGCAAAAATCAATTTTAAAATGCTCTAACACTGAATTTAAACCTCATTCAGACCATTGTTTGACCTGTACAGTTGCAATTTACCAACCTCCAAATTACTCAACATGAAAGAGATGGGAGCTACCAGGAATATGAAGGATTGAACCTACAACCTTGATCCAGAATTCTCCCAAGTTATCACCGCTTTTGTTATTGATTGAAACCAGCTCAGGAGAGATATCAAGCCCTCATGGGGAAAGCTCAGTGTGGAGCGACTGCAAACCCATAGCTAAAGAGGGACTGTATTTTGAAACTTTTGACTTTATTTCCAAGTTTACACTGAGAACTGTAATGCTGAACTTTTAACTTATTTCTTTTTCTACTTTTTACCTCAGATTTTGTACCTAGTTACCTTGTACCTGAGATGACATTGTGAATTGTGACATTGTAAAATTTTCATTTACTCCTGTATCCCTATACTTGAGTACACATGACAATAAAATATCATTCTAATTCTAATGGTCCTATTTTTACATGCACTTCAAGTTCAATGCAAGGACTCTCAATCTCAAAGTCAGTATTTTGAGATCTTGAGAATAGAATGTATTTAGCTGAAAATGTGTTGCTGGAAAACGCAGCAGGTGAGGCAGCATCCAAGGAACAGGAGATTTGACGTTTCGGGCATAAGCCCTTCTTCCTGAAGAAGGGCTTATGCCTGAAATGTCGAATCTCCTGTTCCTTGGGTGCTGCCTCACCTGCTGCATTTTCCAGCAACGCATTTTCAGCTCTGATCTCCAGCATCTGCAGATCTCACTTTCTCCTCAATAGAATGTATTTACTCTTTCATGGGTCACAACCAGCACAATCTCCTCTCACACATCAGCATTAATTTCTTTTGTTTTAAATCATCTGGGTTCCCATTTCTAGATGCTGCCTGATTTTCTCCTCACTAAAACTCTCCCTTCCAGAAGGCACCAGTATCTATCAAATCATCTAGATCCTGTGTGAAAACTCTGAACAGTTTATAAATGAGAAAATGTGACACCTCATGTCCTGTCATGTAAGGAAAGCAAACTGAAGATGAGGGTCCTATCTCACATCATTGTGTTTGATGAGTCACCAAACAAACTCTGTCAAATGCAGGAATTAGATTTGCATTTTATTATTGATTTTTGTCGCACAAAGAACTGGTTTCTTTATGTTAGTCTTGCACGCATTTGCACAAGGTTCCTATTTCATGCTTCGTTGCAATATGATTGCTGCCACTGTCAAAAATATTTTCCTGTCCTGAATCAAACAGGAGAATCAGTATTCTAATTACGTCAATGCCCCCTCTCCCATGAAGTATAACCAATTCACATTTTCTGAGCATTTGACTTCACTTCAGCATCAACAGGTAACTAAGCACGAGAAAATAAACACAGCAGAATCAAGAGGAAATCTGTACAGCAAAAAGTTTTATTTGCACATGGAAGTTTAGGAATCTTTAAAATGATTTGGGACTTTTTCTCCTCAATAGGAGTCATTTCTTTGTCATTTTAATAGCAAACGAACAGGAGTAATGCAGGATAAGGAAACGAGAGATAATGTGAGGATGCTACAAGATATCACTGATCTATTAAATTTACATGCCTTATACATATGAAGGTCACAGTGAACAGCTTGGCTTAGGAAGAGAATGTTTTACTGAGAATGTTCTTCCACTGTCTGTAAAAGTTATTGGTATTCAGATTTACTATGTCATTGGTTTCTATAAGAGAGCCATTGGAATCCATATACAGTCAGTTCTGCTATAACATGCCTTTCTTCAACGTGAATTGGCTATAATGTGATTGAAGAATTTGGACTGTTATTTATAGAACACGAGCTTTCCTTACTTGTGTTGGCTATAATGTGGTTCTGGTTTCATTGGTTTAAATTATGCTGCTGTTACGTGATTTTCTTATAATGCAGGATTGCATAGAAATGGAACTATCGCATTATATCAGAACAAACTGTACTATCGTCCATGTGGTGGCTGAAAATATATTTGTCAGGCCACTGGCACTATTTTTATCTTTGAGAATTCTCCCTTTTTTAAATTTCTTCCATAAGGAGAAGCAGGTGACTGGTTAAGTTAAGGATATTTAAATATACCTTTTGCTGCCATGAATTGAAACCTGTAGGAGGTAGCAAGACTTATAACATTGTGGAAGACCACATGTTTCTGCACTGAACTTTTATTCAGAAAATTTAAAAAAATGACTTAATGGAATACAGGGAGAAGTAGCCATTTCGATACAGAACTGGTTCGAAGGTAGAAGACAGAGGGTGGTGGTGGAGGGTTGTTTTTCAGACTGGAGGCCTGTGACCAGTGGAGTGCCACAAGGATTGGTGCTGGGTCCAAAACTTTTCATCATTTATAAAAATGATATGGATATGAACACAGGAGGTATAGTTAGTAAGTTTGCAGGTGACACCAAAGTTGGATGTGTATGGGACAGCAAATAATGTTACCTCAGTTTACAGTAGGATCTTGATCAGATGGGCCAATAGGCTGAGGAGTGGCAGATGGAGTTTAATTTAGATAAGTGCGCAGTGTTGCATTTTGGGAAAGCAAATCTTAGCAGGACTTATACACTTAATGCTAAGGTTCTAGGGAATTTTGCTGAACAAAGAGGTCTTGGATTGCAGGTTCATAGCTCCTTGAAAGTGGAGTCGCAGCTAGATAGGATAGTGAAGGTGTTTGGTATGCTTTCCTTTATTGGTCAGAATATTGAGTACAGGAGTTGGGAGGTCATGCTACGGCTGTGCAGAACGTTGGTTAGGCCAGTTTTGGAATATTGCATGCAATTCTGGTCTCCTTCCTAGCGAAAAGATGTTGTGAAACTTGAAACGTTTAGAAAAGATTTACAAGGATGTTGCCAGGGTTGGATGATTTCAGCTCTAGGGAGAGGCTGTACAGGCTGGGACTGTTTTCCCTGGAATGTTGAAGGCTGAGGGATGACCTTATAGAGGTTTATAAAATCATGAGGGGCATGGATAGGATAAATAGATAAAATCTTTTCCTGGGATGGGGAGTCCAGAACAAGAGGGCATAGGTTTAGAGTGAGAGGGGAAAGATTTAAAGGTATCTAAGGGGCAACATTTTCATGCAGAGGGTGGTACATGTATGAAATGAGCTGGCAAAGGAAGAGGTGGAGGCTGGTACAATTGGAAAATTTAAAAGGCATTTGGATGGGTATACGAATAGGAAGGGTTTAGAGGGATATGGGCCAAGTGCTGACAAATGGGACTAGATTATGTTGGGATATCTGGTCAGCATGGACAAGTTGGACTGAATGTAATGGTTCTGTGCTATATATCTCTATGACTCTATGAGTCTATGAAACTTTCACTGCATCAATAGAGCAATCAACTGGTGAACATATATCTCACATAGTGGAAGCTTGACATGACTCCACACCATAGAAATACCTAGACCCTCTTGAAGAAAAGCAGCAACTAAATTGACAGACAGAAAGCTGTTGATGATGTGGACCAATATCCAAAGAATATTGAAACTCTCTGCATGAATGAAGTATTTTTCACTGTCTAAAAGTTAGCCTTTGTCATCACTACTATAGTTGCAATTTTCCCACATCTTCCGAGCTATGAATTTGAAGGCCTGTAATCCACGCAATGCTTTGCACCTGGTTCATTGATGCTTTCTCATAAGGATAAAGTCAAGTTCCATATCTTAATATGACTTTAGTTTCATCAAATGTCATTTGTGCAAATTGAGGATCTAAAATGACAGCGAATTCTGCTCTCCAGTTACTGATACTCCAATCTACATGGAGTGACCGTAGACATTGATAAGAACAGAAGCAGGTAATTCAGGACATTGAATCTTCAGCATTATTCAATGAGAGCATGGCAGATGTGTTAATGAGTCGGCATCCCAAAGTGGAGATGCCAGTGACCAGCAGTCAGAGTGGGTACACCAGTGACCAGCAGTCAGAACAGGTACACCAATGATCAGCAGTCAGAACGGGTATACCAGCGACCAGCAGTCAGACCAGGCACACCAGTGATCAGCAGTCAGAACAGGCGCACCAGCGACTAGCAGTCAGAACAGGCGCACCAGTGATCAGCAGTCAGAACAGGTACACCAATGACCAGCAGTCAGAACAGGTATACCAGTGACCAGCAGTCAGAACAGGCACACCAGTGATCAGCAGTCAGAACAGGCACACCAGTGATCAGCAGTCAGAACAGGCGCACCAGTGATCAGCAATCAGAACAGGCACACCAGCGATCAGCAGCTGGAACAGGCACACCAGCGATCAGCAGTCAGAACAGGCACACCAGTGACCAGCAGTCAGAACAGGCGCACCAGCGACCAGCAGTCAGAACAGGCACACCAGTGACCAGCAGTCAGAACAGGCACACCAGTGACCCGCAGTCAGAACAGGCACACCAGTGACCAGCAGCCGGAATAGGCACACCAATGGCCAGCAGTCAGAACAGACACACCAGTGACCAGCAGTCAGAACAGATGCACCAGCGACCAGCAGTCAGAACAGGAACACCAGAGACCAGCAGTCAGAACAGGCACACCAGTGACCAGCAGTCAGAACAGGTACACCAATGACCAGCAGTCAGAACAGGCACACCAATGGCCAGCAGTCAGAACAGACACACCAGTGACCAGCAGTCAGAACAGATGCACCAGCGACCAGCAGTCAGAACAGGAACACCAGAGACCAGCAGTCAGAACAGGCACACCAGTGACCAGCAGTCAGAACAGGTACACCAATGACCAGCAGTCAGAACAGGCACACCAGCGACCAGCAGTCAGAACAGGCACACCAGTGACCAGCAGCCGGAATAGGCACACCAATGACCAGCAGTCAGAACAGGCACACCAATGACCAGCAGTCAGAACAGACACACCAGTGACCAGCAGTCAGAACAGGAACACCAGTGACCAGCAGTCAGAACAGGAACACCAGAGACCAGCAGTCAGAACAGGAACACCAGTGACCAGCAGTCAGAACAGGAACACCAGCGACCAGCAGTCAGAACAGGAACACCAGAGACCAGCAGTCAGAACAGGCACACCAGTGACCAGCAGTCAGAACAGGTACACCAATGACCAGCAGTCAGAACAGGCACACCAGCGACCAGCAGTCAGAACAGGCACACCAGTGACCAGCAGCCGGAATAGGCACACCAATGACCAGCAGTCAGAACAGGCACACCAATGACCAGCAGTCAGAACAGACACACCAGTGACCAGCAGTCAGAACAGGAACACCAGTGACCAGCAGTCAGAACAGGAACACCAGAGACCAGCAGTCAGAACAGGCACACCAGTGACCAGCTGTCAGAACAGGCACACCAGTGACCAGCAGTTAGAACAGATGCACCAATGACCAGCAGTCAGAACAGGCACACCAGTGACCAGCAGTCAGAACAGGCACACCAATGACCTGCAGCCGGAACAGGCACACCAGCGATCAACAGTCAGAACAGGCACACCAGTGACCAGCAGTGAGAACAGACCCACCAGTGACCAGCAGTCAGAACGGACACACCAATGATCAGCAGTCAGAACAGGCACACCAGCGATCAGCAGTCAGTACAGGTACACCAGTGACCAGCAGTCAGAACGGGCCCACCAGCGATCAGCAGTCAGTACAGGTACACCAGCGACCAGCAGTCAGAAGAGGTACACCAATGACCAGCTGTCAGAACAGGTACACCAGCGACCAGCAGTCAGAACAGGTACACCAATGACCAGCTGTCAGAACAGGCACACCAGCGATCAGCAGTCAGTACAGGTACACCAGTGACCAGCAGTCAGAACAGGCACACCAGTCATCAGCAGTCAGTACAGGTACACCAGCGACCAGCAGTCAGAACAGGTACACCAGCGACCAGCAGTCAGAACGGGCACACCAACGATCAGCAGTCAGTACAGGTACACCAGCGATCAGCAGTCAGAACAGGCACACCAGCAATCAACAGTCAGAACAGGCAAACCAGCGACCAGCAGTCAGAACAGGCACACCAGTGACCAGCAGCTGGAACAGGCACATCAGCAACCAGCAGCCGGAATGGGCACACCAGCAACAGTGGTGCAGTATGAGGGTGGCGACAGCCAGTGGTAACAGTATGCAGATGCTCCCCCCATGCTGGTCTGCTGCAGACCGCCCTTGGTGAGAGACTGTAAGACTGTCTTCTTACTTTGCTTCTTGTTTCTCTGACCCATGGTTATACTGATTATAGCTGGAATGTAACTTTTTTCTTACTTCTGTCACTAAGGATAGTACCTCGGTACTTTTATACCCATGACTGCACTGTAAGTGGTGACATAAACTATTCACTGTACTCATTTGAGTGCATATCACAATGAAGCTAATTCAATTCAGTTTCCTGTCTTTACTCCACAGTCCTTGATTCCTTTACTGGTGCATCATGATGGGAAGTTATGACTGCTGTTGAGGATAGCAGAAAGTGAAAGAATATGTGAAAACAACCAATACAACCACCTCCTAAAATGAATTCAGTTCCCTCTGCTTACACAGGATATTAAAACAACTGTAATGTTTTTATTGTAAGACAGGAGCAATAAATTCTTACAATACTGCCATTACATTTTTGTTCATGAAATAAGGATATCAATGAAACAATACAGCATACAATCCTACCTTTCTAAAGTAATGAGGCCAATCTAATAGCTCAGTGCTGTGTCAGATTTGTCGTGTAGCCTGATATATATCAGAAAAGTGTTAAACTAACATTCTGTTGTGTGTTGTAAAGTTTCCTGACTTGGTGATATATTGTTCGAATACTTCTCACATTGCATTAATGAAGAACTATTTTGCAGTTAATGATGTGATAGTATGACCTATATTGTACAATTATTTATTGTCAGAAAATAATCAACCTTTACTGGAGAATTAATTCTACTAAGTGTGATAACTACAAACCATATACAATTCTAAACTTAATGCTATCAGGTGCACTATTCAATCCCGAAGACAATGATCAGACAAATGCCTTAAATGCCCACTTTTTGTTTTGAACTGTACTAAATTTCCATGCACAAAAAGGGACATTTTAATCCGTCAAGTTGTGTGCATCTGTGAGCTGTGACCTTCTTGGGAATCCTGCAAGATACCTGTTGATTTCTAACTTGAATCTTTTTCACACTTTTACATTTGTCAGCTATTCACAGTGCAAGGAAAACCTTTATCAAACAGGTCCAGCAGTTATTTACATGTGTAAACTGCTTCATTAAAACTGCATTTTTGACTTTAACTTTGTGTGCGGCATCCTGGAGCTCACCAAGAAGAAAAGTTGAGAGGAGAGCAGGAGTTGAAAGAGTTGAGCAATTGATAGACAAGCAATGCTTGAAATATTTATAACCGTTTTCTCATCAAAGTGAAAGGAGTTTGGTCATAGGACTTGTTCTGAAAATGTGTTTTCAGCGCGACTATTTTGATGGGTTTTTTTTACTTAAGAATTTATCAACTTTGAATCATAGAATCCCTAAAGTGTGGGAGCAAGCCATTCAGCCCATCAAGTCCACACCAACCAATCTCACCAGGCCCAACTCTCTCTGCCTGTGTCTGTAACCCTGCATTTCCAACGGTTAATCTAGCTAGCCTCCACATCCCTGATCAATGTGGCCAATTTAGCATAGCCAATCCACATAACCTGTATATCTTTGGGCTTAGGAAACCAGAGCAACCAGAGGAAATCCACGCGGGTAGGGAGAGAAGATGCAAACTCCACAGAGACACTTGTTTGAGGCTGGAATTGAACTCAGTTCCCTGGTGTTGTGAGGCATCAGTGTTAACCCACTGTGCTGTGCATTCTTTTGATCTACACTTCTCAGGTGTCAGCATTTAGATCAGCAAGGGAATCCTCTTCTATGGCTTTATCTTGGTTTTCAATGAGAAGCAAGATGAGCAGCAATACCAGCAGCAGAATGAGCAGTGGCTTTCTCCTCAGCTCCTACCACTTTCCAGGATAGAGTGGGATAGCAGAGCCTCTGGCTGACAGGAGGTGACATCCTCAATGCAACACTCACAGACTGAGAAGATGATTCCTAGACATGAATGGATAATAATACAGTAGTGCCTCAATTTACGAACTTAATCTGGTCTGGGACCCGGTTTGTGAACCGAAAAGTTTGCGAACTGAATCAATTTTTCCCAATGTTCCCAATGTAAGAATGCTTGGACGAAGCAATGAATGTTGTTCACAGCGCACACGCCAAAGACTAACTGAATGAGATCATGTGGGGCCCGAGAGCTTTTGCGTTCAACAAGTGCATAGCAAAGCAGAACAATGAAACCACGTGGTCGCACATGGGCTTTTTCCGTTTGTACCTTCGTTCATACCTTGAATTTCGTACGCACGTTGAGGCAAAATTTACATACAATCCTGTTCGTAAAACGATTTGTTCGTGAACGGGGTCGTTGTATCTTGAGGCGCTACTGTACATTAGGAGACTCAGACTGTCCAATCAGATGATGACTGATATCTGCAGCATCCAGGCAAAAGATTTGCTACTGGGCACAAGGTGGGCATGCATTACCTCTGGGTTGACATGAATGGGTCATGACAATTTTTGTATATGTGTGTTTGTGGAGAGATGGTTTTCCTTTTTTTTATTAAACTGCCATTTTTACAAGTTTACAAATAAAAAAAACAAGTATAAACATTGATATACAATTAAATCTTAAATAAATTTTCAATAAAAATATCTATTTAAAAAAAACAACTGCTGGACAGGAGGGATTCAGGGAGCTAGGCCTTGTTCCAAGCCCCTTTTCCCATCCAGCAGCCTCCATGCTCCTTCCCAAAGTTGCCCAACACAACTTCAAAGAAATCCACTACCAAAGAATCAAAGTCAGAACTTCTGTACTATCCTTTTTCCAGGGTTAGTCTGTGAGCTGGGATATGGTCAAGAACAGAGAAAGACTTGCTCTCATTTAACACTTTTCATGATCACCCAATTTCCCAAAGGACCTTTTCAGCTACCAAACCATCTTTCAAAGTGCATTGTTAGAATTTACGAAATGTGACAACTAAAGTGCACTCAGCAAGTTTTACTCAACCAGCAACTTAACAATCACCAAATCTTGTTTTTGTAATACTGGAATCTCTACATTGTGGAAACAGGCCATTTGGCCTAATAAGTCCACACCGACCCTCTGAAGAGTAACCCACCCAGACCCATCCCCTTACCCTGTTAATCTACATCACCCCTGACTATTGCACCTAGCCTACACATCCCTGAACATTATGGGCAACTTAACATGGCCAATTCACCTAGCCTGCAGATCTTTGGAGTGTGGGATGAAACCCATGCAGACACAGGGAGAATGTGCAAACTCTACTCAAATAGTCACCCAAAGCTGGAATTGAAACCAGTTCCATGGTGCTGTGAGGCAGCAGTGCTAACCACTGAGCCACTGTGCTGATGGGGGATAACTCTGTTCCTCTTATTTGATCTGTTACATCTGTTATATATCAGGTTTTAACGTTTCATCCAAAGGTGACACCTCCAGCAGTGCACTGTTCCCTGGTACAGTATGAGAATACATGTTTTTGTACTCATGGAATGTCCCTTGAACCTAGAACCAAAAGAATGGTACCAAAAGAGCAATGGCTGAGAATCTATGACCAAAGAGGCGAATAATAAATATGTTTTTTTGGTGCATAAATATGGAAAAAAAATATACACAACACTTCAACTCTATGAATATAAAGATACTCAACTCAATGCTCTGTGCATTGACAAATCTGTTATTTTTCTTTTTCCATGATTCTCGAATAGTGCTTTCTTTAAACCTGGTCTCATTGTGTCATCAGTCATTTGGCTTTGTGTGAAGACTTTTATCATGCCTCAATTCTGATCCTCAAGTGGTCCCTTTAAATACTTCAGTTGTTTCAGACTGCAACAGTTCATCATGACATCAACTCACTAATTGCTTGAGAAACCTGGAAGTCAGAAATAAATGCATCAACTATGTTAAAAGGCCACTGCTGAAATTTTCAAGTTCCCAACGCACTGCAAGACTGCCCAACTGTGAACAGGTTCAGTAAATTAAAGACCCACAAAAAAAATTATCTTTATCCACATATCTATCTAAAACTGAGCACTAATCAATCATATTTCTTTAGTTGCTATTCCAAGGAACATGCTGAGGATAGATCACTTAAGTTCGCTTGATTAATGACCATTAAATCCAATGTGTATTTGAGAATTCAGCCATGCAAATCACAGTTACAGGTTCAGATCTTCATTTTTACAGAATTAATTCAGTTCAACCAACTGTAAAGACATCATAACTGAACTTTGCACCTCTGAGCAAGAGAAAAGTAAGATTAACAAGCTCTCATTCTGCTATCTAGCTGGAAAACTGCAGGTAGTGAGTCTACCCTTATATGAGGGAGCTACCTGGCCCTAATACAAAAGAATTAATAAGAATTCTGAGGTGCTCCAGGAAATCTGTAACTGAGGCCATTTGGACTCATGATCTGTGGAGATGATCAACAAAGAACTGCCAATGCTGGAAAATATGAAACAAAAACAGAAAGTGCTGGAGAAACTCAGCAGGTCTGGCAAATCTGTAGCGAGAAAGAAGAGTTAACATTTCTGATCCAGTGATCCTTCATAAGAACATTCTGGCAAACCTGGATTTGAAAGTGTTTTCTCTCAACAGATGCTACCAGACCTGCTATGTTTCTCTAGCAATTTCTGTTTTCTTCTGGATAACAACTATCCACATTGCAGGAAGCAGCTACACCTTTTGCTTGCATTTTGGCCAACTGATACTTTCTTGGCAGCATAATGATAGGCTACAATATGCATTAAAATTGATACAGTATGCTTGCAGTGCTTGTGGTTTAGTTACTTAATTTGTTCTTCGGTCTATTTGTCATTGTGTTCTGTATGTCTATGTTAGTTGTCCATATGCCTTGCTACCAAGTGTTCTCTTTGTTTAAGAAGAAGTGCTGGTATGTGGTTCCTGAGCCAACTTGTGACTGCCAGGAGATGCAGAAGACCAATGACCTCAAATTATGACTAATAATAATGCCAAATGGCTGCTGCCCTGCTATTTTATTCATACCATTTCAGAAAATATTGCCTCATGATGCCCATTTCATGATCTTAGTATGCTGCCGTGAACTACTTCAACAACTTTGCTCTCAAAAGTAACTTTAACATTTCAAAAAGCTTTTTATTATAGTAATCATGGCAGATTGGCATGGCCATTTACCAAAACAATGTTGTTGCTGTAGCAACAGTGTAGACTATCTCAACCATTGCATTGTCTTCCTGTCATTTCTGTGAGATGATGAGCTGCCTTCAACTTGTCAGTGACCCATCACTGGCTAACACTACCATGTACTGATATTAATTCAGTTGTGCCACCTCATTAGGCAACAAATTTAACTTTGTTCTATAAGTGTTTGAATGTCAATGCCAGTACTTTACAAAGCATAACCTTGGCGCAGCTAGCACAGTAGCTATAACTGGAACTGAATCTGGTAATCAGAGCATGAAGGGGTTTGACTATTTTCCAAGACTCCCTTCCACCTTTTATCTCATCTTATTCACTTGTGTTAGCTAACATGTTTAATTTCTGTTATGATTTACAACACAGCATAATGCACATTTTAGTACAGGATAATAATGTACTAAAATCTGCTGACTAAAACACCAAAGAATGTGAGAATCAGCATGAGTACTAAATTGGCATTGGTTCAAACTGAACTCAGTATATTCCAGTAATGTTTATAGGAGATGGTTATGTCTCAGTAATCAATGGTGGAGCTTTTCATGCTCACAACTAGGCTGTAATTAGTGCATGAATTAAAGTATCTCATCTGGAACATAAGCTTGCCAATAAAGCCTATCGAAGCAGAACCACATGTACTTGGCCTTTCAATTAAGTATGCATGTCATTTTTGTCATGCAGTCCAAAGATGATATGTGTTCATGAAAAATCTTCACTATAAAGATGTGATCTGAGATATAAAAAAAAGTCTGGTTGCAACAGAATTCGTATAGAGCCATTAAATTCACTGACAAGAAATAGGCCCTTGGGGATGAAAATTTAGAAGGCTTGGATAGTAAGTTTGCAGATGACACCAACATTGGTGATGTAATAAACAATGATGAAGTTTTCTGAGATTAAAAATGGACTGAAAAATGGTAGATGGAGTTCAATCTGGATAAATGTAAGATATTGCATTTTAGCATAACAAACAAAGGTTGGGTTTACACAATTAATAAAAGGGCTTTGGGTAGTTTGTAGAACAGCTGGATCTAGGGTGCAGGTACATGATTGTTTGAAGTTTACATTACATATAGACAAGGTATTTAAAAAGATGTTTGGCACATTTGCCTTCATTGTTCAGTCCTTTGAGTATATGAGTTGAGAAGTCATATTGAAGCTGTACAGGACATTGGTGAGGCCTCTTCTGGAATACTGTGTCCAGTCTGGTTGCCCAGTTATAAGTCAGATATTATAAAGCTGGAGAGGGTTCAGAAGAGATTTACCAGGATGTTACCGGATAAGGAAGGTTTGAATTATAAAGAAAAGCTGGGACTTTTTTCACTGGTTGAGAGGCGATCTTATAGAAGTTTATGAAATGAGAGGTATTGATAGAGTTAGTGGCAATTGTCTTTTCTCCAGTAAGGGGGTTTCAGGTTTAGCGGGGACTGTTTAAGGTGAGAGGAGAGAGATTTACACAGAGGGTGGTTGTGTGTGGAGTTAACTTCCTGAGGAAGTGGTGGATGTGGTACAATTGCAAAATTTAAAAGACATTAGGGTAGGTACATGAATAAGAGGTTTGGAGGGATATGGACTAGGAACAGGCAGGTTGGATGAGCTGAGTTTGGGATTATGTTCAGCAATGACTGGTTTTACTGAAGGGTCTGTTTTTCTGTGCTGCATGACTCTATGGCTCTATGTAAAGAACCTACCTCAGTTCATTGATGCTATGAATCTGAAACAGACATTTTCATTTTTAATTATATCTTTGACAAAATGTAACCTTATTGTAGCATTAAAGGAAGTTGGTGAGCTGTAGAGACATGGAGTCAAAGAGATGTAGAGTTCAGAAACAGCCTGTTCAGTCCAACTTGTCCTTGCCTTCCAGATATCCTGAATTGATCTAGTCCCATTTAGAGTCATAGAGATGTACAGCATGGAAACAGACCCTTCGGTCCAACCCGTCCACGTCAACCAGATATCCCATTCTAATCTAGTCCCACCTGCCAGCACCGGCCCATATCCCTCCAAACCCTTCCTATTCATATACCCTTTTAAATGCTGTAATTGTACCAGACTCCACCACCTCCTTTGGCAGCTCATTCCATACACACACTACCCTCTGTATGAAAATGTTGCTCCTTAGGTTCCTTTGAAATCTTTCCCCTCACACCTTAAACATTTGACCTCTAGATTTAGAGTCCCCTACCCTGGGGAAAAGACCTTGACTATTCACTCTATCCATGCCCCTCATGATTTTATTGACTTCTATAGGGTCACCCTTCAGCCTCTGATAGTCCAGGGAAAATAGCCCCAGCCTATTCAATCTCTTCCTATAGCTCAAACCCTCCAATCAAGGCATCATCCTTGTAAACCTGTTCTGAACCCTTTCAAGTTTCACAACATCTTTACTAAAGCAGAGAGACCAGACTTAAACCCAGTGTTCCAAAAATGGCCTCACGAATTTGGAATAGTACAGTGGCTCGCACTGCTGCCTCACAGCACCAGAGACGCGGGGTCAATTCCCACCTTGGTCAACTGTCTGTGTGGAGTTTGTACATTCTCCCTGTGTCTATCTGGGCTTCCTCTGGGTGCTCCGGTTTCCTCCCACAATCCAAAGATGTGCAGGGCCGGTGAATTGGCCATGCTAAATTGCCCATAGTGTTAGGTGCATTAGTCAGGGGTAAATAATGGGTCTGGGTGGATCACTCTTCAGGGGATTGGTATGGACTTATTGGGCCAAATGGCCTGTTTCCATATTGTAGGGAAACAAATCAATGTCCTATACAGCCACAACAGGACCTCCCATCTCTTATGCTCAATGTATTAGCCAATAAAGGCAAGTGTCCCAGAAGTCTTTTCCATTAGCACTTCCCTAAGTTAGGTTTTCATTATGACCTAGCCTAACAAGTTATCTGCCAAAGAATTTCTCAAATGCCCAGACACTAACACAAAGGGCGACTTAATCACTGCTACCTTCAGCTAGTAGACAGAAATACATGGAGATACAATGTTATTTTCCAAGGAAAAGTGAAGAATTCTTTTGTAAAACTGATAAACCCAGCATACAGGATCAGCATCTTTACAAACGTTATTCTGTTGAACACATTGCTCATATGCAACTATAATTTTTTTTGTATTGAAAGTAGAATTACAAGAGCTCAAAGAAAGATTTTAGTGGCAATAGATTACAAGGAAAAGCATATTTGTGGAAATGATGGCTAAATATTATATCCCATCTGTTCACTCACACATTGAGTTTGTCTTCAGACTAAGTGCACAGACATTTCAATTCGAGACACTTGACAGTAATTCTTCAATATTTTTTGAATGAGTGTGCCATAATGAGGCAGTTCTAAAGAGTCCTACATTCTTCTAAGAAGCAATTTGTTGTTCAATAAGAAATAGATGCAAAAGAAATTGCAAGAAGAATTTGTCCAACTTGTTCAGTACTCAGTTATGTGGAATATATTTTGTTTATATTTTTGAGCCCAGTCAACCATACTGAGCAGATTTGCTTTATTATAGTGTGTTTCACAGTATCACAGTTGTGTATTTGTTTTTATATTGATTTATTTTGACTACAGACAAAATTGGACCCCACATCACGCATAAAATCTAATTTGTATATTCAAGGATTTTTACATGGCTCTCGAAGGATAGTGGTTACAAAAGGACCTACAGGTGGTTGGGCAAAATAAGTATAGACCCCATGGTATTAGGGGCAAGGAACTTGCATAGATGGAGGTATGCATTTATGGTTATATGGCAGAGGCGTCTTTTTCAGGATGGCAGTCAGTGACTAGTGGAGTTCTGCAGCGGTCCGTGTTGCGACCATAACTATTTACATTATACGTTAATGATCTGGATGAAGGAACTGAAGGTATTGTTGCCAAGTTTGTAGGTGACATGAAGATAGGTGGAGGGACAGGTAGTATTGTGGAAGCAGCGAGGCTGCAGAAGGACTTGGACACGCTAGAAAAGTGTGCAAAGAACTGACAGATTGAATACAATGTGGAAAAGTGTGAAGTTAAGGAAAATGGTAGGAAGAATAGATGCATAGTCTATTTTCTAAATGGGGAAAGGCTACAGAAATCACTGGCACAAAGGGATTAGAGAGTCCTTGTTCAGGATTACAAGGGGGCTCAGTGGTTAACGCTCTGCCTCACAGTGCTAGGGACCTGGGTTCAATTCCAGCCTCAGGAGATTGTCTGTGTGGAGCTTGCACATTCTCCCCATGTCTGCGTGGGTTTGCTCTCGTTTCCTCCCATAATCCAAAGATGTGTAGGTTAGGTGCATTAATCAGTGGTAAATGTAGAGTAATAGGGAATGGATCTGGGTGGGATACACTTCGGAGTGTAGGTATGAACTTGTTGGGCCAAAGGGCCTGTTTCCATACTGTAGGGATCATATGATTAAGGTTAATGGCAGGTTGAGTTGGCAGTTAGGAAGGCAAATGCAATGTTTACATTAATTTCAAGAGAGCTAGAATACAAAAGCAGAGATGTACTGTTGAGATTGTATAAGGCTTTGATCAGATTGTGTTTGAAATATTGTGAGCAATTTTGAGCCCCTTATCTAAATAAGGATGTGTTAGCATTGCAGGGATCCAGAGGAGGCTTACATTAATGTTCCCAGCAATGAAATGCTTGTCATACGAGGAGCAGCTGAGGATGCTGGGTCTGTAATTAATGAAGTTTAGAAGGCTGAGGGGGAATCTGATTGAAACTTACAGAATACTGAGAGGCCTGGATAGAGTGGATGTGGAGAAGATGTTTCCACTGTTAGGACCTGAGGGCACAGCCTCAGAATGAAGGGACAACATGTTAGAACTGAGATGTGGAAGAATTTCTTCAGCTAGTGGATGGCTAATCAGTGGAACTCATTACCACAGAGGGCTGTGGAGGCCGTATCATTGAGTGTATTTAAGACACCAATAGATAGGATCTTGATTAGTATGGGGACCAAGGAGACAAGGCATGAGAATGAGGTTGAGAAACGTATCAACCATGATTGAATGACAGAGCAGACTCAATGGTCTCATGGTCTAATTCTGTTCCTTTTTCTATAGACTTTTGGTCTAAGATCATGTACAAATGCAGCAAGATATCCATGCTCATGTAATTTAACATGCCCCTCGACTACACTGGCTTTTAAAATCCAACATTTAAATCAAATAAATAAATTTGTCCTTCGTAAGGACAAATCCCTCCAAACCTCTCCTATTCACATATATATCCAAATGTCTTTTAAATGTTGTAATTATACCACATCCACCACTTCCTCAGGTCTCGGTGGGTTACTCTTCAGAGGTTCAGTGTGGACTTGTTGGGCCAAATGGCCTGTTTCCACAATGTAGGGAATCTAATCTAATAAGCAGAATTACTGTAAAATCTTTAATACAGTCTTGTAGTGGAGACTGTTTTAAGAAATATAATTTTACACAGGTAGGAACATTGGAACTAGTTTTATTTCAGAAGGTGGCATAGTCTGTTCATTTTTAGTTTCTCATTTTATTATTTAATCTACTATTTATGCTGAAAGGTTTTGCAGAAAAGGTTACGGTCACATGTAAGGAAATAACACAACAGAGAAAGAACTCTCCCCTGCCAGTTCTTCACTGCACTATTACTAACCTTTCCCAGGATTAGTGTTCTACTGTTTGGTATGTCTGCTGCTTCATCTTAAAATGAGTGTTGAATTCAGCTTTTCGTTGGCACCCCTCCCCCAGGCTAAAAGAGACACAAATGCTGAAATACACAGCTCTCAGAACCTTAAAGTTCTAAGTGACAAATGCCTTTTGAGGCCTTTCAACTGTTGGCAGTTGTATTTTTTGTACCAAATCTCCATGGCAACAAAGCATCTCAATTCCACTTGGCCTTGTCTTGTACATAAATGACTGTATTAATGTGGCTCCAGTGATAAAACCATGTGCTTTACACTTACGCTGACAATATTGTTATTTAAGAAACAACTTAAAGATTAAGAAGAAATTCTATAGTTAAAAATATCATTAAAATAATATTGCAAACACATTTTTAATTAAACGATTCTACCAATTCTCACTTTGAACTATTCTTTCTCTTCATATTTTTGAAGCATTAGCATCAATCACATGAGTTAAGATGACATTAGGACAGCCTATTTTTCCCTACAAATGATTAATAAATGCATTACACATTCAAACTGGCTTCAAAACCTGAGAGTACTCAACCAACACCGACTAATAACCTCCCCTGCAATGACTTAACAATATGAAACCACTGAGCAAGATAAAAGCTATCAAGAACTATCACTACAGGCAAAGTAGGGAAAGGAACAGCCTTCTCCATGGTTACACAGTGCATTCATCTGTCTCATTCTTAGGGTTTAGATATATTCCATTGTCTTACTGCAGAATGAACGAAACACATGGGCTTCTTACTTGGCGGTTAATTCACCACCCAGATTTTGCAGCTTTATTGGCATTTCTTTCTAATTTACATGCACTTCCAAGTTCAAATATTCTTGGTTGTTAAACAATGAATCAGCATTGCAGGTAATATATTTACCATTCATTAATACATTTTAACTAAAGTGTTACATTGCAATAATTACATTGAATGGATGTATAACCTTCAACAAAATGAAATTTCCAGTGGGACAGGTTACGGACACAAAGGTTGATGTTGAATAATTCATGATCTTAATTAATTGAATACATACATTCTCAGGAGATCAACTGTACCAATCCCGCACAGACATATTTTGAGTTTTAAAGCTACGATATGTAACAAAAGTAATCTACAATCATTGAACACTGTAGTCACAAATCAATTGTTCATAATGGCTCCCGTGATGATTCATCTGGCTAAGGCTGAGCCACATTAGATGAGAATAGGTTATACACTGGATCTTCACCACAGCTCATCATGGTCTGGAATCCATTACTTGACAACACCCTGCTCTGAGATGAGGTCTTTCGGGTCTGCCTGGTCAAATGTGTTCTGGGAAAACACTTCTCAGTTTAATGAGAAGAAGCTCGTGTTTTACAGATGATGTGATTTGTTACATAATAGCAACTGGCAGTGGGTATTAGTTAGCTCAATTGGCTAGACAGCTGATTTACAATGCAAATTGACACCACAGATTGGTTCAATTCCTGTACCAGCTAAACTTACCATGAAGGTTATGGCTTCTCAACTTTGCCCTTCACCTGAGGTGTGGTGATCCTCAGGTTAAGCTCACCACCAGCCATCCCTGGCTAATGAAAGAGCAGTCCCCTGTTGTTCTCTGGATGTATGGCAACTTTACAAGTAGTATTGATATGATTGACATTGGGCTGAAGTTTCCTCAAAGTAAATAACTAGGTGTCAGTAATGGGAAATTTCATGGAAGAGTTTTCCCCAAGATTTTGAGCAAGTTTTCTCATACAATTCTCTGCTGTTTATGCCTTCACAGCCTTGTTCTGTTGCATTCATAGAAATGCTCACCACTGCTAGAATTTCTGGGATTTCCTGCCACAATATTTAACTCCTAGCTATGTGCCTGGTCAAACATTGCCAGTCAAGAATAGCCCTTACAGCAGATGTAGTGGGAGTGAAACAAGAAGTAAAACCTTCTGAGGGCACATAGGTTGCACAGGTGTACTTTATTGCAAATGGAATATCACATTGCTAAATGTATTGGAGTTTTAAATTATCACTTCTCTGATCAACTGTTATTGTAACTTGACCTACAAGAATGAAGTTGTAGTGGCTACCCATCCTTAGTACCACTACTGTTTCCCTAATGCCCATTAATGTCCATCTTATCATTATTGAACTTGGGAGTATCACATGTTGTAGAGTACTGGAACAGCAGCTAAAGCTAACTTTTATAAAGCAACAAGAAAAGCAAAGAAAGAACAATAAAAAATACTATGTTTTCTTCTGGGGCTTAACAGGAGTTCCTTGCCTTTTAACCAACAGATTTGCAAACAATGAATGATGACTTCACCTAACTCAAATCTAATGGGTGTCAGTTTGGCTTGGTTTGGCTTGGTGTGCCTGATAAGGCTGCATTCTTTCACACAGAAGGTGACAATCCTCCTGCTCAATGTCTTCATCTTCTTCCTTGCAAGATTGTGCTATTATCCCAGCTTTTCAGCAGGCAACATGTCTTTGCTTTTCCTGTTTGAGCTGTGCAGAGCATGCAAGGAAGTTCACACACACCAACAAAACAGGTACTTAATAATGCAAAGTTAAAAATCACACATCACCAGGTTATAACCCAACAGGTTTATTTGAAAGCACTACCTTTCGGGGTGCTGCTCCCTCATCAGGTGGTTGTTCAGTACTTCCCAGGAGCTGAAAAACTATGCCATGTTCTTCACAGCCTGCAACACGTTATCAATGAGGATGAGCACCTCACCAAGACCTTCCCCACACCCCGACTTCTCAACTTTATTATATACAATCACCTGATGAAGGAGCAGCGCTCCGAAAGCTAGTGCTTCCAAATAAACCTGTTGGACTATAACCTGCTGTTATGTGACTTTTAACTTTGTACACCACAGTCCAACACCAGCATCTCCAAGTCATTAATAATACAAGGAGTCAATAGTTGCAGCACACACAAATAATAGCTTATCATACTCTTCAATACAATAGGACATGGAGGATTCCAGTGAGGAAAACAAAGGGTGTCTGTGTCTGAGTCTTTAACATAGTAGACCTGAGAGCAATGTCTGCAGCACATACCATGTTCTGCAAATACAGTCAAGATTCTAAGTGTAGTGATACAACTGAAACATTGTTTTCCCACAATCCTGTCTCCCCCATCAATCTCCCAAAGAAGCAAAACAATAAGTTGGCAAATTCTTCCATTTCAATGTAAGAGGCAAGTAGTTCCATGCCTTTGTGTAGCCTATGAGACCTTGGATTGTCTTTATGAATGTGGACCACAGGTGAGAGTTTAAAAGTCAGTAGGATATTATTTATCCAGGTATTATCTAACTATAATACTATTAGGCACTGCAGGGCGAGTGCTAGTGTTACTGTCATTAGACTATTAATCCAGAAGTCCAGGTAATATTCTGGGGACCTGGGTTCAAATCTTGCAAGGCAGATGGTGGAATTTGAATTCAATAAAAAACAAAAATCTTCAATTAGGAGTCTAATGATATTCATGAATTCACTGTCAACTGTTAGACAAACCCATCTGGTTCACGACTGTCCTTTAGAGAGGAAACTGTCATCCTTACCTGGTGGCTTATATGCGACTCCAGAACCACAACAATATGGTTGATCATTAAATTAGGGATGGATAACAAATGTTGGCCTATCTAGTGATGCCATCATCCCATGAATGAAGAAAAAGTAAATGTTACCTGTGATTATATCTGCTTCACGACAATCACAATAATTAATTTCTAATAGTAAGTGACCCTGGTGAAGATTGCTGTGGCCAGGATTAGTTTTAGACATAGTTTGTCCCTGCATATGATTCCGATGCAGAACCTGTGATTACTAATGTATATTTTGCAAATGCTTGATTATTTCAATTGTCCTTAGATAGTCTTACATCACTCACAAATAGAGTCACCTCACTCAGAGAGAGAAAGAAATATTTATTCCATCCACTGTGGATGTGTTAGCAGCTGTTTTCCATTTCCCTTGAGCCATTTGCCATGGGAAAATTTGACGTTATGTACTCTTGAAGGATGAATAGAGGAGCTGAATATTGCTTAAAATGGTGAAAGATTGCAGACGGATTTAGGAGTCCTTGTGCATTGATTAAAAAGGAAGCATCTCAGTTCGGAAGGTAATGCAAAGTTCAGAGTTCACATGATGTCCTTGACTGACTATAGTGACATACCCTGCCTAATGACAGCCTCCCTAGATTTGACCAATGACAACTCCTCTTAATCGTTGAGATATCATCATTTGGTTTAAACTCATGCAGTGTGTTTGGTGTGCATGGTGCTTTCACATGGTGTGAGGGTGACTTTGACATAGCGTGGTGCTGTACAACAACGCATCCAATTTCTGTTCATTGGTGGTAAACATGTCTTTGTGTCTGTGTTAAAAGGTGAAAGAAGACAGCTATGAGCCAACACGTTGTAAAGGTGAATGTGCAAAAAGGCAAAACAAGGCTGGGTAAAGATGCCGTGGACTGTCTCAGACTCCTCCCTCCCCTTCCTAGAGCTTTCCATTTCTATCTCGGGCGACCGACTCAACACAGACATCTACTATAAACCGACTGACTCCCACAGCTACCTGGACTACACCTCCTCCCACCCTGCCCCCTGTAAAAACGCCATCCCATATTCCCAATTCCTTCGTCTCCGCCGCATCTGCTCCCAGGAGGACCAGTTCCAATACCGTACAGCCCAGATGGCCTCCTTCTTCAAGGACCGCAGATTCCCCCCAGACGTGATCGACGATGCCCTCCACCGCATCTCCTCCACTTCCCGCTCCTCCGCCCTTGAGCCCCGCCCCTCCAACCACCACCAAGACAGAACCCCACTGGTTCTCACCTACCACCCCACCAACCTCTGTATACAGCGTATCATCCGCCGTCATTTCCGCCACCTCCAAACGGACCCCACCACCAGGGATATATTTCCCTCCCCTCCCCTATCAGCGTTCCACAAAGACCACTCCCTTCGTGACTCCCTCGTCAGGTCCACACCCCCCACCAACCCAACCTCCACTCCCGGCACCTTCCCCTGCAACCACAGGAAATGTAAAACTTGCATCCACACCTCCTCGCTTACTTCTCTCCAAGGCCCCAAGGGATCCTTCCATATCCGCCACAAATTCACCTGCACCTCCACACACATCATCTATTGCATCTGCTGCACCCGATGTGGCCTCCTCGATATTGGGGAGACGGGCCGCCTACTTGCGGAACGCTTCAGGGAACACCTCTGGGACGTCCGGACCAACCAACCCAACCACCCCGTGGCTCAACACTTTAACTCTCCCTCCCACTCCACTGAGGACATGCAGGTCCTTGGACTCCTCCATCAGCAGAACATAACAACACGATGGTTGGAGGAAGAGCGCCTCATCTTCCGCCTGGGAACCCTCCAACCACAAGGAATGAACTCAGATTTCTCCTGTTTCCTCATTTCCCCTCCCCCCACCTTGTCTCAGTCGGTTCCCTCAACTCAGCACTGCCCTCCTAACCTGCAATCTTCTTCCTGACCTCTCCGCCCCCACCCCACTCCAGTCTATCACCCTCACCTTGACCTCCTTCCACCTATCACATCTCCATCGCCCCTCCCCCAAGTCCCTCCTCCCTACCTTTTATCTTAGCCTGCCTGGCACACTCTCCTCATTCCTGATGAAGGGCTCTGGCCTGAAACGTCGAATTTCCTGTTCCTAGGATGCTGCCTAACCTGCTGTGCTTTAACCAGCAACACATTTTCAGCTCTGATCTCCAGCATCTGCAGACCTCACTTTTTACTTAAAGATGCCGTGGGCATTCAATTTGCCACAAAATGAGTGAGCAATGAGAGAGCAAGCTAAGCACTTGAGAATGAGTGTCTTGTGTTGCAGTAGTAATGTCTCAAGTCCCATTAAACATCTCTGAGCACGTTCATTGGAAAATGTAACAATTTCAGAGGGTTAAAGTGCGACTTAAAAATGAAAAAAGAGAGTCATGTGATAGTCTGTTCTGATACATGAGATTGATGCCTGACACTTGTTGCAGTAGTTGTCAGAAGGTGTCAGAAAGCTCCAAAGAGCAGCATTGAAATGGTGAGCTGTGTTATTAATGAGTCCGTGATGTACATGATGATATGGTGAGCTGGTGCCTGTCTCACGCCAATCTCCATGGAGGGACGAGTTCAGGCAGTTGTAGCGCATAGAGTGGACTATCAGATTACAGGGAATGAGGTAAAAACAATGACTGCAGATGCTGGAAACCAGATTCTGGATCAGTGGCTGCCTGAAATGTGCTCTTCCAGCACCACTGATCCAGATTACAGGGAATGCTGAGTGAGATGGAGGCCTGGAGAAAATGCTGTCAAGTGTATCCACTCAGACTTTCATGCCAAGCATTGTTGTTGTGTATTTTGTCTCTCTGCTGTCTGGGAAAGTAGTAATTTTCATATAAATGAGGTGAGATCAGATAGTAACGAGGTGTTAATGCATGCAAACAGACCGCTTTCTTCTCAGCAGCAGAATTCTCATTTTGAAATTTAAAGCTTGGATGGAAAATCTGATTTTTGTTTTCTCTCAACGTCGAGTATCTCATCATTCCCTACCAGCCATGTTTTCCCAGTTGACATGAGATTGCCAACATTGTATAGGGGCTGGGAAGATTCCATCAATTGTAATAAATACTATGGGGGAGATTTTGATGATTCTGTAACTCTTCAGAGGTCCAGAATTGTTTCCCATCATGATTGAGATCACCATAGCATGGAATGGTCAATGCACTCTTCAGCATTAAACCTTTGAGACCATTATATCCTTAGACAACATCTCTACCCAAGCTTTTCTCTCATTATCAATGTCATACATTTGTGACCAGATTTACATTTATTATTACCCTACTTACCTCCAGGTCTCTGATTTCATAACTTCAGGATATCTGGCAGTTTTACTATTCTAGAATGTATTCTCTTCAGACTAGGAGGTTTGAAGACTGACGACATTTATTCCAATTAGACCTGTTGGTCTATAACCTGGTGTTGTATGGTTTTTAACTTTGTCCACCCCAGTCCAACATTGGCACCTCCAAGTCATGATATTTCTTCTGTTCTTGACAATATGAGGTCTTTAAGGACAGTGCCCTTTTATTTTGTGTTTTAAAAACTGGAGACTGAAATGGGAAAGACCATTTTCTTTAAAAAAAAGTCTTTGAAAGGATGACCACAGTTTTGAAACCAAATAACCAGACCCTCCTTTCAAGCATTGTAGGTGGCACGGCGGCTCAATGGTTAGCACTGCTACCAGGGTCCCAGGTTCAATTTCAGCCTTGGACAACTGTCTGTGTGGAGTTTGTACATTCTCTGTGTCTGTGTGGGCTTCCTCCCACATTCCAAGGATGTGCAGGGTAGGTGAATTGGCCATGCTAATAAATTGGCCATAGTGTTAGGTGCATTAGTCAGAGGGAGATGGGTCTGGATTGGTTGCTCTTTGGAGGGTCAGTATAGACTGAATGGGCTGAAGAGCCTGTTTCCATACTATAGGTAATCTAATCTAACTCCGAGCTCCACGCCCACACCAGATCCCAGCTCCCAGCCCTGCCGAGTTCTCACCATTTCCCCTGACCTCCCCCTCACTGAAGACGAACGATCAGTCCTCAGCAAAGGACTCACCTTCATCCCCCTCCGCCCATGCATCAATGAATTTAATACACTTCGTGACGTCGAACACTTCTTCTGCCACTTTCAAGCTTACTTTTACAATCAGGACTCCCGCCCACCTTCCGAGGTCCCCTTCGCCCACCTCCAACACACTGCACCCACCTGGACACCCCGCGCTGGCCTATTACCCACCCTCAACCTCTTCATTTCCAACTGCCGCCGGGATGTTAACTGCCTCAACCTGCCTACCCCCTCCCCCACCCCAACCTCTCCCCTCACAACGCGCAGCCCTCCAATCCCTCTGCGCCAATCCCGACCTCACCATTAAGCCAGTGGATAAAGGAGGCGCAGTGGTCATCTGGTGCACTGACCTCGGCACAACTGAAGCAAGACACCAACTCGAGGACACTTCTTCCTACCGCCCCCTCGACCACGACCCCATCCCCCCTCACCAAACCATCATCTCCCAGACCATACAGAACCTCATCACCTCAGGAGATCTCCCACCCACAACTTCCAACCTCATAGTCTGGGAACCCCGCACTGCCCGGTTCTATCTCCTTCCCAAGATGCACAAGCCTGACCACCCTGGCTGACGTATTGTCTCAGCATGCTCCTGCCCCACTGAACTCATTTCTACCTACCTCGACACTGTCCTATCCCCCCTCGTTCAGGAACTCCCCACATACATTTGAGACACCACGCACGCCCTCCACCCAGGACTTCTGTTTCCCCGGCCCCCAACGCCTCATCTTCACCATGGATATCCAGTCCCTCTACATCTTCATTCATCATGACCAGGGCCTCCAAGCCCTCCGTTTCTGCCTCTCCCGATGTCCCCAACAGTACCCTTCCAACGACACTCTCATTCGTTTGGCCAAACTGGTCCTCACCCTCAACAATTTCTCCTTTGAATCCTCCCACTTCCTCCAGACCAAACAGGTAGCCATGGGCACCCGTATGGGCCCCAGCTATGCCTGTCTAGTTGTTGTCTATGTAGAATAGTTGATCTTCCGTAATTACACCGGCACTACTCCTCACCTCTTCCTCCACTACATTGATGACTACGTTGGTGCCACGTCGTGCTCCTGCGAGGAGGTTGAGCAATTCATCCACTTCACCAATACATTCCACCCTGACCTTACATTTACCTGGACCATCTCTGATACCTCCCTCCCCTTCCTGGACCTCTCCATCTCCATTAATGATGACTGACTTGACACCGACATTTTTTACAAACCCATTGACTCCCACAGCTACCTGGATTACACCTCTTCACAACCTACCTCCTGCAAAAATGCCATCCCTTATTCCCAATTTTTCCGTCTCTGCCGTATCTACTCCCAAGAGGACCAGTTCCACCACAGAACTCACCAGATAGCCTCCTTTTTAGAGACCACAATTTCCCTTCCCATGTGGTTAAATATGCTCTCCAATGCATCTCGTCCACATCCCGCACCTCCGCCCTCAGATCCCACCCATCCAACTGTAACAAGGACAGAACATCCCTGGTGCTCACCTTCCACTCTACCAACCTTCAAATAAACCAAATCATCTGCCGACATTTCTGTCACCTCCAAACGGACCCCACCACCAGGGATATATTTCCCTCTCCACTCCTTTCCACCTTCCACAAAGACTGTTCCCTCTGTGACAATCTGGTCAGGTCCATGCTCTCCTACTACCCACGCTCCCATCCTGGCACCTTCCCCTGCCACCGCAGGAATTGCAAAACCTGTGCCCATACCTCCTCCCTCACCTCCATCCAAGGCCCTAAAGAAGTCTTCCACATCATTCAAAGTTTTACCTGCACATCCACCAAAATCATTTATTGTATCCATTGCTCCCAATGTGGTCTCCTTTACATTGGGAAGACTGGACGCCTTCTTGCAGAGCGCTTTAGGGAACATTCTGGGACACCTGCACCAATCAACCACACTGCCCTGTGGCCCAACATTTCAACTCCCCCTCCCACTCTGCCGAGGACACGGTGGTCCTGGGCCTCTTTCACCACCGCTCCCTCACCATCTGATGCCTGGAGGAAGAACGCCTCATCTTCCGCCTCGGAACACTTCAACCCCAGGGCATCAATGTGGACTTCAACAGTTTTCTCATTTCCCCTTCCCCCACTTCACCCCAGTTCTAAACTTCCAGCTCAGCACTGTCCCCATGACCTGTCCTACCGGCCTATCTTCTTTTCCACCTATCCATTCCACCCTCTTCTCTGACCTACCACCTTTATCCCCACCCCCACTCATCTATTGTACTCTATGCTACTTTCTCCACACCCCCACCCTCCTCTCATTTATCTCTCCACCCTTCAGGCACTCTGCCTGTATTCCTGATGAAGGACTTTTGCCCGAAACATCGATTTTACTGCTCCTCAGATGCTGCCTGAACTGCTGTGCTTTTCCAGCACCACTAATCCAGAACCTAATCTAACTGTACAAGTGGTTTGATTTGGAGCTGAGGGTGTGTACTGATGCAGCTTTAGCTGGCAACAAGAATTGAATTGGTCGAAGGACTAGTGACCAGTTATCAATGGCAGAGACATTTTTGTCTCTCAACGACTGTATGATTGGTTCTCAGGTTAGAGCTGAGAACAAGTTTTTGAGAAAGAGAGACAGTGCTTCCACAATTTGGAAAAGTCTGTCTGCTCCCTGCAGTCAAAACTCACAATCAGCTGAAGAAAGCCAGTTGATCTTACCTGAGACTTTGGACTGATAAGTCACAGAACTTCTATGAATGAACCAGTCATCTAGTGTCTCTTACCAATCAGTAGAAACTGCTTGGGAAAGATGATTGAAATAATGTGCTGGGCAGAAGGAGAGGCTCAAAGGCTATCTAAACAACAGCAACTGGGAACAAGGACTGTTGACTCTTTCCTCTCTGCATTATGTATTCAACCCTATTTATTTTCCTGTCTATGTGTGTGTAAAGAGCCATTTATTAGGGGATTAGCATATTAATTAATAGTTATTAGATTAGATTCCCTACAGTGTGGAAACAGGCCATTTGGTCCAACAAGTCCACACCGACCCTCCAAAGAGCAAACCACACCCCCCCCCCCCCCCCCCCTCACATTTACCCCTGAATAATGCACCGAAAACTATGGGCAATTTAGCATGGCCAATTCACCTGACCTGCATATCCTTGGACTTTGGGAGGAAACCGAAGCAACATAATACGCCAATGGCTTGTAATGGTTTAAGGTCTAACTACTTGCAATAAAGAATGATTCTTGTTCATTATGAAACCCGGCATGTGCTTCTTATCAATTTGAGTTTGAAAGTTAGGTAGACTGGGGGTCTTTGTATACTGTATAAAATGTTTAACTTCTGTGCTGCATTAGCTGTACCTTCAATACCAATGATTCCCGCTCTATTCTAATATCTGGATGATCTTTAATGTCATAAATTTCCTTCCTGAAAAGTAACTGTTCAGTACAAACAAGCAATATACTAAATCTCTGAACCAGAGATTTTCTTTTGAAGTAATTTCAACATGTTTAGGTGATATAATCTATTCTTCTTGTGATCAGGTGTATTTATCAGATACTGAAAATGTGTTGCTGGAAAAGCGCAGCAGGTCAGGCAGCATCCAAGGAGCAGGAGAGTCAACGTTTCGGGCATGAGCCCTTCTTCAGGAATGAGGAGAGTGTGCCCAGCAGGCTAAGATAAAAGGTAGGGAGGAGGGACTTGGGGGAGGGGCGTTGGAAATGCGGTAGAAGGAGGTTAAGGTGAGGGTGATAGGCCGGAGTGGGGATGGGGGCGGAGAGGTCAGGAAGAAGATTGCAGGTTAGGAAGGTGATGCTGAGTTTGAGGGATTTGACTGAGACAAGGTGAGGGGAGGGCAAATGAGGAAACTGGAGAAATCTGAGTTCATCCCTTAGCAGGCTAAGATAAAAGGTAGGGAGGAGGGACTTGGGAGAGGGGCGTTGGAAATGCCTGTCAGCTCTTTGCTCCTTGGATGCTGCCTGACCTGCTGTGCTTTTCCAGCAACACATTTTCAGCTCTGATCTCCAGCATCTGCAGTCCTCACTTTCTCCTATTTATCAGATAGGTCAGTTTACTAACCTCTTAACCACTTTGTATGGACAACTGAATTCAGAGGTCCACCTTGCAAAGGCAACAATGCCAATACTTTATCTCTGGCTTGAACAGTTCTATTGCTGAATGTGTATTTGCCCATCCTTTCATTTTCTCATGTGAAACTTTCAAATGCTAACTTGTATGCTCCTGTGAGCCTTTCTAGAAATATGGACTCAAAAAACAACGTTGACCATTTTTGGTTTATGAACTTTTCTCTACTCAATTTTAATGGCACTCTAATCCCATGGGCATAAAACAATTTCATTCTGATACATTCAATAGATTCACTTTGGGATCCTTGGTAGCAAGTAGTGAGAAACCTCACCTGTTTTTGCCCCAATCCTGTGTTTAATTGTTTGCCCTAAGTATGGTTTTGAGATTTTGGTAGTATCTCTCCAAAACTACTTGTGCCTATGGATAATACTTCCATTGTTTTATAACCAATCTGCTTCTGGGCAAGTTTAGGTATAAAGTTAGAACATGGATCAGGTTGTACTTCAGTTGGTTGTCCATAACGAATGAAAGCTTAGTTAACTTTTCAACTCTTGCTGTAATTGTCCTCAAAGGAATAACTCCCCGAAATTGAGTTGTTGAAACTATAATTGTAAGGATACACTGATATCCATTTTTGGAAATTATCTGATACAATCCATTGAACATGGGCTTTATGGTTTTCCAGAAACTTTTGTCAAGGTGTTGGTTCCATGACATTTTGAGCTTTTCCTACTGCCTGTTATGCTTGATATGATCCTTAAAATTGCACTGTGCCTTTATGAAGTCTTGAACATGTAAAATATCTGTTTACTGATGCTTACATTTTCTGTTAGCTATTCTTCATCCTGATTTGGAAATTTATTAGTATTCTTTTATTCTCACCAGCTGAATGTCCTGGAAGTCCCTCCTTAAAAAGATTTCCAAAGATGTGAAGGTTAAGTGAATTAGCCCTGCTAAATTTGACATAGTGTCCAAAGACGTGTAGATTGGGGAAATTAGCCATGGGAAATGCAGGGTTACAGGGATAGGGTGGGGGGATGGGTCTGGGTGGGAATGCTATTTGGAGGATCAGTGTGGACTTGTTGGGCTGAAAGGCCTGCTTCCACACTATAGAGATTCCAGGATTCTATGATCCTACAGGCATTACGGGTGTACCTACAGTACAAGGACTGCAGTTGTTTAAGAAGGCAGCTCACCACCTCCATCTCAAGGGCAACTAGGGGTGGGCAATAAATGTTGACTCATCCAGTGATATCTACATTCCATTGATTAATTAAAAAGAAAATATATCTCCTGCCTTAGGAGTTTCTTATGCTCCTCGCAATAGCTCCTTACAATGTCTGGGTGGTACTACATGAGCAAATCAACTCAGTTGACAGGTTCTCAACAATTCTAACAATTTCTTAACTATCCTGACAACCACTATTGCAGACCCGTCACATTCCAGTTGGACATTGTACAATGAAACGAGGATGTACTCTATTCCTCGGAAAAAGTGAGGACTGCAGATGCTGCAGATCGGAGTCAAAGAGTATGGTGCTGGAAAAGCACAGCCAGTCAGGCAGCTTCCGAGGCACAGGAGAGTCGATGATTCGAGCATTTCTGATGAAGAGCTTATGCTCGAATCGTCGACTATCCTGCTCCTCAGGTATTGTCTAACTAGCTGTGCTTTTCCAGCACCACAATCTTTGACAAAACCCTCCCCCCCAGTCCACATATCAACTCTTTGGCTTTCAACGAATTCTCTGGAGTGAACACTAAATCCTTTTTCAGCAAAAAGTTTTGAGTAGCTTCTCAGTATGTGGGCTTAGCTGCCTCATTTGAAGAAAAGAGCTTTAGTTCTCTTTCAAAAAAAATCTTTCTCATCTTAGTTTTAGTACCAGCTACAATTTGACTAGTGGCATTTTCATTTGGAGTTCCTCTTTCAGACCCATTATTATGAGTTCCAATATGTCCCATGGATTTCCCTTTCAACTGCCAGCATTCAGAAAGAATGTGCTCCAAGTTTTTACAATGGAAAAACCCTTGGTTTTTGATTCTCACCTTGATTCCCAGTATTATCTTTTCTGACCTGAGGAGGATATCTTGGGCCTTTTCCAGCTATCCATTCCTTTCCTAGGCTACTTGTGTTCCTTTCACTTTCTCATTATCGATCCCTTTCTCAATTTATGGATGTAATCCTTTGGTCCTTATTATGGAACGTAGTGGGTTTTAAAATTCCTGTAAGAGAATAATCTCTCTGAGAGTTTCATATGTGATATCAGCTTCTAATGCTAATCTGCACCTGCAAAAATGACCCTGCTTTACTCTTTTAAATTCAATGTGGATTTGCTAAGGCTATTTCCTTGATTTTCAGAAGCTTTTCCTGTAGGCCGTAGGCACTAACTCATTTACAACCAGTATAGATTTCTTTATAGCATCACAATTCCTCAAAACCTCCCCTGACAGTCATGCATAAACTTCTTCAGCTTTTCCTTTCAATTTACTGTTCACAAGTGGCATTCAATCCTCTTTGCCCAATTAATTTGTCTCACTATTTTTCAAGTTGCATGAATAATGCCTCCATATCTTTTTTCCTTCAGTTTAATAGTGACTGGGAAAACTTAAACATTTCTTATCTGGACTTCAAATTATGACTCTGATTCACCATCTAAGCGCTTCCAACATTATCTGTCATCTCCTATTTCACTGACCTCATTTCAAGGTTATGTTGATGTTCATTGTCTTTTCATTCTCTTTACAATTTTAGTTCTACCTTCTTATTCTATTGTTTTCAATTGCATCTCCCTTTCTTTGGCTTTTTCTGCAATCTCCAGTTTCTCTATTTTCTTCACTTACTCAAGCCGCATTAACTTTTCACAAATACATTAAGGATAAAAGGGTAACTAGGGAGAGAATAGGGCCCCACAAAGATCAGCAAAGGCAGCCTTTGTGTGGAGCCGTAGGAGATGGGGTAGATACTGAACAAATATTTTACACCAGTGTTTACTGTGGAGAAGGAGATGGAAGATATAGAATGTAGGGAAATAGGTGGTGACATCTTGAAAAGTGTCGATTTTATAGAGGAGGAGGTGCTGGATGTCTTGAAATGGGTAAAAGTGGATAAATCCCCAGGACCCGATCAGGTATACCCAAGAACTCTGTGGGAAGCTAAGGAAGTGATTGCTGGGCCTCTTGCTGAGATTTTTGTATCATCGAAAGTCATAGGTGAGGTACCAGAAGACTGGAGGTTGGCTAACGTGGTGCTACTATTTAAGAAAAGTTGTAAGGACATGCCAGGGAACTATAGAATGGTGAGCCTGACATCGGTGATGGGCAAGTTGTTGGAGGGAATCCTGAGGGACAGGATGTACATGTATTTGGAAAGGCAAGGACTGATTAGGGATAGTCAACATAGCTTTGTGCATGGGAAATCATGTCTCACAAACTTGACTGAGTTTATGAAGAAGTAACAAAGATAATTGATGAGGGCAGAGCAGTGGACGTGATCCATATGGACTTCAGTAAGGCGTTCGACAAGGTTCCCCATGGGAGACGGGTTAACCAGGTTAGAACTCATGGAATACAGGGAGAACTAGCCATTTGGATGCACAGCTGGCTCAAAGGTAGAAGACAGAGGGTGTTGGTGGAGGGTTGCTTTTCAGACTTGAGGCCTGTGACCAATGGAGTGTGACAAGGATCAGTGTTGGGGCCATTAGTTTTCTTCATTTATATGTATAATTTGGATGTGAACGTAGGCAGCATTGTTAGTAAGTTTGCAGGTGATAACAAAATTGGAGGTGTAATGGACAGTGAAGAAGGTTACCTCAGATTACAATGGGAGTTTGATCAGATGGGCCAATAGGCTGAGGAGTGGCAGATGGAGTTTAAGTTAGATAAATGAGAGATGCTGCAGTTTGGAATAGCAAATCAAAGCAAGACTTACACACTTAATGATAATGAATGGGTGAGCACTTTGTAGAGAGTGACAATAAAAAGGTTACATTTAGTTTTGCAATGGAAAGGGATAGGTACATGCCACAGGGCAAGTGCTTTAAATGGGGGAAGAGGGCAATTATAATGTGATTAGGCAAGACTTACGATGTTTAGAATGGGGTACCAAAATGCAGGGGATGGAGACAATAGAAATGTGGAGCTAGTTTAAGAAACAGATATTGCGTGTCCTTGATAGGTATGTCCCTGTCAAGCAGGCAGGGAGGAAGTGATGAAGTGAGGGAACCATGGTTTACTACAGAAATTGCATCTCTTGTTAAGCGGAAGAAGGAGGCTTATGTGAAGTTGAGACGAGATGGTTCAGATGAGATGATAGAAAGTTAAAGATTAGCTAGGAAGGATTTAAAGAGAGAGTTAAGAAGAACAAGGAGCGGACATGAGCAGTCTTTAGCAGTTAGAATAAAGGAGAACCTTAAAGATTTCTATAGGTATGTGAGAAATACAAGGATGACTAGGGTAAGAAGAGGGCCAGTCAAAGACAGAAGTGGCAAGTTTTGTGTGGACCCCGTGGAGGTCGGAGAGATGCTAAACAAATATTTCACATCTGATTTAACTCAGGAAAAGGGAAATATTGTAGAGGAGAAGAATAAGATACGGGAGATGAGACGAGAAATGATAAAGGTTAGAAAGGAAGAGCTGTTATCGATTCTAGAAGGAGTGAAAGTTGACAAGTCCCCAGATTTATCCATGGATTTTCTGGGAAACTAGGGAGAAGATGTTAGTGTCTTTGGCCTTGATCTTTGAGTTGTCATTGTCCACAGGTTTAGTACCAGAGCACTGGAGAATTGCAAATGTTGTGCCCTTGTTCAAGAAGGGCAGTAGAGATGATCCAGGTAATTATAGATCAGTGAGCCTTTCGTCTGTTGTAGAAAAGTTTTGGAAAGGATTATAAGAGATAGGATTTATGATCATCTGGCACGCAACAATTTAATTGCACATGGGGTCATAGTCATGGAGATGTACAGCATGGAAACAGACCCTTTGGTCCAACCCATCCATGCTGACCAGATATCCTGACCCAATCTAGTCCCACCTGCCAGCACCCAGCCAATATCCCTCCAAACCCTTCCTATTGATATACCCATCCAAATGCCTCTTCAATGTTGCAATTGTACCAGCCTCCACCACTTCCTCTGGCAGCTCATTCCATACATGTACCACTCTCTGTGTGAAAAATTTGCCCATCTCACCCTAAACCTATGCTCTCTAGTTCTGGACTCCACAATCCCAGGGAAAAGATTTTGCCTATTTATCCTATCCATGCCCCCCATAATTTTGTAAACCTCCATAAGGTCACCCTTCAGCCTCCGACGCTCCAGGAAAAACAGTCCCAGCCTGTTAAGCCTCTCCTTGTAGCTCAAATCCTCCAACCCTGGCAACATTCTTGTAAATCTTTTTGAACCCTTTCAAGTTTCACAACATCTTTCCGATAGGAAGGAGACCAGAATTGCATACTATATTCCAAAAGGGGCCTAACCAATGTCCTGTACCACCACAACATGACCTCCCAACTCCTGTACTCAATACTCTGACCAATAAAAGAAAGCATACCAAACGCCTTCTTCACTATCCTATCTACCTGTGACTCCACTTTCAAGGAGCTATGAACCTGCACTCTAAGGTCTCTTTGTTCAGCAACATTCCCTAAGACCTTACAATTAAGTTTATAAGTCCTGCTAAGATTTGCTTTCCCAAAATGCAGCACCTTGCATTTATCTGAATTAAACTCCATCAGCCACTTCTCAGCCCATTGGCCCATCTGGTCAAGATCCTGATGTAATCTGAGATAACACTTTTCGTTGTGCACTATACCTCCAATTTTGGTGTCCTCTGCAAACTTACTAACTGTACCTCTTATGCTCGCATCCAAATCATTTATGTAAGTGACAAAAAGTAGAGGACCCAGCACCGATCCTTGTGGCACTCCACTGGTCACAGGCCTCCAGTCTGAAAAACAACCCTCCACCATCACCCTCTGTCTTCTACCTTTGAGCCAGTTCTGTATCCAAATGGCTAGTTCTCCCTGTATTCCATGAGCTCTAACCTGGTTAACCAGTCTCCCATGGGGAACCTTGTCGAATGCCTTACTGAAGTCCATATGGATCACGTCCACTGCTCTGCCATCATCAATCTTCTTTGTTATTTCCTCAAAAAACTCAATCAAGTTTGTGAGACATGATTTCCCATGCACAAAGCCATGTTGACTATCCTTAATCAGTCCTTGACTTTCCAAATACATGTACATCCTGTCCCTCAGGATTCCTTCCAGCAACTTGCCCACCACCGACGTCATGCTCACCAGTCTATAGTTCCCTGACTTGTCCTTACCACCTTCTTAAACAGTGACACCATGTTAGCCAACCTCCAGTCTTCCGGTACCTCACCTGTGACTATCGATGATACAAATATCTCAGCAAGAGGCCCAGCAATCACTCCTCTAGCTTCCCACCGAGTTCGCGAGTACACCTGATCAGGTCCTGGGGATTTATCCACTTTTACCCGTTTCAAGACATCCAGCACTTCCTCTTTGTATTTATTGACATTTTGCAAGATGTTACCATCTATTTCCCTTAGTCTATATCATCCATATCCTTTTCCATAGTAAATACTGATGCAAAATACTCATTTAGTATCTCCCCCATTTTCTGCGGCTCCACACAGAGGCCCCCTGGCTGATCTTTGAGGGGCCCTATTCTCTCCCTAATTACCCTTTTGTCTTTAATGTATTTGTAAAAACTCTTTGAATTCTCCTTAATTCTATTGGCCAAAGCCATCTCATGTTCCCGTTTTGCCCTCCTGATTTCTCTCTTATGTATACTCCTACTTCCTTTATATTCTTCTAAGGATTCACTCAAACTTTCCTCTCTATACCTTACATATGCTTCCCTCTTTTTCTTAATTAAACCCTCAATTTCTTTAGTCATCCAGCACTCCCTGTACTTACCAGCCTTTCCTTTCACCCTGAAAGGAATATATTTTCTCTGGATTCTCGTTATCTTAGTTCTGAAGGCTTCCCATTTTCCAGTCATCCTTTTACCTGCAAACATCTGCCCCCAATCAGCTTTTGAAAATTCTTGCCTAATACTGTCAAAATTGGCCTTTCTCCAATTTAGAACTTCCACTTTTAGATTGGTCTACCCTTTTCCAGCATGATTTTCAATCTAATAGACTTATGGTCGCTGGCCTCAAAGTGCTCCCCCACCGACACCTCAGTCACCTGCCCTGCCTTATTTTCCAAGAGTAGGATAGTCAACATGGTTTCGTCAAGGGGAGATCATTTCTCACAAATCTCATTGAGTTTTATGAGAAGGTGACAAAACAGGTGGATGAGGGTAGGGCAGTTGATGTGGTGCACATGGACTTCAGTAAAGCCTTTGATAAGGTTCCACATGGTAGGCTGTTGCAGAAAATACAGATGCATGGGATTGAAGGTGATTTAGCGGTTTGGATTTGGAACTGGTTTTAGTAAGAAGGCGGCGAGTGGTGGTTGATGGCAATCATTCAGCCTGGAGTTCAGTTACTAGTGGTGTGCCACAAAGATCTGTTTTGGGAGCGCTGCTTTTTGTCATTTTTATAAATAACTTGGACCCGGCATAGGTGGATGGGGCAGTAAGTTTGCAGATGACACTAAAGTTGTTGGAGTAGTGGACAGTGTGGAAGAATGTTACATGTTGCGGGGGGCTTGGATAAACTGCAGAATTGGGCTGAGAGGTGGCAAATGGAATTCAATGCAGCTAAATGTGAGGTGATGCACTTTGGGAAGAATAACAGGAAGGCAGAAAACTGTGTCAATGGAAAGATTTTTAGTAGTGTGGATGTGCAGAGGGATCTTGGAATCGATGTACAGAGATCCCTGAAAGTTGCCACTCAGGTTGATCGTGCTGTTAAAAAGGAATACGGTGTGTTAGGTTTTATTGGTAGAGGGATTGAGTTCCGGAGTGGTAATGTCATGCTGCAACTATGCTAGTGCGTCCACACTTGGAATAGTGTGTACAGGTCTGGTTGTCCCATTACAGAAAGGACGTGGAAAAGATGCAAAGGTGTTTTACCAGTAAGTTGCCTGGTCTGAAGAGAAGGTCTTATAAGGAAAGGCTGAGGGACCTGTGTCTGTTCTCATCGAAACCAAGAAGGCTAAGAGGGGATATGATAGAGACATACAAGATGATCAGATGATTAGATAGGGTAGACAGTGAAAGTCTTTTTCCTAGGATGATGAATTCAGCTTGTACGGGGGGTGGGGGGGGGTGTGGGGGAGGCATAGCTACTAATTTAGGGGTGATAGATTTAAGACAGATGTCAGAGACAGATTCTTTACTCAAAGAGTGGTAAGGGTGTGGGAAGCCCTGCCTACCAATGTAGTTAACTCAGCCAGATTAGAGAGATTTAATCCTTGGATATGCACATGGATGATGATATAATAATGTAGGGGGATGTTTACAGTCAGTGCAACATCGAAGGCCAAAGGGCCTGTTCTACACTGTATTGTTCTATGTTCTATGTTCCATATGTCCTTGGGAATGTTGCTGAACAAGGCGACTTTGGAGTGCAGGTTCATAGCTCCTTGAAAGTAGAGTCGCAGAAAGATAGGGTAGTGAAGAAGGTGTTTGGTATGCTTTCCTTTATTAGTCAGTGTATTGAGTATAGGATTTGGGAAATCATGTTGTGGCTGTACAGGATGTTGGTTAAGCCACTTTTGGAACTTTGCATGCAATTCTGGTCTCCTTCCTATCGGAAAGATGTTGTGAAACTTGAAAGGGTTCAGGAAAGACTTACAAGGATGTTGCCAGGGTTGGAGGATTTGAACTATAGGGAGAGGCTGAATAGGCTGGGGCTGTTTTCCTTGGAGCATTGAAGGCTGAGGGGTAAAGACACAAAGTCCTTTCCCTGGAGTTGGGGCATCCAGAACTAGAGGGCATAGGTTTAGAGTGAGAGGGGAAAGATATAAAAGAGACCTAAGGGGCAACCTTTTCACACAGAGCATGGTATGTTTATGGAATGAGCTGCTAGAGGAAGTGGTGGAGGCTGGTACAATTGTAACATTTAAAAGGCATCTGGATGGGTATATGAATAGGAAGGATTAAGAGGGATATGGGCCAAGTGCTGGCAGATGGGACTAGATTAGGTTGGGATATCTGGTCAGCACGGATGAGTTGGACCGAGGGATCTGTTTCTGTGATGAACATCTCCATGACTCTATGATTCTAACTTGATATTAGCTGACTCCAATGCTTTACTACCCAAAGAATTTGGTTTCTCTGATACTTTTGCTAAATCCAAGTACTGTGCTCATACCTCAATTATTTCTATCTTTCTAATGCTGTCAGGTAATGGATGTAAGTTTGCTTGCTGAGCAGGAAGGTTCATTGTCAGATGTTTCATCACCATACTAGGTTCACTGGAGGCTCACTGATGATGTTATCTAGTATGGTAACGAAACGTCTGAAAATGAACCCTCCAGCTCAGTGAGCAAACTTACATCCAGCACCTCAACCTGAGGTCCAATTCTTCTCAAAGCTCTGTCAAGTAATGCTACCTTTAGTTTACCTCCCAATTCAATCAACCTTGGGTTTGAAAATTCACTGAAGACTATCAGGGACAACTCTAACACCTGCCAGAAATCTTTTACAAATTTGTGTATCATTTATTTGAAGTTCAGAAACTGGCACCTCCTGCACCTTTATTATCTACTAATACCACATCTAAATTTCCATTATCACTATTTCAAACAAGAGCCTGCAAACTTTTCTTCTTCCTTCTTTGGGGTACTGCATTGGAAATTAAGCCCCTGTATGTCTGGAGAGATCACAATGTTAAAAACTTTATCAAAGCATGTAAAGTCCCCCCAGTTTACCTGTCTGACAGACTCAGGTGAACAGAAAAGATGGACCAGGTTTCCATACTTAACAGGACTGCTGCTTATTACAAATAATGGACTCCAACCACAGCTAAGTAACTATGAGCCGTCAATGTATAACCCTCCCAGTTGAAACTGTACCCCCACTTCCAACATGCACATAGAGACAGACATAAAAAAAATTGGATGGAAGGAAAAGATGCACTAGGGAAAATAGTATGATATATTAGGATTAAATAGAGATGTTTGTTTTATTTCCAAGCTCTTTAGTTCTCTACACATTTCCATTGGGTTCTTTAACTTCTTCAAAGGAAGCACAAGCTGAGTGGTTCATGAATGATAAAGTGTCTAACATATTGTTTAAAAGCGGCAGCCTACAGCAATTGGTTCTATGTTTGTTAGGTGAGTCTGGCTATTGAGTGAGTGGGATTGACTGTGAGGTAAAATCATGATGTGACTACCTATAGTTATTTTGTGTCCAAGTTCACAAATGAAGAATGCCCTAAAGTGAGTTATGAGAAGACATAGAGTGTCTATAAATATACACTGAACCATTTTCTATCAGAAAGTAAGAACGGAAAATTTGAAAAACATTACAGTTAGTAGCTGCTGTAGCTTCAATGATAATGTTACATGTACAAAATCTGTATGTATTCTCTGCAATATTACTAATTCTTTTACTTCGAACGTGTGTGGTGGCAAAATTTCTTACTCATTCCATATTTTTGGCATGTTTCAACATGCAAAATCACCATGAACATATCAAATGTAAGGGAAACATTTTGAAAAGAGTAAACATTGAAGAGAGGTATGGTCTCAATGGGGCATGCCTCACTTTCTGTCTTGGACAATCATTTAAATTAACATTTTTTTTTCCTTTTATTCAGTACTAACATTAGCTAAACCCTCGTATGAACATTAGATTTTCAAATGTCCTTTTGACTTTTTGCAGAATTCCAGAATACAAGAATTTTAACAATGCAGAAAGAGGTCACTTGACCCATCACATCTGTACCAGCTCTTTGAATGGACATTATAACTTCGTGCTGACATCTAGCCTTTTCTCCAGGACCCAGCATGTTGTTTCTATTCAAACAGTCATCAGATATCCTTTTGAATGCCTCAACTGAATCTATCTCCATCACACTACTGAAAATGCATTCCATGCCTTAACCACTCACTCCCTGAAAAAGATTTTCCTCACGTTGCATTTGCTTCCTTTTTTCATTTAAGAACATTACTACAGTTGAATAATCTATTAACTCACTGAAAATGCAGATGAAGGTGCCATGATAAAAAAATGTGAAATGTATTTCAACAATTGGGTAGCCTGGTGGCCTGATGAACTATATGAAATATAATTTAAGATTTGCTAACTAAGGTATCTGAAGGAAAATGTGACACAGTTCCAATTGCTTTTAAGGTCAATGATAATTTAAATACATTCCAATTCAAGTTCCAATACAATTTGAATATAGTTATTAAAATAAACCTAACAACTTTGAACCCTTCAAAATTTAACCTTATCAGAAGGAAACAATATTTGAATCTTTTGCAATGCAGGGCAAATACATAATCCCAAGCTACATCCTATCTGGCATGATTAACTTCTTGTGATGAGATATCCTTTTCCCATTAGGTATCCATGACATCATTTTGCCTGTTAGTTATTATCATACGGTCACCTAATTAGAGGGACAAGTTGGAAAATGTGCTATCTCAGCAGATTTCTCATGAAAAAATGTAATACAAAGGTGGTAATAATTAACAACTTAAGTATTGAAGCAGATTTGTTTGGATGGAGATAGGTGTGGGGAGTTGATTAAACACATTACAAAGTTTACATATATGCAAATTCCACATCTACATTATCCATTCTAATTCAAAGTTTTGCTTGTAGCAGTTCTTAAAGTTCTGAGAGACTCTGTGACAGAATGCCTTAATCTGAATTTTCTATAGTATAGGATGGTCTAATTGTTGCTTGGCTTATGTTGCTACTTTTGAAGATAATGTATTCTTGTTTTATATGTAACAAAAACAAAATAGGTACAATTAAAATTGCATCAATCAGTTCATCTCAAAAGTCTTGACTGGATGAAATAGATCAAATTTTCTTATTGAAAATAAACAAGTGAAAATTGGCTGTCAAGATCAAATATCCTGTAGAGAATATTTATACATGACATTTTGACAAAAAGTCAGTTCTGAGAAAAGTTCAGTTGTACTTACAGGTTTACATTCATCTACATTACTGCAAGTAATAACTTTCTGCTGTTAATCTGTTTTTATAATTTTGTCCTGTAGCTTTTTTAGTGACTTATCGTGTTTTTTTTTTTCATTTTTTTATCCCAAAGCAATTTCTCTATACATAGTAGCTATTTGGCAGCATTACAAATTTGCTTAATGTGAATAAAGTAATTAAAAATAAAATATGTCTGGAGCCTGGGCTCTTTGCATTGAATTTTTTAAAAAACCTCACTTGGTTTATCATTTTAAAACTTTCCTGAATTTGGAGTTTCATTACATGAGGAGCCAACTGATTCAGCAAAGGACATGACAGACATTTCATTGCTGTAAAAACGACAAAACTGGTTCAGACTTTACTGGGCAACTTGTCACTCCTGACAGCTGAAGGAAAGAGCAAATTAGAGAAAGAATTACAGACTGCAGAAAATCAAATAAATGGATTGTCACAGAGACTTGATGAATAGACAAAAATAAGCTGCAATAAAATAGAACCTAATGAAAAATAACTTCAGCGATGAAAATTATGTTTTGCAAAAGAGCCAAAAGACAAAGAAATTCAAGCTTCAATAAATCCTCCTCAGAAATGACTTGTCTTGGCATCAAGTGTCAGATGATAGATATAGTCATGGACAGCAATTCTCTTCCAGATGTTTGCACTTGACAATGTCATTATCATTTATCTAGTCTAAGAAATATTCCATTATCGGTTACTACCCAGATTGAGCATTTCAAAATTGTCCAATTAAGAAATTTAGTCAGTGCACAAACATGAATAGGCTGCAAGACATTCCTCCAGTTTTCACTTCACTTTTGCGTCAATTTCTTTTTCCTTGAATTGACACGGGCATTCTTCCTAAATGCAAGTGAACTTTACTGTCAGAATTTACTACACTTTTACTGAGCAGGGAATATATCCCAAAGTACATGTTTTGAAAGTGAACTCTTAATTCACTGTCAGACGTAAGAGAAATCAAGAGGGAAAACAGAGATATTGAAATTCATTCCATCCCTGTTCGTCATGTTGTTTTCTCTCAAATCAATTATGCCTTCTCTTCCCAAGCATCATTATGAAATGTTTTCGGTTTTCCTATCATTCCAACAACTTCCAGCTATCAGTTCTGTGCTTCCTATCTCTCTCCTATTCTCTGTGATACTCTTTCATTCTTTATTCTGTTATTAGCCTTTACATATGGCACTTATGTTTCCCTCTGTTTATATAAGAAATGTTCATTTAAAAAATATAAATAAAAACATGTTCAAAGAATCCAGGTTCCTAACTGGGTCAAGACACTATTAATTCCAATCCCAAAATCCTACATTTCTTTAAACCAGAGCATGAATTGGAAGTATCAATGAAATCACTTGCCAGCATATGAACTTGAATATCGCTGCAAAGGATGAAAGGCACATTGCTGAAGTTTTTCATCTTACGATCATGGGGTGTAACAAGCAAATAAGCTGCAAAATGATAGTGACATCTTCGCGCATTCATAATATAGAGGCACACAACAAGGACAATGTGGAGCCAGAAGGAGGAGACAAGGTCAGGAATTGGAGGAAGGAGGTGGAGGACAATTAGGTTTTAACCTGGTTTAAGGGTACTTTGACTGCAGAAGTCATAGCTTAATACACAAGGCAGCTCAAGTTAGCCTGGAAATTGGTCACTGAACATATTTACAACATACACCAACAAGTTCTTGCACCATGACTTTCCAAAGATCATGCTGTACCAGTGATATTCAAGGTTTGTCCTTTCCAGCGATCAGCCTCAAGTCTTTACGAAATATCATAATCTGCTGCACAGATATGTCAAGGCAGTTATAGATGCCCTCTTTGCTTAGGTGGGTGAACACATTAAATTCTGAATGAATACAAGGGCCTGAGGACTGTGGAATTAGCAGGCCTGTATAGAATCTAGACTGCGTGCACATTGCCATAAGGGCACTAAGTCTTCAGCTGACAGCATTCATAAACAGGAATCCTTCCACTCTTGAATATGCAGGCATGACGACACCTAGGTTTTCCTGCAAGTCTGAAAACTACCAGGAATTGGCTATCCTGAGGATTTCACAACTGTCTTGGTTTTTTTAAACACGGATTCAGTTTGGCGGTTGGTTTCTGGGGGACCAGGAATGACCCTTAAGGAGGTGGCTGAAGGTTCCTTAAAAGTCATCCCTTGATGTAGCATGAAAGGCATGGGACAGTTGTCATGTGCTGACCACAATGCAATAGGACAGCCTATTGACAGCCTAATGCTACAGATGCATTGATAATTCCCAAGAACCTCGACAGTATTCTCCTGTCCGACTCTCCAGAATGGTAGTGGTGCATTAAAGGGTATATGTCAATGGAAGGGCTTGCAACAAAAGGAGCCAGAAGATGAGCCCATTGCTATGCCATCATAGAAGGAGGATCATGAAGAGCAGGAGGCAGAGGCTACTGTCCAGACCTATGGATTTGACAAGGAGGAGGAGGAGGAGGAGGAGGAGTAAGAAGGCAGATCAGCTGAAGGGCGGGTTTCCATGAATGCTAGCAGGAGATGTCTTCTCCAGAGACCTGCTAATCCAGAGTATACTTAACCAGGTGCTAAAATGTCTCTGCATACATCAGCCAGTCATGGCTGAGCAGCTTCTACATTACAAACCTCTCATGTGAAAGTGACACTTCTTGGAAATGCTCATCCCAAAAAGAGAGAAAACGAATTGCAAGCCATTGTCATCAGATGGTTGAAACCATGGCCATCATAATCCTTGGCATCAATGTAATGCACAAATAAGCCTTGAGATGTCCCACACAACCTGGACATTGCGTATATGTAAGAAGCTGTCAATGAGTTGCTCAAACTCCATCCTATGTGCACTCAAACAACTCCCATTATGCTGACAATGTCAATAAGAAGCAAGATTTTATACAGGCAACCTACAGGTTTTGGATGTAGATTTGCTCACTGAGCTGGAAGGTTTATTTTCAGATGTTTCGTCACCATACTAGATAATATCATTAGCGAGACTCCGGATAATGCACTAGTGGTATGGCCCACTTTCTGTTTATGTGCTTGGGTTTCCTTGGGTCGGTGATGTCATTTCCTGTTCTTTTTCTCAGGGGCTGACAGATGGGATCCAAGTCAATGTGTTTGTTGATAGAGTTCTGGTAGGTATGCCATGCTTCGAGGAATTCTCGTGCATGTTGCTATTTGGCTTGTCCTAGGATAGATGTGTTGTCCCAGTCAAAGTGGTGTCCTTCCTCATCTGTCTGTAAGGATATTAGTGAGAGTGGATCATGTCTTTTTGTGGCTAGTTGATGTTCACGTATGATGAACCTACAGGTTTAATTGTTTTTAGAAGTTGGTGAGCTTGTTGGATCACCACCCAGCTTAAACAACCAGCAGCATCTCTGTCTAATGAGAGAACAGAGCTATGGTCCTTTGGCATGATGGTGACTTTTCCTTCATGTATGATTGCTTTGCTGACAGAGCTGCAGCTACTTTGCCTTGTACATATGACACCTGTGTTAGAACAGCTCCTTTATTTACCTTCCACATCATCCAACCATCAATGTTTTCCTGTTTCTGGGGTGTGCAGCATGTAATGCCATCATGTACCCTTGGAATCCACAGCCACTATCACCTTAAGGACAAATGTTTATAATATAGTGGAAAGACAAAACAAATATGCTTCTGTGGAGTGTATGTGGCACCGTGGCAAATGGAGAATCCATTGAAGTGACCATATAACTATCATGTACAGTTGATAATCTTTGACACAGCCTTCATGCTTGAATTGCACTTAATAATCTCCATCTGATCTTTCCATTGATCTTCCTTTAAAGTCAGTCATTGATGGACAAGGAAAACTGCAAGGAGCATCTTAATCTGTAACTTCTGTTGAATGACTATTTTGTCCGAAATTCTGGAAATGGGAAGAGATCAATGGGCAGAAGCTTTTTTCTGATGGAATCAACAAGAGATGGATGCAATCTTCAATGTGACTGATAAGAAACACCTTCACTCTGTAAACGTTCTCATGGAGAGCATTAATGCACAAACGTGGACCAAAATGTTTTTGGCTATCATGATATGTATTTACAAACTGCTGAATTGTGAAATGGATAAGGTAATGGTTATATGCTACTACAATGAACCTATCAGTGATTGAATTGACATGGTAAGCAGCACTTGTAAGTGCTCCTAACAATCACCCTTTGTTGCTTTGGAGGGATCAGCAATCCGTTCATCTGTTGTCATGGAGTCATAGAGATGTACAGCATGGAAACAGACGCTTTGGTCCAACTCTTCCATGCCAACCAGACATCCTAACCTAATCTAGTCCCATTTGCTAGCACTTGGGACTAGATTAGGTTCCTCTAACCGCTTCCTATTCATATACCCATTCAAATACTTTTTAAATGCTGTAATTTTAACAGCCCCCACCACTTCCTCTGGAATCTCATTCCATACATGCACCACCCTCTGTGTGAAAAAGTTGCTTGTTAGGTCCCTTTTAAATCTTTCCCCTTTCACCTTAAACCTATGCCCTCTATAGTTTTGGACTCCCCTGTCCTGGGGAAAAGGCTTTGTCTATTCATCCCATCCACCTTCATGATTTTATAAACCTCGATATGATCACCCCTCAGCCTCCAATGCTCAAGGGAAAATAGCCTCAACCTCTCCCTATAGCTCAAACTCTCCAACACTGGCGACATCCTTGTAAATCTTTTCTGACCCCTTTCAAGTTTCAAAACATCTGCCTATATTAGGGAGACCAGAATTCAATGCAGTATTCTGAAAGTGGCCTAACTAATGTCCTGTACAGCTGCAAGAGGACCTCCCAACTCCTATACTCAATGTACTGACCAATAAAGGCAAACATACCAAACATCTTCTTCATTATCCTGTCTACCTGAGACTCCACTTTCAAGGAAATATGAACCTGCACTCCAAGGTCTCTTCGTTCAGCAACACTCCTTAGGATCTTACCATTAAGCGTATAAGTCCTGCTGTGGTTTGCCTTTCCCAAAATATAGCACCTCATATTTATCTAAATTAAACTCCATCTGCCACTCCTTGGCCCATTGGCCCATCTGTCCAAGATCCTGTCTTACTTTGAGGCAACCTTCTTCGCTGGCCACTGCACCCCTAATTTTGGTGTCATCTGCAAACCTATTAACCATACTTCCTATGTTTGCATCCAGATCATTACTATCAATAATGAAAAACAGTGGACCTAGCACCGATCCATGTGGAACTCCACTGGTCACAGGTCTCCAGTCTGAAAAGCAACCCTCCACCACTACCTTCTACTACCTTCAAGCCAAGTCTGTTTTCAAATGGCTCGTTCTTCCTCTATTCTGTCTGATCTAACTTTGCTAACCAGTCTACCAGGAAGAACCTTGTTGACCATCTTACAGCAATCCATATAGACCACATCCCCGCTCTGCTGTCATCAATCCACTTCATTATTTCTTCAAATAAACTCAGTCAAGTTAGTTAGACACAATTTCCCATGCAGAGAGTCATGTTGACTACCTCTAATCAGTCCTTGTCTTCCCAAATACATGTAAATTCTGTCCCTCAAGAATCCCTCCAACAATTTGCCCACCACTGATATCAGGCTCACTGGTCTATAGTTCTCTGACTTTTCCTTACCACCTTTCTTAAATAATGGCACCAAGTGATTGCTGTCTTCCAGGACCTCACATGCGACTATCGATGATATCAGTATCTTAGTAAGGGGCCCAGCACTCTCTTCCCTAGCTTCCCACAGAGTTCTAGTGTACACTTGATCAGACCTTGGGGATTTGCCTGCCTTTATGCTTTCTAAGGTGTTCAGCATCTCCCACTCCGTCATATGGACATTTTTTTATGACATCGCTATTTATTTCCCCACATTCTCCATCTGTGCTTTATAAAAATGAAGAGTACAGTGGTGGCCTCATTATACAGGGACATGTTGCTCACATTGTTTAGACTGTGACCTCCACATGTCTGTAAAGGTGGTCATTCTGAGGATAAGTAAAGAGGATAACAAGTCTGGCGGAGGGGGCATGAAGACGATGAGGGTGCTGAAATGTTTTTCAGTGCTTTCACCTCCTCACTAGCCTGCAGAGCTCGGGGTTGGTCATTGAGTGGATTAGCTGGGGCTGATTGCTGGGGCCCAGCAGTGATCGATTCCAGGAACTGTTCTGCCACTGGAGCAAACATTCTGTGAAGAGAATGCATCGCTATCAGTGCTCATAACCTTGGCCAGACTTCTCCAAGATACTGAGAGAACCCTGTCAAGTTTGCAGTGAGTTATGCTTCTCTCCAATCCACCCTGAGTGGTGCTGCATATCTCTGAGTGAGGTTGGCTATTCTCTCACAGTTGGAACTCATGCAGCTGTGTCTCTAATTCAAACAAGGGCTCATCATTATGATGGACACCTCCATTTGTAGTCTTGGAGTCAGAAAATTCTGGCTGGTGTTCACATATCTGCTGATGGCCCAAATACTGTGCTCAGTAGGGTGACCCGTGATGCTCTATATCCAAAGGGTGACTGTGCACAAATATCTCTGACTCCAACACCATATTCTACGACTATGAGCTCTTTATCACATGTCATTGAATCTAAAAGCACATTTCAAATCTTGCCATTCCGTACAGCGGGAACTACTTACCTCAGGTAAGATGCCCACTGTGGAAAGGTGAGGACAGGCTTGAGAAGCAGAGTACTGCTCATGAGCTAAGAATGCTTTCAGTTTCATCCTTCTCCCCAATGCCTCTCCCCCTCAGATTAGGAGGTCACTATCCAGATTCAAGATTAAATGGATCAGGATCAGAAATTCTGCTCAGGATTAAAAATAGGTGCTGACTTGGAGTCTGAATTGAAATTCCTCCCTCCATGTTCAGACCCTGCCCTGTCAGGGTCTGGGATCAGATTCCTCATTTCAGGATCAGAGCACCACCAGCAGCAGATCCTGTATGAGGCACCTTCACTTTGGACTGAGGTACTGGGTCCAGGTCCAGGATCAAACCTCCAACTTCAAGATCAGACACAGCCTCTCAGGGATCAAACATGGCATTAATCCTATCCCAGCATTTCAGCAAGTTAAAATATTACAAGGAAAAGTAAAGACAATATCAGCTGTATATTTTGTACATATCTGTAGGTCTGTATATACATATCACATTACATTTAAATAGAAAACGCTGGAAATGTTTAGCAGGTCTGCCAGCATTTGGAGAGAGAGGAAAACAGAGCTAAAGGTCCAGATATTCCAATGACCAGATAATCATTTCTGCGGTGGAGATGTGCATTAAGTGGGGGAGCAATTCAGCAAAAGCAGTGCAGCTGACTCTGAGGGAAGTGCCTGGGAAATTACATTTTCTGTTTAGCAATTTCTCTGCATTTCAAACCTTTCAAAATAAGCCCTAAATTTGGAGAATTCAAAGGTTTCCAATTCATTTAAGCTTTATAATTAACTAGGGAATGTTCAAAGATTAAAAAACTTTTAAAACTCCTGGCTAACTATTTAACTGACCCCCCCCCCCGACTCACCATTGACCCCTCAGCAACTACACCAATTCTGACTCCTAACGTCCCATTTCTCTAAAAGCTTCTGTGATCCATCCAGACCTGATGCTCCCAACCTGGCACCACTCCCCCTAACATGAAACTACCATTCCATCCCCACACTCAACTCTGATGGGGACTTCACCTGACCTCCTACCCTCTCCTGACCTCACAACCTCCTCCCCCACCTCATATTGCAATCCCAATTGCTCTGGACCTGATAATCCCCAAACTAACACCCTTGACACCCCCCGTCCCACCCTGAACCACCCCCTTCATTTAACACAGTTTCAAAGCCAGGTACCATTGGACCCAGTAATCCCAAGTCCAACATCGTAATCCATCTACAGCAGATAGATCTTGTCTTATTCATTTCCTCAACCAATCTGTCTTGAGCAGAGTTCTTGTGTAGCATCAAACTACGTGACAAAAGATCATTCACCTGCATTCCGATCCCCCTGCAACAACCTGAGAGAGAAAAGAGCAAACCAACTAAGGAAAATAAGGCAAAATGGCAGAAACTTTTGTTCTGAAATTGCTGAACCCAATGTTGAGCCCAAACAGTGGGAAAGTGCCACGTGCAAAATTTCTCACTTGTATCGCTTAATCATACCCTGTGAGCTAATTGATGAATAAACATTTTGAAACAAAGGCAACACATTTTCTAAAACAAACAGAAGTTTTTTTCTTAAAGTTATTTGGAGTGAAAAATTGTAGGGTCATTGAAGTTAAAAACCTTGTATTAAAATATATAAGACAGCTAACAACTTGCAATTATCAGTTAATTATTATTAATTATGCTCAAAAAGGCCACTCCGCTCACATAAATTAGGTCATTGAGAGAGACCATAAAATTCCTATACTACAGCACTCAGCTGATAGCAGTTTTTCACTCCATTGTCCCGTTTGAATTCTTATTATTTGTATTGATCAAACTTTATGGTATGAATGGTGAAAAGTTAGATTAGATTAGATTACTTACAATGTGGAAACAGGCCCTTCGGCCCAACAAGTCCACATTGACCCGCAACCCACCCATACCCCTACATTTACCCCTTACCTAACACGACGGGCAATTTAACATGGCCAATTCACCTGACCCACACATCTTTGGACTGTGGGAGGAAACCGGAGCACCCAGAGAAAACCCACGCAGACACGGGGAGAATGTGCAAACTCCACACAGTCAGTGAGGCGGGAATTGAACCCGGGTCTCTGGTGCTGTGAGACAGCAGTGCTAACCACCGTGCCGCCCACAGCTGGAAGATCACTTTGAATCTGTGTCTTCCTTTTCTACACCTGTCAATTTAAAGGTCTCCTGCAACCAGCTAGGACATTAGAATAAGCAGGAAAGGAATTTGGTGGCAATCAAATAACTAGAACAGGGGAGGGTTAGGAGATAACCTCGAAAAAAACCAGAAGTATGAATTACATGGGTGTGGGTGCAAAGCTTGGGAAACAAGCGAGTGATTCCACTTTTAAGTGCCTGTATGTATGAAGTTTGCACATTCTCCCCGTGTCTGCATGGGTTTCCTCCAGGTTCTTCGGTTTCCTCTCATGGTGCAAAGATATTCAGGTTCGATGGGTTGACCTTGCTAAATCACCCATAGTGTCTAGGGATGTGCAGGTTATGTGGATCGGCCATGGGAAATAGAAGGTTATGGGGATAGGGTTGGGGTGGTGGGTTCTTGGTGGGATGCTCTTTGGAAGGTTGGTGCAGATTCGATGGGCTGAATGGCATGCTTCCACACTGTAGGGATTCCATGTTTCTAAAAAAGATAGGATTGTGAGATGCGTCAGAAGCGACCTGTGTGTGAAGTGAATAGAGTCCAGTGGCACTAATATTACAGGTACACTGAGTCAGACAAGAGTAGAACAAAGGAACAGTGGTGCCACTCCAACTTTTCCAACTTACCTTTATCACTGAAGTCTCTCTGGAAACATTCTCAGGAATCTTTCCTGAACTCTCTCTGATGCCTTCACATTCTCTGAAAGTGCAGCACCCAAAGCTTGACATAATACTTCAGTTGAGGCCAAACTAGTGTACTTTATAAATTTAACATTGCCTTCTTACTCTTCCACTCAATGTTCCAATTAATAAGTCTAGGATACTGTATGCTTTAGTAACCACACTCACACTATTCCCTCACTTTCAATCGCTCATGTCAGATCAGGAAGGGTTATCAGGTTGTGAGTGGGGCTGGTCAGGTCAAGTCAGCATGATAGTCAGCTGGTCGGGGGATAGTCAGAGGTATAAGGGAGTCGTTGGGCATGTCAAGTGGGGTTTGGCAATGAAAAGGGTTGGACTGAGCACAATGCGAGTGTTTGTGAGGTCAGTTCTGTAGTTACTTAAGAGTTAGACTAGGATTTTGTTTCCTTCCATCTCCAGGGTAATTATCCAACTCAGTATGCTTGAACTATCCAAAGCCTCTGATTCTAACTTAAATTCAAAGACTTTTGCAGAGGGTTCGAGGGAGCAGGAGAATTATCCTTTGGAAATTTAAAATTCCTGGGCAATTTCCAGTGCTTCAAGACTTCCAGGGTGTCCTGATTTGCATCCTGTGTGGAACGCCAGGTCTGTGACAATTTGTAGTTGGGAATGTGGTGCTGGAAAAGCACAGCAGGTCAGACAGCATACAAGGAGCAGGAGAGTCGATGTTTCGGGCAAAAGCCCCTCATCAGCCCTTCATCTAACAATTTGTAGATCATCAGATTTGAGCCAATGTTTTTCATTTGTCTGGATACTTCCCAATGACAGGGAGGGTCAATGGAAAAATGCAATGAGAAAAAAACATTCCTGTTCTATAGAAACAGAGAGATCAGCCACACTGTGGCACACTTAAGAATGATGTGGAGGTGTCAATGTTGGACTGGGGTGGACAAAGTTAAAAATCACACAACAGCAGGTGATAGTCCAACAGGTCTATTTGGAAGTACTAGCTTTCGGAGCACTGCTCCTTCATCAGACAGCCAATATACTGGCAGGGAGATTTGCTCAAGCTGCTCAGGAAGATTTAAACTAGTAAGTGTGGGGATGGGACCCAGGGAGATAGTGAGGAAAGAGATCAATCTGACACTGGTACAGTTGAGAAAAGAAGTGAGTCAAACAGGGCAGGCAGGGGCACAGCAGAGAACAAGGCAGAATTGATAAATTAAACTGCATTTATTTCAATATAAGGGGCATAACAGGGAAGGCAGATGAACTGAGGGCATGATTAGGAACATGTGACTGGAATATCATAGCAATTACAGAAACTTGGCTCAGGGATTGACAGGATAGGCAGCTTAATGTTCCAGGATACAAATGCCTCAGGAAGGACAGAAAAGGGGACAAGAGAGGAGGGGGAGTGGTGTTTTTGATAAGGGATAGCATTGCAGCTGTACTGAGGGAGAATATTCCCAGAAATACATGCAGGGAAGTTATTTGGTTGGAACTGAGAAATTAGAAAGGGATGATCACCTTATTGGGATTGTATTACAGACCCCCTAACAGTCAGAGGGAAATTGAGAAACAAACTTGTAAGGAGATCTCAGCTACCTGGAAGAATAATAGGTAGGTTATGGTAGGGGATTTTAACTTTCCAAACATACACTGGCTCTTCCATAGTGTTAAGGGTTTAGAGGGAGAGGAATTTGTTAACAGTGAACAAGAAAATTTTCTGATTCAGTATGTAGATGTACCTACTAGAGAAGGTGCAAAACTTGATCTGCTCTTGAGAAATAAGGGCAGGTGACTGACGTATCAGTGGAGAGCACTTTGGGGCCAGTGACCATAATTGTATTAGTTTTAAAATAGTGATGGAAAAAGATAGACCAAATCTAAAACTTGTGGTTCTAAATTGGAGAAAGGCCAATTTTGACGGTATTAGGCAAGAACTTTCAAAAGCTGATTGGGGGCAGATGTTCACAGGTGAAGGGATGGCTGGAAAATGAGAAGCCTTCAGAACTGAGATAACAAAAGTCCAGAGACAGCATGTTCCTGTTAGCATGAAAAGATAGGCTGGTAGGTATAGAGAACCCTGGTTGACTAAAGGAATTAAGGACTTGGTTAAGAAAAAGAAAGAATAATATGTCAGATATAGACAGGATAGATCGAGTGAATCCCCAGAAGAGTAGCAGGGCAGTAGGAGTATCCTTAAGAGGGAAATTAGGAGAGCAAAAAGGGGCCATGAGATAGATTTGGCAAATAGAGTTAAGGAGAATCCAAAGGGTTTTTACAAATACATTAAAGACAAAAGGATAACTTTGGAGAGAATAGGTCCCCTCAAAAATCAGCAAGGCAGCCTTTGTGTGGAGCCACAGGAGATGGGGGAGATGCTAAATGAGTATTTTGCATCAGTGTTTACTGTGGAAAAGGTCGCAGAAAAAGTAGACTGTAGGGAAATAGATGGTGACATCTTGCAAAATGTCCATGTTACAGTGGAACTGCTGAAGGTGGATAAATCCCCAGGGCCTGATCAGGTGTACCCTGGAGCTCTGTGGGAAGCTAGGGAAAGTGATTTCTGGGCCCCTTGCTGAGATATTTATCATCAATAGTTACAGGTGAGGTGCTGGAAGACTGGAGGTTGGCTTAAAAAAGATGCTAAGGACGAGTCAGGGAACTACAGACTGGTGAATCTGATGTCAGTGATGGGCAAGATGTTGGAAGAAATCCTGAGGGACAGGAATCACATGTATTCGGAAAGGCAAGGACTGATTATTGATAGTCAATGTGGCTTTGTGTGTGGGAAATCATGTCTCACAAACTTGATTGAGTTTTTTTGAAGAAGTAACAAAGAAGATTGATGGGGGCAGTGCGGTAGACATGAGCTACATGAAATTCAGCAAGGCGTTCGACAAGGTTCCTCATAGAAGACTGGTAAGCAAGGTTAGACCTCAGGGAATACAGGGAGAGCTAGCCATTTGGATGCAGAACTGGCTCACAGGTAAAAGAAAGTGGTGGAGGGTTGTTTTTCAGACTGGAGGCCTGTGACCAGTGGAGTGCCACAAGAATTGGTGCTGGGTCCACGACTTTTTGTCCTTCATATAAATGATTTGGATGCGAGCATAAGACATATAGTTCATAGGGTTGCTGATGACATCAAAATTGGAGGTATAGTGAACAACGAAAAAGGTTACCTCAGATTACAATGCAATCATGACCAGATGACCAGGCTGAGGAGTGGCAGATGGAGTTTAATTTGGATAAACGTGAGGTGCTGCATTTTGGGATAGCAAATCTTAGCAGGACTTAATGGTAAGGTCTTTGGAAGTGTTGCTGAACAAAGAGGCCTTAGAGTGTAGATTCATAGCTCCTTGAAAGTGAAGTCGCAGGTAGATAGGATATGGTGAAGGCATTTGGTATGCTTTCATTTATTGGTCAGAGTATTGATTACAGGAGTTGGGAGGTCATATGACGGCTGTACAGGGTGTTGGTTAGGCCACTTTTGGAACATTGCGTGCAATTCTGGTCTCCTTCCTATTAGAAGGATGTTTTGAATCTTGAAAGGATTCAGAAAAGATTTACAAGGATGTTTCCAGGATTAGAGAATGAGAGGTATAGGGAGAGACTGAACAGGCTGGGGCTGTTTTCCCTGGAGTGTCGGAGGCTGATGGGTGACCTTATAGAGGTTTTACAAAATTGAGGGACATGGATAGGGTAAATAGACAAGGGCTTTTCCCTGAAGTGGAGGAGTCCAGAACTAGAGGGCATTGGTTTAGGGTGAGAGGGAAAAGATATAAAAGAGACCTAAGGTGCAACCTTTTCAAGCTGAGGGTGGTGCGTGTATGGAATGAGCTGCCAAAGGAAGTGGTGGGGGTTAGTGCAATTACAACATTTAAAAAGCATCTGGATAAATATACGAATAGGAAATGTTTGGATGGATATGAGCCCGGTGCTGACAGGTGGGACTAGCTTGGATTGGAATATCTGGTCGGCATGGATGAGTTGAACTGAAGGGTCTGTTTCCGTGCTATACATCTCTATGAGTCTCTGACTCTAGTACTTCCATATAAACCTTTTGGACTATAATCTGGTGTTGTGTGATTTTTAACACTTAAGAATAGCAGACCCGATTAAGTGCCAATGATAGTTGTTTTTATTTGCTACTGTTTTCATATAATGCTTGCAGTCACTAAATAAAATTCTCTTGGCACTGACATCTTGTCATTTCTTTCATGGTAATGCCTTCAAAGCGCTTTCCCTCTTACAAACAGCCTGTAAAACAAACAGAGCTTGATATACTAAAGTTAAAAATCACACAAGACCAGATTATAGTCCAACAGGTTTATTTGGAAGCACTAGCTTTTGAAGTGCTGCTCCTTCAACAGGTGGTTGTGGAGTAAAAGATCCTGGCATCGTGTGATTTGTAACTTTGTCCATCCCAGTCCAACACCAGCATCTCCAAATCAGAGTATACTAAAGATTTTCAAAAATTGACACATTATACATCTTCAGATGTGGTTAGGATACTAAATTAGAAGTGTTGTATGTGCTGATCCTGCATGTGAAAGATGAGATCTTGAAGGACAGATGTGAACTGAAAGTTAAAGAAGGTAACCAAAAACAGTGTCCTGTACTGAACAAGAACATTCCACAATCCCCTCCCTGGTGTAAACAATAGTTTAACTCAGCAGTTTAACTCAGCACATAGTGAAGTATGGCTGGCTTCTGATACACTTCAACCCTGAGGCAGTAACTTGAATAAACATTTCATCTAATGAAGACTTAGTAGATATCAAAAGGCAAAAGAGAAACCATCTCAGAAGATCAATCACTATTCAATGTAGTAATTCTACCCTTTAGCAAATGACTGGACATGTTCCTGCTTAGAAATTGCTTTTTATCACAATTCTGTTGTGAAATGCATAAAACAAATAATGTTTGTGCTCTGACATTTTAAATAAATCTATATACAGTTTACATTCCAATAAATGGACAATATAGATTCAAAATAATTCTAACCTTAAAGTAGCCCTGTAGTTAAGATGACACTGATTAATTAGCTTGAGAGCTGAAAATCAAAACAATTAAATGCATATTGCAGTTAATTGTACAAACATATGTAGATTCTGTCAAGTTAGGTACAAAAAGGTTTATAAAAGTCCTTTCTACACCAGATAACCTGTCAACGATCTTGAAATGATGTATTGACCATAACACTTTCTCATGTTATTTTTATTTCAGCCGTTTAACTATCTCATACTTGTCATTTAATATTTCCAGTTCATTCAAATTCTGTGTGTGTTTGTGTATGGGTGTGAATATATGTGTGATGTTCAAAGTTTGTGAAAAGATTTGTAGCTCGGGTACTCATTGTTGGGGTTCTGTTCACTGAGCTGGGAATTTGTGTTGTAGACGTTTCGTCTCCTGTCTAGGTGACATCCTCAGTGCTTGGGAACCTCCTGTGAAGTGCTTCTGTGATCTTTCCTCCGGCATTTGTAGTGGTTTGAATCTGCCGCGTCCGGTTGTCAGTTCCAGCTGTCCGCTGCAGTAGCCGATATATTGGGTCCAGGTCGATGTGCTTATTGATTGAATGGGTGGATGAGTGCCATGCCTCTAGGAATTCCCTGGCTGTTCTCTGTTTGGCTTGTCCTATAATAGTAGTGTTGTCCCAGTCGAATTCATGTTGCTTGTCATCTGTGTGTGTGGCTACTAAGGATAGCTGGTCGTGTTGTTTTGTGGCTAGTTGGTGTTCATGGATGCAGATCGTTAGCCGACTTCCTGTTTGTCCTATGTAGTGTTTTGTGCAGTCCTTGCACAGGATTTTGTACACTACATTGGTTTTGCTCATGTTAGGTATCGGATCCTTCTTTCTGGTGAGTTGTTGTCTGAGTGTGGCTGTCACCTAGCTGCAGGTCACCAAGCACTGAGGATGTCACCTAGACAGGGGACGAAACATCTGCAACACAAATTCCCAGCTCGGCGAACAGAACCACAACAAATATGTGTGATGTGATTGTGTGTGTGCCTGTATATCTGTATGCTTATGTCTGTGTGTGTTTGTGTATGGGTGTGAATATATGTGTGATGTGATTGTGTGTGTGCCTGTATGTCTGTATGCGTATGTCTGTGTGTGTTTGTATTTGTACTTGTTTTTTCCATTCTTTCATTGATACCTTATAAAGTCACAGAGTCATGGAGTTATACAAGGTGGAAATGGACCCTTTGGTGCAACTCATCTATGCCTGCTAGGTATCCTAAAATATGTTTTGATCATAACACTTTTTCATGTTATTTTTATGTCAGCCATTTAACTAGCTCATGCTTGCCAGTTAAGTAGTTCAAATTCATTCAAATTATGTATATGTTTGCGCATATGTGTGTGATATATATGTATTGGCTAAGTATATGCTTTTGTCTGTGTGTGTGCGCGTATGCCAATATGTATGTGTGTAAACATGTATGTTTGTGTGTGTATATGTGCGTTTGTCTGTATGTCTGTGTGTGTATGCCTGTGTATGTGAGTGTGTGTGTGTGTGTGTGTGCATGTGTGTGTGCGCGTGTGTGTGTGTGCGCGTATGTCAATATGCCTGTGTGCATACATGTGTATATGTGTGTGCATATGTCTGTGTGTATATGCATGTTTGTCTGCATGCGTGTGTATGTCTGTGTGTACATGTGCATTTGTGTGTGTATGCCTGTGAATATGACTGTGTGTCTGTGTCTGTGTTTCTGTGTGTGTGTGTGTGTGTGTGTGTATGTGTGTTTTTACTTGTTTTTCCATTCTTCATTGATGCCTTTTAAAGTCAGAGTCATGTTGTGTGTTTGTGTTTGTACTTGTTTTTTCCATTCTTTTATTGATGTCTTATAAAGTCATAGAGTCATGGAGTTATACAGCATAGAAACAGACCCTTCACTCCAACTCATCCATGCCGACCAGATATCCCAACCCAATCTAGTCCCATCTGCCAGCACCCGGTCCATATCCCTCCAAACCCTTCCTATTCATAGACCCATCCAGATGCATTTTAAATGTTGGAATTGTATCAGCCTCCACACACGCACCACCCTCTGCATGAAAAAAAGTTGTCCCTTGGGTCGCTTTTATGTCTTTCCCCTCTCACCCTAAACCTATGCCCTCTAGTTCTGGACTCCGCCACCCCACAGAAAATACCTTGTTTATTTATCCTATCCGTGCCCCTCATGATTTTATAAACCTTTATAAGGTCACCCCTCAGCCTCTGGTGCTCCAGGGAAAACAGCCCCAGCCTATTCAAACTCAAATCCTCCAACCTTGGCAACATCCTTGTAAATCTTTTCTGAATTCACAAATGTCATTTATTGTATCTGTTGCTCCCGATGTGATCTCCTTTACATTGGGGAGACTGGATGACTTCTCGCAGAGCACTTCAGGGAATATCTCTGGGACACCCGCACCAACCAACCCCACTGCCCTGTGGCTGAACATTTCAACTCCCCCTCCTACTCTGCTGAGGACATGTGGGTTGTGGCCGTCCTCCACCACCACTCCCTCACCATCCGACGCTTGGAGGAAGAAAGCCACATCTTCTGCCTCGGAACACTTCAACTCCAGGGCATCAATGTGGAGTTCACCAGTTTCCTCATTTCCCCTCCCCCCAACTTACCCTACATCCAACCTTCCAACTCAGCACCATCCTCATGACCTGTCATACGTGCCAATCTTCCTTCCCACATATCCACTCCACCCTCCTCTCTAACCTATCACCTTCGTTCCCATCTCTATCCACCTATTGTACTCTTAGCTACCTTCTCCCCAGCCCCACTTCCACTTATCTTTTCACCCCGGAGGCTCCCTGACTCATTCCTGATAGAGTCATAGAGTTGTACAGCATAGAAACAGACCCTTCTGTCCAACCTGTCCATGCCGACCAGATATCCCAACCCAGTCTAGACCCATCTGCCAGCACCCGGCCCATATCCCTCCAAACCCTTCCTATTTATATATCCATCCAAATGCCTCAGAAATGTTGCAATTGTACCAGCCTCCACCACATCCTCTGGCAGCTCATTCCATAACGTACATCGTCTGTGTGAAAAGATTGCCCCTTAGTTCTCTTTTATATCTTTCCCCTCTCACCCTAAACCTATGCCCTCTACTTCTGGAGTCCCCCACCACAGGGAAAAGACTTTGTTTATTTACCCTATCCATGTCCCTCATAATTTTGTAAACGTCTATAAGGTCACCCCTCAGCCTAGACGCTCCAGGGAAAACAGCCCCAGCTGTTCAGCCTCTCCCTATAGCTCAAATCCTTGAGCGCTGGCAACATCCTTGTAAATCATTTCTGAATCTTTTCAGGTTTCGCAATAGCTTTCTGATAGGAAGGAGACAAGAATTGCACACTATATTCCAACAGTGGCCTAACCAATGTCCTGTACAGCCACAACATGACCTCCCAACTCCTGTACTCAGTACGCTGACCAATAAAGGAAAGCATACCAAATGCTTTCTTCACTATTCTATCTACCTGTGACTCCATTTTCAAGGAGCTATGAACCTGCACTCCAAGGTCTCTTTGTTCAGCAACACTCTATAGGACTTTACCATTAAGTGTATAAGTACTACTAAGATTTGCTTTCCCAAAATGCAGCACCTTGCATTTATCTGAATTAATCTCCATCAGCCACTTCTCAGCCCATTGGCCCATCTGGTCAAGATCCTGTTGTAATCTGAGGTAACCCTCTCCACTGTCCAATACACCTCCAATTTTGGTGTCATCTGCAAACTTACTAACTGTATCTCTTATGCTCACATCCAAATCATTTATGTAAATGAGAAAACGTAGAGGACCCAGCACCGATCCCTGTGGCACTCCGCTGGTCACAGGCCTCCAGTCTGAAAAACAACCCTCCACCACCACCCACTGTCTTCTACCATTGTGCTAGTTCTGAATCCAAATGGCTAGTTCTCCCTGTATCTGGTGAGATCTAACCTTGCTCATCAGTCTCCCATGGGGAACCTGTTGAATGCTTTACTGAAGTCCATATAGATCACGTCTACAAGGTTTGTGAAGGTTTGTAGCTCAGGTTGAAAGTTAGGGTGTAGGTTTGCTCGCTGAGCTGTAGGTTTGATATCCAGACGTTACATTACCTGGCTAGGTAACATCATCAGTGGTGACCTTCAAGTGAAGCAAAGCTGTTGTCTCCTGCTTTCTATTTATACCTTACTCCTGGATGGGGTTCCTGGGGTTTGTGGTGATGTCATTTCCTGTTAGTTTTATGAGGGGTTGATGGATGGCATCTAGATCTATGGGTTTGTTTATGGCATTGTGGTTGGAGTGCCAGGTCTCTAGGAATTCTCTGGCATGCTTTTGCTTAGCCTGTCCCAGGATAAATGTGTTGTCGCAGTCGAAATGGTGGCTTTTTAAATCCGTGTGTAGGGCTACGAAGGATAGAGGGTCATGTCTTTTTGTGGCTAGCTAATGTTTATGTATCCTGGTGGCTAACTTTCTTCCTGTTTGTCCTATGTAGTGTTTGTGGCAGTCCTTGCATGGAATTTTGTAGATGACATTGGTTTTGTCCATGGGGTGTACTGGGTCTTTTAAGTTTGTTGGTTTTTGTTTGAGAGTGTTGGTGGGTTTCTGTGCTACTAGGATTCCAAGGGGTCTTAGTCGTCTGGCTGTCATTTCTGAAACTTCTTTGATGTATGGTAAGGTGGTTAGGGTTTCTGGCTGTGCTTTGTCTGCTTGTTGTGGTTTGTTCTTGAGGAATCTGCGGACTGTATTTTTTGAGTATCCATTCTTCTTGAATACATTGTATAGGTTGTTCTCTGTTTTCCAAAGTTTGTCTGTGCTGCAGTGTGTGGTGGCTCATTGGAATAGTGTTCTGATACAGCTTCGTTTGTGTGTGTTGGGATGGTTGCTGGTGTAGTTGAGTATTTGGTCAGTGTTTGTCGGTTTTCTGTATACGCAGGTTTGTAGTTCTCCGTTGTCCTTTCTTTCGACTGTGACGTCCAGGAATGCGAGTTTGCTGTCGGTTTCTTCCTCCTTGGTGAACTTTATGCCTGTGAGGGTGTTGTTGATGATGTTAAAGGTCTCTTCTATCTTGTTTCATTTTGTGATGACAAATGTGTCATATACGTAGCGGACCCAGATATTTGGTTTGATGATTGGTAGGGCTGTTTGTTCTAGTCTTTGCATAACCACTTCGGCTATGAATCCTGATAGTGGAGATCCCATGGGTGTGCCATTGGTTTGTTTGTAGACTATGTTGTCCATCAACAATGACCTGGCAAAGGAAACACTTACCACACTTATATAAATTTATATAAATGATGAAAAGTAGTGGACCCAGCACCGATTCCTGTGGCACTCCACTGATCACAGGCCTCCAGTCTGAAAAACAACCCTCCACCACCACCCTCTGTCTTCTAATTTTGAGCCAATTCTGTGTCCAAATGGCTACTTCTCACTGTATTCCATGAGATCTAATCTTGCTAACCAGTCTCACATTGGGAATCTTTGCCTGTATTTGATATATATCCCTCGAAACCCTTCCTATTTATAAAACAATCTAGATGCCTTTTAAATGTTATAGTTGTATTCAGCTCCTCCACCTCATTTGGCAGAGCAACCATTAGTGCGCCACCCTCTTTGTGAAAACATTGCCCCTCAGGTCCCTTTAAATCTTTCCCTTCTCATCTTAAACTGAAGCCCTTGAATTTTAGACTCACTGAACCTGGAAAAAAAAAGGTTTTGGCTATTCACCCTATGTCCTTCATGATTTTATAAACCTTTATAATGTCACTCCACAACCTCCAACACTCCAGGAGAAAAGAAAGTCCAGCCTATTCAGCCTCTTCCTATAGGTAAACCATCCAAACTCAACATTATCCTTGTAAACCTTTCAAGGTTTAACAGGGAGACCAGAATTGAACACAGTATTCAAAAAAGTTCTTCTTTAAATGCTCTTCCTGTGTGATGCCATCTAATTCTTGATAAAGGGGCAATCTGAAACTTTAACTGACTATTGTGTTGAAGTATCGTGTTTAAATGGTTTCTTATGCCTTGCATTTAAGAATCTGATATGTGTTTTTTTTTGCTTTATTGATTTCCTCATGATCTTGCTCCATTCGTCTCCTGTTCTAATCTTCCCCATCTCTCTGTTATTCCCAAATCCAATTAAAGCTATACATTATAAATGGCTTCAACCTTTAGAAAGGTACTGATATTATCAAGTCTATGGCCTGCTAAAAGCACCTGTTCTTGTCTTATCTAGAAGCTAAACTGTCTCATGCCTGGTTGGTACTTAGATAAGAAAGCACGCACCAATACCAGGAGTAGTAGGCTTTTAGGGGGTATTTGTCACATTAAGGTGGTGTTCCTTCCTTTGAACCAGGAGACCTTGGATCATGTGTCACCTGTTCCTGGGGTGTGCAATAATATCTCTGAACAGGTTGATTCAAAGAAATCTACAGATGTTACCAAGTAATTTACTTTCCAAAATTGTTGCAACGTGGTAGCCCATATTTCAGGAGCCATTTGCCCAAAAATGTGATCAGTTTGTTAAGTATTTAGCAGTGGGTGTAGTCTCACAAGTTTTCTCAAATTTACACTTTGTCAACAGCAATTCAGAAAAATTCTCAAACGTCACATTTGTTCACCACTGACAAAGTTGAACTTTAATATCCAGCTGAAGTTGATCCGTACTTCTCTTTTTAATAAGTGTACTTATTTGTAATATGCAATAATGTTGTTCTGGTGGCCTCAACAGACAGTATGTTAAGGCAAAGATATTTTATGTGGCTATTTTGCTAATGACCACAACATAACCAGATGGGATTAACAAACTGATTAACATTCTTACGTAAAATTCCTTTGGGCATTACTGTAAAGAAATTGTTAAAATAAACTAGTTAATAATGATGTTGAAGTAGACAGCATATACAAATTTTACGTGAATATTTTAAGAATACAATATGAGAGAAAATGAACCTCATGCTTTAACATCAGAGGCTACAGCACATGCTGGACACTTTGAAAGAGGTGCTGTTGCAGTTTACAAATATAAAATGCACATGAATTATGGGAACTATAGACTGAAATTATTTAAAGGCTAAGTTGGCCCTTCGAACAGACTGCTGCCAAACTAAGACCAGTAATCTGCTTTCCAGAGCTGTCGGTCAAAATGAGCTGACAGTCAGCTGTCGCCACAATGGTACCGAGAGAAGGAACTACTTTTGCGATAGCAGGAAGAAGAAGAGGCAGTCCCTGTACTGAGACATCCTAAAAGGCCAGATCACTTTTTCTTATTAATCATGTAGGGACAAAGCAGGCAGGTCCCAGCAATTGGAATAGCCAAGCACAGGAGTAGTGTCCTTGCTGCAGGCAACCATTGCCAGCAAAGGGCGTGTAAATGGGCCGTGGAACAGCCAAAATGGAGAAGCTTCCTACATACAGACCACACACAGACACGCACACACACAAACACACACAGACAAATACACACACACAGACACACACACATGGTGGCCTGACCTCATGGAAGTCGGCCCTCCAGATGGCAGAAAATGGAGGCATGGTGAGAAGTGGCTGGTAACTGGTTAATGAGTTACCACAACTGGCTGCCCCCTCCAGTCGACAGTTGGCATGCTGCTGAGGTCCTGACTACTGTAATATCCGTGCTTTATGGGCTCCCCTCCTGTTGTCTTTCACTGTCATTTTCAGTGTCTATTCCCAGAGGTCTGGTAAAATCCATGCCTCTATTTTGAACAACTTTGGAAACCAGTACAAAAGCTGTTTCTGGCAACTTGGACAGAAAATGGTTAAGTTTCAACCTCTAGAAAATAACTGAAGGGCTGTTTTCTCACTAAACTCTACCCTGAACAGACAGGTAATATGATATGGTTTGACATGTTCCTTTGCTCCATGGGCAATCAAGTATAAACACCAGCAATTTAATTTCAATTTGGACCCACATCATTTGACCAGAATTTGAATCAGTTCTTTTATAAATTGCAGGTTATAGTTTTGGATGTATTTTTGGATACTCTCATCTTCAAGTGTGTTTCATTAAATCTAACTATTTTGAAATGTGAAAGCATTCAGTTCATAACTGCTTCCCGTTAGTAAAAGTTCATATCTTTTAAATAATTGGAAACAAAACTTGACAGTCAACACTGGAACATTTCCTGGACTATTTCTAAAACTTTGCAATAACAGCTTCAGATCTCATTTGATGCTGATATTTTGACTGCATTCTCTTAAGAATGGGCCCCTGTGTGTTCAACAATGGTTTTTTTGTATGCTTGATGGGCTGTAGTTTTTAATCAAAGCAAGACATTTTACTGGGTATCGAATGTGAAAGCAACAGTAATGGATCTTTAATGCAATTGTTCCAAAATATGATTCCAGACGGAATCCAGTCCTCAATGTTTCTTTGATATCCTTTTATTTGTCATGGCATGAACATGTATTATTATAGGAGTTGTATAACTTATATCCCAGTGCAAATTTACAAAGTCATATCCATGACTTGAAGCAACTCAACTAATTTGCATGAAACACATATCACTTTTACTATTTGTATGTTTTTGTGGGGGACTTTATCAAACCAGGGCATAGGTTTAGGGTAAGAGGAGAAAATTATAAAAAGGACCTAAGGAGCAACTTTTTAACACAGAGGGTTATGAGCTGACAGAGGAAGTAGTGGGGGTTTTAAGATTGCAGCATTTGAAAGGCATCTGGATGGGTATATGAATAGGAAGGGTTTAGAGGGATATGGGCCAAGTGCTGGTAACTGGGACTAGATTAAGTTAGGGTAGCTGGTCGTCATGAGTGAGTTCGACTGATAGGTCTGTTTCCATGCTGCACATCTCTATGATACTAAGCCTGCCCCTGCCATGTCAATGGCAGCAACAGACTCAGTTAGTTGAATTTTATGGCTTCCTGTGGATATATTTGATGGTGGAGGGATCACATAAATAAAATGGGTGATCAATCCACACGTTCCAACATACCATGGGCCCCATCTTATAATGCTGGGTAGATGTCAACTGATTTGCCTGTCTTTAAGATTATTGAGATCCTTAAGTAGCTAATTTGTCATTTCTCAAATTCATTTTACCTCCACCACAATAATAGGAAGGTGGATGTATGGTGGAGAGCTTACAACTTTGAGAGCTGGGACTATAAGGCAGAAAGCAAAGGGGATATCAACTTTTTGTTGACCAAACAAGAGTGTTGACCAACTCCAAAATATTCTGATCCCCTTTATGTCTCCCACCTTGACCTCTACAGCCCAGACCCCATCCTGCTCCTCCACAGCTAGTGTCTATGATTTCTTTCTGACAAAACTCCTTGAACTTATCTGTAGGTCAGGGGGATATCTTGCTTCTTTTTAGGACTATCCATATTCCTGGAATTGCCCACCACTTGCTTTTGGCCCTGCTGGGCTGCTGGCAAATCAGACTTGCTGACAGCTCTTGAGGATGGGATTTTGTGTTCAACTTTTACCACACTGTGGCTACCTCCGGTATATTATCACTGTAGGACAGCCAGACTTACATTTGGCAAGCTACTGATCAGCGAGTGGATGGGAAGTATGAGGATGTAACCCCCTGTAACGTTGCCTATGTTTTGTATGGCATTGTCAAACCCATCAGGAGAATTGTCACGTGTAGTTTAGATTAGATTAGACTCCCGACAGTATGGAAACGGGCCCTTCAGCCTAACAAGTCCACACTGACCCTCTGAAGAGTAACCCAACCAGTACCATTCCCCTGACTAATGCACCCAGCACTATAGGCAATTTAGCACGTCCAATTCACCTGACCTGCACATGTTTGAATTGTGGGAGGAATCTGAGCACCTGGAGGAAAGCCACACAAACATGGGGTGAATGTGCAAACTTCACACTGACAATCACCTGAGGTGGGAATTGAATGGGGTCCCTGGTGCTGTGAGGCAGTGCTAACCACTGTGCCGCCCATGTAGCAGAACAGCCCTCAGCTTATGATAGTGTATCACGGTAACTAAGGGAGAGAGAGACAGAGAGACAGAGAGAGAGAGAGCAGTCATATATAGCCTTTCGTAGCTACAGGGCATTCTCAAGCACTTTGCAACTGCAAAGTATCTATGAAAAGTATTCATTGTTGTCAGAGGGGAGGTGATTGCCTTGTGATATTATCACTAGACTATTAATTCAGAGACACAAACAATGTTCTGCGGGGGGCGGGGGGGGGTGGGGGTTCTGATGAACAGTCACTAGGCTTGACATGTTAACTCGGTTTTCTTCCCACAGAAGCTGCCAGACCTGCTGGGTTTCTCAGCAATTTATGTTTATGCTCTGGGGACCTGTGTTCAACTCCCACCACTGCTAATGATAGAATTTTAATTCAGCATAAAAAGTCTGAAATTAAGAATCTACTGATGACCATGAAATGATTGTTGATTGTTCTAAAACCTGTCAGGTTCACGAATGTCCTTTCGGGCAGCAAGCTGCCATCCTTACCTGGTCAGGCCTACTTGTGATTCCAGACCCACAGCAATGTGGTTGACTCTTGACTTCCATCTGACCAGTTAGGGATTGGCAAGAAATGCAGGCCTAGCCTGTGAATGAATTGAAAAAGGAAATTCAGGAAACACAGTAGCCACTTTACACATTATAATGATTATCATACCACTGATAACATTTTAGAGCATATTTGAATTCCAACGACTGACTGAAAAGATATTCATGAAATGTGGGCATTGATTAGTCAGCCCCTATTTATTCTCCATCCCTAGCTGCCCTTAAGAAGATGTTGGTGAGCTACCTTCTAAAACTGTGGCAGTCTACTTAGTGTAGGTATGTCCTCAATGCCTTTACGGAGGGTGTTTTAAGACTTCTAATGTAATAAATGAATAAAAACAACATTGACAAAATAATATTTGTAGGTACTTTTGCAACAAGTGAACATTTCATTCTCCTGACCAAAGTGATTCCAAGCTCTCATTAGTTTGCTTTATTTCTTTCCCCTTCCCAGTCAAACATCACCAGAACAGACTTTCATAGTGAGAGACATGTTATCGGTTCTGCTTTCTAGCCAAGGTATGACAATCTTCCAGTTTAGTTTAAAACCTTACACTTCAGTTACGTTCAGCGGAAGGTGAGATCCCTATCACATTTTGCATTATCACAACAAACTTTAGGGCCTACATTGACTGCAAACAATAAAACTATAGAAAATAGGAGTGGTCCATTTGGCTCATCGAGCCTGCCCTGCCATGCAATATGCTCATGCTCAATTATCTGTCTCGATGTCATATTCCTGTTCTCTTCCTATATATTTTGAGAATTTAGTGTCCAGAAATAATAAAAGTTTGGCTTAAACAGGGGCAAGGGTAGTGCCCCAACATCCCTGGATAGGAAATTCTCAATCGCTATAGAGAAGGGGGTAAAAAAGTACAGGTTTAGCACTATTTGTTCAATTGCAGTTGCAAGATGGAAAAATATTTGAACATGCAAAATAGGAGCAGAAATAGAACATTCAACCTATAGAAGTGTTCCACTATTCAATAGGATCAAGGCTGATCTGCTTGTGTTTCAAATTCCACATTTCCAAACCCCTGATAAATCCTACGCCCCTACCTAACAAGCCAAGCAGCACAGACATGTGGCAGTGATTAGATTCGATTCCCTACAGTGTGGAACAGGCCCTTCGGCCCAACAAGTCCACACCAACCCTCCGAAGAGTAACCCACCCACTTACTAATGCACCTAATACTATGGGCAATTTAACATGGCCAATTAACCTGACCTGCATATTTTTGGACTGTGGGAGGAAACCGGAGCACCGGGAGAAAAGCCACATAGACACGGGGAGAAAGTGCAAACTCCACGCCAACAGTCATCTGAGGCTGGAATCGAACCTGGAACCCTGGTACTGTGAGGCAGCAATGCTAACCACTGAGCCACCATGGCACCCCTTTAATGAGCCGGAGATGTCGTGGGTGAGTTTGGGTCCCCAGTTGCATCTGTTGAGACAGCCTTAGTGCCAGCTCAACATCAAATTCACCTTACCTTCTTTTGGTGGCTTTAGGTGAGGAGGTTCTGGAAGGCTGCTGCAGCAGAAAATGTGATGGGACTCTGGCCACTTTTTGCGTCTGTTTTGGTGGCGGCTAAATACAAGATGGGTCCTTGCCCCAATGATCTGGATTTTCCATGAGGTTTCTGATGCACCTTTGCGGTGATATGGGGTCTGGTCCAGACTGGGAGACCTTTAGGAGGCTTCAGTGGCTGTTTATGATGGTGTCGGTCTGAGTCACCTACGGCATTGTGCTGGGTCCGGCCCAGGATTCCAGTGGTGGCGGGAGGGGGTTTGGTCCTTGAGTCCAGAACAATGAAGTAGACAAAGTGGACTTTCTTTTAAATTCTCTTTTGTTAATTTCTCTCTTTTACCTTTATTATATTATTGTTAAAGGATTGCTATTCTGGACTTTTTATTTCTTTATTTTTCCAATTTATTACTATGATTTTGTACTTTTGAAGGTTTGTAATGGTGAACATTTTATTTCTTTATTTTCTAATTTACTTTCTAAAAATTTGGACTCAGGAATCTGTACCTAGGTACCTTTGTACCTAAGATGGCGCCATAAATTGTGACTTCTAAACCTTACATTGTACTCATGTGAGTACATGTGACAATAAAACTAATTCAATTCAATTCTAATTTTAATACAGTGTCCCCTAGTTCTAGACTGATTAGAGGAAACATCCTTTCCATGTTCATCTTGTAAGACATTTCTGGATGCTATGCACTTCGATCAAGCATCACTCATACCTCTAGGTTCCCATGGAAACCAGCCCAGCCTAGCAATCCTATCCTGATAAGAAAACCGACCCAATCAAAGTATGAATCATGGTAACTTTCTCTGCTCTTCCTCCAATGCATGCACGTCCTTTTTATCTTTCTTTCTTTCTCATGTCCTTTCAGGGTGACCTATTCATGACGTTCAGAGTTTTCTTGGGCAAAACCTATAAGTTGATCCTAGAATGGCTTGATACAGAATTTTCCCTTCCCAAAAAACCTCTCCATGGCAATGTGAATCATATGGGCCTGGTATCTGGGTAGGAGAAAGTAAGGATTGCAGATGCTGGAGATCAGAATCATTCCTGAAGAAGGGCTCATGCCCGAAACGTCGACTCTCCTGCTCCTTGGATGCTGCCTGACCTGCTGCGCTTTTCCAGCAACACATTGTCAGCTCTGGTATCTGGGTAGAAATGTTAATTAACTATCTACCCATTCAGATTCAATACATCTTGGAATTAATTAGGCAGTTTAAAGTTTAGCCACTCATAAGCACTTATATTACTAACAAGTTTGTCTAAATTGGAAATTGATTATTGCCCATCTGCACAATTAGGCTCATCACTGTGAAGATTGTGCAAGGTGTGAATATCTCACACTTCTTCTCATTATAATAACTTTGGAATTCTTCACCTTTAGTAATTGTACAGCCTGAGCTAGTTGTCAGGCAAAATTCAGAACATATCACACAAACCCCTGCTTTCTTCCATTTTACCTCAAATTAATCGACACACCTCAAAACATGGCAATCTTACAAACATCATATTTGGAACAAAACAAGCAACTAGTATTTTCATGATGTTGGATAAGGCATAAATATTGTTGAACCTTGCTTTGGGAATGCTTTACAACCCTCTGTGGAGGCAGATTTGGCCTTAGTTTGGTATTTTATTTGAAATGTAGTGCCTCTGACAATGCACAACCGAAATGCCAACATTCATTGTACATTTGAGATTTTGAAATGTTGGTTCAGTCTCTGAAGCAAGATTAGGGTAAAGCTTCATCATATAAGACAGTAAAATTCCAGATTCAAGTCCCTTGTTTGTGATACGTTTGCTTACCTCAGCTATGTGAAGACAAAAATCATTCCAGTATTTATTTGTTACAGGAATGCAAGCATTACTGTCAAGACAAGCATTTATCACCCACCACTCCACCTCCATTAACTCTGAGGAAGTTGTGATGAGCCACCTTTTGGAGACTTAGCATTCCACGCTGTGCAGATACACCCACAGTGTTGTTGGGGAGAGTTAGCCAGGATTTTGACTCATCAATTGTGAATGAATGGTTAAATAGGACTCAACACTATCAACATTAGCCAGATGCAATTTAAGGTGGGTTTTTTAGAAGGATTTTTGATGGTGAGGAAAAACAACAGGGTTCCTATCCTGACTTACATGTTGAGAGATCTTGACATCAATTTTTCTTTGAGATGTTTCATAAGATTGGAGCCTGAATATTAATGAGGCAAATTGAACTGTCATTAAGACATTTAACAAACCACAGTTATCCTTAATTAGCAACTTGCGGCTGCCTAGTGAGAAATTTGCTTTGGTACTCGGTAAAAGCATAAAGATTGTGGTGAGATGCTCCAGATGTCAAATATAGGCTTTGTTGGATTTTAATCTGATATTGTGACAAATCTCACCATACGCATGGGACTCAGAACCCTAAACACTTCCACACTAACTGAGATGTCTCTGGTGATTATTAAACAGTAACTTAAGCTGGAAAGACCAAGTGTAGGGCAAGTGAGGACAAAAACCATTCAAGTTTTTATTATTTGTTATAGGAATGCAAGCTTTACTGCCAAGACCCGTATTTATCACCAACCACTCCACCTCCAGTTTACTCTGAGGAAGTGATGGTGAGCCACCTTTTATAGACTTTGCATTCCATGTTGTGAGGATACACCCACAGCACTGTTGGGGAGAGTTAGCCAAGACTTTGACTCATCAATTGTGAATGAATGGTGATATATTTGGAGGTGAATTTAATTGTTTGTCTCATGTCCTTCTAGATATTGGATATACTAGTTCTGTGGTGCATCTTGTGGATGCTCCACACTGATGTCATTGTGCTGGTAGTGGGGAGGTTGAATATTTAAAAAGATGCAAATGGCTGCTTTACTTTGGAAGCTATGAAGCTCCTTGAATTCTTTTGGAGTTGCACACAATCAGAAAATTAGGGAGTATTCCATCACACGCCTGATTGCACCTTGTCAGCAGGCTTAGGAGAGTAAGGAGGTAAATTACTTATCTCAGATTTTCCAGCATCTGTCTTACTCTTGTAACCATTGTATTTATATGGATGATTTTGTTTTAGATTCTGGTCAACAGTAACATCCAGAATGTGGATGGCAGGAGGATTCAGCAATAATAATGATGAATGTCAAGAGGAGATGGTTAGATATGCTTTTGCTTCAGCTTATCATTGCCTACATTTGTGTGGCACATATCAACCCCAGCCCGACTGCTATCCAGGCCTTATTGACTGTTCAGCAGCTGTGCAGTCAGGAGCTGGACTGAACACTATGAACTCATTAGCAAACATCCCCATTTATAGCCTAATGATGGAATAAAGGTCATTGATGAAATAGCTAAATATGACTGGGTCTGGGACCCACCCCAAGGAAGTTGTGAAGCTGTTCATTTTCATTTCTTCCAGGACTTCTTGATGAAATACTTGGTCCAAGTGCTGCCATGAGAGCAAGGGCAGTGATCCTCAACTCACCAGAGCAATAGATCTCTTTTGTTCATGTTTGGACTAAGGCTGTGGGTAGGTGAAGACAGTCATTACCAGTGAATGATTGAGGTAATGTGCTCTTATCAATCCCCCTTTTGATTCTTTTCTGAAAAGGACTTTAAAAGGCTAAACAGCTGTTGGGCCACTGTAACAGAAGCAAAACATACCGGTCAATGAAACTTATAAAAATCAAATCAAAATAACTTAGTCCAGGGTGACAATACACTCTAGTCCCTGCAGTCCCTACCAGTCTCTAAAGGCCAGTTCCCCTTTCTACACTGAGTCTAAGGGCCCATTTGAATCTCAGTAGAAGGAGATGAACCATAATTATATCTTCACCAGAGATACTTGTCTTAACAAGATGCTATTTACTGCATAATAGCAATAGATTACATTAGCTAATTAGATATAATAACTAAGATTATCAAGAGACAATAATGACACATCTGTCTCCATTGGGATATCAAAATAATCTCCCTTCTTCCCTACCCAGGACCTTATGATATCACCAGACTGGGTGGAGCTTAATGTAATCTGTAATGGTAACTCTTTCAGAACTCCGTCTTATTGTACAGGCCGGAATGAGTTCCGGAGCTGAGTGACCCTGGCAGAACTCAAATGGGGCAACATTGAGCAGGTTGTTGCTAAGTGCCATTTGATGGTATTGCTAATGATACCTTTCATTTCTTTGTTGGTTGAGAGTAGACTATACATCTCAGTATAGTAATGGTGTGGAAACCAAGCTCTGCTAATCCTGGGGCATCACAAAAGTTAGTTTTTTTAAACGTGAAATTTGCCAGTTTATCTGTCTTTTTGACCCAGCTTTGTGGAAAGTATGGACCCAGTTTATGTACTTAAAGCAAGCAAATAGACTGTAGCTACAATTATGAATCGTTGGAATATAACTCTCTAACTCCCTCATAAAATCTCCCTTGCACACACAGATGGAAGAGAGCATGAGTGTTATGGATGGAGGGAAAATTGGAAATCAGTACAGTATTCTCTCTTCATAGGATCTGTTAAGATGATTGTGCTGATCAGAATGCTGCTCCATGGTCTTCCTTCTACAGATGCTGTCACTGGTTTGCAGGAGGTACCAGAATGACAAGTTCACATTAGAAAAGGTCTAAATTACTAATTAAGCATCACAGCTTACAACAACTGCTGAAAGCAAATAAAAACCTGTTTTTCTTTAGATTTAGAATAGCTTTTTACTGCAAAGATGGCGATCTGTTGACGTGTCACTATGTTGTTTGCAGCCCATGGTTGTTCAGCTACTTAAAAACCAGTCATATGGTGTTGACAAGGCAAAAGGCTGTTGTCATCAATAACTGGTCACTCGTCCACAGACCAAACAGCAACTTGCTGCTGGCTGTACTTCCATTTGCACATATTCCTCAGATATAGCTTGTCAGCAAACTACACTTATAAACAAATTAAGCTGTATAAATGATGCTTACAATGAGTGTCAGGATACTTCTTTTCAAAACATATAGCAATCCTTACTTTTAAAGAGTTTTTTTTCTCATTTTGTTGTGTAATCAAAAGTACAGAAAAATATAAAAACCGTCTTTGCAAGACTTTTGTTGTGCAAATTGCCTGGGTTAAATTTGTTCTTATTCTGTGTACAAGTTATACTTGGGAATGTTTTCACTTTGTTGAAAAGTGTGGTGCTGGAAAAGCACAGCACATCTGAGGAGCAGGAGAATTGACATTTTGGGCATAAGCCCTTCTTCAGAAATGCCCAAAACGTCAATTCCTGAAGAACATCCCTGCTCCTCGGATGCTGCCTTGCCTGATGCTCTTTTCCAGCATCACACATTTCAACTCTGGTCTCCAGCATCTGCAGTCCTCACTTTCTCCAATGTTTTCACTTTATCAGATAGATGTTAATGTTGAAGCTGTATTGGATCTGTTTGGATAAGAGTGTAGCCAGTTCTAGAGCTCGATTTGGGAGGTTGTCATGGCTATGTTTTTCTGTATTCGGTGTCTTCAGACATATTTTGATTTCACAGAGTGAATTAATTAATCCAAAGACTCACAATTGTGGTGTGGGGACCTCAGGAGAACTCTGATGACTTCTGTAGTGTTTTTTTTTATTCAAGCCTGGAGATTCTGCATGACAGCTGATGAATATCAGCTTCAACTGTACAGAATGCAATCAGTTAGGGCAATATATAGGAGAATTGTAAGTATGCATTAGTTCTGGCATCCATAAATTATACTGGCCTTGAAGATACAGTGTAGAAAGAGCACAATGCTGCTTTCTGACTGTTGGATAGCTAGTCTGTAAAAGTAAACACTGCGAATGAATGATGGTATGCTATTTTATCATCACAGAGGGGGAACAATCATAGTCATAACCCAGTGATTGTAGTATTTTAGGTGAAAATGAATACAATTCCAATTGTAGCCAGCTTAAAAAGAATCTACTGGTTCCACTCATGGACCTCCCATCAGTGGTACTGAGAAGAATTGTTTATCCAACACAAGAGTGGAAGTAATCTCACAACAGAAGAATATTTAACCTTGATTATTTAATAAAAAAATAATATAGTGCAAATATAGTTTAAATATGTTTTTCCTCGCCATTAAATTCCTATATTCAGAAGAAATAATCTCCTATCTCTTATTTATGTAAGATTAGGAAGGGCATGGAAAGGGTGGACAAGGAACAGCTGTTCCCCACTGAACGAGTCAATGGCAAGGGCCATAATTTTAAGGTGAAAGGCAGGAGGTTTCGAGAGGATTTGAGGAAAGGTACATTCACCCAAAGAGTAATGGAATCTGGAATGCCCTGCCTGAGTGAGTAACAGAAGCAGGAAAACTCACAACCATTAAATATTATGTGAAGGAGCCCTTGAAGTTTCATAGCATTCAAGACTATGGGCCAAGGGCTGGAAAGTGGAAATAGTGTAGATGAGCCGGCACAGACTTGATGGGCCAAAAGGCCTCTTTTCTTCTGTATGACACTATGACGCTGAATCCGCTGGGGCTTTTTTCCCTACAGCTTCAGAGCCTGAGGCGTGACCTTTAGTCATTAAAAAAAACTATGATGAAAATGGGTAGGGTGAATAGCCAAGGTCTCGTTTTTAGGGTGGGTAAATCCAAAACTAGAGAATTTGGTTTAAGGTGAGGGGGTAAATTTAGAATAGACTTTTTCATGCAGATGGTATATGTATGAAACAAGTTGCCAGAGGAAGTGATGGGTACAATTATAACATTTAAAAGGCATTTGGATGGATATGTGAATAGAAAGGATATAGAAGGATATGAGAAAATGCTGGCAAATGGGACTAGGTCAGATTGGGAAGTCTTATTGGTGAGTTGGACCAAAGGACCTGTTTCCCAGTTGTATATCTCTGTTACCCTATGTCTCTATGTAGTGGTTTTGTGCAGAAACTCTGAGGGCAATTGTAGCACAATAACTGCTGCTCTGGTTAACACAACACACAGCAGTAATTAATCCAGGGATTTTCCTGAATTTAATAATTTAGTTACACTTTTGTCAGTGTGATGATCAAATAAACCATCAGTAAACTACAATAGGCTGACATTATAACATTATCACTCTAAGAGCTGTGGGCAGAAACAGAGGCAGCAAAGCTTTCTAGACAGTATAAATTAGAGGGCAATTAGATGTCAGAGAGATTATAATGTAGGGAAGTGTGTTTTTTTACTTTGATTATGAAAGATAGAAAAACAGAATATCTTTTTCAAGGTGTGCAACTTGTCATTGTTGATATTCAAAGAGACTTAGGTTTGCTCATGCAAAGTAAGCAGAAAGCGAGCGAGCTGTTACAGCAAGCAATTAACAAGACAAATGGCATAGCATTTATTGCAAGGTGATTGGAGTAGGGGGAAAAAAGCCTTCTTACAAGTGTACAGGGATTTGATGAGACCACATCTGTTACAACAATGCTGTTGTAGCCTCCATGTTTAGGAAAAGGCATGTTTGCACTAGAGGCAGTACAAGGGAGGTTCACTAAATTAGTCCCTTGGATGAGGGGGTTTTCCTGTGGTAATTGGCTAAGCAAACAAGGTTTTGATTTTTTGGGGTTTAGAAGAATGAGAGGTGATCTCATTGAAATGTACATGTTTCTGAAGGAGGTTTTAATGAAGTAGATGCTGGAATATTGAGTACAAGATCAGAGCCTGAGGATAACAGGCCAAGCAGGGCCCTCTTGTGGTGCAATGGTAGTGTCCCTACCCCTAGATCAGAAGGCCCAGATTCACATCCCACCTGGTCTGCATGTAATAACATCTCTGAACAGTTTGAATAAAAAAGTAGGTTAAATAATTTGTAAAAAGGCCAAACATTGGGAACTGACTTGAGAGGTGATTTCTTCATCTAAACCATTGTAATCTTTCAGATTTCCTGGAGAAAGTGAGGATTGTGCAATCCCCATTGTTAGATACATTTAGAGCTCAGATAGAGAGATTTTTAAGCTCTCTGATTAAAGGGATGTGTGTATCATTTAAAGGGGTGAAGATCCTGAAGCAACCTTCTGATTAGAAACATAGGACATTTCTGATTATGTCACAGAAATGCACATCACTGAGTATAAATACCACATAGTGGTTGAAGTTAGAACTTTCTGGAAGAATATGACACTACACTAGAGCTCCCCGGAAGACATATTGAAGGCACATGGATATGAATATACAAAGAAGATAGATTAGTCCTTACTGAATGTAACTACAAGTCAGAGCCAGATATGTCTAAGATTACGATGGACATCAACATTTAATATGACGATGTAATAAATGGCGTTACTTTGAAGTCTAAGACTTAAGACAGTCCTTAACCAGAGTTCCCTTTAATTTTATTTCCTTCTACATAGACCTCCAGGGTCCATGCACAACAGTAACTTTCAGAACTGGACATCATTGCTGTGATCTGCATCAGCATATGATCGCTGAATGTTGGAGAGTCTGCAAACGTGGCCATGCAACTTAGTGGAAATGGTGTTTTTGACTTTACCTTTCCCTTGACCAGTCTGTAAAGAGTCAAGGCTCATTGGGTGGCATCAAACCACACGACAAAAAAAATATGAAGTGGGTAGGAAAGTGGACTTGAAGACCCAGATCAAGCATGATCATACTAAATATTTGAGCAGGCTCAACAGGCCATATTGTCTACTCCCACTTTTGCTTATTGAGATATTGTGTCAACTCCCAACTATTGTGAAAATAAGATTCTGACTTGAAATTTCCTCACTATTTGACCGCTATGAAGTTAAATTATTAATGCAAAAACAGGACTGAAGGACTCAGTTTTTCATTTGACATGGTTATTCCACCAGAATAAAGCCTACGTTATAAATTGAGTTATCTGTAGCTATGAGCAACTAGTTAAAGGCTCAGTAAATGTTGTCCTACCTAAGTGATTATAATTTTCAATCATGAATACTTACATGTTGGCTTTCTGCTTATTTCATCAGTCATCATAAGTATGCTTTCAAGTGCTTATAATTCTAAATTGACCTCTAAGGCTTTCATTGTCTGTGTACAAGAGATCCTACACTCAACTTGACATCTAGTGCAGAATCATGAATTGAACTTGTGTCACTATATAGTATTTCAGAAGAAATTATGGCTTAAAATCAAAAGCATTTGGAAAGAGATCAAAGATTGTTAAGTGTTGCATTAAATTTCTTAGACATAAAGCTGCTGTTATGTAATTGCCTTTAAGTTACAAAAGTAAAATCCTGCTGAATTTTAAGGGAAAAAATAATTAATTTGACATGTCATAACTGAAATATAAATCTGACCAAAGAACTGTTAACAGAGGAATACCATTTCCCCTTATATAGCATAAATCTGACCAATAAGTCTAATGTCAGACTCCTAAATTTCCATGATAGACAGGAAGCATTTTATTTATAATTGAAGTCTTGGTTCCTCATGTTTTTCACAATAAATACAATCATTAAAATGGTTGTTTCAGCAAGTCATAAATCACATGTTCATTAAGTAGAATGACTATTTGAATGAGATGAATGCTTTGCATAGCACTTTGAGGTGAAACAGATTCAAATTCTGCCTGAAGAATTATAAGGTAGTTGATGCTATGTTGACTTTCTAAGAACACTTTTTATCATGTCCTTTAGCAATTTCCTTATTGATGATTCTGATATTTAAAAGCAAAATATCAAAACCTTTTTTTGAGACCAATTGCTTCAGATTTACGTGGTAAACATACACTATATAGTTTTTTAAAATGCAAAGTTTGCTTTCCAAATATAAGCCTTCTGGGCTATATTTTGGTAAGATACACTTAAAAACTTTGTGATTACTTTTGATCAGAGCATCTCTCACTCTTTGATTGTCTTGCTATATCAGCCATCACATGGCTTGAAGGATAACAATGAAATTGGCTAATTCAAGAATTAGTTCATCTGCTTTTTGATGGTATTTCCACAATAAGAGTCTACTAGCTTGCTCAAATATTCAGCATTTCAAAACCATTGACACGTTAAATGAGGTAAAAACAATGACTGCAGATGCCGGAAACCAGATTCTGGATTAGTGGTGCTGGAAGAGCACAGCCGTTCAGGCAGCATCCGAGGAGCAGGGAAATCGGGCAAAAGCCCAATGTAGCCAGATGATATTGCTGCCTTTTGGCTCTCAAGAGTGAAAAATCACAGGTAGTATTATCTATTTTCATAATAGTAACAGATTTGAAAATTTGATCAAAAAATGGTAAAGGTTACTCTATGTACATTTCCTTCATTATACTTTGATGTGGATGATTTTAAATGTGTAATGATAAACTGTCCTATTGTATGTAGCTCACAAATACAAATACAAATACAGCTCAAGGAGACCATTTGACGAATTTTTCTTTATCTCACGTTAAATCATGCAAATATAACATTGTTAAGCAAGTGTAAAACGAGAATATGTTATTTGTTTGTCCTATGGGATCGTGCTCAAATAATGACCTGAGTGGCAAAAATAGCCTCTTTTATTCAGCAATTACAGCACAAGTTTGAGGCTGCAATAGAATTCTGAAATACAGTTCTTGTATGAGTCTCTTTATACACTGTTCTTACATACATCAAAATTCCATTATTATGGTGTTACATTTTTGTCTATAATACATAGAAGTATGAGATTAAAAATCACACAATATATTAGGTGAAGGAGCAATGCTCCAAAAGCTAGTGCTTCCAATTAAACCTGTGAGACTATAACCTGGTGTTGTGTGATTTTTAACTTTGTACACACCCAGTCCAACACTGGCATCTCCAATTCATAAAAGTTTGAGGGGGTTCTGCCCTGGGAGACAGGAGATGGTTAAAACATGTGCTAAGTGCTGGCTATTACTTGTGATGGGATTAAGGGTGTCTATCCTGTTTGCTGCATAATCAAGAGATGTCAGTCCTTTTGTCTTTTAAATTAGTAAATGTTAAGCAAAAATACTAGGCTAATATGCACTAAAAAAGTTTGAAATTGCGCCTGTACTTAATAAAAGAATACAGGATATTAAACTGATTACTTCAGCTGGGTTGTAAGATTTATTTACTATTTGCTGGTCTGAGTTTCATTCATTCATGCAATTCCACGGATGCGCTGTTTTGTCAGTTTCTTAAAGGGACAATGGCCCAGTTAAAAGGTATTTAACAGATACTTACTAATGAGGAAATCTATTCAGGTTCAGGAGATTTTTGGTAAGGGCTGATTAATATTAGAATGTTTCATGGAAACTTGATGGGGATGGTATTGTTCTGTATGTTGCACTTATTCAGCGTTAAACACTGCTTGTAGTCAGGGCTGATAAGGTGTGAAAATGTGCTAATGGGTTTGAAAAAGTTGTTTTGATGAGAAAAGACTGTTTTAAATTTGGATCATAAAATATACTAGTGAACCACAGTTTTATGAATGAATAAATGAAACTGTTATAATAAATAACGGGTTAGTAAAGGGTTATGAACAAATAAGCAGGAACCTGGAATTAATGAATATAGTGAGTTGGTGAGTGAGTTAATACAGAGAGCCTATAAAACAATATCTCATAACATAATTTGGAGATGCCGGTATTGGGCTGGGGTGTACAAAGTTAAAAATCACACAACACCAGGTTATAGTCCAACAGGTTTAATTGGAAGCGCTAGCTTTCAGAGCCCTGCTCCTTCATCAGGTGGTTGGGGAGGGCACAATTGTAAGACACAGAATTTATAGCAAAAGTTTACAGTGCGATGTAACTGAGATTATACATTGTAAAATACTTTGATTGTTTGTTGAGTCTTGCATCTGTTAGAATACCACGATAGTTTCACTTCTTTCATATGTAAAACACAAAACTTTTTTATTTTAAAAGTAAAATTCTCAGGTTAACTGTAACAATTGGTGTCAGCCAGATAATATGTTGAAAGTGTTAGCCCCCTGTGTTCTCTGTCTGTGCCATAATGTTTAGAGTGATTCTAATCTAAAAAATTAGTTAACATAGTCTTACATGGATTCATGCAGTTTTTGAGCAAAGTACAATGTAACTCTGCAAGTACAAAATCATCCCACAAACGTATATGTATATGTGTGCATGTGGGCTTTGTGTATGTGTCTGTCTGTCTCTGTCTGGTGTGGGGGGTTATGAGTGTGAGAGAGAGTGTATATGTGTGTGCATGTGAGTGTATAATGTCTAAGTCTGTGAGAGGGTGCATGTGTGAGTGTGTGTGTCTGTAGGAGTGTATGTCTGTGTATATGTGTGTCTGTGTGTATAGGAGTGTGTCTGTGTGTGTGCATGTATATCTGTCGGTATGCGCGTGTGAGTGAGTGTGTGTATAGGAGTGTCTGTGTGTGTATATAGTGCAATGGAACCCTAGGTCCAGGCTGAGGCTCTCCCTATGGGCACGGAACTTAGCTATCAGCCTCTGCTCGGCCACCTTTCGCTGCTGCCTGTCCCAAAGTCTGCCTTGGAGGATGGTCACCCGAAGGTCCAAAGTCGAATGTCCTGGATCGCTGAAGTATTCCCCAACTGGGAAGGAACACTCCTGTCTATTGATTGTTGTGCGGTGCCCATACTTCCATTGCCGTAGCCTTTGCATAGTTTCCCCAATGTACCATGCCTCAGGGCATCCTTGTCGGCAACGTATAAGATAGACAATGTTGGCTGTGTCACGAGTACCTGCCACATACATGGTGGGAGATGTCTCCACGTGTTCTGTGCTATCCATGTCCACACTCTGACATGTCTTGCAGCGTCCACCGTGACAGGGTTGTATGGATTTGTCCTGAAAGCGAGGCAGCTTGCTATGAACATTGATCTGTTTGAGGTTTGGTGGTTGGTTAAAGGCGAGCAGTGGAGGTGTGGGGAAGGTCTTGGTGAGGTGTTCATCCTCATTGATAATATGTTGCAGGTTACGAAGAACATGACATAGTTTGTCAGCTCCTGGGAAGTACTGGACAACGAAGGATACCCTGTCAGTTGCAGCACGAGTCTGTCACCTAAGGAGGCCATTACCGTTCCTTGCTGTGGCACATCGGAACTGGCGGTCGATGTGTTGAGCATCATAACCCATTCTTATGAGGGCATCGCTGAGTACATCCAGATGCCTGTCACATTCCTCCTCATCTGAACAGATCCGGTGTGCGCGTAAGACTTGTCCATAGGGAATGGCTGTTTTAATATATTTTGGGTGGAAGCTGGAGAAGTGTAGCACTGTGAGGTTGTCTGTGGGTTTGTGGTAGAGTGAGGTACTGAGGTGTCCATCCTTGATGGAGATACATGTACAAGAATGAGACAGATATTTGAGAGTAGTCCATCGTGAGTTTGATGGTGGGATGAAACTAATTGATGTCACTGTGTAGTTTATCAGTGACTCCTCGCCATGGGTCCAGAGGAAGAAAATGATGTCAATGTACCTGGTGTATAATGTTGGTTGGAGGTCCTGTGTAGAGAAGTCTTGTTTGAACCTATGAATGAAGATAGAGAATTAGATTACTTACAGTGTGGAAACAGGCCCTTCGGCCCAACAAGTCCACACCGACCCGCCGAAGCGCAACCCACCCATACCCCTACATTTACCCCTTACCTAACACGACGGGCAATTTAGCATGGCCAATTCACCTGACCCACACATCTTTGGACTGTGGGAGGAAACCAGAGCACCCGGAGGAAACCCACGCCGTCACGGGGAGAACGTGCAAACTCCACACAGTCAGTCACCTGAGACAGGAATTGAACCCGGATCTCTGGCGCTGTGAGGCAGCAGTGCTAACCACTGTGCCACCGTGCCGCCGACATCTTTGTGCCGCCCACATGTTGGCATCTTTGGTCCCCATGGCTGTTCCATGCATCTGGATGAAGAACTGATTGTCAGAGGTGAAGACGTTGTGATCGAGGATAAAGCGGATGAGTTGTGGGACGGTGTTTGGAGATTGGCAGTTGTTGGTGTTGAGTACTGAGGCTGTTTACACTGTGATGTAACTGAAATTATACATTGAAAAATACCTTGATTGTTTGTTGAGTCTTTCATCTGTTAGAATACCATGATAGTTTCACTTCTTTTATGTGTAAATCACAAAACTTTTCTTTTAAACGTTACAATTTCACGTTAACTGTAACAATTGGTATCAGCCAGATAATATGTTTGAAGTTGATATCTCTATGGGTGGGTTGGAGATATGCCATGATGACATGGTGAAGCTGGTGGATGTCTGATGCCAATGTCCATTGATGGGATTATGTGAGGTCACTGTCCATACAATGTGCCCTGTGATGTTATAGACTGCTGACAAACATGGAGATCCAGAGGAGCAAGTGGCACACTGGGGCCACCTGTTGCCTGCACAGACTTTCATTTCTGAGAATTGTTGACATCAAATTTGTATCTGTTGTGTGGGACAATAATAAACTGCGTATAATAAGGTGAGATTGGAATAATCAAATACTAACGCATGCAAATGGTCTTTCACTGCTCACTAGCTAGCTTCTTGTCTCGAATCTTGGGCAAAGCTGATCATTGTTTTCTCAAAGTCAAGAGGGTCAACATTCTGATCTCACCATATTTTCCCAACTGACCTGTCATTGCACATGTCATTCAGAGCTAGGAAATTTCCACCCATTGTCTGGTTTCTATGCTTCCTGATATTACTGGACAATACAAACACACACCCCACTGATTACACTGACTCCACTATACAGAAAGAGTTAAGGCAAGGCCTGGATTTTTATATTGAAGCATCACATGTCGTGATGTTATGTAGCTATCTTAAAGGTACAGGCCCATCTGATCTTGAATCAGATTATGTATTAGATCATGTATTACATATTAGACCAGGCTGGGTTGCAGGCTTTTTCCTTGCTTTCTTAGTCCTCACTCACTTGCTACGAATTGGATACATACAGCATCTCTGCGTGATCTTGTCTTAAATAAGTGACATTGTATAACAAGATAAAACTGTTAGATTTGTAGGGGAAAGAGTTGCCTGATCATCAGCCATATATACTATTTTTCTGGGTTTTCATGAATCTACAATTTAAGGTGTGTGGGGAACATCTGCATAAAAGTGCCTCTGTGAATGTGGATTGACTCTATGGCTGCTCGGATAACATCTGTCTGTTCATTAATGTTAAATGAAACTGCAGGAATTGCTAGAATAACTTTCCCTGTGAAATCAGCAGAACACATGAGTATTTTTTAAAATATGCTATTGCAGTTATATTTAGAGTAAAACTCCTATTCATCAATCATCCCTACAGTGTGGAAACAGGCCATTCAGCCCAACAAGTCTACACTAACTCTCCAAAGAGCATCCTACCCAGACTCACTCTCCTACCCTATTCCTGTAAGCCTGCATTTCCCATGGCTAATCCACCAAAAGTACACAACTATGGACATTATGAGCAATTTAGCATGGCCAATCCACCTAACTGCACATCTTTGGACTGTGGGAGGAAACTGGAGCACCCAGAGGAAACTCACGCAGGCATCCAGTGCAGGAATCAAACTCTGGTGCTGTGAGGCAACAGTGCTAACCACTGAGCCACTGTGCTGCCCATCATTTCCATTTTGGCTCCAGGTCAAGCAGGTTCCTCGCCCTGAATTTTAAAATTCTCATCATTGTAATCAAATTTCATCTCTGTAAGCTTCTCCAAAACTGAACTTCTCCCCATCCCTCCGATAAGCACCTGTCCTCTGGATCCTTATCCCTTGTCCTTCCTACTAGCCTCCAATCCTTATGCTTCTTGATTTACATTTCCTTCCAGCAGTGGTGAATGTGTTTTCATCTGCCCAGACAATACACGCTGGAATTTCCTCACTAAACCTCTCTATCACTCTCTCCTGTTTTAAGTCACTCCTCATAACCTGCCTCTTTGCTGAATAGGTTTGGTCACCTGACTTAATTTTTCTCCAATGACTTTTAAGCAGAGGCTGGCCAGTCAGCTCTTTGAGTGTGTTCTGTCTTTTCACAAGATTGTGACCAATTTGTCAATGTTTTGAATTCCACATTCCTGTCTATCTCTGATCATGGATGATTTGTTTTGCCGAATAAGAATCTGTCTACTTCCAACTTTAAAAATATAATGGCAGCCCTTTCACTACCTACTGAAGCAGTGAGTTTCACTATCATGTCAAACTTTTAGAGGAAACAATTTCTCCTTATCATTTAAAAGGTGCCCTCTAATCTGAAAATACAAATCGAGTTTCAGTTTGAACTAACTCACAAGAGGAAACATTCTTTCTATGTCCAAATTGGCAAGACTGCCCCGATCTTATATATTATAACATTATGGTCTGATTAAGTGAATCAGGGTTATAAGTGGAGGTGAGAGTTATCGAATCAGCCATGATCTAATTGAATGACAGAGCAGATTTGATGGGCTGTATGGCCTCTTCCTGTTACAACATATTATGGTTTTATGATTAACTCACCCCTCACACTTCTAAACTCTAGTGGAAACAAGTCCAGTCTGTACAATCTCTCTGATAGAACAACTTGCTTATTCCAGATATTAATCCTGTACATCTCTTCTGAACTGCGTCAACTGTATTTAGCATCTGTCCTTAAATAAACAGACAAAAACTAGACAGAGTATTTGAGATGTGATGTCAGCAATTTGTCAAGCATATTGTCTTTACTGTTATTGTCAATTCCTCTCTTAATAAGTGACAGATCTCCATTAACCTTCTTAATTCCTTGCTATACCTGAATACTAACATTTTGTGGGCCATGCATTAGAATACCTTGTTCCCTCATCTCGGAATACTCCATTGAAGTAATACTTTTCCTTTCTATGCATCCCTGCCTAAGTGAACAACTTCATATCTTCCCATATTATATTTTTAACTTGCTGGTGTTACTGAAGGGTGGTGGAATCAAAGTTAATGTGGTATACAAAAGTGCATTTGTTGATTATTTCAATGGAAACATCATGGTGAAAAGGCAGGTTAATGATGCTGTCATAACACTTGTTGGAGAGCTGGTGCAGAACTGATGGGTGGAATAGCTTCCTTCTGCACTGTAACAATTCTGTAACACTCTGTTACCCTTCATCTGCCTGATATTTGCGCAGTCACTCACTCACAATCTCTAGGCTTTGGCAACCTCCTCAAATGCCCTTCACAACATATGTTTCTATGCAGCCTTGCGTCACTTGCAGATTGAGCTACCCAACCTTCACTGCCCTCATCTAACTCAATGGTATAAATTGTAAAAAGTTGAGTTCCCAGCATTGACCCCTGTGGGATTACACTTGCCACATCCTGCCAGTCAGAAAAGACCATTTCTGTTGTTTGGTGTTAAATTTTGCTTGATAATATTTCTATGAGACATGCTAGGATTTTATTTTGTGTTGACGGTATTAAATAAATGTTACTTCTCATTATGAAATTGGCATTTCGAATTAAGTTTGTAGTTGTAACCATTTGCATCATAAAATAACTTGTAAAATATTTTATCATGCTTTTGAATAGAAATGCACCTTGATGCAGCTTTCTGACAAATTTCATCTATATTATGATTTTAATGGGGCAAAATATCTTCAAACTACACAAAGTCACAATCAGACATTAAAAGGACATTAAATAAAAAAAAGACTTAGGTGGCTGACTAGAAGCTTGGTCAAGCAGGTGGGTTTATATGGGGAATCACACTATGCTGGACCAGAAATGTGAAGACACAATAAAGCAAGAAGCAATGGCTCAGATTTCCTGATGATATTATTGTCTTTACAATAATGAACCCACGAAGATGTGCTACAGCATCCCTTAGGAAGTCATGAAATCACCCTGGACAATTTAAACTTCTGCTGGACAATCAGATGTATCTTTTTTGGGAATCTCTGACGATGTCTCGTGTTCTGTGTTAGAATCTTAACAGTTCCAAATGTGTGGACTGACTTATCTAGATACCGAGGAAAACTTAAAGATTAAAACCTGCCTTAACTCCCACATGATTATAAAATGAAGACCCTGAACTACCACTGCAGAGAGTCCGACCAACACCTACACTGATATCCCTGACAGTCCACAGACTCCTCATTCCCCCTCCACTGATTTAACCCACACCCAAGACCCAACACCCTCTCGATCTTCCTCTGACCTGAGCAAGCTCCACCAAACTTCCACCTGGTACAACTTCAACCAATCTGACTTCCCATTGCCAATACTCCACACACTGACTGCCCGCCAGACTGAACTCCCCTGACCCAACTTGTCCCTGACTGAACAGACTCAACTGACCTGACAGTCTGCCAAGAAACATCCCCGATATTACCACCCAACTAGAAACTAGTTGATCCATCCAACTACTGCCTCCGTGTATTCTCCTGTTCCGATCCAACCCAACCCAACTCCCTGATCCACCCTGGCCCAATCAGAGTTCACCCCAAATCATCAGCAATGCCACTGCTTCACCGTCCTTCTACCCTGCCCTATCACCCATCCAACTACCATGTTACTCCTACACCCACCTTCCATAATGCCCCACTCATCCTGCACCTCCGTTCCATCCTGTCACCCATTTACTTGACAACCTATATTTTTACATCACACAATCTTTGTAGCTTGACAAATGCTTTTGGGACCTTCCCATCCTGAAATATGGCAGTTCCAGGGTACATTTCACATTTTAAGTTCAGACCTGAAACGTAGAATTCCTGGGCATAACAGGAATAAGGAAACAGATTGACAATCCAGTTGTGATTGCCACTATTTGGAAGATCTGGCTCAACAAGTTTGAACTTTAAATGTGAAACATTGATGAACGTCAGTGTACCTCAGCGACAATGAGGATGAGCAGGGTACAATGCAGATTGAGAGACTAATTGAGTATTGGATAAGCTAAACTCTTTCCAATGGCGAGAATATGGGATTGGAAACTCAACTTGGTATAAAATAAACAGTTAAGGTTGTAAATAAATCTGATTCAAACTCAGATATTTTCCAGGGATGAGATATAATCAAGATAAAGTGTAAATATGATATAAAAAGTATCCCACTTTTCTATACAATTCTGTCAAGTGCAATTTTCCTACAGCAAAGTAAATTTTAGAGCAGGAACTGTATTTTATATTTGCATCTATGTGTCATGTTGGGCTGAGTATATCATCTCTCACATGCCAGTTGTATTGGATACAGCACATCATAGAATCATACAGCATGGAAACAGACCTTTCAGTCCAACCAGTCCATGCCAAACATAAACCCAAATAAACTAGTCCCACCTGCCTGCTCCCGGCCCATATCCCTCCAAATCTTTCCTATTCATTTACTTAGCTAAGTATCTTTTAAATATAATAATTTGCTTGCATTCAGCACTCCAATCCCATATTTGCAGAATTAAACTGATTTTACAAAATCAAGAAAAAGGAATTGAGTTTTAGGACAAGTTTCTAATTTGAAGGCAAGTGTGCTACTAACTGATCCAAGCTGCTACACATGAATGTAATATGAAACAACCACTAACATATGATGATATAAACAAAAATGTTGTTCTCCTGCTATTTCTCATTTTAATAGATCACATCAACATACATTGACATAATTCCTGGATAAAAGCAAAGAAACAGTTGAGACACTGGTCTCCTCCATGTCTTCTTGATTCTCGAATCAGACAATTTGGACTGGTTAACAGGTTCCTGGAGGAAGCATTAGGCTTGTGAGAAATTGGTCATCACATTCTATTGCAATAATAATGGCCAGCTGTTGACACTAATTCGGAATCCTGATATATCAGACCTGTTTGAATACAGCTGTATTCCAAATTTTGGACAAAGACCCAGTCCACAAGTAAATACAGGAAGTGAAGGATACAAACTGTTCATGGGTGAATATGATCATCCACTTAACACATAATATTTCTGATACACTTTGCTATGACTCATGTATTGCGCACAGCACACTCATCAATTGTAGTTCAGAGACCTGCCAACGCAAGGCCGATTGGACTATAGTGATATTCACTTCTAAGTTACACTTGGTGCAAATATTTAGATATGCTTTTTCCTTCTTATAGGGGCAGCCCTATTTTGACTATTAGATTTGGATTTTTATAAAAATGACATTCTTAGTAAAAAATAAAGCTGTAAATAAACAACATCATAGTGTGGAAATGAATGGAAGGAAGCTCAGTAGTTTAATCAGATGTGCCTAACAGCACATTTGCATTTGAAGGTCACTGTAGATATTGCTGCGCAACTAACTGCAGGAAATGAGTTCTGTGGTTATTTGGTTCCAATTGTATTGACAATGAAAATCCTTAGGATCAGATAGTGGCCAGTCAGGATGTGTTGCATCAACAGCTGATGAAACTGTGTGCTAAAACTATCACATTGGCATTATTCAAGGAAAGGGAAAACATTTATATCAACTGATAAATTTCATCCTGATGTATAGTTATAGCTCTCAGAAAAATAAAATCAAGAAGAGTCAAGTACAATTAAATATATGTGTAAAATGTTTCAAAAATTGTGGAGGCAAGTTTAGCTGAGGCATTCAAGAGGGTGTTTGATGATTATTTGGATAGTGATAGTGTACAGGGATATGGAGAAAAGACAGAAGATTGGTACTAGATAATGGAACCAGTGCAGGCACTTTGGAATGAATGGCCTCCTTTCACATCATAGTAATTCTGTGATTCTGTGAAGTAGTTGAAACGCACACACAAATTGGTCCAAGACTTGATCAGTGTCAAAACTGAGGTGACTGCATTGATCAGACAGAAAACTGCCCACTGACCTGGATATACCTTTACTGACTGAACATCCATACCATAGTGTGGGTGAACCCCTTCAGTGCAGAGGTCAGACAGCAGGCATTAATGCTGAAGAAATGTCCCCCTTTTAAACATCTTCTATAAAGGAGGTTTAAATGTTTAGTGTGATTGCTATTGCATGGAGTGGCATGGTGGCTCAGTGGTGAGCACTGCTGTTTCATAGCACCAGGGACCTGGGTTCGATTCCAGTGCATGTTCTCCACGTTCTCCCCATTTCTGCATGGGTTTCCTCTGGGTGCTCTGGTTTCCTCACACCATCCAAAGATTATTTGCAGGTTTGGTGAATTGGCCATGCTAAATTGTCCATAGTGTTCAGGGATGTGTAGGTTAGGTGCATTAGTCAGGGGCAAATGTAGAGTAATGGGGAAGGGATTTGGGTCGGATATGCTTCAGAGGGTCGGTGTGGACTTGTTGGGCTAAAGGGCTTGTTTCCACACTGTAGGGGTTCTATGAATGGGGGTTGGACAGATTTTAATGAAGAGGTGAATCTGTCAATGATGAATGAGTGAATGGATAAGGTGGGTAGGTGGGTGAGACAAGAGAGTAATTACGTGGAGTGGAGTGGCAGGTGGGCAGGATGGTAGATAAGGGATTGGTAAGGTAGCAGCATGGCAGACTGGTAGGGTAGTAGATGACAGATGGTTAGAGTAAGATGTGAGTTAAATGGGGAGTGGAGGAATGGGTAGGTGGGTCAAGAGTAGTTAGTTCAAGTCATTGAGTTAACTGGGTGATGAAGACTAGTCAGTGGGTAATTGGGTCTAATCAGGTCAAGTAGAGGAATAGTTGGATTTGATTGGGTCATGGGAGTTGTGGATATACTCCTAATGCCACTAATATATAGTGATCAAGGATAGTTCCTAGACAAAAGAATGTTGCAAATGGAAGCGAGAAATAAAAACAACAGCAAAACAAAACAGCCTGATTGTAACTCAGTTACTGTAAAAGGCTGTGGGTTCAAATCCTAGTTAAGTACTTTCTTTTTATACCTTTGTAACTCAAAATGGTGCCAGGTTGTGACAGAACACCCTTCACTATACCTCCCTAGATATATGTGACAATAAATCATTCTTTCATGCATCTAATCCAGAGACTTCACTACGGACTCCAGTGCAATAATGAAGTGATGCTACACTACTGGAGCTTTCTTAGAGTCATAGACTCGTAGAGATGTACATCATGGGAACAGACCCTTCGGTCCAACCCGTCCATGCCGACAGATATCCCAACCCAATCTAGTCCTACCTGCCAGCACCAGGCCCATATCCCTCCAAGGTAAAAACAATGACTGCAGATGCTGGAAACCAGATTTTGGATTGGTGGTGCTGGACGAGCACAGCAGTTCAGGCAGCATCCGAGAAGCAGCAAAATCGACATTTCGCCCTTAAATGTTGCAATTGTACCAGCCTCCACCACTTCCTCTGGCAGCTCGTTCCATACATGTACCACTGTCTGTGTGAAAACGTTGCCCCTTAGGTCTCTTTTATATCTTTCCCCTCTCACCCTAAACCTATGTCCTCTAGTTCTGGACTCCCCCACCCCAGAAAGAAGACTTTGTCTATTTACCCTATCCATGTCTCTCATAATTTTGTAAACCTCTATAAGGTCACGTCTCAGCCTCCAACGTTTCAGGGAAAACAGCTCCAGCCTGTTCAGCCTCTCCCTGTAACTCTAATCCTCCAACCCTGGCAACGTCCAAATAAATCTTTTCTGAATTCTTTCTCTTACAACATTAAACCAATGCTAACCCTGGTTAAGGAAGGCCCATGCCAGATTCGTGGGCGGCACGGTGGCACAATGCTTAGCACTGCTGCCTCATAGCTCCAGAGACCTGGGTTCAATTCCCGCCTCAGGCGACTGACTGTGTGGAGTTTGTACATTCTTCCCGTGTCTGCATGGGTTTCCTCTGGGTGCTCCGGTTTCCTCCCACAGTCCAAAGATGTGGGTGTCAGGTGAATTGGCTATGCTAAATTGCCCGTAGTGTTAGGTAAGGGGCAAATGTAGGGGTATGGGTGGGTTGCGCTTTGGCGGGTCGGTGTGGACTTGTTGGGTCGAAGGGCCTGTTTCCACACTGTAAGTAATCTAAACTAGCTGCAAGATCTAATGTCAAATGAGAGGGATAGACCTCGTTCAAAAGCTCCCTATGCCCGCTGTCAATGCTACGTCCCAAGGTTATCTTTCTCCCTTTACCCTCTTATACCCACCCCGAGCCACTCTCCTTAGGGTCTGCTAGGTAACCCAGATTTTCCATAAGTCCTCTTCATGTAGACCCATCTATGGCTACCATTCCGGTCTGGCACTGCCGAGTCTTTACAGTTGCTAGTCATCCAATCGGTATCTTGAAGGTAAAATTTCCCACTTTAAAACAGTTTAATTTCTGAGGGGCAGTGGTCAGTTCAATGAGCTGACTCTCCACTGACTTTTCAGCTGGGCAATTGGAGATCATGACAGTGAAATCCAACCCATTTCATTTTGTGCTGGTAACGCCACATTAGAATGGATGTGAAGGCATTCAAGAGTTTGCAAAATATTTCCAGAAAACTGATCCAGGGACGAGGAATTTCAATTCTACAGAAATGTTTGAAACATTGTGCTGTTCTTTAAGAAAAGAAGGTCGAGTGGAAATTTGACAGAGGTTTTTGAAATCTGGACAGATTGGAGAAGAAAAACCTATCTCCATTAACACAGGAGTAACTTCTTTATGCGGTGAGTAGTTAGGTTCAGGTAGTATGGCGAGGTTTTGGTCAACTGAGGCTTTTTAAAGGGAAAGGGATCTTTATTAGAAAAGGAACAGTTAGCAGGGAATAGATTGAGGTGAAAAATAAGATGTCCCACCAGATGGCCAGCACAGATTCATTGGGCTGAATAGTCTCCTTCAGTGGAGTTGCTGTAACTATTTTATAATTTTATTGTATGATTCTGTGTAAAGTTCTTGGTATTCTTTATTATGTGAAAGGCACAACATAAATGATTGTTGTTGAATTTGGTTCTCAGTGCTATTGTATTGACTAGCACTGCTTGATATTCATATGGCTATAGCAACGACCAGTATCCTTCTTGGATCAATATCCTATAAAAATAATTTCTTTTGGAATGCAAACTTATTTATTTTTCTTTTTTTGATATTGTTCATTGTTGTCAATAATCCAAAGTCCTTGCAAATTAATTTCTAATGTGAACGTTAAATGAAGAAGATCCATCTTAATCAGCTCATCACTCAGTAACTCGATTTCTCAGAATGCATTCATCCAATCAATAAAATGTGTTACCTATTTGTCAGTCAAAGCTAATATCATTTCCCTGTGTATCTGTGCTGAGTTTGGTACAAAATGTCAGAGAGTCAACAAGTCCCTGTGCACACATGCATCACATTATTTAATGCCTTCTGCTTAAAGGGCTGTGACGTTGCCTTACTAAAGAGAATACAAATGGTGTAAATACCAAGCAATTTCTTAGTAAACTGTTAGCCAAGCAATGTGCGAAACTAATACAAATTCTAAATTAAGCATTAAATATTTACATCTTGAAAAGGCTTACTGTGGCCCCAGAGGGTACCATTTGAGGTGTACATTGGATATATTTCATTACAGTCACACATAAGAGCAGCATTCCTAATTTAGCTTGAGGTTAGGTGGAACATTAATTCTGTTTTTCCTCTAGCAGATGCTGCCTGACCTGTTGAGTGCATCCAACATTTTGCGCTTTTGATTTACATCTGATTCATTATTAGGTAATTTTAACAATTTCTCCTTTCACATCTCCCTCAGTGAATGTGCTCGTTCATGATGCTACACAAGCCGACAGGTACGAACAGTCTTTGACACTTAGTCTAAGTGGTATTTTTCATGTATTCACTTTTGTATAAAGTCAGCTTTGTTACAGTTTCTAGCAAAGTCATCTTATATTGATCAGGAGTGGGACTCTGACTAAACATTCTGAAGCAATTGCTGTTCAAAGTTTGGGAGAACAACTCACCAGAACGAAGGACCCGATACCCAGCATGAGCAAAACCAATGTAGTGTACAAAATCCCATGCAAGGACTGCACAAAACACTACATAGGACAAACAGGAAGACAGCTAATGATCCGCATCCATGAACACCAACTAGCCACGAACCGACATGACCAGCTATCCTTAGTAGCCACACACGCAGATGACAAGCAACATGAATTTGACTGGGACAACACTACTATTGTAGGGCAAGCCAAACAGAGGACAGCCAGGGAATTCCTAGATGCATGGCACTCATCCACAGATTCTATCAACAAACACATCGACCTGGACCCAATATACCGGCCACTACAGTGGACAGCAAGAACTGACAGCCGGAAGCGGCAGAGACAAGCCACTATAAATGCCGTAGGAAACATCACAGAAGCGCTTCACAGGAGGCTCCCAAGCACTGAGGATGTCACCTAGAAAGGGGACGAAACGTTTGCAACACAAACTCCTAGCTCGGTGAACAGAACCACAGCAATTGCTGTCCCCAAGTTTGGTTGTGATCAATTATTTTACTGTAGACCTTAAATTGAAGTAAGCTAAGGGTGCTGTAGCACTATATTTGGTGCATTTACTTAATGCACCACTGAGGGAGTTGTGCAAATCATCAGTTTGTTTGAAAGTTGTACCAAAGCGTCATATTTGTGTCAGCCTTGGCTCAGCCGTTGTTACCTCAGCTTTATTTCGGATGGCTGTGGGTCCAAGTCCTAGTCTACAGATTTCAGTTTAATTTCTTCCTGAAGAAATGTGCCTATTCAAAGGTACTCACTGCTAGATGAGAAATTAAACTGAAGTCCTAGTATCATTCCAGATGAGTGTAAATTTCCATGACACTATTGGAAGGAGAAAAGTAATGTTTGTTTTGTGCTTATTGTAAATTCCATTAACTTTTGATTTTCCCAGCTTCAGCAGAATAGCCATTGAACAGTTTTCTCATTAATTTTAGTTGAGTCTTGATCCTAAAAATGTTTCAGGCCCATGAAAGGTGATTCTGGGCAGGCATCGCAGAGATACCATTGTTTTTGTGCCCAACCTAGGCCATAATAAGAGATTGGAAGGGGTGAGAGCATGAAACAATCAAGAAGGAACTTCAGCAAGAGATATAATAAGCAACCTATTATCATCTGTTTTCTGTCTCCATCAAGCTGAATTATATCATTTACCCTTCCAGCTGACCATTACCTCATTGCTCCTAATAGGATATCACTGCATATTTTGGTTAATGTGCCTGACAACATTCCAACATAGGTCAGACAGAGACTGTCTTATGAGAAGGGGTTGAGTAAGTTTGGCCAGTAAAGTTGAAGTTTCAAAGAATGAGACGTGACCTTATTGATGCATATAAGATTCTTAGGGGACTTGACATAGCAGATGCAGAGAGGTTGTTACCCGTATAAGACCATAAGACATATGAGTGGAACTAAGGCCATTCAGCCCATTGAGTTCAGTCTGCCATTTAATTATGGGAGACTCGAGGACCAGAGGGCATAATCTCACAATAAAGGATCACACATTTTAGACAGAGATGAGGAGAAATTTCTTCTTTCAGAGGAGAATGACTTTTTGGAATTCTTTCGTACAGTGTACTATCAAGTCTGAGTCATAAATTATATTCAAGGTTGAGACAGGCAGATTGTTAATCAGTAGGGCTAGTGAATCAGCAATCATTCACTAATGTGCATGATTGTCCACCATTCCCTGTCACTGGTCATAGACTCTGGGGACCTTGTGTGACTGATGAGTTTGATCTCCCACGACACACTTGGAAGTGGTTTCAGTGAAGTGGAATTGGTCCTTGGCTTTGGGATCACTGGCACTTCCCATCAAGGTCCTCTATGTTGCTCTATCAACGTCCTTACCTGAGTTTTCTGCAGCAGAACCCATCTGCAACCTTGTCATCTCGAGAGCCCTATCCATGATATTCTTTCTCCTGCAAATTACTACTGCCTAGAGACCTCATCCTCTGTGTTACTCGCTAAGTTATGTCCAAATCTGTTATATGATCCAGTGTCTGTTATTTTGAGAGCAAGTGAAGTTACTTCTTCCTTGGAAGCCTGCTTTGGCCTTGGTTGGCCAGGGGCATGTGTTGAGTATCAGTAAACAGAACAGGACAAATGGAGATGAGGAGCGTGAGGGAATGTGACCTGAAGTGGAAAGCAGGGGATGCACAATTATATCATCTGTAGCTCATGCATCATACCAGATTAAGGGATGTCGGTGAAATGGGATTTCTGAACATGTAAAAGACAGGAACACATTATTCTGGATTATCCTGGATGGCTTTTGAGACGCTGGCTGGTAAGCTTCAATGACAACAGAGCCAAAAGTGCTGAGAAGTGTTTCCTTCAAGATGATGTGTCATGCTGCTGTGCCTGTTCCACATGGGTTCATTGGTGCTGTCTACTGTAGTGTGACAACTTAACCCTGCAAGAAAGTGAGAAGGGTATTTCAGTGATATGTCTATCAGTAGGTTGTGTAGCTGGCTGTACCTAGAAACAAAAGATGTGAGGGTAAGGTGTAGCAGCTGAAGGAGGTTGACTGTTAGACATTGATGATGGGTGAATGATGGGCCTGTGGTAATTGAACAGTGTATGAAGAGATGATGCAGAGGGTAAATTAATACATTTGAGGAATGCTAACCACTTGAGTGAGATTGAAAAGCCTTTTCCAGCAATATAGCTAGGTCCTCAGTCAAATTCATAGCATTGACATTTGGAACTTTCTGCTCCCATTGTTTTCAAATTATCAGTCTGGTGGGATCTTCTGCTGCTCTCTGGCCATTTGATCGCTCTCACCTTTTCCTCCTCCAGCTCTCAGATCTCAATCACTGCATCTGAGGATCGGACAACTCCTTTCTTTTTCCTGTTGATCCAATCCTCTGATTTCATCATGATCAGAAAATCTTTGTCATTCACTTCCATCATACCTTCTCCTCTTTCAGAGGTGCAATCTGTTTTTAAGAAGCTCAGGCTAGCTTTCGTTGGTATTGTTCCTGCTCAAATATGGGCCCCTTCTATAATGACTAAGCAATGCATTTTTTAAAGCAATAAAAGGCACAATCATGGAGATGAGCAGCAAGAATGAAGTTTGTGTGCATCCTTCCAAAAAGCTGCAGGACATTTGTTTATCACAATCTCAGCACCCACCAATAGGCCTCATTGAAGTTTTGGCATTCTGTTTTGTCCACCATTACATTTGAAATGATTTTTAATCAATCATTCAGACCTATTGTGATATTCCTCTGTGGCAGGTGGGACGTGAACCCAGACCTTCTGGGCCAGAGGTGGGAACACCACCACTGTCCACAGAAACCTTCTTATTACATTTGTGATCACTTTTAAAATAGCTAATTCTTCAGTTAAGCAAGACCAGCTGCTGATAATAAAAGGAACTCTATAAATTAATTATTGTTGCTCAAAATTCATGGCTTTTCCTCAGCATAGTTACACATTGTGATACAGCTTTCACTTGTGTCATTTGTTAATTTATTCTTAGCCCAATTTTAAAGTGTTATTTTCATTAAATGAAATGTAATGTAATATTTTAAAAATTGTGCAAAATCATCCTGTTGAGGAGAGGCCTAATTGGGTTTAAGAATGTCTTCTTATTTGTTGTTGTAGCTTGAGCTGATCCTAAAAAGGACGCTTTTAGAATCTCAAGCATTTTGCTCTGAGCGTTTGATGCAGGCCAATGACCTGCCAAGAAATATGAAACAAAATGACTTAAGATAAAAGAAATGACATATGGGGAGGTTAAATGTAAGCAGGAGCTCCAGATCAACATAATTCATTCTGTACCCTGCAGCTTCCTGTCCCACAGTTTCTTACACACTGCCAGGAAGGGATTTACCAAAGCCAGTCCTTTCACCAGGTTTCTTCTGTTGTTTATCAGTTGCTACCAGACTCTCCTATGAAATATTCATCCTCTGCAGCTGAGACTCTTCTCCCCCATAAGACATAGATACAGCTCTACATGGTTTTTAATTTTTTTTAAAATCAGCCAGCTACTCAATTTCCCAGTTTGCTTTTATGAAATGTGCTACACAAGGTCAACATAAATGTGATTTGTTCTGAACTGTTTTGTCTCCAGGATGTGGCCCTACCAGGTAAAGGAGTCCTCGAGTATCATAAAGCATGCCTTTCCTCAGAGGTGATGCAGATGCAGAGGAAACAGAAAACAATTATTGTGGACCTAATTTTTACAGAGACAGTAGCTTTGAAAGATGAAATGATTTTGTTTCTTTGCTTGCAGTATTGCAAACAATGTTTATGACTTAATAAAATTCTTCTTCACACCTCTCAATAATTATTTCCTTATGCTCGATTAAATTTGTTTGGCATTTTGAGAATATTTTTCGATAATTACTGTCATAAATATTTATAAAGGCCAGACAAATAAGGCACTGCCATGAAGTTCAGCAATTAAGTAAGATTTTACTGTAAGGGACTTAACAACTGGTAAAATCTACAAATGCGCACCAAGTGTATTAATGCATCAAATTAAGAAAAAGGAAAACTGAAGTGCTGGAATGAGGTGTGGGTAAACAACTTCAGTGTAATTCCGGAAATGTAGCTAATCTGCGGATGCATTTAGGGGAAATATATTTTAAATTCCTCTTAGCATATTAAAAGATAATTGACCAGATAGTGTTGGCAATTTTAATGCAATATTTATTTGAGTTGCCGCGCTAATATCACAAATAACACTGAGCATGTGTGAGAAGTTGGTAGCAAAAAAAATATGTCAATGTAAATAATGAAATAAAACCGTGAAAGGGTTTCCAACAAACTTATTGGTAAGTGCGCATAAAACATACTACTAAAACCAAAGGTGGAAGCAAAATCCATGAGTTTTTATGACAGAAGTTGATGACTGTTTGTAAAAGACAAATGTAAAATGTGTTAGTGAAATACCAGGCACTGAATAAAGTTAGAAATCACACAATACCAGTTTATGGTCCAACAGGTTTAATTGGAAGGTAAAAACAATGACTGCAGATGCTGGAAACCAGATTCTGGATCAGTGGTGCTGGAAGAGCACAGCAGTTCAGGCAGCATCCAACAAGCAGTGAAATCGATGTTTCGGGCAAAAGCCCTTCATCAAGAAAGGTTTAATTGGAAGCACTAGCTTTCAGAGCGTTGTTCCTTCATCAGGTGGTTGTGAAGTATACTTTGTCCACCCCAGACCATCACTGGCTCCTCCACATCAAGTCTCTGAATAGACTTTCAGGAAGTCAACAATGGCAGAATAGGCTGAATGCTTTACAGTCATATCTTTCTACAGGTTATTTAAATGTTAAAGAGCCTCTGAGGTGGCCAAAGTGGGGTCTTGTTCTGACAGATGGATTTAGTCTGTTTTTAGCACAATAGGTCATCTAGTTGAAGGAGTTTAAGCTTGTGCATGGAATAGATGCCTAAGGATCATTAAAGATCTGATTGCCATGTCATCTTGGTGCAAACACATCTCCTCCCAGCAGTGAACATGAGTTTTTAAGTGTAACAATGACTTCACGTTTAATTCTTTTGCAGACTTGAGTTTGAAGGATTGTGGATACTTGCAATTTCTTTTTATTTAAAGGTAAATGAAAAGACGTTGGAACATTGTTAAGAAGGTATTTCTTGAAAATTGCGCATCTTGTGATAATTGTTTGTTTACTGCGGATCCTTTGACTGTCTTGTTGGAGCTTCTACTTTGGAGATTGTTTGGATATTTTAGTTGATAGCCAAACCAGCAAAGGTAAAGAGCTTTCCATCCTAGCTTTCCTGTTTCTAAAATAAACCTCTTGTTGTGAGTCCAGTGTGGGATCTGGAGGTCTGGTTCAGTCTGAACATTGGTTGTTCCACTGAAAAGCATGTGGAAGAATTCTCTTTACTACATCCTGCGTAAGTCACATTGGCAAAGCTCCCAGAAATATCTGGTTGTATACAGTAATATGTGTCTTTGTACACTTGAATGGTGGCAAGAAAGCTATCTGAACATACCATACCTTCTCTGCTCGTTCGTCTTCAAGAACAAAGAAATGTTGACCAATTTTTTCTCTCTCAAAGTTAATCTCTGCAGAGGGATTCTTATTTTCCTCATTACCTAGTGATTGCTATTTGCTTTGGATTATTTAGAAATAAGCATTTCAGTTTTCATATTGCAAACTAAGCAGTTTTGCATCATAAATTAGTTCTTTAAAACAAATCAATAATTTTATGTACATAAATGAAACATGGTTGATCGATCTGTTTATGTCTTATTTAAAGTATTCAATTGTCCTTTCTGGGATCCAGGCAAAACAATTACATTTGTGCCATAACCCGAGAGAAAGACAGCAAGATGGAGAAATTGCAGTCAGTCAACCTCAATGCGTTGTTACTTGGGATTCTGAGTGATGCTAATGGCATTCTCACTTTCACTGTTCATTCAAGGTTGCTAGAGGTTAAAAAAGGACATTTAAGCCATTGGTTTAGAAATTGGTGTGCACCGGTGTTTGATTTGAAGGTCAAATTTTATGACTTCTCGGGGCATACTCTGAAAGGGTTGGGCACTTTGTGCCACAGGTCATCTGAATAAGGGCAATGTGTAACTAAGTGGATCCTACGCTGCTTCCTTCTTCAAGTCTCTGTACCCAGCAAGGGGCTGAATTAATTGGTGAAAGAAACCATGTGGTGTAGCACCCTGCTCTTCTTAAAGGCAGCTTAAAGGGATGCTGCACTGAATAAGATTGGTAAAACCAACTGATGACAAATGTGATACTTTGCAATGAGAGAATTCATTGAGTGTTGGATGCAGTGTTAGAACCGTGGTGATTGAGTTGGCAGGATAAGAGATGATGTGATTCTGTGTGAGGTCAGTAGGTCAACAAGAATTATCTATGGAAGGGAGTGGAGCAGTTGATGAGATCAATTCCTGGCATCCACACCTGAGAACCTTGCAGCACTACCAAAAGAGGTAAATAATTTCTTATACGTTCAACATCTGTGAATGCATCTTCACATGACATCTCATACCCACTGTGTCACCAATCTCTGATGCTGCTTAGTGTACTGTATCACATCACATCTAGCATCATTCTGGATTTGTAATTAACATCCAAATACTCCACCTTACTTTCACTCACCCACCAATGCTGTCAGTCCATCTTTCACTTGTTGCATGTGCCTCCAACTATTCAATTATAGAAGGAACATCACAGGGCTGCACGTCTGTAGATATTCTTCCTTCCCATTTCTAGGACTAGGTAGCATACAATAGAAGAAAGCAGAGCAGAACTGTCCAGGGACAAGGAAGTGAAGTCACTGAGGGGATAGATTGCACATGAAGCAGATTGGTATTTCAGACTTCTGAAACCTCAAAGATGCCGATGTTGGCAGTTACAGTTTTGTTGCAGATGCTTAATTCATAGAATTGGAGCCATGCAGATACAACCTGGTTTAGTTGAATGACAGGGGAAAGTGTGTGGGCTCAATGTTATCAAATGCTTCAGTGAGGTCAAATTAAATCAGTAGTAAAATGCCATAACTGCTATCAAAGACTATGCCCTTTCAGGCTTTGGCTAGGTCCTTGTTATGCTGTGTGATGGGCACAAACCAATCTGCACGGATTCACCCATGGAACTTCAGGAGAGATGAGGGAAATGTGGGGAAACCCTCTACTGGATTGGGTTTGGATGTGACTGCAACCTTTCATGGCTCCGTCAGCAGGGCATGGGGCTTGTGGTTCTGATGACCACCAAGCAGTCATTGCCATTGGCCTGGCAGCTTCCACACGTGGTAGGGACCAATGGCAAATTATCAGCAAAACTAGAAAGTTACCCTTAATTGTTGTCTCAACAAGCCTCCATGAAGTGGGCAGCTAATTTGATTCTGAACCTGTTCCTAAAGAAACTTTGCAATCATGGAATGTATTGGGGAGCTGTGTCACTTTGGTTCATCCTTATTTGCTTGGCTCCCCAACGTCAACTTGTCATTACACAATGGGAAAGGTGATCCCAACCCATCATACACATTTTTGAAATGGGCTGAACATGCAGAGAGGGAATTTTGGTTGTCAACGACATCTAATGGGCAGAAGTCTAAAGTTTGCGTTACATTGAAGGTCAGATGAAAATGAAAGAGGAGGCCAAATATTTGATTTGCTTTATTATTGTCACATGCACCTAGGTGCAGTGAAAACCTTTGCTTTGTGTTGCTGTACAGGCAAATTATATCATATAAGATGCATTGGGGTAATAGAACAGTGTGAAGAATACAATGTTATGGCTGCAGAGAAAAGCAAAATCAACATTAAATTTAAAATAAGCAGCTACAGAGGTATTGAAAATTAATATTTACAAAAGCAAAAGTAGATAAACAAAAGTAATACAGCAAACATTTAAAGGATGAAACTTAATTTCTAACCACGTTCTTGCATCATTTGTTGTTTCTTTTCATACATTTGCTCAGCACATTATTTAGTGTGAAATATACAATGAGAAATTGACCATCTCTGATATTGAAAGCATTTATAAGTATTTGAATTTGTTTATGTATTAACTTTGACATTCTCTTAACACTGTCACCTCCCAAACACATGACCGTTGTTTCAGAGTCTAGAGAATATACTTCATATAGTACTTCATGTACTTCATGGGTGGCTCAGTGGTTAGCACTGCTGCTTCACAGCACTAGGGTCCTGGGTTTGATTCCCAACTGTCTGTGTGGAGTTTGCACATTCTCCCTGTGTCTGTGTGGGTTTCCTCTGGGTGCTCTGGCTTCCTCCCACAGCCCAAAGATGTGCAGGTCAAGTGAATTGGCCATACTAAATTGCCCACAGTATTAGGTACATTAGTCAGGGGTAAATGTAGGGTAGGGGAATGGATTTGGGTGGGTTTCTCTTCGGAGAGGCACTGTGGACTTGTTATGCTGAAGGGCCTGTTTCCATGCTGTAGAGAATCTAATCTAGTTGAACACTTTTGAATAGTACCGAGGAGTACTACTTTGTCTGTTTTTCAGTTGAGATGTCTCAAATAGTCGTAAAAGATGCTTTTCAGCAATTTGGAGACTAAGGCCCTGCTCCTGATGAATAGGCGAACAGCTATGTCTGATCTAACATCACTAACACAGCTTATAAGGTCATTTATTTCATTGTCGTTTGTGGGACCTTGTTGCCAGCAAATTGACTACTGTGTTTCCATGGACCAAAGCATTACTTGTAGAGCGTATTGTATATGCTAAGACTGAAGAGCAGTACATAAATACAGGTTCCTTCTTTTCTTTCAGTAAGAGTGTAGTCCTGTGACATTCTAATGAAACATGTCACCTGCAATTTAAAAGAAAAATCTGATTGTAAAAGTAAAAAAATCTGAGTTGCAGCAGAACACACTGTTTCATCTGTGATTTGCTTGGGAATCTCTCCAGACAATGAGTATGATCACACTATCACTGAACTGCTACTTTTATTTATTCACTCGTGGGACGTGGACAATACAGGCTGGTTAACATTTATTTCCTGTCCCGAGTTGTCCTTGAGAAGGTGGTGGTGAGCTAATTTCTTGAATCGTGGCAGTCCATATGGACCATTAAGTTTGCGCTTGCTCTCTGAATGTGCATCAGACCTAGAGCCAACCTTCTGCCCTCTCCCCATAACCCTTATTTATGTTGAAGTAATCATTCACTGCCCTTTTGAATGTCTCGGTTAAATCTGCCTCCATCACATTCTCATGCAATGCATTACACAACTTAACTATTCACTGTGTGAAAATATTTCGTCTCACAGAACAATAACTTTGTTTGCAAATAAGTGTTTCTGTTGTTCTCCCAGGAATTCCAGGTTACTTTAAAAGTCTGGTGTCAGGGATATGAATTATATATTCTGCCCAGCAGAGTTAGATTTAAAGTTTATCTCCTTGATGCTGGGCAAGTTGTCTCGTGACAATGCTGCTGTTGAACCATCTTTCTTATTCCCAGGTTTGAAGAAACTTGCAAAGACACGGCTGATGATATTTCTCCACGACATCAAGGTGCCGACTTTAGCTTGTTGACCTCGACAGCATGTACTTCTGGGTAGATTTAAGATTTTGACTCAAAAATGCTTTTCCTCAGTTGGTCACAGATTGAGTTGGCAAATTGAAGATAATGATGAATTTATTGATGTATGTCAGCCTTTGAGAGGAAGAGCCCAGGATATGAAAAAGGGTTGACACTGATTGAGCTGTGGTGGGGTGATGCTGGGGAAGTGGCAGCTGGTTGTTCTAGGAGTTTGATAGCCATACTAAACAGAGCGGAGTGGGGTGGGGGAGGAGGCCTGCTTTCATCACTCCTTCATTTCTTTTCCCACTAGTTCTCATTTTATAATAGTCACCAACATTAATTTCAGCTCGTCATGCTTCCATGACTTTGAATATCTGTGAAGGAGTCATTACGGATTGGCTTCCCTGCCTGCAAACAGCTCTTAGAGAAGAATACAGGTGGTAATTTCAGTCCAAAGCTAGAATCGATACTTGAAACATTAAGCGTAACAACTCTGAATTTCCAATTTCCAGAGACTACTGTCAGCCAGAACACAAAAGCAAAAGGCCAGTAACACAGAGTAACAATGAAGTAGGAGGTCACAACATTCTGTTGTGTCAGCACCGTGGGATTATTAAACAACTTTAACAGAGCCCCAGTGAATGGGTTACATCGCCTTTACATGCACAGTAGCACCTAAAGACCTTTGAGGCCACAAACATCATGTAACATATAAAGGCTGAGGGTGGCTGCATATTATAAAAATAGAAAAGTTGAATTATGGAAAGACTTTTGATTTGATCTTCTTCACCAACAGATTTAGAGAGTGCGTTTAAAGTTTTTGTTCTAATATTCTCCCTGATCTTTCTTGAAGCCAATGAATCAAGTATATTAGTTGCTTTTTTCAAAAACATTCATCACAGGACGAGGGTGTCGCTGGCTATACCAGAATTTATTGCCCATCCCAGACTGCGATTAAGAGTCAACCATATTGCTGAGTGTCTGGAGTTAAACCAGGTAAGGATGGCAGATTTCCTTCCTTAAAGGACATTAGTGAACCAGATGGGTTTCTCCTGAGAATCAACAATGGATTCTTGGACACCATGAGACTCTTAATTCCAGATTTTTTTGAATTCACCTTCCACCACATGCTGTGGTGGGAATCAAACCCATGTCCCCAAAGCATTTCCTGAGTCTCTAGATTAACAGTCCAGTGATAATACCACTGGGCCATTATCTAGCTTTCCCAGCAAAACTCTTTGTATCAGTGCCAATAAAGTGAGTGGGACAAATTTTCCAAGTTTTCATGGCCAGGAAATAAGGGTTATGGGGAGAGGGCAGAAGGTTGGCTCCAGGTCTGATGCCAGCAAGGCATATTGGGAAACTGCAGGTATATCAAGCACAATTATTCATTCATTCATTTAAGTGGATAGAAAATCATGACCAAAGTACTTGTGGTTCACCGGAACATGTGCAAGTCTTGCCAACTGTTTTGCAAATGCAGAAAATCATGCCAAATTGTATCCACAGCATTTAACTGTAGTGGCATCATCGCTGTACTGGATTGTCCTCATCCAATGTCTCTAACTTTTCACTTTCTGGCAGGTGTCACTTCAATAACAGGGATCAATCATCCAATCATGGGTCTCAGGCCGGAATCGTCTCGTAGTATTGAGGTTATTAGTATCCTGCTTGGAGGTGTGCCATTTCGGAGGGCAGCATTGCTGACCATCTACAATCACTCAGCAGTCAGCCAACTAGGTATACATAGTCAAGGAGCACAGCAAAAGGTAACCTCTCTGGCTGCCCTTAGTAAGGCGGTGGTGAACTGCTTCCTTGAGCTGCTGCAGTCCATGAGTTGTAGGTGCACTCCACAATGTAGTTAGTGAAGGAATTTCAGAATTTTGATCCAGCAACAATGAAGGAATAATAATACATTGCCAACTCAGGATGGTGAGTAACTTGGAGAGGAGCTTACGAGTAGTGGTGTTTCCATGTAACTACTGCCCTTGTCCTTGTGGTCATTGTGGGTTTGGAATTTGCTTTCTCAAGAGTACACTGAATTTCTGCAGTGCATTTTCTTGATGACACACACTATTGCAATTAAATATCGGTGGTGTCAATCAAGTGGGCCGCTTTTTCCTGGATAGTGTCAAGCTTCCTGAGCATTTTGGAGCTGTGCTCATCCAGGCAAATGGGAAATATTCCATCATACTACTGACTTGTGCCTTATAGATGGTGGACAAGATTTAGGGAGTCTGGAGCTACATGTTGCAGGATTCCTCGACTCTGACTTATGTGTCCCATCACTATGTTCATATGGCAAGTCCGGTTCAGTTTCTGCTGATTGGCAACCCCAGGCTGTCACTGGGGATCCGGTGATGGTAATGTTTAGGGGAAGGGTTGGCCTGTTCTCTGTAGATAGAATCGATCTTTGCTTGTTATTGTGTTGTGTGACTGTTACTTGTCACTTGTCATCCCAATCCTGAATATTATTCAGGTCTTGCTGCAGTTGAACGTGAAGTAGTTGTTCAGCTGAGGAAGCATAAATGGTGCACAACATTGTGGGTCTACAATAAAACAATGAAAGAAAATGATGAATGATCTCTTGTGTTCTGCAAGGATCAGTGATACCATTTAGTCACTGAGGAGTGGCATTTATAAGAGTGTCAAGTCATGGAAATGTGTGAGTGGATGGGAATGCCAGACAGGAGTTAGGTTTGAAGGCCTCAGTATCAGATAGAACATGCAAACTGAATGTGAAGGATCCATTTACTGCTGTGAATGTTACAGGATAATCTGGGGAGGGCTCAGACGCTGTCATAAACATGCAAGACTGCACAGTGTCTAATCCCTAACCACAACGAGGTGGAGGTGTCACAGAAAATAAACACCAAAACTGCAGGAAAATCTCTGCTTCTTAGTGGCATCTGAGGGAAGAGAAACTTAATTAACATTTTGAGTCTAAAATGGCTCTTCTTCTGACATCCTTGATATCCCTGATGACCTTCCCCCTGTTACCCTCTGGACCTACTTGCAGGACATCACCAATGACCTTCCCTGTATGATCCTTGATCTCTCTACAGTCATGCTTAAACTATTGACTTTCAACTTTGACCTTGCTTGCATGGTCTCACTTTCTCCCTCTGTTCACCACAAGATTGTAGGACAGCCTCCTCCCTTCCCGCTTTGGTCAGTTGTGCCCCATTCCCCTTGACTGCCACCTCCCTCCTTCCATCATTGTGCCCCATTTCCCTTTGGTTGGTGCTACCCAATCTCAATCGTCAACGCTTCCTCTCCATTTGGTGAAATAGGCTTCCCTGAAAGATAAGCAGTTCTTACTCACTTCAAATTCACAAAAGTCTACCTCAAGATGTCAGACATTGGTAATTATAAATTTGAAGGTAAGTACTTGGCATTCAGTAATTGCTTCACCATAAATGCACAGGTTAACACTGGTATGGCTGTCATTTAAAGAAAATAGACAACATTCAAATGTATAAAGAAGAGGTTTTGACTTTTTGCCATCAAGAAACTTGATTACTAGAAATCTGCTGACTATACTGTGGTTTCATCAGGAAGCTGACGTTTGGTCTCCTCAGTCCAAAATATTTCAAACAATTCCTGCCCTAATGTTGTTTCAGCACAGAAGGAAGCATTGGACTGTTTGAGTCCAATCAGGCTCTCTGTAGACAATCTAGTTAATCTCATTACACTGCTCTACAGTACCCTTGTAATATTTTATTTTTCTGAAGTTTTAAGGCTGAAATAAGAAAAGGACTGTGATGGGAATACTCCATTTTTAAAAAAAGATCTGTTCAAGCAATGGGGAGGTTACTACAGGTGATTTTAGGGGGAGCTAAATGAAGGGAGATTTGGTTGGCAATGTGTAGCTGATTGGTCTATGCAATGATGACCATTAGTTAATGACAAAGGCTTTCTGCCAGCCAACAGTTTTGTGACTGGTTCCCAGGTAGTTAAACAGGTTGTGAGAATTAACGCTTTGTCAGAAATCAACGAATGTCTGAAAGAAATGGAGCTAATCTTTTCTCAGTACTAAAAGCACACCTCAAGCCTAAAGAAAGTCAATTCGTTTTAACTCATCAGTTGTTGTAAACTTTGGCTTTTTACTAATAAGTCAGCAAACTTATAGGTGTGAAACAATCACCCTGTGCCTCCTACAACCAAGTGAAAGTACCTGGAGGGGATGATCAGCCAAAAGGATCATCGCAGTCAACCCTGTGGACAAAGTCAAATTGAATTGCCTTCCCAGTGTTTGCTTTTGTCCATGACATCCATGGACGTTTGTTTAGCTTATCTGTGGTGCATGCAAGGGGCTTTAAGGTGTGAGAGTTTTAACTGGTAGAATTTTGTGTTGTGTTTATAATTGTTTACCTTTGCAAAAATCTATTTATTTGTCACAAATAGTCATTCTTGTTAAGAACAGAAACCTGGTTCATTCTTTCTGTCAAGTTATATTTAAAAAGAAATGTAAGTTGGGAATTTTTGTGTCCTTAAATAAAACTTTTAACTTTTGTGATGACTCCAAAACAGTGGGTCCTAATTTCCAGCATGCCCTCAGTGAGGCTGAATGGTAGGCAAAACATTCTCAGTCAGTTCTTTCTCTACATCATTCTGGCATTCCATATGCAAAATCTTGAACCTCTTTCCCTTAATTCTTTATTTCATCCGTTGATGGGTTCGGTATTTCCTTGTGTACTTTATCTAAACCTACCTTAATTTTGTGAATCTCAGTTTAAAAAATGGTCTCATTTTCCTTTTTCTCTAAAAAAGAATAACAGTAACACCCCCTTTCAAAATTGTTTATTACTTGAATTGTTCTGGTAAATCTCTTGCCTGCTCACAAATCGAAGCATCCTTCCTCAAGAACTGGATAACAATGTTCTAGTTATGGGCTTCCACCACTATTTATAAAGCCAAACATCCCATAAGCTTTGCTAACAATCACAATACGTCCTGCCACCTTTAATGTATGTATATGCAACACCAAATTCTCAGATCCCATACACTCTTTAGAATCTATTATATTATATTAAGTTCTATAAGTCGCTGATTGCAGACATGATAGGAACCTCTCCTGTCTGGGGCTGCCTTCCAAGTGCCAATGGCATAGAGGGTTTCTTCCTTGGCTAGCTGCAGAGCTGTCACAGTAAGGGAATTGCAGATTGTGCTCCCAAAATTTCTAAGACTATCATTCCCACTGTGATATTTGGATCTGAGCTGCTGGGGTTGCAGGGGGTGGGGGGAACTGTGCAGGGGGGGTGTATTTGGTGGGGTTGCTGCAGGAGGCAGCCATGCTAATGTTTCCTCTGAGGCCCTGGTACTTTCAGTATCTAGTACTGAAGTGAGAGTTTGAGGAGGTGGCTCTGGGGAAGTCTGAACTGGTGGTAAACATCCCAGCCGTATATGCAAGGCACAAGAGAAAGAAGGCATTGTGATCAGTGGTTAGAAGTTGTGTGCAATGAATGAAACTGACTGCGAGGTTAATGTGAGAGTTGCAAGGGAATGAAAGGTGGTATGTCCTGGCATCCATGTTTCTGCAGGAGAGGTCCTAGTCTTCTACTGTGAGGAACAGGTTCTCTTGCAGAAGCTGAGGAGTCTAATGTCAAACCACATTTGCACCTTCTGGTTTATATCTGGCCTATTTAATGTTATCATCCCCTGGTACAGTAATAATCCTGGTGTGAGGTGACAGGAGGAAGAGTGCGGCATTTACCCTGGAAGAGCTGGGAAGTCTTGAAGCTGCTTATGGATCTGCCTTCCTGCTGTTCCTCCATACCTTTGAGCTGGTGCTGACCTTGGGCCAGGCTGCCAGGGTCTGGTGGAGTAGCCTCCCACTGTTAGTCCTTTAGAAGAGGACCCTTCTGTTTTGCACAACACCCCTCGACCAGCACCTCCAGCTCCCTGTCAGGGATCCTGGTGCAATCTTCCCTTTCTCCGACACCTTCCAACAAAAAACTTCCCAGACCTTGTAGTGAGAAACCCTCGATCAAACCCAATGCTGTGCTGGCTTAGCCAGATTTAGCCCTCTGTTAGATCCCTTAATTATTTTGTATAAATTAGGTCACCTTTGAAACACAGTCGAATGCAAACTCGGACATTGTGATCATTTAAGTATAGACATCATTCTAGTCTTTCTGCATTGCATCACCCCATTGACATCATTCCATTTGCCTCGCTAAGATCAAAATACCCTTCCTGAGGTGCAGTACCCAAAACTGACCCTGATATTCCAGATGGGTCTGACCAAGATTCTGCCGAACTGAAACATCAGTTTCTCCTCTCTATATGTTAATCTGCTTAAGATGAAGACAGATATATTTTTGGGCTTCTTAATTGCTTCTGTCTATGTACTTGCTTTTAGTAATTTGTGTACATGGATACCTAAATCATTTTGCTTTCCACAACTTCCAGTCACCTCATCCTGATTTGTTTATTTCAAATGCAAAGTGAATGATCTCCCATATTTTCACATTGAGCTTCGTCTGTCATTATTTTATGCACTCATTTAATCCATGTATCTTCCTTTGTAACTTGCCTTTCCCATTACCTTACTATGCTTCTTAGCTCAATGCCAACTGCCATCTTCGATGGAGAACACTCTATTAGTTGATCGAGTCTGTGGATAGATAGATATGGTGAAAAGCACCCAAAGTTAAATTCATGTAAACTAAGTATAAAAGTAGCAGTCACAGCATCATAGCAATAAACAAAAAGAAACATTGTAAAAACAAGATTTATTGTCCCAACCTGTGCTTCAGTTTGCAGCTGTATTTTCCAAAAAATAGATGGTAGGATTTGGAGTAAAGGTATATTTTTCTAGTCTCCTTCAGGATGTTCTGAGCACTCCAATTATGCATTATTTTGTCTGAGATTTGGAGTGGTTGTCTGCTTTGAAATTATGTTTCTGGCTGAACAAAAAAATGCAATTTTGGCAATACCATCCCAGACTTCCATTATAATTATTTTGAATTTGTAGTTACACACCGCACACTAACATTAAACGAATATATTATAGCAAGGATCAGTGTGATAAATAAGTTGCAATATATGAAATAAGTTGCATTTTTGTCGTTACTCTTTTAAGGATTGTGGGTGTTCCTGGCAAGATCATCACTTGTTGTCCATCTTAATTGCCCTTGAATTGAGATGTTTGTTAAGCCATTTCTGAGGGTGGTTAAGAGTGGATCACATTGCTGTGGATCTAGAGTCACGTGTAGGACAAACTCCATTTTGATTGTAAACTTTCTTCCCTCAAGATTAAAAATCGGCATGGATTTTAATATTGTTTAGATAAAGGTGTAGGTTCGACGATATAATATTAAGAGGAGTTGTATTTTCTTGCCAACACGTGTGAACCTGAAATTCATGGTTAGGACTAAGGCTGTACCTGGAACAAAGAGATTAGAATTTTCATTCAGAATGACATCTCATCTTCAAATCCTTTATAAACTAGGTATGAAGGATGCAGATATACAAGTTGTAGATCAGCAGAAGTGAAGTCCACAATAGCATTTCCAAATAGAAATCAATTGACTAGCAATTGATTTCTGCCAAAAACAGCAAAACTGGATGTTCTCCCTCATACTTATTCCCTTTAGCTACTGAGTTCCAGGGAGACTCCTGGTTCCCTTTCTCAAATGTTGAGTACAGAGTGAGTATTGGTGAGATATATCATAGCTAAGTTGAATGTGTTCACCCAACATCAACAAACACATGCAGTCCAGATGGGACAGCAACCTGAGAGGTGATATAAACTGATTATTTTTTCTTTCTCACTGAGGTTACTGAGAGCAGTCGAAGATTTGGCTGGTACTGTATTTGAGATTAAGTTTATTATTAATATTATTAATTTATTGGCAGCACTCTGGCATCTGTTCCCATTTGTGTACCTCAGTCCATACGATACATTATAAATCCTTGCTTGGAGCAATTTATTTGGAGGAATCATCCAGATTTAACAAAGTATGAAATGTTATTATCTGAAGAGAAAAACCTAAGCTGGTAAAAACTTAAATCAAATCATATGTAGTTCCTACATAATGCATGCAATTTGATTTGCATAATATGTCCTTTTCTTCCCAAGATGTGTCAGTTGTTTCATGTGCAAATGTAATACAGTACTCTCCTTGTGTAAAACTTTATGACAGTATGTATGCTACGATTTTAATTGGTGTAATATAATACAAGCTTACCGGTAATTACAAATAATGAGGTGGCATTACCAAAACTCACACAGACATAGCAAATTTAAACTCTGATTCATAAATCAATGTTGTTGGATGTCACTAATCTGGAACTCCCATAGCGTCAGGTTTTGCTTCATTAAGTGTTCATTAAATTTTTTATCAAGTCTTAAGTTGTTCAGTGAATAACTGAATTACCAACTGTCTTGGAACAGATGGAAGTGAAGTTTTGCATACTTCTTCTGTGCCAAGATGGGTTGTTGCACAACAAACAAAAATCTATTCCTGTGATTCACATCATTTTGGAATTTGCCCTGTGAGAGGACTGTAAATACATTGGGTAGGTGAGGATTAGTTGCCTCTGGAAATGAACGATTGCAATCAGTGGATCAAAAGTTTTGCTAGCTTACCTTTTTTAGTTTGACCTTTGGATGAAGAAATCTGATTTTTAATATAAAGACATATTAACTAGATTATACCAATACGGAAGGATATTCTAATGTAGGTGGTCACAAGAATTAAATTAAAATGGTTGAAAGCAGACATGATAAATTGACAAAAGTGTAACAATATGAAATAGGGTCTTATAAACAGACCACAGGTGAGGATGCAAATTATTAAAATTCAGATAAGAGTTTCAATAAAGGGCTAAATGATTACACTGTTGAAAGTGGAAATCGACCTCAGGTGGCAAGTGATAAGAGTTTTGGTAACTTTCCTGCTAGTTGCAGTCATTTAACAGGTTAGTATCCGGTTAAGGCAAGTGGTGTGCATTCCCAAGCTGCTGGTCCAATGGAAGTGTCAGAAACTTGGCAACCTTCACTGCTAATGGAAGCTATTTCTGAAGCTTCAAAAGGAAGGAAAGGGACTTCAGTGATAGGTTCCTCAGATGCTGCCTGACCTGCTGTGCTTTTCCAGCACCACTATAATCTAGACTCTGGTTTCCAGCATTTGCAGTTCTTGTTTTTATCTTATACCAGTAAGTCTCAGGCGGGCAGGAGGAGATGATAATTTATAAGTGGCACTCTGGCTACTAGGGCAGCCATATCCACTGGGGTAGCTCTACAATCAAGGAATAAACATCAGGGAGAGAGTTACAGTATTGTTAGGCTGGAAGTACCAAATGGGTTCTTTATGATCTGATCAAAATGTCTACAAGAAGACAAATCCACTTCAATATGTAGCTAATTTATTGGGTTAAAGTATGAATTAATCATTGTTAATTTATACTACTGATACACATATATTAGGATGTTATAAGTTATGTAATTAGGTTAAATGACTGAGATAACCAAGTGAATCTCACAGGGCCTTCTATCTGTCGGGGACTTTGACAACAGTGGCACTGCGAACTCTATCTCAGATTCTGTGGTGGCAGTCACATGACCACAGCCCAATGAATGGGGCAAGATCCCTGATATTAATACTTACCTTTGAGTCTAAGGTTACGTGCTGAATTCCTACTTCAGTACTTTTCCAGCCCTCAAAAGCAAGTCCAGGTGGCCGTGTGTAGACTGTACAAACAAATGGATTCCACTGACCCTCAAGGTCAGGCAGCTTCCCTCTTTAAAACTGGCTGTTTTGCATTTGGCCTGTTTCATATGTACCTCTCCACTCTACTTCAATTGCTAATTGTCATGTCCAATTAACCCTTAACAATTAACCAGAATTAACTTTTAACCAGAATGATCCACGCCTGCAAAGTTTAACGTTGCAACAATGTAAGGTGTACAGCTGAAGCAAAACAAATGACAGAATAAAGTAAAAAACAGTGGATGCTGGAGATCTGAAACAAACAAAACAGAAATAACTGGAGAAACATAGCAGATAAATAGCATTCTTGCAATTGGAGGCAAAAAATATACTACAGTATATCCTACTATATACTATAGTATAAATACATATCACAGTACTGTATATCAGTTTGAGTCTGTGGCACACAAACAAGATTTGCCGCCGAAGATGGAAAAGAATTATCTAAATAACTTTTAATCAATAACGTCCTTTTTCCCAATCCTCCTAAAATAACAATTTTGTCATTGTGCAATTGTTATAATTGTTGTTTTGTTAGTTCTTCCAATTTTCTCAATATCACTAAAATTGCTGCTATTATTGAAATGACTCTCGTGTTACATTCAAGAGAACATGTTTGTTCATTGAAATAAACATTCTGGTGAACCAGATGCCAACTTCAGTAGGAATGACCAATATTGGAATTACTCATAATAGTCATGACAAACCTCAATTAAGGCATTCTGGAACTCACTCATCCCTCTATCTCCATTTGCTTTCTATAAATAAACAGCACCATGTCTATTTGTTCTTTTATTAAGATAACAATTTCTTTATGCGTTAACATTTGTCCTGGTTACATGTTAATATCAAACAAACACAAAACTAGTTCCATTGGCATATTTAACAATTTGACATTAAAACAATAATTGTTCCATATCATCATGAGTTTCTTTATTGTTGTGCTTTTAGATCTCTTCATTTAGTAATACAGTTAAATCAATTTGTGAATTTGGAATAAAAATTCCTAAAAATTTCAGAAAGAAATGGAGGTTAACTTGACTGTTTCAGAGGATATTGTTGAAAGAAAAACTTCTTCAAAATACAATATAATTTTCAAAATATAAAATATAATTTCAAAATAAAATTTAGAGCGAGGTCCTCTCTTAGTTTACAAAGGATCAGACACACTGACAGACACAGTGCTAAGCCTATAAAATGTGATCTGCTAAGAGCTACTCGGAGATTAAGACATGCTGCACAGAGGTGTGAACATGTTGCTGCAGCTCCCTGAACCAGCTCTGATTAAAAGTGGCTGATCTGACAGAATGCCAGGAGCGCTTCTCATTTCGTAACTTTTTGTCATCCTGTATCTTTTTATGAACAAAGGTAAAACTGTCTGTTTGCACTGACCTGTAACTTACTTGTCTCCCGTGGCTCAGTATACAAATTTTACATGTGAGTCAGAGATTGTGAAGGTTTGTACAAGATCCAGTCTAACACACTGCAATATTTGAAGGACGCTGGGTTGTTGAATGTTTTGTCTTTTGGATGAGACATTAAACTGAGGCTCATCCTCTCAGGTTAACCAAAGTGTTCCCAGAGCACAGTCTTTAAGTAGAGAAGGGGAGTTCTGTCTGTCTACTGGCCAATACTAACTCCTCAAGCAACATATAAAAGTAAGAATTAACTAGTTACTATATTGCTGTTTGTACAATCATCCTGTTTGCAAATTTCTGCTCTGTGTCCTACTCTAAAGTGGCCACTATGTAAAAGCAGTACAGTGCTTTGAGATGCCCTGAGGTCATGGAAGGTGTGATACATATTCATTTTTTCTCTCTCATTAGGTCATTAGATTAGTGATACCATGCAGAGTCCTATATAGACAATAAGTATGAATCAGTGCTCAGTGCATTAAAGTATTAGGTTAATAATCATATGACACCAGGTTATAGTCCAACAGGTTTAATTGGAAGCACACTAGCTTTTGGAGCGACGCTCCTTCATCAGGTGATAGTGGAGGGCTTGATCGTAACACAGAATTTATAGCAAAAATTTACAGTGTGATGTAACTGAAATTATACATTGAAAAATTGATTGTCTGTTAAGCCTCCTCATCAATTTGGATGATGCACTTGTATTGCCTTCAATCCAGTAATTAAAGGAAAATTACAAATGTGAAAGATGAAGGTAAATGGATTCTGGAAGTAAATCTTCCTAAATTCTGAGTTTGGTCATATAAAATTAGACTGAAGATTATTTTTACATTCAGTGTTTAGGGGCATAAGCCCTAACCCTGAACAAACTATCCACCAGAAGTTTATATAGACACTTGGAAAAATGACATGGAAACATAGAAAATTGAAACAGGAGTAGGCCATTCAGCCCTTTGAAACTGCTCCATCATTCATTTTGATCATGGCTGATCATTCAGCTCAATAGCTGGCCCGACTTATCCCCATATGATCCCTTTAACCCCTTTATCTCCAAAGCCATATTCAATTCCTTCTGAAATAAAGTCATAGAGTGATTGAGATGTACAGCATGGAAACAGACCTTTGGTTCAACTTGTCCTTGCCGACCAGATATCTCAACCTAATCTAGTCCCATTTGCCAGCAGTTGGCTCATATCCCTCTAAATCCTTCCCAGTCATATACCCATTCAATGCCTTTTAAATGTTCCAATTGTTCTAACCTCCACCACTTCCTCTGGCAGCTCATTCCATACATATACTATCCTCCATGTGAAAACGTTGCCCCTTAGATTCCTTTTACATCTTTCCCCCTCACCTAAAACCTATGCCTTCTAGTTCTGGACTCCCCGACCCTAGGGAAAAGATTTTGTTTATTTAACCTAAACATGCCTCTCATGATTTTATAAACCTCTGTAAGGTCACCCCTCAGCCTCTGACACTCCAGGGAAAATGACGTCAACCTATTCAGCTTCTCCCTTTAGCTCAAATCCTCCAACCCTGGTAAAATCCTTGTAAATCTTTTCTGAACTCTTTCAAGTTTCCCAACACCCTTCTGAAATGAAGGAGACCAGAATTGCACACAATATTCCAAAAGTGGCCTAATCAATGTCCTGTACAGCTGACCTCCCAACTCCTATATTCAATGCTCTGACAAATAAAGGAAAGCATACCAAACACCTTCTTTACATGGAGAAAATGAGGACTGCAATGCTGGAGATCAGATTTGAGAGTGTGGTGCTGGAAAAGCATAACAGGTCAGGCAGTATCCAAGGAGCAGGAGAATCAACCTTTTGGGCATAAGCCTTCTTCACTATCCTATCTACCTGTGACTCTACTTTCAAGGAGCTATGAAGGTGCACTCCAATGTCTCTTTGTCCAGCAACACTCCCTAAGACCTTACCATTAAGTGTCGAAGTCCTGCTCTAATTGCTTTTCCAAAATGCAGCACCTCACATTTATCTAAATTAAACTCCATCTGCCACTCCTCAGCCCATTGGCCCATTTGATCAAGATTCCATTGTAACTTGAGTTAACGTTCTTCGCTGTCCACTAAGCTTCCAATTTTTGTGTCACCTGCAAACTTACTAACTATACCTCCTATGTTCACATCCAAATCATGTATATAAATGAGGAAAAGCAATGGATCCAGCACTGACCTTTGTGGCAACCATTGGTCATAGGCCTCCAGTCTGAAAAGCAACCCTCCACCATCACCTTCTGTCTTCTACTTTTGAGCCAGTTCTGTATCCAAATGGCAAGTTCGCCCTGTACTCCATGTGATCTAACCTTGCTAACCAGTTTCCCAAGGGTAACCTTGCCGAATGCCTTACTGAAGTCCACACAGATCATGTCCACCGCTCTGCTGTCATCAATCCTATTTGTTACTTTTTCAAAAAACTCAATCAAGTTCGTTTTCGGTGGTAGCAAATTCCACAGGCTCACCGCTCTTCAGGTGAAGCAATTTCTACCTTTCCAGTCCTAAATGTTTTACTCAGTATCTTTAGACTGTGACCCCTCGTTCTGGACTCACTCATCATCATGGACATCCTTCCTGTATCTACTCTGATTAGTTCCTGTTCGAAGAAGCAGAAGTAGACCATTTCACCTTCAATCTTGCTCTGACATTCAATAAGATCATGGCTGATCTGGATGCATTTCGAATTTCATATTTCAAATCAACACTGACAAACAGCTATGTATTTCTACTTAAAAATATGTAATGGCCCTGCCTCCATCACATGCTGAGACACAAAGTTCCAAACTCACACAGCTCTCTGAGAGAAAAAAAACCCTCCTCACTTCTGTTCTATAAAGCTGACCCCTGATTATACATTCTCACTTTCATCAATGCTGGTGCCTGTGCCCCACAATTCACTTCTCCCACATCAGTCTCTCAGCCACAGTGAATTAAAACAAAACACATTAGAGAAGCAACAAGGGATTCTGAGAAGAGACAGGCAGCGAAATTAAAAAGGAATCCCATAATCTTTACTAGATATATAAATAATAATAGAATGACAAACAGCAGGAATAGATTAATTTGGGACTGAAAAAGGGATTTACACATAGAACAGGATGCATAACTGAAGTCTTAAAATCAAAACTTTTCATCTATCTTTACTAAGGAAGCAGACGCTACTTTGTCATGGTGATAAATCATGTGAATTCAGTCAACAAAAGAGTTCAAAATTGATTTTAATAAAAAGTGGTATAAGATCAGCTGCTGGGACTTAAATCACTTCACCTGATGGAAGAGCAGCACTCCGAAAGCTTATGATTTCAAATAAAGCTGTTGTCCTATAATCTGGTGTCATGTGACTTCTGACCCCAGCACTTAAAATTGACAAGACACCAGGACAAGATGAAATGCATCCAAGTATATTGATGGAAATGAGAGTGTAATTGTCAGTTCTCCTCAGACTCTGAGATGGTACTAGAAATGCTAATATCATGCTCCGTTTTAATGAAGGGTCTAAGGATAAGCCCTGCAATTCCAGACCTATCTGTTTCACTTGATGGGAGGGCAACTTCTAAAAATGAATAATTTGGGATAGAATTAATCATCACATTGTCAGCTGTTGGTTAATTAAGGAGAGCCAACAAGCCTTTCTTAGGGGAAAATCATGTGTAACTCAATCATGTTTTTTGAAGAGGTCACATAGAGTTTTGATCGGGTGCACATGGATGCCCAGAGGCCATTTGATACAATGCCACATGAAACTCTTGTGAGGAAAGTTAGAGCTAATAAAATAAAAGAAAAAGTAGCAAGGTGGATGTAACATTGTACGAGTGATAGGAAACAGTGAGTAATGACTAATGATTATTTTTCACGCCAGAGGACAGTTTATAAATGAGTTCTCTGTGGATGGGTATTGGGATTTCACCTTTTCCTGATTTATATTAGTGATCTAGATTTTGTGGCACAGCAAATAATTTTAAAGATTGTGGTTGATACAAAACTTAAAAGCATTGTAAATTATGAGGACAGCTGATCACTTTAGTGGTGTGGGTGGATAGCAGCAGTCTAAGTTCAATGGAAGAAGTTTTAGATGATACCTTTAGTAGAAAGAAAATGAAAAGATTAGGATGAAACAAAATTTGGAAGCATTGTAAATTGGGAGGACAATGTAGAACTTTAAAAGGATATTGCAACTTTGGTGGAATGGACGAAAAACAGCTGATACATTTCATTGCAGTAATGTGTTAGATGATACAAATTTCGTGGACAGAACATGGGGAGACTGGGTGTACATGTGCATAACTCATCAAAGGTTGCATGACAATGGGAGAGACCAAATTGATTGATTTGGTTAGATTAGATTCCCTACAGTATGGAAACAGGCCCTTCGGCCCAACAAGTCCATATCGACCCTCTGAACCATTTCCCACCCTATATTTACCCTGACTAATGCACCTAACACTATGGGCAATTTAGCATGGCCAATTCACCTGGCCTACACATCTTTGGATTATGGGGGGAAACTGGAGCACCCAGAGGAAACCCACGCAGACACAGGAAGAATGTGTAAACTCCAGACAGACAGTCTCCCGAAAGAATAAAGCCTATAGTGCTCTAAGCTTTATTAACAGGGGCACAGCATATTAGAGCAAAGAGGTTATTTTGAACCTGTTTATAAAATACTAGTTAGACCTTAACTGGAGTATTTTGTACAATTTTGAGCACTACACAATAGGAAGGATGGGAATACAGTGGGTAGCAGCAGATGAGATTCACAAGAATCATTCCTGGGATGGGAAATGTCATTTATGGAGATAGATTGGACAAGTTTGATTTGTTTTCTTTGGATGCTTGAACGCTAATGGGAGATTTCACAGAAGATTTCAAAACCATTAGGGGTCAGAGCAGATAGAGAAACTGTTCACACTTGCAAAAGGATTAACAATGAGAGGGCAGAGACTTAAATTTGCTAAAGAAGTAAATTCAATTTGAACAAAAATGCTTTCAGACAGCCAATAGTTTGGGTCTGTGAATATACTGCTGGGAATGTGGTGGAAGTCAGTTCAAATCAGGAATTAAAGAGGGCATGAGATAATAAGTTGGCTGGAAGCAATGTCTTACATGGAAAAGGCATGAGAATGCTGCATAGTTACAATGGTCATTCAGAGGGTGGATACTTAAATGACTGAATGGCCACCTTTTACACTGTCGAGGTAACAGAGAAGGCCAATGAGGATAATGCTGTTGATATGGTGTACACAGGCTTGCAATGCCTCACAACAGACTTATAATGAATATGATATATTATGGAAAAAAAAGTCAGTGACATATTGGATACAAAATTAACTAACGTTAGAAAACAGACAGCAATGGTCAATGGACGTTTTTTGGGCTGGAGTAAGATTTCTAGTGGAGTTCCTTGGGGTCAGCATTGGAATCCTTGCTTTTCCTGACATATATTAATGCTCTAGCTCTGGACATGCAGAGAACAATTTCAAAGTTTGCAGAAGAAACAAAACTTGGAAACTTTGTAAACTGTGAGGAGGCTCATGTAGGATTCCGAAATGTTATAGGTATGTTGATGGAGTGGGTGGATAAATGACAGATCAATTTCAATGCAGAGAGATGTGAGGTGATGCACATTTGGATGGAAGAGCACTGAAAGACAATATAAAACAGGGAGTATAAATCTACAGTAGTACGGGGACCTGTGTGTATCTGAGCACAGGTCATTGAAGGTGACAAGATAGGTGGAGAGGGCAGTGAGTAAAGCATACGATATCCTTGGCTTTATTAATAGAGGCATTGGGTACAAGAGCAAGGAGGTGATGTTGAATTTATATAAGATACTTGTTAAATCTCAGCTGGCTATTGTGTACAGTTCTGGGCATCACATTATAGGAAAGGTGTGCATGTATTGGAGTGTGTGCACTGCCATTTCCAAGAATGATTCCAATGATGAGGAACTTCAATTCTGAGGATAGATTGAAGAAGTTGGGATGATTCTCCTGGAAGAGAAGAAGGCTGAGAGGAAATCTGTTAGAGGTTTTCAGAATCATGAGCTGGATGGACAGAATAGATGGGGAGATATCATTCCCTTTTGTAAAAATAAAAAGAACAAGGAGGCATAGATTTAATGTGATTTACAAAAGAATCAAGAGGGAAGTCAGGAAAACCTTTTTCATTCAGTGTGTAGTTAGGATATGAAACGTTTTATGGAAGCAGGTTGAATTGAGGCATCGGATAATTGTTTGAATAAAAATGATGTGCAAAGTTATGGGGAAAAGACCATATGACCCCTCCAGATAAATCTCGAAACTTTGACACCTATATCTTGGCTCCACCCTCTTTAACTGGATTGTCAGCTCCCTTACTCATAGACCACAACCTGTGAAGATAGACAACAGCACCTCCTCCACAAATTCCTTCAATACTGATTCCCCACAAGGGTGCATTCTCAGCCCCCTACTGTACTCCCTGTAAATCCACCTCTATGTGGCCAAATTCCCTTTGAATGCCATCTGCAAGTTCGCTGATGACACCACCGTGGTTGGCCAGATATCAAACAACGATGAGCCAGAATACAGAAAGGAGATAGAGTCCTTGGTGCCATGGATCTCTCTCTCAATGTTGGCAAAACAAACAAACTGATCATTGACTTCAGGAAGAAAGGTGAAGGACATGCCCCTATCTACATCAAAGGAGCTAGGGTGGAGAGGGTCAAGAGCATCAAGCTCCCAGGAGTGAGGATAACTGACAATCTGTCCTGAACCTCCCAAGCAGTTGCGATGTCAAGAAGGCACTATAATGCTTCAACTTTCTCGATTTGGAGATGCCGGTGTTGGATTGGGGTGTGCAAAGTTAAAAATCACACAACACCAGATTATAGTCCAACAGGTTTAATTGGAAGCACTAGCTTACGGAGCACTGCTCCTTCATCAGGTGGTTGTGGAGGATACAATTGTGAAACACAGAATTTATAGCATAAAGTTACAGTGTGATGTAACTGAAATTATACATTGAAAAATACCTTGATTGTTTGTTGAGTCTTTCATCTGTTTGAATGCCATGATAGTTTCACTTCTTTGATATGTTAATCACAAAACATTTTTAAAAAAGTTACATTCTCGAGTTAAATGTAACGATTGGTGTTAACCAGGTAACATGTTGAAGGTGTTAGCCCCCAGTGTTCTCTGTCTGTGCCATAATTTGAAGATGGACAATTTGGACAGTGGACGTGGATACCACTATTACGCATGGGGACACCTCCCACCATGTACGTGGCAGGCACTCGTGTGACTCAGCCAATGTTGTCTATCTTATACATTGCAGATAAGGATGTCCGGAGGCATGGTACATTGGGGAAACCTTGCAAAGTCTACAGCAACGGATGAATGGGCACCGCACAACAATCAACAGACAGGAGTGTTCCCTCTCAGTTGGGGAACACTTCAGTGGTCCAAGACATTCGACCTCAGACCTTCGAGTGACCATCCTCCAAGGCAGATTTTGGGACAGGCAGCAGCAAAAGGTGGCCGAGCAGAGGCTGACAGCTAAGTTCCGTACCCATAGGGAGGGCCTCAACCGGGACTTTGGGTTCATGTCGCACTACAGGTGACCATCATTGCACTATACCCACACACAGACACTCCTACACACACACACACAAACACACACACACAAAGGCACTCCTATATGCACACACATACACACACGGAGACGCACGTACAGACACGCAAACACACACACACGGATGCATGTACAAACACACACACACACAGATACACAAAGGCACTCATATATATATATATATACACACATACACGTATACACACGGATGCATGTACGCACACACATGCACACACGCGGGCGCACGTATATACACACACACACACACACACACACACACACACACACACACACACACACACACACACACACACACACACAAAGACCCACATGCACACACGTATTTTGTGGGGTGAATTTGTACTTGCAGACTTACATTGTACTTTGCTCAAAAACTGCATGAATTCATGTAAAACTCCATTATCTCACTTTTTAGATTAGAATCAATCTAAACATCATGGCATAGACAGAGAACACAGGGGGCTAACACCTTCAACATATTGTCTAGCTATCACCCATTGTTAACAGCTAACCTGAGAATGCAACTTTTTTAAAAAAGGTTTTGTGATTTATACATGAAAGAAGTGAAATTATCATGGTATTCAAACAGATGAAAGACTTAACAGACAATCAATTTTCCAATATATAATTTCAGTTACATCACACTGTAAATTTTTGCTATAAATTCTGTGTGTTAGGATTGAGCCCTCCGCTATCACTGATGAAGGAGCGATGCTCCGAAAGCTAGTGTGCTTTCTATTAAACCTGGTGTTGTGTGATTTTTAACTTTGTACACCCCAGTCCAACACCGGCACCTCCAAATCATGAATATCATCAAACACCTCTCCCATCTCGATAATATTCTCTGCCAACCTCTTCTGTCAGGCAGAAAATACAGAAGCTTGAATACATGTACCAACATGTTTAAGACCAGCCTCTTCACTGCTGTTATAGACTGTTGAATGTACTTATCTAACTTCCAAGCTAATGTTGATCTTGCTTAGTGCACCTTCTGTGCTGCTATAACCTTGTATGTCTCATTCTGTTTAAGTGTCCTATTATCTGTATGTTATCTGTTTGCTATGATCTGCCCATATTCTCACAAACCAAATCTTTTCACTGTACTTAGGAACCTGTGACAACAATAAACCAAGTCAACATCAAAATAGGGAATGATGTTTAATTGACGAGCTGGTGTAGGCTGATGAGTTGAATGATTTCCCTCTGTGCTGTAACATTTCTGTGATTTGGTGATAGCAATTCTGGAAGTGGGGTAGAGTCAGAATACACATTCAAGATACTAGGGCTGTGTCAAAGACCGCAATTTCCCCTCAGACGTGGTTGACGATGCCCTCCACCGCATCTCCTCCACTTCCGCTCCTCCGCCCTTGAACCCCGTCCCTCCAATTGCCACCAGGACAGAACCCCACTGGTCCTCACCTACCACACCACCAACCTCCAGATACATTGTATCATCCTTCGTCATTTCCGCCACCTCCAAACGGACCCCACCACCAGGGATATATTTCCCTCCCCTCCCCTTTTAGCGTTCCGGAAAGAACACTCCCTCCACGACTCCCTCGTCAGGTCCACACCCCCACTCCCGGTACCTTCCCCTGCAACCGCAAGAAATGCAAAACTTGCGCCCACAAGTCCCCCCTTACTTGCCTCCAAGGCCCCAAGGAATCCTTCCATATCCATCACAAATTCACCTGCACCTCCACACACATCATTTACTGCATCCGCTGCACCCGATGTGGCCTCCTCTATATTGGGGAGACAGGCCGCCTACTTGTGGAACGTTTCAGAGAACAGCTCTGGGACACCCGCACCAACCAACCCAACCGCCCTGTGGCTGAACACTTTAACTCCCCCTCCCACTCCGCCAAGGACATGCAGGTCCTTGGCCTCCTCCATCACCAGACCATGGCAACACGACGCCTGGAGGAAGAGCACCTCATCTTCCGCCTAGGAACCCTCCAACCACAAGGGATGAATGTAGATTTCTCCAGCTTCCTCAGTTCCCCTCTCCCCACCTTATCTCAGTCCCAACCCTCGGACTCAGCACCGCCTTCTTGTCCTGCAATCTTCTTTCCGACCTCTCCGCCTCCACCCCTCTCCGGCCTATCACCCTCACCTTAACCTCCTTCCACCTATCGCATTCCTAACGCCCCTCCATCAAGCCCCTCCTCCCTACCTTTTATCTTAGCCTGCTTGGCACACCCTCCTCATTCCTGAAGAAGGGCTTATGCCCAAAACGTCGATTTTCCTGCTCCTTTGATGCTGCCTGACCTGCTGCGCATTTCCAGCAGCACATTTTTCAGCTCTTAGTTTAGTGATACCTGCCTGTGGTGCCTTGAGCTGTAAGGACCCTGCAAGCAGATATTTTTCTGTAACAATGGGTGGAATCTAAATGTATTGTAATTAACTGCCAGAATTTTATCAAAATAATTCACATTTTTGCATGTCAGCAGGTACATTTTTACAGCAAGCCCAATTTAAAATGGTGAGAGACATGAATCAGGCATACATCAACACCGACTCTGGATTTTGCTATTTAAGGTAAGGTTCAGTGAACAGCACTACTTTCTTGTTGCATTGTTCCAGTCTAATTTGGGAGCTGCATGTGTCCATTTGTACCCAGGATGCTACATTCACTGCTGCATTGCAATTAAGTACCAATCAACAATGACTTCAGCACGTGGTGAGTTGTCTAAAGTACATTCAGTGAAAACTCTAGTATTTGTGTCAAAAGCGTGATTGCTTTGAGCTTTTAGAAACCACCAGATGTAATGAACTTTTTTATCTGCAATAATAGTAATATTTGGGATAAATGAGTGTCAGACACAATTAATCCACAACCCATTTCAGTCACATGGAAAATAAAAAGCAACGTTACTTGCCTGCTGGATCATTAAGATTTCTGCTTGTCCAGTTAATTTTCTCACATCATTTGTAAATTTGGTCAGATTTACTCTATTTTGTGTTGTACCATTATAAAAATGATTCACACCCGAACTTATGTTCATATTATCTATTGTTTTTAAATTGTTTTGATTGTCCTTCCTTTTCAATGACCATTTCTGATCTATTGTTGACTAATGTAGTCATAATGACTTCAGGACAGAGAGTCTTGGCTACTTAGGATGAGTTCTGGTCCTGAATTCCTTTAAAATGGAGCTAATACACAAACCTCATTTTCTCTTTTCTGCTTGTTCATTTTGACTGTACTTATCCTATTGATCAGAGAGTTCACTTTAGTTTGCCAATTAATAAATTCTCTTGAAATATTTGTTTTATGTTGTCAAACAATTGAAGTGCAGACAAATGTAGGCGACATAGATCAAAAAGGCTTCCATGCTAACTGATTGTGAACCACTGGGAGTAAATACTGGTGTATACATGCATGTGACCTTCTGAAATAACTGTTTTAAAGTCTGCTGAGTTATGGGGAGACTACCAAATTGGAACAATCTAAGTTAGTATTCCTGGCGTTAGGGGCATATCTTGAGCCCGTCAGTTTCCCGTAGAGACGTTAAGAAGAGTGATCAATAAATCTAATTTGTGAGGGGAAAATTATCCTAATGTTTGTAATCTTTGGGGGTAATGATCCAGGCATGGACTCACAGGTGGACACACATTCACTACAGAGCAGCCTGGTGTTGCGTTTGTTCTTGCATTTGATTAAAGCACCTTATGACATTTTCACTTCTGCAGTCAATTGGAGGAAGTGACTGGATATCGAGTTCAGAAATGGAGGAATGTTTAGGAGGCAATTTTCTGGTGAACTGAAGCATTTGTATATAGTAGCCTGGGTTTGAATATGATGTGCTGTAAAGGTCACGGATGAAGAACAATTCAGTAATCACCATAAAGGGTTCTGACACTTTGATTGCCAGAAACCAGCTAGCCAGCAAACAAGTCAAAAAGAAACACCTGCATTGTTGTGAGTACCGCCAGCTCACCACTCACAAAAATAAACCCACAAAAGGATTTCAACTGCAGAGCCAAGAATTCTGAAATCAACTTTTCAACCATTAACATTCAATAGAACATACGACAACAAGACACAGAAGTGAACCATTCAGCTCTTTGAGTCTGCTCTGTCATTCAATGAGATTGTGGTTGATCTGATTATCCTCAACTCCACTTTCCTACCTTTTCCTCATAGCTCTTAATTCCCTTAAGATTAAGAATCATGCCCCAGCCTTGACAACCCTCTACAGTCAACAATTCCACAGATTTGCTACTCTCTAAGTGAAGAAATTTCTCCTCATCTCTCTTTTAAATGTACACCCATATTATGTCTAGATTCTCCCACAATAAGAATAATCTTTTTTCATCTCGACTGTCAAGTCATCAAAGATTTGCGTGTTTCAATGAGGTTGTCTCTCATTCTTGTCAATTCCCTTAAGTTCAATCTATAAAATTCTCTTCATTAGACAGTCCTTCCATAACACAAATCAATCCAATGGACCTTCTCAGGACTACCTCCAATGCTAATATACTTTTCCTTAGATAAGGGAACCAAAACTGTTCACGGTACTCTAGCTATGGTCTGATACTGGGTTTCGTATAGTTTTAGCAAAACCTCCTTACTTCTATCCTCCATTCTCATTGAAATAAAGGCCAACATTCCATTTGCCTTCCCTCTTACCCACTGCATTTGATGCTAGCATTTTGTGATCCATGGATGAGAACTCCCAAATCCTTATGTTCAGTAGCTTTTTGCAGTCTTTCTCCATTCTTCTTGACAAAGTACACAACTTTACATTTTCTATCTGCCAAGATTTTACCAACTCACCTAACCTGTGTATAATCCTTTTTGTGTTCTCTTCATCACCTGCATTCCCACATTTTTGTGCCACCTGCAAATCTGGCTAGAATACATTCACTTTCCTCATCCAAGTTGTTAATATATATTGGAAATAATTGTGGCCCCAGCACTGATCCTTGTGACACTCCATACTTTACAGATTGCCATCCTGAAAATGCCACATTTGTCCCAACCCTCTGTCTTGTATTAGTTTGCCGATCCTCTATACCTTTAACAACATGTGCTCTTATGCAATTAAGTAGTCTCATGTGTGGGACCTTATAAAATGCTAACCCTAACCTTCTGAAAATTGAAATATATTAAATCCACTGCTTTATCTTTATCTATACTTCTTGCAATCTCCTCAAAGAATTCTAGTAAATTTGTCAGAGATGACTTCCCCATCATGAAGCCAGACTGACATTGTTTGATGAAATTTTGCATTTCTAAATACCCTGCCGTCCCTGCACTGCCTGAGATTACTGTGAAGGATTCTCTTTCTAAGATGTGATGACCCTTTGGTTAAATCACCACCAGTCATTTCTATCTGATGAGAAAGCAATTTTGTGGCATTATGGTAACTTTATTTACTTATTACATCCTTTAAAATAGACCCTAACATTTTCCCAATAACTAACATTAAGCTATCTGGCCTATAGCTGGTTGTTTTTGTCTCCTTTTCTTTTTAAATAAAATTATTACATTGTCTATTTTCTAATCCTCTGGAATTTTTCCAGAATTTAAGGATTCCCGGAATGTACTACCTGTACATTCATTGTCTCGCTAGCTACTTCTTTTAATATCTTGGGATGCATCCCATTAGGTCAGGGGACTTTAGCCGCATTATTTTCCCTGGGATTTTTTTTCTCTCAACTGATAACTATTGTATTTATTTCCTTTCTTCATTTTGCCCCTTGCATATAAAGTAATCCATTATTCACAAATGACCTATAAACATTTAGATAAACATTAGCAAAGCCTCCTTACTTCTATCCTCCATTCTCATTCAAATAAAAGCCAACATTCCATTTGCCTTCCCTCTTACCCACTGCATTTGATGCTAGCATTTGTGATCCATAGTTGAGCACTCCCAAATCATTATGTTCAGTAGCTTTTTGTAGTCTTTCTCCATTCTTCTTATCCTTTAAATCTGAGTATCCTTTAAATGTTATCTTTATTCAGACACATTTCTCATTTCTCACCTGTGTGTCTGTGAGTTGCGTGATTATTTCCTCTCACGTTCAGTAACTAATAACTTAGTCTTTTGTTAAGTGAAAAAAGCCTGGTTAAATTGGCTTATTTTAAAACATAAACTAATTTGGTCAGGAAGAGGGTTACTCGCTAGGGAAAGGATCCTTTCAAGTTAACCCAGTTACAAGCAATCAACGGGGCGGGTGAATAAAAAAAGGCAGCCAATTCATCTCTCATCACATGACAGCTTGACAATTTGGGATACCCTACCTAGAACATTGTAATAATTTGAGAAATGTTGTCCAAGATCTGATCTTGACGTAAGATTTTGTGATACAGTTTCAAAAGTCCAGCTTTTCAGTAGGAAGTGGAACTTGAAATAATTTTGCTATATCCAACTAAAATAAGGCAGGAGAACCACATTGGAATGGAAGATTTTAATATTTATTACACTGATTTATTGTGTTGTTATTGCTGGTTTGAGTTTCGGGAACACAGATTAAAAATCGCAAGTCACCCATGTTAAACCAAGGTGGGGAAGCTTCTTTTTGGATTGTGATTCTTCCAAAGTCATTAGAGTCTTTCTAGGATCCTTCCCATTGAAAGATGCAGGAGGAAACATTGAATATCTTTGAGGCAGACGTTGGTAGATTTTGATTAACAAAGGTTCTCAAAGGTCAAGGGGAATGTGAATTTGAAACTACGATCAGATTGGCCATGATCAAGTTGAAAGGCAGAACAAGCTGGAGGAACCGAATGGCTTCCTCCTGCTCCTAATATATATGTTTGTATATCTATATGTCTCTAATTCTAAAGCCCCAAAGTCTAATTGTAAAAGACCAAGATTTTCATTTTCCCTCTTTAATTGCATACAACTTCAATTAAATATCTAGATTTTTGCAAGATTGCTGTAAGTTAAATACTTCTTGTAGAAATCGCTTTATGTGCTGATTATTCAATTCTTTATAATTAGTTAGTTGATTTAACTAGATTATTAGATTTTTATTCGCACTTTCATTACTTTGCACATTCCTGCAAAAATCAAAAGGGCGAGAATTTGGAGTATTCAGCAAGTCAGTCAGTTTAAGAGTAATTGGGTATTTGCAGCAAATGTGCAGAAAAAAAAGTATTGACAACAAAAACATGAATATGAAAATAAGCAGGATTAAAGGAATTGTTATTTAATATTAATTAGTAAAAAATAGTTAATCGATTAAACCACGATCAAGATGGCTGGCAGGTTTTGAAGTCTGCATGCCTTTGTCGACATCAGTGCGCTCCAGGAAATGCCTAAACTTCAAGGAAGTCTTGATCAGAGTTAATGAGCCTGAGCTTTGGACAGTGATGAAAAATCAAAGAATGGGAAAGTTACCCAGACACTTTGTTCCAGCAGGCATTCATACTTCTTACAGTAGGGCCTTTTGACTTGGTCAACGATCAGGAATGAATGGCTGTGACTGCAAGTAATGCAAGTGGAGGAGTCTTAGCCTTTTCGAATATCTAACACACTCTTGAAGATTGCAGATGCTAACAGAAAGATCAAACTGACCATGGCAACATGGTACAGGAAGTAATTAAAGTAGGAGAAGTTAATATGAATGTAGTGGGAGCAAGCAACATTGTAGTCAGGGGTGAAACACAATTCACTGTATAGAATGATAGCCCAGAAGCTTTATTGTCTGCCTAGTGCCAGGGCTTAGAGCATCTACTCTGGACTCGAAAGGAGTAGACAGTGGGAGGGCAGGATTCAGTTTCCATAGTCCACAAGGGACTGAATTAAAAAGTAAAACATCAAAGGTATTAGTCTCTGGACTATATTTGAGAAATGAAAGTTGGTAATCATTAGTGATTTTAATCTATACGATGAACCAAATGAGAAATGGTAGCCTGGGAGTTAAGTGCTTTCAGAAGTTTTAGACGGTGAGGCTACAATCAGATTGGCCTTGATCAAGTTGTAAGACAGAACAGGCTAGAGAGACCGAATGGCCAACATAGACCAGGATAGTCTACACCTTGTAATGTGCAATGAGACAGAGTTAATCAATGACTACGTAAGAAAGATTCTCTGGGTAATCATGATCGTGACATATTTAAAATTTGCATTCAGCTTGTGGGAGAGAATTGTGGATCCAAGGTGAACATTTTAAACATAAATAAAGACAATTAAAATCTATGAAGACAGAATTGGCTATATTGAACTGGGAAATTAATTTAAGGGTTATGTCAGTAGAAATACATTGGAAAACATTCACAGAGATATTTCATAACACTCAGCAAAGATACTTCCAAGTGAGAAAGATTGACTCTAAGAAATGGTTGCATCATTTCTGGTGAACAAAGGAAGTTGGAGATAGTATCAAACTGAAAGAAAACAAATACATTTCTATAAAGATTAGTGGTGGGGCAAAATATTGGACAGAATTTAAAAACAGCAAAACAAAGAGTCTGTAAAATTAATAATGTGAAATAAGGAAATGGTGAATGAATTGAACAGATTTTTTATGTTTGCATTCACTCCAGAAGATGCAAATACCATCCTAGATATAATTGTAAATGAAGAGGTGAAAGGGAAGGAAGAACATATGCAATTATAATCACCAAGGAATGGATAGCCAAAGAGTTATTAGGACTAAAGTCTGAGAATTCCCAAGTTCCTGATGAGTCTCGTTCAAATATTTTAAAAGAAGTGGCTGCTGACATAATAGATGAATTGGTTTTAAATTTCTGAAATTCCCTATATCCTGCAAAGATCCCATGTGATTAGGAAATAGGAAATGTAATTCAACTGTTTGGGAGAGGTCACAGCACAGAAACAGATAAATAAATATTTTAAGTGTGGCCTTACAGTAATGCTACAATAGTGAGTAGAGTGGGTTCTTTCTTGATTATATGTTACATTGAGATATGCCTCTTGATTAAACTTACAGATATAAGCCATAAGTATTCATTTTACCTGGAGCAGTATTTTGCAGAGGAATAAAACAGAGCTATTTTCTGGGTCTATAGATTGAAAGAAGCAAAAATGCCCTTTAGTAGAATGTTATGCTCTTCTTGTCGGATGTGGGAGTTTAGGGAGAGTTTATGTGTAACTGAGGATTATTTCTGCAATAAGTGTTGTTGATTGTGAATCCTGTCAGACTGAATGGATCGGTTGGAGAGACAGAGGCAATGAGGAATCTACAAGAGCAAGGGGGTGTGATGGATAGCAGTTATAGGAAGGGAGAAAAGTTGCAGATACAGTCACACAGATGGGTTAAGTCCAGGAAAGGTAAGAGAGGTAGGCAGGTAGTGCAGGAGTCTTCTGTGGCTATCCCCATTTCAAACAAGTATGCTATTTTGGAAAATGTAGAGGGTGATGGATTGTCAGGGAAACGTAGCATGAACAGCCAAATTTCTGGTATTGAAACTGGCTCTAATGCAATGTCGAGTTCTAAGAGATTGATTGTGTTAGGGAACTCTCTAGTCCAAGTTACAAACAGATGTTTCTGTGGCCAGCAGTGAAAAATCAGAATGGTGTGTTGCCTCCCTGGTGCCAGGATCAAGGATGTCTCAGAGAGGGTGCAGAATGTTCTCAAGGGGGAGAGGGGCCAGCAGAAGGTCATTGCCCACATTGGAACCAACAACACAGGAAGGGAAAACGTTGAGATTCTGAAGGGAGATTGCAGACAGTTAGGCAGGAATTTAAAAAGGGCCTCAAGAGTAGTAACATCTGTATTACTCCTGGTGTGATGAGTTAGTGTGGGCAAGAATAGGAGGGTAGAGCAGATGAATGCATGGCTGACAAGTTGGTGTATGGGAGAAGGATTCAGATTTCTGGACCATTGGAATTTCTTTTGGGGTAGAAATGACCTGTACAAGAAGGACGGATTGCACCTAAATTGGAGGGGTTCTAATATATTGGCAGGGAAATTTGCTAGAGCGGCTTGGGAGGATTTAAACTAGTAAGGTGGAAGGGTGTGTGGGGGTGGTGGTGGCACAGGGGGATAGTGAGGAAAGACATCAATCTGGGATTAGTGCATTTGAGAACAAAAGACAGTCAAACAGTCAAGACAGAGACAAAGCAGAGAACATGGTAGGACTGATAAATTAAACTGCATTTATTTCAATGCAAGGAGCCTAACAGGGAAGGCAGATGAACATGGGACTAGGATATGTTAGCAGTTACAGAAACATGGCTCAGAGATGCACAGGATTGGCAGCTTAATGTTCCAGGATACAAATGCTACAGGAAGGAAAGCAAGGGAGGCAAGAGGGGGAGTGGCGTTTTTGATAAGGGATAGCAGTACTGAGGGGGAATATTCCTGGATATACATCCAGTGAAGTTATTTGGGTGAAACTGAGAAATAAGAAAGGGATGATCACCTTATTGGGATGGTATTATAGACCCCCTAACAGTCAGAGGGAAATCGAGAAACACATTTGTGAGGAAATGTCAGTTATCTGTAAGAATAATAGGGTGGTTATAGTAGGGGATTTTAACTTTCCAAACATAGACTTGGACTGCCATAATGTTAAGGTTTTAGACGGAGAGGTATTTCTTAAGTGTGTACAAGAAAATTTTCTGATTCAGTATGTGGATCTACCTCCTAGAGAAGGTGCAAAACTTGACCTAACTCTTGGGAAATAAGGCAGAGCAGGTGACTGAGGTGTCAGTGGGGGAGCACTTTGGAGTCAGCGACCATAATTCTATTAGTTTTAAAATAGTGATGGAAAAGGATAGACCAGATCTAAAAGTCAAAGTTCTAAATTGGAGAAAGGCCAATTTTGACAGTATTAAGCAAGAACTTTCAAAACATGACTGGGGCAGATGTTCGTAGGTAAAGGGATGGCTGGAAAATGGGAAGCCTTCAGAAATGAGATAATGAGAGTCCACAGAAAGTATATTCCTGTTGTGGTGAAAGGAAAGGCTGGTAGGTATAGGGAATGCAGGATGACAAAAGACATTGAGGGTTTGGTTAAGAAAAAGAAGGAAACATATGTCAGGTATAGACAGGATAGATTGAGTGAATCCACAGAAGATTACAAAGGAAGTAGGAGTATACTTAAGAGGGAAATCAGGAGGACAAAAAGGGGACATGAGATAGCTTTGGCAAATAGAATTAAGGAGAATCCAAAGGGTTTTTACAAATACATTAAGGACAAAAGGGTAACTAGGGAGAGAATAAGTCTCCTCAAAGATCAGCAAGGTGGCCTTTGTGTGGAGCGGTAGGAGATGGTGGAGATACTAAATGAGCATTTTGCATCAATATTTACTGAGGAAAAGGATATGGAAGATATAGACTTTAGGGAAATAGATGGTGACAAATTGAAAAATGCCCATATTACAGAGGAGGAAGTGCTGGATGTCTTGAAACGCATGAAAGTGGATAAATCCCCTGGACCTGATCAGGACTTTGAACTCTATGGAAAGCTGGGGAAGTTATTGCTACGCCTCTTGTTAAGATGTTTGTATCATTGATAGTCACAGGTGAGGTGCCCGAAGACTGGGGTTAGCTAACGTGATACCACTATTTAAGAAAAGTGGTAAGGACAAGTCAGGGAACTATAGACTGGTGAGCCTGACATTGGTGGTGGGCAAGTTGTTGGAAAGAACCCTGAGGGACATAATGTACATGTATTTGGAATGGCAAGGACTGATTAGGGATAGTCATTATGGTTTTGTGTGTGGGAAATCAAGTCTCATAAACTTGATTGAGTTTTTGAAGAAGTAACAAAGAGGATTCATGAGGGCAGAGTGGTAGACATGATCTATATGGATGTCAGTAAGGTGTTCAACAAGGGTGGGAGACTGGTGAGCAAGGCTAGATCTCATGGAGTACAGGGAGAACTAGCCATTTGGATACAGAACAGGCTGAAAGGTAGAAGACAGAAGGTGGTGGTGGAAGGCTGTTTTTCAGACTGGAGGCCTGAGACCAGTCGAGTGCCACAAGGATCGGTGCTGGGTCCACTGCTTTTTATCATTTATATAAATGATTCGGATGTGAGCATAAGAGACATAGTTAGTAAGTTTGCAGATGACACTAAAATTGGAGGCGTAGTGGACAGCGAAGAAGGTTACCTCAGATTACAATGGGATCTTGATTAGATGGGCCAATGGGCTGAGAAGTGGCTGATGCAGTTTAATTTAGATAAATGCAAGGTGCTGCATTTTGGGAAAGCAAATCTTAGCATGACTTATACACTTAATGGTAAGGTCCTAGGGAATGTTGCTGAAGAAAGAGACCTTGGAGTGCAGGTTCATAGCTCCTTGAAAGTGGAGTCGCAGGTAGATAGGATGGTGAAGAATACATTTGGTATGCTTTCCTTTATTGGTCAGAATATTGAGTACAGGAATTGGGAGGTCATGCTGCGGCTGTACAGGACATTGGTTAGGCCACTGTTAGAATATTGCGTGCAATTCTGGTCTCCATCCTGTCGGAAAGATGTTGTGAAACTTGAAAGGGTTCAGAAAATATTTACAAGGATGTTGCCAGGGTTGGAGGATTTGAGCTATAGGGAGAGGCTGAACAGGCTGGGGCTATTTTCCCTTGACCGTTGGAGACTGAGGGGTGACCTTAAGAGGTTTACAAAATTATGAGGAGCATAGCTAGGATAAATAGACAAAGTCTTTTCCCTGGGGTGGGTGAGTCCAGAACTAGAGGGCATAGGTTTAGGGTGAGAGGGGAAAGATATAAAAGAGACTTAAGTGGCAACTTTTCACAGAGAGGGTGGTACGTGTATGGAATGAGCTGCCAGAGGAAGTGGTGGAGGCGAGTATGTTTGCAACATTTAAAAGACATCTGGATGGGTATATGAATAGGAAGGGGTGGAGGGATATGGGCCGGGTTCTGGCAGGTGGGACTAGATTGGGTTGGGATATCTGGTCAGCATGGACGGGTTGAACTGAAGGGTCTGTTTCCATACTGTACATCTCTATGACTCTATGACTCTATTCAATAAAATAGGGAAACAAATTGTCAGAAACTTCCAGCTGTTTGGCCTAAGCTCTGCTTTGGAGTATGCTGGAACCTTTTGTTCAGGAGGTAAAAAGAAGGAAAGGTTCGTATAACCATGCAGAGCCAACATCGTTTTGTGAAAGGGAAATTGTATTTGATCAACTTATTAGTATTCTTTGAAGAAGCAACAAGCAGAGCAAATAAAGGGAAACTATAAGTGTTATGGACATGGCTTTTCAGGAAGTGGTTGAGTGAATACCACACTGAAAGTAGCTACACAAAAGAAGAGCTCCTTGGACAGAGAATAACATATTTACATGGGCAGAGGATTGGTCAGCTCATTGGAAACAGAGTAAGGATGCTTCACTCAAAAACTGGCTCAATTATTTATTTACTTACAATCTATATCAATGGCTTGGTTGAAGTTACTGGATAAATTTGCTGATGACACAATCAAAGGTAGGGGAGTAAGATGTGATGAGAGCAAAGGACGTGCATTGGTTAAGTGAGTGGGGAAAACTGTAGTAGATGGAGTATAATACTGGAAAATGTTAGGTATTTTACTTTGGCAAGAAGAATAGAAAAGCAGCACATTATCTAAAATGGAGAGAGATTGCAGAACTCTGGGGTTTTGAAGAATCTGATTTTCCTGGAATTCTAAACGATCAGTATGCAGATAAAGAAAGTAATGAAGAAAAAACGAAGTACAGTTGTTATAGAAAGGGGAAGGGAATACAGGGCATTGATGAGATCTTGTCTGAATATTGTGTTCACTTTGAAATCACTGTTGAAGAAAAGATATAACCGCATGGAAACACTGCAGAGGACAGTCATTCAACTGATTCCTGGGTTGATGAGGATGTCTTGTGAGGTTGGACCTTTATCCATTGAAATTTAGAAGAATGAGAAAGTATTTTATTGAAACATATCAATCCTAGTGAGTTTAACAGAGTCAATGCTGAAAGGATTCTTCCCCTTTCGAGGGAGATTAGAGAAAGGAGACACTTTTAAAAAATAAATTGTCTCTATTTAAGATGAAGATGAAGAGAATATTTTTCTCTCAGAGGATTATTAATCCATGGAGTTCTTTTGCCAAGAGAGTGATGGTGGTAAAGCCATTGAATATTTTTAACACTGAGTGAGATAAATTATTGATGGTTAAGGAGGTCAAAGGGTATGGGAGGGTAAACAGTAAAATACAAGTCACTGTTAGATCTGTCATTATTTTATCAAATGGCAGATTGTTCAATAGGCTGTGTGCTCCATTCCTGCTCCTAAATTAAAAGATTAGACTTTTATATGTTATGACCATCACAGAATTGTTACATCACTAATGGAAGCTATTCAGCCCATCATGTCTGTATCAACTCGGCAATGAGTAATATGACATAGTGTCATTCTTTTGCCTTTTTCTCACAAGCTTGCACATTATTTCTATTCAAGTAATCAACCAGTGCCCTCTTGAATGCTTCAGTTGATTCTGATTTGGTGATGCCAGTGTTGGATTGGGGTGTAAGAAGTTTAAAATCACACAACACCAGGTTATAGTCCAACAGAAGCATTAGCTTTCGGAGCGACGCTCCTTCATCAGGAGCTCCTTCATCCTTCACCACCTGATGGAGGAGTGGCGCTCCGAAAGCTAGTGCTTCCAATTAAACCTGTTGGACTATAACCCGGTGTTGTGTGATTTTTAACTCAATTGATTCTGTCTCCATCATACTCATAGGACATGCATTTCAAACCCAAAGAACTTACTGCAAAAATATTGATTTTCTCACATCACATTTGAAAATCAATTTAAAACTGTGCCCTCTCAATCTTGATCCTTTTCTAAGCCAGGACCAGTTTCTCCCATGTGCTCCATTTAGACGTCCCATGACTTTGAAAACTTTGATCAGATCTTCTCTTAGTTTTACTCTTTAAGAAGAACAGTCCCAACCCAAGTTATCTGCATAAATGAAGTTTGCCATCTCTATTACCAGGAGAAAGTGAGGACTGCAGATGCTGGAGACCAGAGTCGAGAGTGTGGTTGCTGGAAAAAGCACAGCAGGTCAGGCAGCATCCGAGGAGCATGAGAATTGACATTTCAAGCATAAGCCCTTCATCGGGACAAATCAACATCCCTAGTACCATTCTTGTAAGTCAATTCTGAACTCTTTTCAACAGTTCACATCCTTCATTTTGTGTGACACCCAAAACTATTGACTAATGAGGTTAAACAAGTGCCTTGTATACGTTCAGTGTCACAAAGCTGGTTGTTTTTTCTAAAAACAGTTCCTTTTCTCAAGGATACTTATCTTTGTTTTTTTTTTCAGAGGAGTCGTAAACAGGCTGGGCACCAAATCGACTGCTTTGGTACAGATATAAAAGGGTATTGAGAAGCCTTTTTATTCATACCTAAACAGATGAGACTTTAGGCCAAAGCTTTTATGTTTAGAAGTGACCTGTATAATGAAAGGGCAATGGTCAGTCCTGAAAACTGAAAGTAAGTTCAGCAGTGGGTTGTGTGGAAAAAGACTACGAGACTTTTCTCCTTCCACCCTTCTAACTTCGACCTGTAAGCCTTTATTTGATTTATACTGTCTTTAAGAGGGATTGTTTATTGTGGATATTTGGAACAGCATACTTAAGTCTAGTTTGGGATAGTCTGAGTTCTGTGGGTATTCTTTATTCTGTTCTTTGTGTTTCATTCCATATAATTTGTGAATAAATTATTGTCTAGTTAGTCAACCTAAGAAACTTACTCTGAGTAATTTTCACTGTACGCTTACCAAACCAAATTGCAAAGTTATTGTCTGGGCTGCATGCTTAAGAGTGCTTTGAGTGATCTGGCCTAGTCCATAACATCAGTATGCTCTTGTATACTATGCTCTTCAAGAGTCAGGGCATTGTATGCTTTATTAATTATTCGTTCCACTTGTCCTACAACTTTCAGTGGCCTATGACAAAAACACACAAGTCTGTCCACTCCAGCATCCCTTAAATATTTTATCCCTTATTTTATGCTGCCTGTCCATGTTCTTCCTCACCTCATTTCATACTAATCTGATTCATTTGTCGCCTATCTGTCCACTCCATCAATTTGTCTGAACTTTTTTCAAAGTTTTGTGCTGTCATCAGTTTACAATGCTTCCAAGTTTCACATCATCTCCAGATTTTAAAATTATCCTTTGTGCACCAAGATTTAAATAATTTATATACATCAAGAAAGGAAAGCATCCAAATACCAATCCCGGGGGAACTCCACTACAAACTTTCCTGCAGCCTGAAAAATACTTATTGACCTTTACCACATTTCCTATCATTCAGCTAATTTGGTATCCATTTTATTCCCTGAGCGATAATTTCTCTCACAACTTCTCGTATTGCAATCAAGGTCAATGTACTTCCAAGTTTTGTTGTCAATTACATTTCCTTTGGCCTCTCCTTAATCTGTAAAGCTTAATGTTATTATTTAAACCACATTGTTGATTTGAAATCACATTTTTTTTTAATTCACTTACGAGCTTTGTATTCTTCACTTATGAGATTTATAGTTGTTGAAGAATTAGCAGTTGCTGCTATAATGATTAGTTCATAATCATTAGCTGATGTGCTAACTCACCAGTGTCCAAGAGACAATGATAATAAATCAGATTATTAATTGGTGTTGCACTTCTAGCAAACCAAGTGTCTTTGTAGTGCTTTATTTTTCAAATTGTACCAGAGTAAGAGGGCTATTAACTTGTAAGATATTTTGATGGAATGTGAACTCTTTGACCAGTCACTCTTCAAAAACATCCAGTGAGAAGAGATCATACCAGATGGATTCCACAGGATGTGAGCATCACTGGCTATGCTAGCATTTGTTGGCCATCCCCAATTGCTTATAAGGCAGTTAAGAGGCAACCGCATTGCTGTGGGTCTGGAGTCACGTATAGGATAGACCAGTTAAGGACAGCAGTTCCCTTCCCTAAAGACATTATCACAGAAACATAGAATCCCTACATTGTGGAAGCAGGCCATTCAACCCATCAGGACCACACTGACATCCCTCCCAGACCTCCTCATCCCCATCCCCATCCCCATCCTATTCCTCTGACTCTACATTTTCCATGGCTAATCTGCCTAGCCGACACATCCCTGGGTATTATGGGCAATTTAACATGGCCAATCCACCTTACCTATACAAGTTTGGACTGTGGGAAGAAACTGGAGTACCTGGTGGAAACCCATAGTCATTGGTGCAAGGGTGGATTCAAATCTGGGTCGCTGGTGCTGTGAGGCAGCAGTGCTAACCACTGAGCCACCATGCTGCCCATTAGTGTTGCTTTTTCCTAATAATTGACAACACTCATATAGTCATCATTAGACTCCTAATTCTATATTTTAAAAAAAAACTCAAATTTCACTATGTGCTACGGCAGGATTCAAACCCAGGTCCCCAGAACATGACCTAGGCCTGTGGATTAATTCTACTGATGATACCATTAGTCCATTGTCTCCTTCTACATATTTATTTTCAATATCTTCTTAATCATTAAACTGCAATCTACTTTACAGATTACACATTTTCCAGTCAAATATTGCACATTTGTATCAGTTAGTATTCTTTACGTGGCTTTAATTCAATGCCTGTTTTCTCAGAGTTCAAGTGAAACAATTGTCTGGGCCATTTCTACTGATATGAACCAGTCAACAAAAATCATCCTGAGTTAGTTATGAAGAAGATTAAAGTGTCAATAGTGTAATTACCATAATTGTAAGTGAGTATAACTACCACAAATGCTAAATTGTTAAACGTCATTGATCCAAAGTTAATTCTTTAAAAATCCATTAAGTATTCTTGCACAGCTGGTGAATTAGTTGCCTTTTGAGAGAAATATTAATTTGGGATAATTTATTAACGGTATGTATAGTCCGAACATAAATGTGATATCTGCGTATGTGTAGTTGTGCACATAATGCCATACCAGCTATTGTTTCCTGCCCAAGCAAGCTGTTCATTCAGAAGATTCAACTAATTAATGTTTTCAGTGAGGAATAAAGACAAACTATCTATCCCTGGATTATCTGACAGAATTGCAGAAATGACTCAATCAAAAATAAACCAGAAAACATTGATCTTGCATAAATAGCAAAATCTTTATTCACAAATAATCATTGACATGATCAGGGATCCTTTTCCAGCTCTACAATGGAGCTGTCAGTGATTAAAATCCTTGGAGCAGGAGCTAGCATATTAGCATCAATAGAAGATTGACCTAGTAATAGAAAACAGAGACTTGGGATAACAGGACATTTTTTGGATGAGAACCTGTAGTTAATGGACTATCACAGCAATCAGTGCTGATGCCACAATTACTGACTATATATATGAATGATTATGGATAAGGAAAGTGTCCAAGTATACTTGGATGTACTATAACTATGTTTGTGGATGACACAAAATAGATGGACAGGCAAGTAGTGAGGATTAAACAAAGAGTCTACAGAAGTCAATAGGCAGGTTAAGCAAGTGGGCAAACACTTGGCAGATGGATATTAATGTGGGAAAACATGAGGTTATGCACTTCAGTAGGAAGAATAGAGGAATTGAATATTGGTTACATGGACAAAGACTGCAAAAAGCTAAAGAAAGGAGGATTTGGAGGTTCTCATGTATGAATCACAGGAAGCTAGCATCCAGGTTTAGTGGGTAATGGGGAGGCAAATGGAATGTTGGTCTTTATTTCAAAGGGAATAGAGCTTAAAGTAGGAGTGTTTGGCTTAATCAACACAAGATACTAGTCAGACCACATCTATCAAGAAAGAATATACTAGCACGGAGAAAATCCACAGAAGGTTCCCTAGGCTGATTCCAGGTATAGAGGTAAAAAGTGAGGTCTGCAGATGCTGGAGATCAGAGCTGAAAATGTGTTGCTGGTTAAAGCGCAGCAGGTCAGGCAGCATCCAAGGAACAGGAAATTCGACATTTCGGGCAAAAGCCCTTCATCAGGAATCATACCTGATGAAGGGCTTTTGCCCAAAACGTCAAATTTCCTGTTCCTCGGATGCTACCTGACCTGCTGCGCTTTAACCAGCAACACATTTTCAGCTCCAGGTATAGGGGGACTGCCTAATGAGGAGAAGTTGAATAAATTGGACCTGTACTCATTGGAATTGAGAAGAATGAGAGGAGACCTCATTGAAACATGTATGATTCATAAGGGACTTAACAGGGTAGATGCAGAAAGGTTGTTTCCCCTTGTGGGAGAGTCTAAGTCCAGGAGACATAATCTCAGAATAAGGAGTTACGCAATTAAAACAGGGACAAGGCAGAGTTTCTTCTCTCAGAGACTAACAAATCTGTGGAATTCTTTATCACAGAGGGCTGTTGAGGTTGAGTCATTAAGATTATTCAAGGCTGAAATAGGTAGATTTTTAATCAGGAAGTGAATCAAGAGTTCTGAGGAAAAAGGCAGGAAAGACGAGTTGATGATCATCAAATCAGCCATTGAATGGTGGAGCAAATTTGATGGACTGATTGGCCAACTTCTGCTTCTATGTCTTATAATTTTACATCTTATGATCCCCTTGTATGACCAGGAAAAACTGTTCAACCACCGGTAAAAATGACAACTCCCTGAGGAATTTCACAGACAAATTGGTACTAAATGCATGGTAGGCTTGATTTTATGGGAAGTGGCCCAAGGATTGACACTTGGGCCCTTCTTCTTCTTAGAAGGAGGGATTGCTGTATTTCTGAGAGGTAATTCTGCTGAGGACTCCTTCCAAAATGCAGAGTCGCATGTCCATTCCGAGAGTTCTTTGGTAGAGCATAACTATCGGGGTTTGGGTCAAGTCAGGAAGGAGCCGGGATGGAGGGTTTGAGGTGGAGGGAAGGGGGAATGGAGTTTAGGTTGGGTTTGGGGGAAGAATGTGTGGTCTGGTCGGCGAGAATGTAGGCTGAGTCTTGGGGGTGGGGAAACAGGTTGGATGTGTTGGAGAGTGTAAGGAGAATAAGGTCCTGTGATGGGTGAAAGTACACACTCTCATGTCAGGATCTGGCAGATAATGAGGTGAGGATGGTGAAGGTAGGTCAGGTCATGTCAGCTCTGGTGGGGGGGGGGGTTAGTGAAAGGAGGTGATCAGGTCCTGGTCAGGGGTAGGGCAGGAGGGTTAGCTCCCTGGAGGGTATGAGGAAAGGTTTAGCTTGGGTGTGAGCCAAGTATAGAGTTTGCTTCACATTTACTCAGGTGTTAGATATATATTTAATGATCTAAATTTTCCTGAATAACTAGTCTTCTTCATTTCATTAGAACCATCAATGACTCTGATTTAAATGGAGACTTTCTGAGGGGCCCCAGTGAAGTGCCAGTGGAAACTTTAATTTCCCAGGTAAAGTCTTCAGAGTCTGCTCCAATTGGAATTCTGCAGGGTCCTCATGTCCAACTCTCTTCTACATTGGAATAATGACTACTGGCCATTGTAAAATCTACTCTGTTGAGCCAGAAGAGAAAACATAGTACACATAAACAATGTTGGTTCTACCTAGTACTGGTGTTGGCCACAGACAGCATTTTCTTAATGTGGGATCTGTTCCACCAGCCATTCACTCAAAACCTTCAGTTGTTTCATTGAGCAGCATTGAGTCACTTTCTCTCACTTTAGCAGTTCACTGTAATCCATTGTCTCATCAGTACTTGTACAAAACATTAATTTCCTTCCTGCCAAGTTCAGAAATGCAAGCTTCAACAACTGTTCATTACCAAATTCCCTCCATGTTTTGCTTCCTCTTCACTTTATTTAGTCTATCTCAATTTCACCTATTTATTCTTCTTCGCTGTCTGAACTATCCCTCTCAGATTCCAAATGATGAATATTTAGAAGAGGCTTTAGCTTCATCCTCTTATCCTACCACCTTAATGAATTATGAGCTTGATGCTGAACTATAAGTCATAAGAAGTAATATTAAAGCAGGTGACAAAAGCTTAGTTGAGGAGCTAAAGAAATGTATGTTTTCATTTATGTGGTATCTGTTGTTATATCTGGATGTCTCACAGACTTTACAGCCAATGAAGTCCTTTGGAAATGTAAGGTGGAAAGGGTATCAGTTAATTTGTATTCTGCTAGCTCCCCAGATTAGCAATTTTCTAAGTCTTGGTGGAGGAATAATTGCTGGCCAGAACACCAGGGATAACTCTTCTACAGAATAGTGACATTTGACAGGGCATGAAGCTTCAATTTATTATTGGAATTGAGAAATAACACATCCAATCATACAGCACTCTCTCACTGGAGTTTCATTCATTTCCTTGATTTATGTGCTCAGGGGCTGGGAGTAGGATTTGAATCAGCAACCTTCTGACTTGGAGGTACAAGTACTAACAAGTTGGTTTTAAGAACGATCATAAAGAAAGGGAGAACAAACAGAGGGGAGAGATTTAGATTGGGTATTCCAGCATTTAAGAACATAGAACTGAGAGGATGGTCACCATTGGAGCGGTAAGTAGAATTGGGGATAATCGGGAGGCCAGAGCTGGAGGAGCAAAGCATTTTGAGAGAGTTACAAAGCAATAGGAAAGTACAAAATAAGAAAGTGATAATCTAGTGGTATTGGAAATAAAAATGGCTATTTTAAATTCAATACGATACTTAACCAGCAGCTAATGAAGGTTGATCAGCCCAAGGGTTAGAGGTGAATTGGATTTTGTGCCACTTTAGACATTTGTTTTCAGTAACATCAAGTTTGTGAAGGGTACATCATGGGAGGCTAGGCAATTATGTTGAAATTTATCCAGTTTACAGCATGAGATTGATTCTACATCACAAAAAAATAGAAAAAAAACTGATCTTGTCATACAATTTGTTAGTAAATAATGATTTTTAGCTTTAAGTTATGACCCTGGGACATTTCTGAATAGCCAAGCCAGATCACTACATGACTGTGTATTGCTGAACTCTGCAGTTGTGATGAGGACTGAAAACAACCAATAAAGAATGACAGCAACTTTTGCCACTGGCATTTGTTAGTATATGGCTGATCAGGTAGCCAGCTCCATATGTACTGAAGACATTTCATTTGTGGCCATGATGTTTTCAGAAGGAGCAATGTTGTCCCATTGTTTTATATCAATGGTACCGAAGGAAACTATAATGTAAGTGCACCAAGTCCTTGTAATCAAGATCTTCTATCAATATAATGAAAAGGACAATATATGCTGTATTATCAATGCAGCTTAAGATAAGGATACACACACATTGATTAGCTTCATTAAAATATAATGCTGAAATCTTATTCAATTTTTACAGTTTGGCTTGTGTCTCACAGCATCCGTGTTTCAAGTGGTTCAGCTTTTCCTATTGATTTTTTTTTAAGCAGGTGATCCTGTGATGTTAAATTTTTTTCTGTCCTATTTTTTGGATTGAGTGTTGCTGATTGAACAATTTAATCAAGCTTGAGTACCACAGCTAATCACTGCAATGCCTGCTGCACAATGCTCTAATCCTCTGTGTGTGTAAACATTGACACGTTTTCTCATCAGGAAGTTCCATTCACAAAGTAAATGTTGATTGAATGATTAAACTATGATAAAAGATTCAGAATGAATATTTTATGCAATGTTGTAAGAAGCTCATTTAAAACTGTTGTCAAACTGTAAGTGTGCAAACAATTGTGAAAAGCATCAAAGAAGGACAGACCCAATCACTTTGTGTCAAAAAAGCTTGAAATTATTGACAGTTTCAATGATGAAGTGTTGCCAATACATAAATAACTATGATTCTTGATTAAATCCATTTTTTTTGGTAAGTTTGCTCATGTCAAACTTAATGCACGTAATGATCTAAATGGCCTCAAATGCTGATGCTCTCAGCCATACCTACATATGTCATATGCTCTCAATCTGAAAATGTGGCCTTCTGTCACTTCCTTGACCCCTCTGCTTCCTGTTCCACATTGCAGCTTGACTTATTGTCCTGCCAATAGCTGCACTTACAACTACAATGTCTCTTCATTCTCCAGTGGCCAAGCACCTTTCTAAAAAGTCTCTCTGATCCATTGTCTCCTTTCAAAAATCTAAATATTGGGTCAGGAGAACAACCCATAAATCGTGCTAAAGGTAAATAAGACAGACAGAATTTATAGCAAAGCTCACAGAAATAGACTGCGAAAGAATCAAAAACAAACATGAAAAGGAAAAAGATACAAGGCTAGTGCTATAATGGTGGGGCTTAGATGTTTCAGGTAGTACCACTTCCACGAATTCTTCTTGCTGCTATTAGTCGAATTACTGATCCCATTTGGTGAACGGTGACCATACAAATTCTTCAGGTGAATCTGGGTTCAATCAGATTATATTAAATGGAGCTTCCACTTTCCCATTTAACAAAGAAACCATCACATTGTTCAACTACATAGAAAAGATTCTAAACCAATAATCAATAAAAATTGGGAGAAGAACCCCAGTGTCTTGGCTAACCCAAAACCTTCAACCCACAAAGACATTTTGTCTCTTCATTTGTGCTGTTGCTATTTGTATAATTTGCCATGCATAATTTGGCTTTCACATTTTTCCATGAAACAACAATGACTGTATGAAGTGAATCAAACATGAAATAAATGAATTTGCAAATAGAATGAGATATTGTCAGGATGAGGTATGTGTCATAAACTATAAATGCCTTATTTATTATAAGACTATCCTTTCCTCCACAAACAATCTTTAACATGTGGAAACTGCAAACATTATGATTGACCTAACTATGAAAGACTATGACTTTACAGCACATTAACACACATTGAAACACTGACACTTTAAGCCATTTCAGTTTCAGAATTCACTTTGACCTTTATTGTTAACTGATTCTTTTTCCAAATTTTGTTTTTAAATATTCTGCAGTTTGCTTTAACTTAGATCTCACTCTTGGCATCAACTTAAAGCTGCTTCGCAACTGACTGGTAGCATCTCCACAGTGTGGCCATGATGGTACTGTCATTGGACTAATAACCTAGTGTTCAAGATGAATGTTCTGGGGACTTGGTTTGACTTACATGTGTCTCCAGATTCATAGAAATCTGTTTTATCCTTAACTGTCTTCTGAATTGGCACAGGAAGCTACTGAGTTCAAGAGTAATTAATAAATGCTGGCCCACTTAAAAAATGTCTTGGGTTGGCAATGACTATATTGGCAGGCCCTGGTTTGGGAAAGTAGTAGGAAGGCGTATTGTGAAGGTTGGGGGTGGGCTGTATTGGGAATAGGGTGCTCGAACAAAGGAATGACTCTCAGCCCACAAAAAAGCTGTCTGGGTCTTTAAGACTTCAGAGCAGACAAATGCCCTCACTTGAAATGCAGAGTTGGTTAGTTCAGTTGACTGGGCAGCTGGTTTATGATGCAGAGTGACGCCAATAACATGGGTTCAATTCCTATATCAGCTAAGGTCAACATGAAGGTCCCAGCTTCTCCCTTGTATGAGGTAGGTGATGGTGTAGTGCTTCAATCGCTAGACTGTTAATCCAGAGACCAAGATGATGTTCTGATGATCTAAGTTCGAATCCTATCACGGCAGATGGTGGAATTTGAATTCAACAAAAATATGGAATTAAGAGTCGAATGATAACCACGAATCGATTGTTGGAAAAAAATCACCTAGTTCACTAATGTCCTCCTGGGCGGAAACTGCCATCCTTACCTGGTCTGGCCTACATGTGACTCCAGACCCACAGCAATGTGATTGACTCTTAACTGCCGCTGGCCTAACCAGTGGCATCCACATCCCATGAATGAATAAAAAATAGGTATGGTGACCCTTAGGCTAAACTGCTATCAATCAACTCTCTCCAATGACAGAGCAGCATTTTGATCCTCTGGGACAATGTTGAAAGGTTCCAATAATGTCTGATTTCATCACACTACTCCAATCCATTTGCAAACACTATCCTGGGAGGTGGTAGGAGGAGGATGAATGTAAAATTCCTCCCTTACGGAGATCCAACCTCTTACTTTTTCTGCTTTCATTATGGCACGATAAATTACTCAGTAGTTAACATTGAAAACTTATAGGAATGGTTCATACACCACATCATAAAGTGTTACCCATGATGCTTCTAATTTAAAAACTCAAATTGTTGATTAACCAATAAACATTATGATTTTAATTTTTCTCATCATAAGCAAGTTGTTTATATTAGATCCGTATTGTGATAAGAAGGCTTGGTTTGATTTATGGGTCATAAAAGATTCACATACCATTAACAACCATGATATTTTTGACCTCTCAACTCAAAGCAATAAACATTCCATTAGATTCAATGAGATCTTCACACAATGATATAATCAATCACAAGCAATTATTGTTTATTTATATTTTCTGATCATTTTTATTATTCATTTCAGTTAATTACAATGAAAATTATCAATTATCTGGGCAATGTATCCAACCAGTCCTGTGTATATTGCTGAATAAGTATGCTTGAAAATTCCTATCGAATGGGAAAGTGTTTTTCACTTTAATAAGTAGCCCAGCAAGGATATCATATTCTCAGAAATTTACACTTCAAAGTCAAGAATTCTATTTTACTTTGAGGTTCAGCATGGTGGTGAGGCCTGGGGCACGTGGATCAGGCAGCAGCAGGAGGAGGGTCAGGTTCTGAGGTGGTGGGGGTCCAGTGCCTGGACCACAGAGAAGGTTGGGGTATTATAAGACTATCCTATTGGGTCCAGCAAAGTGGAGGGTGACATAGACATGGTGTCATGTCAAGGAAGAGTAAGAGGTCTGGGGGAGGTGTAATGGTGGGGGTGGGGGGAATTGTGTAGGAAGTTGTGAGCGTCAGTTGAACAGATAATCAGAAGTTTGACTAGGTATTTAATAATCTAATATTTCTTGAATAGCTATTTATTTAACAGCAGCAGAACTCTCGAAATTCATTGATTCATTTGTATGCTTTCAAAGATTCTAGGCATTCAGAAATTATGAACATATGAAAAAGGAACAGAATAGGTCAGTCAGCCCCTCAAGTCTGCTCTGCTATCCTATGCAACTATAGCTCATCTGTTTGCATTTGCAACTCCACATTCCCACCTCCCCCCAGTAATTTTTGATTAAGATGAAACTGTTTACCTATACCATAAAACTAATTAATGAACCCTTCCACCATCACCTGAGGTAAAAAGGTCTCGCAATCTTTAGAAAAGCAATCCTTTCATCTGTGTCATGAAAGGGAAGCCCTAAATTTTAGAAGTCATGCCCCCTAGGTCGCGATCATGATCTTCAATTTCCTGGGCTATTCCTTTGGAATATGCTATGAAGGGGATTCTATATTGCCCCAGTGCCCATCCACACAGCATAAATGATTACCTGACCATTGGACAAATCCAAACCAATGTATTTTAGACAAATGTAAAATGGATCCCATCAAAATTTTCTTGCATGAATACAGCCATTCATCCGATGGACAGAATGAATTTCAGTGTCAAAAATGCCACTGGGTATGTAATTACAGACCACCTTGTTTGAATAAGGGACTTTGAACTTGAATATGTCTACTTTAAAAAATAGTGATATAAGCTGCTTCTGAACAGAATTCTACCAAAATCTATCAGGCAGCATCAAATCAGATGTAACTCAAATAAGCATTCAAGTTATAAAAAGCAGTGTGAAAGTGGGAGAATTTCAACTTTAACCTGTTTTTTAATTCAAGTTCCATTGAGAACTAACCTTCTGATTCCTTAAAGCCTATCCACCATCTACAAGGCATAAGTCAGGAGTGTGATAGAATACTCTCCACTTGCTGGATGGGTGCAGCTCCAACAACACTCAAGAAGCTCAACGCCATCCAGGTCAAATCAGTTTGTTTGATTGGCACAACTTGGGCAAACGTTCATTCCCTCCATCACCAATGCACAATAGTAGCAATGTGTACCATCTAAAAGATGCATTCAGGATTTCATTAAAACTCCTTAGCATCTTCCAAACCCATGACCACTACCTGTAAATGAGCAAAGAGAACATATACATGAGAACACAACCACTTGCATCACTCAGCATCCTGACTGGAAATATCTCATCATTCCTTCGCTAGCGCTCTGTCAGAATTCTGGAACTCCCTCTTTTACATCATTATAGGTCTATCTGCAGCACAATAACTGCAGTGATTCAAGGAGGCAGCTCACTACCACCTTCTCAATGGCAATTAGAAATTGCCTAGAAATGGGCGGGTTGGACCGAAGGGTCTGCTTCCATGCTGTATATCTCAAGGGAAGGGTTTGGAGGGATATGGGCCTGGTGCTGGCAGGTGGGACTAGCTTGGGTTGGGATATCGGATCGGCATGGACGGTTGGACCGAAGGGTCTGTTTCCGTACTGTACATCTCTATGACTCTATGACTGTAGTTGAGTAACATTGATGGAGCAGCAGTGTAGTCCTTGGCAAAAAAAACTCAGTAACAGTTTTTGCTCCTCAGTACTGCTGGGAATATTACAGTGTAAACACTGAATGAGGATAACTTCGGATTACTGTCCACAGTTAAATGATTGACAACAGATATTACACAAGTTGATGGATCATTCGGGGTGTAGATACTAGTGGAACCATTGTGCAGCATTATACGTTCACGAATAAGGGCAGAAAAAATAGCAAGTAAAATTCTTTATGTACTATAAAATAGGTAATATTTTAGACTACCGCATCCACTGGAAATGTTGGAAAAGGCGGACTCAAATATAAATCATGAATATCTTTCTGTACAGAAAACCTGAAAACATTGTTACAGCTAAGTTATCGCTGAGCTCTAAAATAATTTGAAAGTCAGTAAATTGAATTGAGTTTAGCTCAACCTGTTCATAGGTGCAGGTAATGCACTCACAAATTCCCATTATGCCAAAGATACTTTGACATGCATGATATAGGTTGAAGGAGAAATAATGTTCTTGGCCATAAAATGCTACTATAGCCCCAAGTTATTTCACTCTCACGAGCTAAATGATTTATTTTATGTTTTTCTATAATTCAAATGATGAAAGGTCATGGCAAGTCTCAACTAATCAGCACCGTTTTTTATATGCTGAGGCAAGTCATTGAAAACATTAGCTGTGCCCTCGTGTCCAGGTGCTGTACAGGTGTTCAATCTTAGTTAATTTGACAGGCTTTTATCATTTGCAACAAAGGCTATTGAGCCTGCTGGAGAGACTCAAACTCAGGATTTTTTTCACACAGCAGAATAGTAGTAATTACTTTGTTCAGTGTGGGAAGGATATCATTAACTCTCTTATGTACCTGGTTGTCAACAAGACTTTATCAAAACATAGAAATGAGTCTTTCAATGTAGTGTCTGTGAAATGACTGGTTAAAGGTGTTTCAGAAGTTAACAGCACTTGATATAGTTTAGATTAGATTCCCCACAGTGTGGAAACAGGCCCTTCAGCCCAACAAGTCCACACCAATCCTCTGAAGAGTAACCCACCCAGATCCATTTCCCTCTGACTAATGCACCTAGCACTATGGGCAATTTAGCATGGCCAATTCACCTGACCTGCTCATCTTTGTGACTGTGGGAGGAAACTGGTGCACCCAGAGGGAACCCACACAGACAGGAGGAGAATATGCAAACCCCACGCAGACAAGGCTGGAATCGAACCTGGGATCCTGGTGCTGTGAGGCAGCAGTGCTAACCACTGAGCCACCATGCCACATACACAAGGCAGCTAGGCCTGAGTAACTAAAAGTAGATAATCAGATAAAAAATTTTTTTTAAAACAGATAAGCGCATGGTGGCCACATAATTGGGGTAGTATGGTGGCTCAGTGGTTAACACTGCTACCTCATAGCACTAGGGACTCAGATTCAATTCTACCCCTAGGCAACAGTCCATGTGGCATTTGCATGTTCTCCTGTGCCTGCATAGGCTCTTCCTGTTGATCCAGTTAGGCCTTAAGACATTGAAGTAGAAATTAGGCCATTGAGTCTACTCTGCCATTCAATCATGGCTGACACGTTTCTCATCCCCATTCTCCCACTGTCTCTGTGTAACTCTTGATACTTAGGAACCTATCCCTGTCTTAAATATACTCAATGACCTGACCTACACAGCCTTGTGTGGCAACAAATTGTGTGACGATAAAATTAAGCAGGTGAATGCGTGGCTCAAAGATTGGAGAGGGTGAAATGGGTTTAAATTCATGGGACATTGGCACCACTACTGGGGAGGAAGGAACTTGTTCTGATGGGATGGTCTTTCTCTGAATAGTGCTGGGACCAGAGTCTCAGTGAATCACAAAACTAGAGCTGGAGACAGTGCTTTAAACTAAATAGATGAGGGAGGGCTCAGTTACAGGAAAATTAGAAAACCCAAAGGAAAGGAAGAGGCAAGAGAGCAGATTTGAAGAGAGGTTATTAAAATCTCCAGCACAGACAGAGTGTATGGAAGTGCTTACCAATCAAACTTCAAGCACACTGGACAAACAAATGACTTTGAGAAGAGAGACGGTTAATTCAGGACAGAAGGTGTTAGATCTGAATACACGGAGTCTTAGGAACAAGGTAAAAGAGCTTGTGGCACAGATCGGAATTGGCAGGTACTTAGTTTTATCTATGTCGTCGGTACTTACTCAGATCATGACAACTGTATCTTTACTCTCTCACTCCAAGTTCCTCTGCAGCCCAGTGAGATATCCTGAACCCAAGCATCAGGCAGGCAACACAACATTCGGGACTCCCAATCTTGGTCACAGAGAATAGAGTCTATGATTCTGAGTATACTATCCCCAATTGCAACAATATTTCTCTTCTCTCTCACCACTTGAATGGCTTCCTGCACCATGGTGCTGCGGACAGTCTGCTCATTCTCCTTCCAGTCCCCATTCCCACCCACACAGGGAGCAAAACCTGTGAACCTGTTGGACAAGGAGAGGGGCTGAGTCTCCTGCAACTCAATCTCCTGGATCCCTCTACCTGCCTCACTCACAACCACAGTTTCCTCCCAGAATCCAAAGATGTGCAGGTTAAGTGGATTATCCATGGGTAATTATCCATGGATAATTCAGGGTTACACGGATACAGTTCGGGGTGTAGATGTAGGTGGGATAGTGTTTGGAGAGTTAGTGTGGACTCAATGATCTGCTTGCACACTGTCGTGATTCTATTACAATTAATGAAGAACAGAATTAAGCAGGAGAATTGAGTTAAGAGATACTCAGATCAGCCATGTTACTACTGGATGGTAGAACATGTCTGAGGAAATGAATGGTCTATCTGTTTGTATTTCGTTAGATGTTTTGTTCTTTGTAGCAACATTTGACAGAACAGTTTTGCACATGACACAATAATATGAGTCGGTTTGTATTGTACTTCCCACCGAAATGCTTTTTGCAGTATCAGCATGGCCAGTGCCTGAAGTCTTCATACGATAGTATACTGACAGACTGGTAATTGTGTAAGAGTCCCTAGGCTGTATATGTCAGGGAATGTTTAGTATGACTTGTAAATTTACCATACACTATAAATATAACCTGTAATGAAGCAATTCAAGTATTATATTGAAATAAATTGATCTGTATTGCATTTACGTCAAGTTTAAACTGTTCTGCAATGTGCTGTTATGTAAGACCATTAATACCTGAAAGGGTTAATTGACATCAAAAGGTAAAGTTCTACACATCAGGATGGTGGTAGTGTTTTTACCTCTGGACCAGGAGGCACATCTTCAAGTCCTTCCTGTTTGAGATGTGCATAATAACATCTCTGAACAGGGTTGTTTCAAAAATACATATAAAGCATTATTCCAAGGAGAACATAACAAATGTCTTAAAGCATTTTATTTCTGCATTCTTAGCTTGTTACCAATGCCAACTGGGAGAGTTTAAATAGCTGTTATGAGAGCTTACTCTTTTAATTAAACCTGATGTCTCACAAGAGACATTCATGTAACTTAGAAATAATGCAATTAACTATTGAGTAATATGTAATAAACCCACTGGCTGTTCATCAATATTGAGAGGTCTTCTCCTTAAAACATTCTGTTGGCATCCTTCTCACATTGTAACAGCATCCTACACTAATGCCAGGAGGAAAAAATTGTAATGGCAAATCTATCCCAGATCACATCTGACATTGTGAGATAATAAAAACACCAGTGTGCACCAATGGTCACCAGATGGTGACTTTGCTGATTATAAAACATACCTTGATAAGAAAGCAATTTCAACTCAAGGCTTTTTTGAATATTAATGACTTGTCACCCTATGGATTCCAATAGTGTGTGTGTGTGTGTGTGTGTGTGTGTGTGTGTGTGTGTGTGTGTGTGTGTGTGTGTGTGTGTGTATCATTTACTGAAGTGGATGTGTGTGTTATTTTCTTTCTGTCTCTGTAGTGTTTTGCTCACATGTGACAAGCTATTGAAAACTAAGCAGACAGTCTTTAATAATACTTGTTCAATGAGACTCAGGCGACTGACTGTGTGGAGTTTGCACGTTCTCCCCGTGTCTGCGTGGGTTTCCTTCGGGTACTCCGGTTTCCTCCCACGGTCCAAAGATGTGCGGGTCAGGTGAATTGGCCACGCTAAATTGCCTGTAGTGTTAGGTAAGGGGTAAATGTAGGGGTATAGGTGGGTTGCACTTCGGTGGGTCAGTGTGGACTTGTTGGGCCGAAGGACCTGTTTCCACACTGTAAGTAATCTAATCTAAAAAAAAAGATTGTGAGATTTGCCTAACAGATCGAAGCTTGCTATATTTTCACTTTTTTTTCAGAAATGGACAATCTGCTTGGCTTTTTCAGTATAAACTGTGAAATTTATGATGATACAGATATGTCCTCCTTGGAAATTAGCTGTGATTCTTTCAGTTTAAGTAATAAATTACATGAAATACAGTTTCCCTTTCCAATAGTAACAGTATGACGTAAGCAAAGTGATGAACGAAAAGCTAATGATTTGATGGAATTTCTGGAACAGTGCATGACAATGTTTGATAAGTATTCAAACAGAATGAAAATCAAGAGCTCCTCTGACACACTCAAACCTATTTGCTTATCAAGCTAAGCTCTGCAGCAAAGTCTTATTGGATAAAATTAATTCTCAAGTATCCCCAGATCATATGATTACATGATGGTTACTGCTGTTATATTTTCACAGCACTTTGACTGCAATTGTACAATCGAGAGTGTGGTGCTGCGAAAGCACAGAGGGCAGGCAGCATTCAAGGTGCAGGAAAATCAACATTTTGGGCAAAAGGCTTTCATCAGGAATCAGGGCTTTTGCCAGAAATGTCAATTTACCTGCTCCTCAGATGCTCCCTGACCTGCTGTGCTTTTCCAGCACCACATTCTCGACTCTAACACAGATATGTACAATGTCCAGTAAGGCACATTGGATAAGACTAAAAGAACAAATCATCCTTATTTCTCTCCTCATTGGTTCAATGATACAGAACCTAGTCACATTAACTTTCTTTGAAATTAAATGTTATCAACTACTTGAGCACAGATAAAGAATTAAATTAAACTATAAAGTACAAAAACGTATTTCGTGGGTAAAATGAGTTTGTTTAATCTAATTTAGTAGTAAGAACAGAAAAAAGCAATGGTATGTGAGTATATTTAATATATTTAATTGGCCTTCATAACCCCCATTTTTCATGATAATGAAGAAATTCCTGTCTTGTTGTGTGAACTGACATACCTGAAAGTTTTCTGCAGTCTAAGATTATGTAAGTTCCCCTTGCCCATCTTCTTTCATGGCTTATTCATTAGTAATTCTAGCAGTGCTGTATAGGTGTCCATAGAATAGTGCAGACTCAACACCCCCATTTCAGATTCCCCCTCTAATTAAACTTCAAAGACATGGAAGCCCTATTTCAAAAGAAGTACAGCTCTAAATCTTCAACCTCTATCTTACATCAACAAGAATGGGCGGGTGTGGAAGAGAAATAAGCATGAGACAGATTGTAGAAAAATAATTGCATTTATTTCTATTTTCATGTAAATTATCCAACTGTGAGAACAAAAGCAATTTCTAAAATAAAAACTTGATATCAGATCTATGTACACTTTGCAATTATGCAATTTGAAAAAAAACACAGTTGTCTATCTTTTGTTGTTTTAGTCCAGGAGCACTTAACAAAGCTCTGTGACTTGAGAACTTGTTTCGTCAACTTGCTTACTTTTGTTTAAAGGAAGTATGTGTGATTTCTGTTGCTTGTTTGATCTCAAACTTAAGAAAAAAATCGCAGTTAAAATTCTGATTTTGTACTCTTTGAGCCATTGTCGAGTACTGAGTCCACATTTCTGTTACATCATTAACTTGTTTACTTCACTTCAATCAGTAAGAATAACAAAGAAAGAAATTTGACACCAGCAAGTTAACCACGGCACTCAAAATAATGTTTTGTCCAGTTTCAAAGACACTGTATTCAAAACCATCAGCCTGGAAATTGCTCTTGAAATTATTTGAGGGTTAACTAAGTTCTTTTGAATACTTACTATCAGACGAGTTAACTAGCTTTGTATTGCTTTCTGGAGGATTGATAAATTGTACATTTTTAACTCCCACACAGTGGGCTATTCAATCAAACAGCAGAGACGGTAATGAGGGCCAGCACCTGTTAACAACACAAAGCAGTTATTTAAGTTCCCGTAATAACAGAAAGAAGAGCAGAGCAGCTATTAGCATTGCAATCATTATGAGACATAAAGAAAAATAGTATTGATGATCTGGTGGTGGAATTGCTTCTGCAGGAAGTAAAGGAAACCATTTAGGGTAGAGATTGCAGCAGAAAGCAGAGTATCTCAACAATGCCTCCAGAACTTGGGGTGGGTGAGCCTGAAAGGATATATGAAAGAAAACATCAGGCTGAAGGAAATTAGCTAAGTTTAACCAAAGATACTGCCATTTGTGGCATACACCTGGCACTAAGAAGACATTAAAAAGTTGGTACTCAGAATTTGTAGCCAATTTTCGTTTGGAGCACGCTAACCAGTTAAGAGAACTGGAGCAACCAAGGTAAGTGTGAAAGGAACCATTTAGAGCAAACGTAGTACAGAGGAATCTTGATTATCCAAACAAGATGAGCAGGCAATTTTTCATTCGGATAATTGATTATTCGGTGAACTGATTCAATGCCTCTCCTCTGGGGCTCTGTGTTTTTGAAATTTTCTTTTTCCTTGATCTGCCTGCCTCGCTCCCTCGCTCTGTCTCAGGGTTTGTTTCTGAGCAGACACACACTTATGTGTAAGGGACTTGTAGTGTTGCTGGAGGCCCCCAACCCCATCAGTTCAATGGGATTGTCACCACAAACACTTGCTAAGTCCACTCCCCATTCAGGAGACTAGGCAGCAGCACACCACATGCGAGCCCTCACCCACCCATGTCTACTCCCTAACCCCGTTCAAACCTGCCTGGTCCGCTGCCCCCAATCCCGCCCCTCGTGCACCCCCACCCCCCATCAGCCCCCTGTCCGCCCCCACCCCCACCTCCCTGGGGCAGCCAGACTGGGCACCAATGGCAAGACTATGCTTCCTTTGGGGGCGGTTAGCACACACACAACTTTTTACTGCAACTTTTTGATAGGTCTCACCTTTGCCCTGTACAGGACAATGTTAGGGAGATTATCTGAGGAAGGGGGGTATAGAGTACACCCCTGTATAGGACTCCAGGGAAAGTGTGGGGGGAGAGAGAGGGGGGCGAGTGAGTGGTCAGTCATTTGTAGATGATGCCTTGGCTCCCATCGATATCCAGGACTGTTCTTGGCAGCATTTCCGGAAGGCGAGTTCATTTTTAATCACTGGAAACAAAAGACATGATCAGTGTTGAAAACATCTCTTTGATGTAATGTTTTTATCAGGACCTTGAGGTCTCCTTCGGATAATCCAAAATTTGGATAATTGATATTTGGATAATCGAGGTTCCTCTATATACAACTTTATGTGTACAGCCATAAATGATGAATGGAGTTTGCATAGGAGATAAAAATAAAATATGTTGGATATACTCAAGCAGCATCTATGGGAGAAGCAGAGTTAATTTTTCAGTTCAAGATAATGTTTCATCAGAGTTTTGTTTTTATTTCAGATTTCCAGCATTGATAATATTTTGCTTTTGTGTATGAAATGATTGTGAGCAAACCTAGCAACATGATGCCAAGTTAATTGTATTGGGCAGCTGCATGCCATTCTAATGAACTCCTACCATGTTAATACATTACTGCAATATTTTGCATACAAAATAAAATGGCATAAAATTACCATAAATCATTTCCCTTTATTTAGCCTTCTTCACATCCTGGAACCATTCCAAAGTGTTTCATGGTCAATGGATTCTATCTGAAATTAATGACCAGTTAATCTATGGCCTGTGAGAAATCATGAATGTTAGTGAGGACACCAGGAAAAATTCAAACTTAAAAATAAATGCACTGGAATTTTTTACATCTACCTGAACAGGTAAAATTTGGATTGTGTCTCACTTCAAAAATTGCACCTTCATCAATGAACAAATTCCGCTATATTCAGGAGTTTTAATTATGTGCAAAGCTCCTGGGGAGGGGTCCCAAGCAATAATCTGCTTAATTTAAGGAAGGTTGTAAATAGGTTGGAACCAGTTCAGAGAATGTTTGCTTGATAAATGTTGTTGTCTTAAGAAAATTACTCCACTGGAGTTTAGAAGATTGAAATACTTAATATCTCACAGGTCTTGACAGTTTTGTAATCAGACTGCTAGAGCTATTACAGGTTGAGGAAAATACTCCCAGGGGGTTGTTAAGCCCTCAGGTGAGGATGAATGAACTAGCTCCCATTCTTTATTCACCTGTCCCCTCAACTGACTGCAGCCAGGTTAACTTGTAAAGGATCCCTCCTTGTGAATGCCTTTATCTAAGGCCACACTGAATTTATGTTTCAAAAGAAGACAGTTTTACCAGGCTTTCTCGAGCTAACAAAATAGTGAGTTTATTAATTTCTAAATGCAAAAATGAATAATAGCACAATGCAAATGTATAACAGGAAGCAGAAGTGAATCCAAAAAAACAGCAGTATATGGATTGGTTTCTCTGGGTCACTCAGGAAGAGTAAATAGTGAAATGTTGATAATTGGACTCTTTATTCTGGTGGATAGTTGAAATCCTTTTATCCTATTCCCTTTTGACATCTATCTCAATCTGTTTTCAGTTTTCTAGACATTCCACAGTTATGACATTGTGTGGGTCCTACACATGACATTGACAGAAAGCACTGAATTTATATCTGCAGTCATTTTCTGTCTGTAGCCACCTTTTGTTTAAAAAAAGCACAGTTCAGATCTAAAAGTTAAAAATGTTCAGAGTACTTTGGGGTTCTGATCCATTGTCATGCCAACAAGTTGGTGTGGAGAAGACCTTTCCTCTTACAGGAGTATCAAGAACTTGGAGTCACAGCTAAATATCAGGGATTGCCCATTTAAAACACAGATGAGGTTTTTTTTTCTCTCTCAGAGGATTGTTAATCTTTGGAACTCTCTTCTTGAAAAGGTGGTAGAACGTTTGGAACACAAAGTTAGATAGGTTCTTGTTACCTAAGGGAGTGAAAATGTTACCAGGTATGAGCAGTAACGTGGCATTGAGACTACAATCCAATCAGCCACAACCTTATTTGATGGCAGAGTAGACTCAAGTCTTATTCCTGCTCCATCTATAGATGTTTATATATTTATATATTCTGTTCCTGTTTGCAAAGGGAAAGTGCTTTACCGTGAATCAAACTGATGCTCAGCTAATCAAACCAGTTCAAATATTTGTCTCCATTTAAGGATGTCATCTTTGGAATTATTGGACATGACAACAAGAAGTTGATTACTTTGAAGTGTAGTAACAGCAAACATTGTAACTAAACTATACATGGCAACATCCCACAAGTAACAACAATCTGCATTTTGTTAGTTTTTTGAGGGATAAATATTGGCTGTGACAATAGACTAATTCTCTTGCTCTCTAAATAATGTCGAGTAAAAAATGAGGCCTGCAGATGCTGGAGATCACAGCTGAAAATGTGTTGCTGGTTAAAGCACAGCAGGTCAGGCAGCATCTCAGGAATAGGGAATTCGACATTTCGAGCATAAGCCCTTCATCAGGAATGAGAGAGAGTAGCCAAGCAGGCTAAGATAAAAGGTAGGGAGGAGGCACTTGGGGGAGGGCGATGGAGGTGGGATAGGTGGAAGGAGGTCAAGGTGAGGGTGATAGGCCGGAGTGGGGTGGGGGCGGAGAGGTCAGTAAGGAGATTGCAGGTTAGGAGGGCGGTGCTGAGTTGAGGGAACCGACTGAGACAAGGTGGTTGGAGGGGAAATGAGGAAACTGGAGAAATCTGAATTCATACCTTGTGGTTGGAGGGTGCCCAGGCGGAAGATGAGGCGCTCTTCCTCCAACCGTCGTGTTGAGCCACGGTTTGGTTGGGTTGGTTGATCCGGGTGGCCCAGAGGTGTTCTCTGAAGCGTTCCGCAAGCAAGCGGCCTGTCTCCCCAATATAGAGGAGGCCACATCGGGTGCAGCGGATGCAATAGATGATGTGTGTGGAGGTACAGGTGAACTTGTGGCGGATATGGAAGGATCCCTTGGGGCCTTGGAGGGAAGTGAGTGTGGAGGTGTGGGCGCACGTTTTACATTTCCTGCGGTTGCAGAGGAAGGTGCCGGGGGTGGAGATTGGGTTGGTGGGGGGTGTGGATCTGACGAGGGAGTCACGAAGGGAGTGGTCCTTGCGGAACGCTGATAGGGGAGGGAAATATATCCTTGGTGGTGGGGTCCGTTTGGAGGTGGCGGAAATGACGGCGGATGATATGTTGTATGCGGAGGTTGGTGGGGTGGTAGGTGAGAACCAGTGGGGTTCTGTCTTGGTGGCGGTTGGAGGAGCGGGGCTCAAGGGCGGAGGAGCGGGAAGTGGAGGAGATGCGGTGGAGGGCATCGTCGATCACGTCTGGGGGGAATCTGCGGTCCTTGAAGAAGGAGGCCATCTGGGCTGTGCGGTGTTGGAACTGGTCCTCCTGGGAGCAGATGCAGCAGAGACGAAGGAATTGGGAATATGGGATGGAGTTTTTGCAGGGGGCAGGCTGGGAGGAGGTGTAGTCCAGGTAGCTGTGGGAGTCAGTCAGTTTATAGTAGATGTCTGTGTTGAGTCGGTCGCCCGAGATAGAGATGGAAAGGTCTAGGAAGGGGAGGGAGGAGTCTGAGACAGTCCAGGTGAATTTCAGGTCGGGATGGAAGGTGTTAGATGTGGAAGGTGGAAGATGAACTGTTCAACCTCCTCGTGGGAGCACGAGGCAGCGCCGATACAGTCATCGATGTAGCGGAGGAAAAGGTGGAGGGTGGTGCCAGTGTAGTTGCGGAAGATGGACTGTTCCACATATCCTACGAAGAGGCAGGCATAGCTGGGGCCCATGCGGGTGCCCATGGCAACTCTAGTTTGGAAACTCCTCCACCGGCAGAACATAACAACACGACGGCTGGAGGAGGAGCGCCTCATCTTCCGCCTGGGAACCCTCCAACCACAAGTTATGAATTCAGATTTCTCCAGTTTCCTCATTTCCCCTCCCCCCACCTTGTCTCAGTCGGTTCCCTCAACTCAGCACCGCCCTCCTAACCTGCAATCTCCTTACTGACCTCTCCGCCCCCACCCCACTCCGGCCTATCACCCTCACCTTGACCTCCTTCCACCTATCCCACCTCCATCGCCCTCCCCCAAGTGCCTCCTCCCTACCTTTTATCTTAGCCTGCTTGGCTACTCTCTCTCATTCCTGATGAAGGGCTTATGCTCGAAATGTCGAATTCCCTATTCCTGAGATGCTGCCTGACCTGCTGTGCTTTAACCAGCAACACATTTTCAGCTTTAAATAATGTCATCAACATTTCTTCATCCACTGTGAATAGATGCTTTCTTCAGATAATAAACTGAGTTGGTTGAATTGCATGAATCAGATAATGTAGAGGAGTCAGCAATGTGGAAGTTAATCCCACAGTTGGGGTCATGTTTGTCAGTTGGAGACTTGGTGAGATCCCGTGTCACCTCCACTGGGGAAGGCCTGCTCTGTTAGATGCTTACAGGCTACTTAAGAGGTGAGTGCTGGGCTTCACCCGCAATTGTGTTCCCCTGGGGTAGGAATTCCCTCCCCCCCACCCCATCCTTGCAGAGCTGCTGATCAACTAGAGGCACCAGCTGCGGGCACTGCCTTCCAACCAAAGGCCCCAGAGTGGCCCAAGGCCAAGGGTAAGTGAGGACAGGATTAGCATTGCACATCAGGGGTTGTAGGTAGTTGAGAAGGAGAATGAGGTTTGGAGGTAAGGGCAGGGTAATGATTTTCAGCACAGCTCTAAATTCCTGATGCCAGGTCACATGATCAGGTACTAGGTGCCATTGAAACAGGAACCCTCATATACCCAGGAGCCTTCAAGCATACTTGATGTGGTCCTTTTGGGATTCTGACTTAGCCACTCCCCACCCGGTGCTGGTCTTTCACTGGTTGACACCCATTTCAGGCTATTCCTGGCATACCCTCCTGCACTTTTCAATGATCCAGCCTGAACCCCCACTTAAATGAATTAGCGAGATGTGGGCTATGAAGTTACAGACTGTGGTTGACACTGACAAGTTTCTCAGGAGTAAGGACCATAGCTTTTCTTTTTCTTCAATTTTTAAATTAGAACTAGCGGAGGATATTACTGCACATTTCAAGATAATGGGACCTCATTGTGAATTGTGTGTAATGATTGGAATGAGGTCAGCCAAATGGAGCTCACAGAATATGAGTTTCCTGATTGGGGCTATTAACCTGGTCCAATCAGGGAGTCCTGGCTGACAGATATAAACAGGAATGTCCACCTGCACACACACACCATGGGTTCTGGGGATAAAAATAAGCACTAAAAGAAAAAAAAAATAAACAGGGGATGGTGAAGGGCACTGCTTGTCACTGGCCACTCGGGTGTTTTGCCTGCTAAGAGTTGGAAAGAAAAGAAAAAAAAAAGAAAACAAAGAAAAAGAAAAAAAGAGAGAAAAAGAAATAAACAGGAATGTCAGAGGTTCTGCTCACTTTGAGAGCCGGCTCTGTGCTAGCTCGAACAATATCATGCACTATGCATGTGCAAATAAGAGGTGACTTGGTGATGGGATACTGGCCTTTGTGGTGTTCTTTCCTTATGTTTACACTATTCCTTTGTTGAAAAGTAGGGGACGCATTCTGAGTATTATATATGGAGCATCCTTTGCCTGGAGACAAATTGCTGTTTGACTTCAGCAATCAAATCAGGTTTGGAGGCCAGGAGTCACCAGAATAAAGTAAATCTGACATGTTATTAAAGCAACTTGAACATGAGGAAAGAATGAAAATATATGTAGAGCAGGAGATTAAAAGCAAGCAATGGAAATGAGAAAACTAGATTAGAACTGTGAAGGGAAAGAGAAATGAAAGTGAGAATAACAATATAAGTTTAAAATGTTGCAGTGTAAAAGAGCTGGCAAATGCTGTTGCCAGTCCTGATAGGGACGATCCTAGTCAAAATCTAATGTCTTGTAAGGAAATTACGTTTGTCCAGATGCTCTTGAAATTTGAGGAAAAGGGTGTGGAGGCATTCTTTAGGTCCTTTGTGAAAATACTGAGGCAAATTAAAGATCACTGGACATTGCCCAGGCAAAGAAAATTAACAGAAAGGTTGCTGGGCCCACTGCTATTCAGTTTCACTGTTTAAAGCCTGCCCAACCTGTCAGTGTCATTAAAGTAACAATCCCTGCTATATTCTTGCCTCATTGGCTGGTCAAGGCTTTACGCAGTTCCAAAGATCTATGTATTGACTGCCATATTTGGTTAAATGTTGAATTAATCATTCTTTGTGTTTTTGAATTTCTTGCCCACAACCATGTGGGAGCTTTTCATTCACCTGTGAACCAAGTTTAGTTAAATTCGGAAGTTACAGAGTCTTTCTTATAGAAACATTATGGGACGTAAGGAGGCCTTTCAGCGTACAAGATTTGCCTGGATTATATCAAGTGCTAGTCCATTTTTCAGTTCGAACTTGGCTGTCAGCTATTGCTTCCTCACAGCTGCTGCCTCACTTGCTGCCCCACACTTTGTTTATGATTGTTCACTATGATATGATGGCTCTTGTGTTTTATTGTTCCTTGAATGGTTAAAATACCAATGCCTGCACCATAGCATCTCAATGAGAAAACCGAGCTAAGGCATTGGGCTAGAGATCCAAATGAGCTGCCTCACCATAAGAGGTTCATTGGAACATATTGCATCACAGAAAACAGCTGTGATGGTTGCTGACCTCTTTTGCTGTAGACTTTTAATTAGGGACCTACAAGCATCCTTGTTGTTGGAAAGCAAATATACATAACAGATGTGTATACCCCAGTGGACACACTGACAAATGAATTACCTTTATTTTGTGAAAAATTCATAAAGTATTTTTCCTCTCTTCATAATTTTTTCTCTCACTCCTTTTCTGAGGCATTGATTCTCTGCTGGGGCTGAGTTCCACAGACAGCAGGGAAACCTCACTACTACTTAATCACATATGAATATCTTTTCCAAGCTGGATGTTATCTTCATCAAAATCCTCACTGTCGCTGCAGAAGAATAACATGAAGAAATCTTAGGAACGCATAACATTTAATGCCACTTATATCTATGTCAGAATAGCAGTGAAGATCAGGTAACTGGGAAAATCTCAATGAATTGGACTTTATACATTATCAGTTTGAGTTATACATTAAGTAAACTTGCTCAGTCATTGAAGAATTCATACTTTTTTATGTTAAAATATTCAGCTCCCATTATTTGACATCTCAGTTAACTTAGCATGTGAGGACCTATTTATTAAACTTCAGCAACAATACGCATTTTGTTTTAAAAAATGAGCTAACACATCTTGTTACAGTTGTTCTTGTCTGTTTTTACAGACAAAACTCCAATCCCTGTGCTCTAATCAGCATCCACAAATTTGCATAGTAAAGGTCTGCTTTTATTTGATAACAGCTGAATCTCTATTGGTTTTTATTATTGCTGCCAATTAACTATTTGATTATAAATTCATAAGTCTCTTTGTTGCAGTTTCTGAATGATTGAGGTAAATGCAAATTGTGCTTTCCATGAAATGTATTCAACCTTAAATGACTTAAGAGGAATAAAATCATCAATTAAATTATTTTGTTGTCCAGATAAGTAATGCAATGGTGCATTTGTACTTTTCTGTTTTGTCTCAGAAATCAACCATGAACTTCTAAATTGCAGCATTCACCCCAGATTTGACACCTATTGGGTGGAATTTGTTGTAAGTTTCCAACTGCTCTTTAAAGTGAATAATGCTACAAGGAGCTGTGCACCACTTGGTGAAAACTCTGTTTTTGACTTCAAGGATTCAATTCAGCCGATTTGCTCTCAGTAATGGATATGATAGTTACCCTTTGCCTTGAAACATGAAAACAACTTGAAGAGATTTAGTAAGGGTAGCATAAAAGTAAACAAGCTACTTACAGGCGGTCTGGGAAAGTTCTCAGCCGAGGCTGTTGCTGCAGCCAAAGATGGAAGAGTACACAGTCTCTATCTCTCTCTCTGGTTCCACGATTCAACTAGTCACAACAACAATTTAAAAGGTTTACCCAGTTACTGATATAGCTAATTATATACTTTATCTATAATAGGTTTAGAATAAAAAGAACCATTTGCTTTTGTAAACAATATTATTGATTTATTGTAAAAATAAGACTTATTCAGCAAGGACGTAAAGCTGGTTAGCACAAAGTTTAATGTAATGAAGTATAAACATTTATCCTTCGAAATAACAGACCCACACTCTCATAAACACAAACACATAAACACTCACATATAAATATATACAACACATATACACAAATTAAAAAGAAAACTAAATAATTTACTCTACAACAATTAAATTTGAAAAATACTTTGGTCAGTAATTGTTAGTTCTTGATGGAAAGTATGTTCAGAAATGAAATGTATGGCCAATTTAACATGGCTTTGCATTGGAATTCTGGCACACATAGATGGGTGTCAAAACACAACCAGTTGTTGCTGGGACCCAGGCAGTTGCAGTTTGTTCAAGAATCATTGAGAATTTAGGAGAGAGCTGGATCAGTGTTTCAACTATCACACTGAAAGAGTCCATAAAATCTGGAAGTGGAGAAACACAGCATGTCAGACAACATCTGAGGAGCTGGAAAGTTAACATTTCTGTGGTCAAGTACCTTCAACAGTAGGTGGGATGGTGATAGGTAGATGCACTGGGGGGTGATTGTCATGGAAGGGTGGAGCAGATAGGTGAGGAGGGAGATGGACAGCTCAAGTCATGTCAAGGAGACAGGGAGGAGAGGGAAGGCTGGACGTGGCATGAGGTTGGGAATGGGGAGATTTTGAAGCTGGTCAATTCTATCTTGAGACCATTGGGCTGTAAACACCTGAGGTGCAATATCAAGTGTTATTCCTCCAGTTTACGTGCAGCCTGTGTTTGACATTTTGGCCTCACACTGAAATAGTTTTCTCAGAAAAGCACTAAGTGAGCCGAATAGTTTTTCTCTCATAGCTGAACTTCAAACAATCTTCAAACAAAACTTAACTGCTGACAGCCACAATCCCAAGCATGTGATTGCTAATAAAACAATTCAAGCAATTAGCTTAAGCCACGTCACTTTCAAGGAGTGTATTTTTAAAAAGTCTTGATTTCCTTTCACTAACCCCTTATTTAAAAAAACAGTTCAGATACCTCTTCAATCTTTTCAAATGAACTAATGCTGACAATCCCTTCACACGATTCCTCAAAAAAAGTATTAATAATAAGACATCTTCGTAACAGTATTATCCACCCAGTGTCTTCATGAAGCCTTTCTCTTACCTCAAAATATGTGTGTGTTTGTATGTTTTATCTATGACCTTGTGGAATGCAGAGTTGCAGTTATAAATGAGGGCAAAGATTGCATTTACAATGGTTGTGAATGTAACTGTGGCCATGTGTTTCTATAATGGAATCATTTCTTTCTTCGGCAAGCAACATCACTAACACCATCCAGTTTGCCATCCACTGCTGTGTAAAGTTGACTGACACATACACTTTATGCCAGGAGAGAAGTGCATGCTGTGTTCTTTCTGAATAAAGAGCAGGAGGCAGAGTGCTTTTCAAAGAGGTCTGGCTACCCTATGTTTCAGGGTTGCATCCGTATAATATGCAAGCAATAAAGGGGTGTACTGGCATTGCAAAGTGTTCTATCAATGCACAGCTGGTGTGTGATCATGCTCAGCAAGTCATGCAGATGATTGCTAAACTGGCAGCAGTCATGATGCCTTTATGATATACAGTTCTGAGTTCCTTCAGTATTTGAGCCAGTACATCAAACTAGAAGGTGGCTATTGGTCTATAAAGGCTGTCTGCTGGTGTCACAGTGTGTCATGTATCTGCCATGACCTTGCCATCGTAAGGACACAGCCCTTACTAACAAGGATACCCCAAGAAGCTGAAGAGGAAGAATTGGAGGATTAGGAGGCAGAGGAAGAGCATGAGGAAAAGGCAAAACAGAAGAAAGACAGTAAAAAAAAACAGTACTTTTTCTTTTTTACAAAAACAAGTATCTGTAGATGTAGGAAATCTGAGCAGGTTCTGACCTGAAACATTGAATGGTATATGTTCCCATCAGTTTTCAGCATGGAAACACCTATAATAGCCATCTTGAAATGGCAGGAAAGAAGGGTACCCTTCATACATTAGGGGTTGTCCATAGGTCCATAAGATGCAACAGCAGAAGTAGACCATTTAGATGATTGAGGCGAAAGTGAAGCTTGCAGTTGCTGGAGATTAGAATCGAGAGTGTGGTGCTGGAAAAGCACAGCAGGTTAGGCAGCAGCTGAGGAGAAGGAACATTGACGTTTCAGGCAAAAGCCCTTTATCAGCACCACACATTCAGCCCATCGAGTCTGCTCCACCATTCAATGAGATTGTGGTTGATTAGGCCTTTTCACCCATATTCCTCTATTCTCTTTTCGATTCAAAATCTGTCTATAGCTGTCTGAATATACTTAATGACTGTGCCTCACCAGCTCTCTGCGGTAAAGAATTCTACAGATTCACTACCCACTTAAAGTGGGTGGCATTGTGGCACAATGGCTAGCACTGCTGCCTTAAAGTGCCAGGGCTATATGGGTTTTTGTTGGATACCCTGGTTTCCTCCCACAAGCTGTCCGACATTCCAACAATACTCAACTAATCACCCTTTTTCATTCTTTGCGCACTTTTAAAATTTGTTCATGGGAAGTGGGCAGCACTGGCTGATTTACCATTTGTCATCCGTGCCTTGTCACTCTTGAGAAGGCAGTGGAGAGGTGTACTATTGAACAACTGTACTCATGAGGTTAGCCTGACATCGGCAGTGGGGAAGATCGTACCGCCCATGATAAAAGATTTAATTGTAGAGTACTAAGAAAACAATAAAAGGATTGGACAGGGTCAGCATAGATTTATGAAGGGGAAATCATACTTGAGAAATATACTGGAATACTTTGAGGATGTAACTTGTAGAGTTCATAAGGGGATGCCAGTGGATGTGGTTTATCTGGACTTTCAAAAAGCTTTCAATTAAGTCCCACATTCGAGATGAGTGTGTATAGTTGAATTGCATGGAGTTGGGGTGGTGCATTGACATGAATAGGGAAGTGGTTGGTAGACAGGATAGAAAGAGTACAAATAAACAGGTCTTTATCCGAGTGGCAGGCAGTAACTGGTGGGGTATCACATTGAGCAGTGCTTCACCCCAGCTATTTACAACAAGATTTAAGAGACCTAGATAAGGGGACTGGATGTAATATGCCCAAGTTTGCAGACAACACAAAGCTGGGTGGAAGGGTGAGCTGTGAGTAGGATGCAGAGAGGTTACAGTGTGCTTTGGAGTTGAGTGAGTGGGCAAATGCAGAGCAGATGAAAAATCTTGTGGATGAATGTGAGATTATCCACTTGGTAACAAAAACAGGAAGGCAAATTATTATCTGGATGGGGGTAGGTTAGGAGTGTGGTTGTGCAATGAGACCTGGGCATCCTTGTATACCAGTCCTTGAATGGAAGCATGCAGGCACAGCAGGCAGTGAAGAAGTTAAATGCTATGTTGGCCTTCTTAGAGAGAGGGTTTGAGTACAGGAGCAGGGATGTCTTGTAGTTGTACAGGCCCTTGGTGAGATGATGCCTGGAGTATTATGTGTAGCTTTTGTCTCTTTACAGAGAGAACTAGCCATTTGGATACAGAACCTTGCTCAAAGGTAGAAGACAGGTGGTGGTGGTGGAGGGTTGTTTGGCAGACTGGAGGCCTGTGACCAGTGGAGTACCATAAGGATCGGTGTGGGTCCTTAACTTTTTGTCATTTACATAAATGATTTGAATGTGAGCATAACAGGTACACTTAGTAAGTTTGCAGATGACACCAAAATTGGAGGTGGAGTGGACAGTGAAGAGGGTTACCTTAGATTACAATAAGATCTGGACCAGATGGGCCAATGGGCTGAGAAGTGGCAGACGGAGTTTAATTCAGATAAATTTGAGGTGCTGCATTATGTGAAAGCAAATCTTAGCAGGACTTATACACTTTATGGTAAGGTCCTGGGGAGTGTTGCTGAACAAAGAGACGTTGGAGTGCATGTTCATAGCTCCTTGAAAGTGGAGTCTCAGGTAGATAGGATAGTGAAGAAGGCGTTTGGACTGCTTTCCTTTATTAGTCAGAGTATTGAGTACAGGAGTTGGGAGGGCATGTTGCAGCTGCACAGGATATTGGTTAGGCCACTGTTGGAATATTGCATGCAGTTCTGGTCTCCTTCCTATCAGAAAGTTGTTGTGAAATGTGAAAGGGTTCAGAAAAGATTTACAATGATGTTGCCAGGGGTTGGAGGATTTGAGCTATAGGGAGAGGCTGAACAGGCTGGGGCTGAGGAGTGATCTTATAGAGGGTTACAAAATTATGAGGGGCATGGATAGGGTAAATTAGCATAGCCTTTTCCCTGGGGTCTGGGAGTCCAGAACTAGAGGGCATAGGTTTATGGTGAGAGGGGAAAGATATAAAAGAGACCTGAGAGGCAACTTTTTAGTGCAGAGGGTGGTATGTGTATGGAATGAGCTGCCAGAGGATGTGGTGGAGGCTGGTACAATTGCAACATTTAAGAGACATTTGGATGGGTATATGAATAGGAAGGGTTTGGAGGCTTATGGGCCGGGTGCTGGGGGGGGATGGGCCTAGATTGGGTTGGGATATCTGGTTGGCATGGACAGGTTGGACTGAAGGGTCTGTTTCCATGCTGTACATCTCTATGACTCTTTGATTCTAAAGGTTTACCAGACTGATTCCTGAGATGACTAATGTATGATGAAAGGTCGAATTGTGTTTGGGCCATTCTACTGCAGTTTAGAAAATTGAGGAGGGGATATGACAATTTGTGCCTTAAAAAGGATTTGTTTCTGTTTCTCTTGAAGAGATGTGTTGTCAATCTTGTGCTAAGGTAACTGCTCCATGGAAAGCAGAGTAAATAGTTTTGGTTTTTTTTAATTAGACAAAAGAAGCCTGAGTGGGTGGAGTCAGGCTCATACAGAGGCAGAGTTTGAGTTTTGATGAATTGTAGTTAAAGAACAAATTGCTTTACTAAGTCTATTAAATAGAGTTAAAGTTATCCCAATTCATCTTTGCTTTGTATTTTAACTGTGCTGCAAGAATGAAATGTGTGTTGCTTAAAGCCGAGTGATTTGACTAATTGAATCACAGAACTTTCTACTTGCCTTTAAATAGGATAAAAGTTAAGGTCTAGGCTATCTCTTTGATTTAGGGTGTAGGTTTGCCAACCAGACGTTTCATTACCTGGCTAAGTAACATCATCAGTGGCGGCCTCCAAGTGAAGTGAGGCGAAGCTGTTGTCTCCTGCTTTCTATTTATATGTTTGTCCTGGATGGGATTCCTGGGGTTTGTGGTGATGTCATTTCCTGTTTGTTTTCTGAGGGGTTGATAATGGTATCTAGCTGCAAATGTGTTGCTGGTCAAAGCACAGCAGGTTAGGCAGCATCTCAGGAATAGAGAATTCGACGTTTCGAGCATAAGCCCTTCATCAGGAATAAGAGAGAGAGAGCCAAGCCGGCTGAGATAAAAGGTAGGGAGGAGGGACTAGGGGGAGGGGCGATGGAGGTGGGATAGGTGGAAGGAGGTCAAGGTGAGGGTGATAGGCCGGAGTGGGGTGGGGGCGGAGAGGTCAGGAAGAGGATTGCAGGTTAGGAGGGCGGTGCTGAGTTGAGGGAACCGACTGAGACAAGGTGGGGGGAGGGGAAAACCGACTGAGACAAGGTGGGGGGGGGGGAAACCGACTGAGACAAGGTGGGGGGAGGGGAAAACCGACTGAGACAAGGTGGGGGGAGGGGAATGTTTATGGCGTTGTGGTTGGAGTGCCAAGCCTCTAGGAATTCTCTGGCATGTCTTTGCTTAGCCTGTCCCAGGATAGATGTGTTGACCCAGATTTTTGGTTTGATGGTTGATAGGGCTGTTTGATCTAGTCTTTGCATTATCAACCATCAAATCAAAAATCTGGGTCCGTTACATAGTTGACACCTTTGTCATCACAAAACAAAACAAGATAGAAGAGACATTCAACATCATCAACAACATCCTCACAGGCATAAAGTTCACCAAAAAGAAAGAAACCGACAACAAACTTGCATTCCTGGACATCATATTCAAAAGAAAGGACAATGGAGAACTACAAACCTGCGTATACAGAAAACCAACAAACACTGACCAAATACTTAACTACACCAGCAACCATCCCAACACACACAAATGAAGCTGTATCAGAACACTGTTCCAACGAGCCACCACACACTGCAGCACAGATGAACTTCGGAAAACAGAGGAGAACCACCTATGCAACATATTCAAGAAGAACTGATACTCAAAAAATACAGTCCGCAGATTCCTCAAGAACAAACCATGACAAGCAGACCAAACACAGCCAGAAACCCTAACCACCTTACCATACATCAAAGAAGTTTCAGAAATGACAGCCAGACTACTAAGACCTCTCAGAATCCTAATAGCACACAAACCCACCAACACTCTCAAACAAAACATTAACAAAACATTAACAAACTTAAAAGACCCAGTACAACCCATGGACAAAACCAACAACTTCTACAAAATTCCATGGACTGCCACAAACACTATGTAGGACAAACAGGAAGAAAGTTAGCCACCAGGATACCAGCTAGCCACAAAAAGACACGGCCCTCTCTCCCTCGTAGCCCTACACACAGATGAAAAAAACCCACCAATTCAACTAGGACAACACATCTATCCTGGGACAGGCTAAGCAAAGACATGACAGAGAATTCCTAGAGGCCTGGCATTCCAACCACAACGCCATAAACAAACACACAGATCTAGATACCATCTATCAACCCCTCAGAAAACGAACAGGAAATGACATCACCACAAACCCCAGGAATCCCATCCAGGACAAACATATAAATAGAAAGCAGGAGACAATAACTTCACTTCACTGGGAGTTCACCACTGATGATGTTACCTAGCCAGGTAATGAAACATCTGGATATCAAATTTACAGCTCAGCGAGCAAACCTACACCTTAAACCTCAACCTGAGCTACAAACCTTCACAAATTTTGCTATCTCTTCGATATATTTTGAGGACATTTGGTATGGTTCATACAGAGATTTCATGGAAACTATGAAGTTCTAATATGTCTAAAGTAGGTAAACATAGGAAGAATGTTCCCAATGACTGGGGAATCCAGAATCAGGGGTCACAGTTGAACAATATAGGTTGGCAACTTAGGACTGAGAAGAGGAGAAATTTCTTCACCCAGAGAGTGGTGACCCTATGAAATTCTCTGCCACAGAAAATGGTTGAGGCCAAGACATTGAGTGTTTTCAAGAAGGAATTAGATTTCATTCTTAGGGCTAAAAGGATCAAAGGGTATGGGAAGAAAGTAGGATCAGGGCACAAAGATGGATGATCAGCCATGACCATATTGAATGGAAGAGCAGGCTCAAAGCGATAAATGGCCTACCCTGCGTCTGCTTTCTATGTTTCTTCTGCAGGCTGTTGTACTCATTAACATGCTACATAAATGGATTGACCTTAAGAGATGTGAAAGCATTGACAACCTACATTGTTGCCAGCCACTCAAGCTGCAATTGAGACTCCAGTTAAAATTAAAAATGTAGAGCAGGATTCTGATTTGGTAACTATAGTAACTACACGTCTCTAGCCTTGGTTCGAAACTGTAATTGGAAGAAAAATTAGTGGGGAGAACACTGAAAGGAGGTATTGAGCATAGCTCCCCAAAGACTGATTTATGTAGTGCTGTGATTTATTAAGAGAGTTCGACAGGTTGCCTCTCTCTGATGGAAGTGCACTGATAATTTCACCACAACGCAAACTTCTTAGCATGAATCATACAGTAACATTACTAACATTGATTGAGAAGTCTATAGAAAATCCTATTTTATTCATTGAATAAGTCTGCCTTGGAGTACTTAAGGTAATAGAAGAGCGAAGTAACAATCAAAAGGTGAATTTATTAACCCCACTTACCAGGCTGAAGCTGTGTAGTATGCAGCATGAATCAGATATCAGGGATACATCATGAAAGTGTTTATTGTATGGCCTGTACCTTTTGTTTGTAACTTTATATATTGTTTATTTATGCTCAGATATTCAAATTGGAAGTAAGCAAAACAACTTACAAGACAAATGTGAAGTGGTGGGTGAGGGGAAACATTCTTCAAAGTCAACAAAGTCATTGGACCCAAATATTTGGTGGGTTGCTCACCTCAAGACAAATGATGATGTCAGCACTCAACCTGGACCTCTATTGCAGAACCAGCTAGTGCTTATTGGATCAGGATGAGGTCTTGTGACTTAAAACTTTCAGCAGAGTCATGGTGAAATTAAAGAACTCCACTCAAGAAAGAAGTTGAAAACTCTGGCTGACCAGTCCCTGGCTAAAGAGGAATGTAAAATCCTGGTCTTTCCCAGAGAAGAAAATTTAATTGATCCCTCATTTGGAACTCAGTGCTAAAATTTATAAAGGCAAGAATTTGTTAGAAAATATTCAGGATGTTTTGGCCACAATAGACCCGAAATATAATGGTCTATTACTCAGTGGGCTGTGAAAAGAGTAAAGTGAAATGATAGAGATTGCCATTACTATCATCACTAAAACTTACACAATATGATTCTGTTAGTCAATGCTGCCACTGCTATCGTAATACTGTAATTACTGGGATTTCAGAAAGCACAAAAAACCAGGAAGAATCATTATTAATTAATCACCACCACTGAAAACAACAACAAGGAGTAATGCACTGTTTCAGGCCTGGTTTATTATGCTTATGGAAATACACTTTTCCAAAATGCTGAAGAGTCAAGTTCAATTATTTGCCACTATTGTTACACGTGTGTAAGGTAACTGATGAAACCTAAAAGGGAAATGTTCAAATGATGCCATAACAACAAATGGGTAAAAACAATGACTGCAGATGCTGGAAACCAGATTCTGGATTAGTGGTGCTGGAAGAGCACAGCAGTTCAGGCAGCATCCAACAAGCAGCGAAATCGACGTTTCGGGCAAAAGCCCTTCATCAGGAACACAGGCAGAGAGCCTGAAGCGTGGACAGATAAGCTTGGGGAGGGTGGGGATGGGGAGAAAGTAGAGTTGCAGTGGGAGAGGGACTCCCTGAGATTCTTGTAGAGAGAGGAAGAAAACTTCTTCAAGGCAGGCATCCTTGCAAGAGGATTCGCAGTAGGGTTAAAGTCAACGATGTAAAAACAATGACTGCAGATGCTGGAAACCAGATTCTGGATCAGTGGGGCTGGAAGAGCCATAACAACAATTGTTATGTGTGCGTGTATTTTATGATGACATAACACATAAATAATCTTCAACTGTTAAACTGATGCATTCTCGATGGTCTATTTTTAATAATAAAGTTATTTTATTCAGATGTTGACTAATAAAACCATTACAGAAATAAGCGCCACTCAGAATTGTTCATATTTTACAATTAGTTTCACATTTACCATTAGAGATGTTGTACCAATAACAGAAATGTAGAGCTAAATTCTAATTATATTGGTGATTTCTCCATGATCATTGAGACTCTGTGAACGATCAATAGCATCCTGGAGATAACTGCAAACTTACTTCTGAAGAATACATAAGGCAGTTTGATACATGTTAATTTCAAATGTCTGTTATTTTCTTCTATTTTCTGAAGAGTATTGTGATTTGTGCTGAGCAGTAGACTGATGGTCTCATACCAAATTGACTGATACACATCTGGTTTTCTTCTTCATCACTGTGACATATGCTGATGAATTTTTAAGCAAACAATTCATTTGGCTCACCCACAGAGGATCAGAGCTCAAAATAGTTTTACTTCTGGCGATCATTGTCCATCACACTATTGCAGATAATTTAAGGTTAATACGTCAGCTAAAATGATATATGTATAACATTTATAACATTATAACACAGCAACGTTTGAGCCATAGCTCTCCTGTCTAGTTAAAGTCTGCTGCCCATACTCTTAATTGCACCAAAACTCACTTTTTTTTTGCTTACTATCCAATATTTATTTCAAGTTAAGTAGTTTCTCAATTTAAAATTCATTTTTTTCGAATCCTCTATGCCATACACTTCCCTATATCACTAATCTCCTTCATTCCGATAACCTTCGGAGAGATCTTTGCTCCTCTCATTCTTTCTTATTGAGCAGTCATGATTTTATGCCTTTCCACAACTGGTAGTAGTGCCTTCAACTGCCTATGTCCCAAGCCCTGGAAATCCCTTCCTCAATGTAAAAGCTTTCATTGCTTTACATGTGTTAGATAAATATAAGCTTTTGTAAATCCAATTCATTGTTATTGCTAATCTAATTATACCCAACAGTTGAATCTGCCACCCTTTGATTTAGAGATAACCTACCAAATAAATCAAGTTAACTTTGTTGCAATGTTAAGCTTTAACCTGCTTTAACTATGATTTCTTCACCTCCTCTCTTTTCACTTTCTTCAGACAGAATCTCATGTTGAATCATGATCTAATGGGGGTTCTTCAGGTCTTTGAGGAGCAGGAGAGTTGACGTTTCGAGATAGCTGATGAAGAGCATATGCTTGAAACGTCGACTCTCCTGCTCCTTGAATGCTGCCTGACTGGTTGTGTTTTTCCAGCATTACACTCTTCAACTCTGATCTCTGGCATCTGCAGTCCTCACTTTCTCCTTTGAACAAGCTCAGGCCATATTTCGCTGTTACTGTTATGCAAAGTTTATTAGTACTTTGTACATGATGGTAAGGCCAAAGAGGGACATTCTCCATGTCATGCAGGATTCAACTTCTTAGGAAAACACATGACTATTGAAGCTACCTTATCCCAGAGGTTCAGTTACCTATTCATTAAACATTATCTCTTCAGCATGGGAGAAGGTTGGATTTACTTTCAATCTGGCTCGGTTGGACTTTTCAGTCATTTCAGAACGAATGCACAATCCGCACACTGTCACATACAGCTGGCGCGTGGATGGTTGAAATGTTGTTAAGTTTTTTACTTTCTCTTTGACTTCACCTTTGCATGTTTCTGATTTGCTTCCCTTTATGGATTGGTTACACACCAGGGATGCCCATAAGACAGGAGGGATGTTCATCTGTTTTGTTATGACAACTTTAAAAAGTTCCAAAAGGTTTATCAAACATTATTTCTCTTTCCTATATTTGTGTTGACTGCTGAATGATATAAATGATTTTCCAAGTGCGTCATCACAGATTTCTGATTCTAGTATCTGCCATTCTACTTGTGCCAAACCAACTGTATTATATTATTTTCACTTTCCTTCCTTTCTTCAACAGACCATAGAACAGCACAACACAGGAGCAAGCCCTTTGGCCCCTCATGACTGTGTTGACTATAATGCCATTTTAAAATAATCCCATCTGCCTCCACATAGTCCATATCCCTCTGTTTCCTCCAGTTATTGTGTCTGTCTAAATGTCTCTTAAATATTACTGTTGTATCTGGTTCTTCTACCTTATCAGGTAATGTGTTCCAGACACTGACCACCCTCTGTGTAAAAAACTTGCCTTGCAAATCTCCTTTAAACTATCACTCTCTCACTTTAAACCATGCACCCTAGTATCTGACATTTCCATCTTGAGAATAAAACTCTGTCTATCCATCCTATCCTTGCCTCTCATAATTCTATATACTTCTATCAGGTTGTCCCATAGCCTCTGATGCTCTAGTGAAAACAATCTAAGTTTGTCCAACCTCTCCTCTTAGCTAATACAGTCCAATCCAGGCAACACTCTGGTAAGCCTCTTTTGCACCCTCTCCAAAGCCTCCCCATCCTTTGTACAGTGTGGTGACTAGAACTGCACCAGAATAGTACAGTTGTATTTGGTGACATCCAATCCATTCTCCAATCAAGGGAATTCCCTGAATTTTCTACTTTTACAATCCAAAGATACAGCACATTCAGGTACATTCACTTTTGCCTGCTAGTTCCATTAGCTATTTCATTAACAAAACTAATTTCTTTAACTTCCTCAGTCTTGCTAGTTCCCCAATATTTTTGGAAGTTTTTAAAAAATTTAGTTTACCTTGACAATAGACGCCAAACATTTATTTAATGTCTCTGCTACATGCCTAAGCTTCTTTGAGATGTATGAACATCAGTGTCTCAGAAAGTTCAGTGTGTTGTGTCACATGACAGTGGATATTTCCAGCCGGCTGGATAACATTGCCAATTTGGCTTTGTGGCCATGCTTTATCAGTTGCTACCAAAGATGGTAAGGCCACCAAAGAGTTCGGCTCTGATTTTTAAAAATGCAGCTGATGATAGCTTTCAGAAACTCAAAATTGAGACACAGGAGTGAGACAATGAAAACCGTTTCATCACCAAACATAATATTGCAGTTATGAGCCCTGACCATGGAGGAAGTACTGCAATGCATTTGGCAATAAAAGATGGTGTAAGGGAACAGTTTCTGACTTGAGGGGGACAGGGTGAGAAATATGAAAATGGGAAGGGAAGCACTTGCCTTGCCTGGCAACTATCCTCAATTTCCTACAGCTGCCATGTTTCCCAAGGCATGAAAAAGCTAATCAACCAGAATTAACGTGGAAAATAGATTAAATCAGAGGCTACCTGTATCATTAATACATTAACTTAGCCAACTCTTCTCCTGAGAATGGGTGTTATCATGTCAGTCTCTCACCTCAGTTTAATATGAAAATGATGGATTGGGGCCATTTTTACATCAAAAAACTTTTAAAATCTCAATTCCTGTTTTTGACAATCAAAGTTCAACCCTTTGAATTTATCCTAACCTCGTTGAATCTTCTCTGCTTGACTTCTGATAAGATTCTAAAACACTGGAGTATTGCCATCATGGATGGTTATTTTAGTTTCTGCTCAGCATTAATCTTTTTCACTAAGTTTTGAAGTTTCCCACCTAAGAATGCACATGAACAAAGATGCAGACAGAATTATTCAGTCATTGTTCTGACTTCATTCATTTCTCATGAATGATTGAGGAAGGGAAAGGAGACTGCAGATAACAGCAGTTATCAAGAGAAGGGCAATTGTGAATTGAGGGGAGTATGGGTTGCTAAATTTAGCTGAGTTATTTACCTTCTTTGTTGCAAGCAATTTGTAAGGTTGGTTTCACTATGTGTAGCCTGTGGTGGTTCTGACTACGTTAGGACAAGCCAATCTCAGAGATGGTCCCTTGAGCAATTATTAAGTTCTTTAATGGAAACAGAAATCGCTAGAAAGGTTCAGCAGGTCTGGCAGTATCTGTGGAGAGAAATCAGATTTAACGTTTCAGATTCAAAGCCCCTTCCTCTGAACTGAAGTAGGGTCAGTGAACATAAAACATTAACTCCAATTTCTCTCCACATGCTGGCCTTTCAAGCAATTTCTGGTTTTGTTTCTGCTTTTCAGCATTCACAGTTCCTTTGGTTTTTATTAAGTTCCTTAGATTATGCAAACCGCTTGCTCCAGAGTGGGTAATGAATATCATTTGCTTGTCCTTTCATGGCAATAGGCACACACTTTGTGCAAATATTTCTTGCCTGCCAAATTGGAGTTTAAGCTGTTTGTTTGTAGAATTTCTAGGCCATACAGTTGTTAAAACATTGTCAACTGTATGTTTATGTTGAAAATGAAAATTGTGGCCAATGTGCAAAATTATTGCAGTCAGAATCAATATGTATCCTAAAATCTAGATAACATCCATTCAGCTGTTTGTATATTGTAACTATAATTCTCAAAAAAACAGACTCAGTAGTTATCTTATGGGCATGGAATTAATGTGAATTAAAATTACCTTACAGTTTTTAAATAAAATTTATTTTTACATCAGATTCTGAAATATTTTGGTGTATTTTATCCAAAGAATGATCAAAGACCATTGGGACAATTAGTTTAATCTGCTTTTTCCCTTTAGTAGTAAAATTAGGTATCACATTGATTTTTGAATTGTCAGTCCTGCTCTTAGTATTTTTCGGGTTACTTTTATAGAACAGCAATTCTCTTTACAAGATTAATGGTAAACATCAGGAATGTGACTGGATATAACTAAGAGGTTTCCCAGTAATCACTGTCTCAACTGATTTTGAAAAATGGTTATTATTTGGGTCAGGTGCTACAGGTTGCCTGATATGCATGAAAACATACCCCAGCATGAGTCAATATCTCCAACTTATTAACGGAAGATAAAGAAGAGGTAGATGTTATTGATAGTAATGGTGCTTGCAACAAATTAGTAATGGTGGTAGAATTCATATTAATCAGGCCATAAAGCCAAAATCTCTGTGCCTTATGCTAAATGAAACCTGATTTTTAATCTTTGAAATATCAAATCCATTTCAGGATATTAGCTTTGTCACAATTTCCACAAATCTACCAATGTTTGACAATGCACAAGAAAGGAAATGATGGGAGTTCCTCTCAGTTCTAATAAAAGTGCTAATGCATTTCATGAGTCTTTTATCTCATCCTTTCCACTCGCATTTAATCAGTGGGGAATAAAATGAGAAATATGTTTACTCAGGTCCGGTGCTAAAAAATGTCACTGGATTAAAATTCATTTTCTTATGCGAAATGTTACATTTGTAATCACTGCGTGATGTTGCTCAAACAATCTAGCTTGAAATTTAAAAGCTGTTGTTTTTTTCATTTCCCAAACATTGAATTAAAAAAGATAAACTGCAATGCCTATCACAATCAAATTGTTCTATTCTGTACTTGAATTACCAGCCTGTATTGTTCAGCATAAAATAGAAACAGCAAAATGCATTTAAAAAAAATAATTTAATGAAACAGATGATTGAGGATTAGACTACGAAGACCAGACAGTTGGTTTATTCAAAACAGTAAAGATTACTTTACAGAAAACTGTCTTTGACTTATCACAGATATTTGCAGAAGCTACTGGTAATGTCATAGGAGAGTTTGACATTTATGACTGATGAATTCATGGAATCTAACAAATTTCTCTTTCAATAAGATTCTGACCAATTGTCGTATGTAATTATTAACACCATGCAGTGAAATCTTTTTGGGTGAATATGCATGTTTTAATGATCTGTAATGTGGAGAACAGGAAGATTGGTCTGGCAATTGACAGTGAGGAAGAAGGTGTTAGGTTACAGAAAGATACAGGTGGATTGGTCAAATTGGCATATCAGTGGCAGCTGGAATGTAACCCTGATAAATGTGAAATGATGCACTTTGGAAGAAGTAACAATACAAGGAAGTATTCAATGAATGGCATGACACCAGGAAGCTAAAAAAATCAGAGTGATCTTGGGGTGCTTGTCCACCGATGATTGAAACTGGAGACCAGGTTAATCGGTTAGTCACAAAGATTGACGGGACACAGGCCTTTAATGGTTGAGCACAGATTTTAAATTAAAAATCACACAACACCAAATTATGGTTCAACAGGTTTTCTTAGAAGTACTAGCTTTCAGAATGCTGCTCCTTCATCAGCCGGCATCTCCACATCACCAATTTTAAGAGCAGGGACATTGCATTGGAGCTGTATAGGATTTTGGTTAAGTCACAGCTGGAATACTGTGTAAAGTTGTGGTAACCACACGAAAGGAAGGATGGATTACACTGGAAGTGGTGCAGAAAAGATTCACAGGGATGCTGCCTGGGATGGAACATCTTGTCTATGAAGAGAGACTGAATATGTTTTGGTTATTTTCTTTGAAGCAGAGCAGATTGAAGGGTGACCTAATGGAGGTGTATACGGTTCTGAGTGTTATGGACAGGGTGAATACAGAGCAGTTGTTTCCCTTAGGTGAAGGGTCATTAACAAGGGGAACATTTTTCAGGTGAAAGGCAGGTTGTTTAGAGGAAACTTGAAGAAAGACTTCTTTACCAGAAGGGTAATGAGGTCTGGAATGCACTGGTTGGGAGGGTGGTTCAGGCAGGTAACCTCACAGCCTTTAAAAAAAATGATTTGGAAGAACACCTGAAGTGTCATGACATTCAAAGTAATGTGACCAATGCTTGAAAGTGATACCATTGCAGATTTATTGTATTTTTGGTAGTACGGACCCAATGGACCGAAGGGTTTTCTCTGTACAGTATAATTCTATGAACTCTCTGGCAAAAGGCTCAAATTTAACATTGTTGATCACTTTTGATTATTAAACCCAATTTGTATTTTAATAATGACAAAACCACATCCAGATAAGTGTACTTTCAATGTAAATCACTTCATCATTCTATTAAAGCAGCTTTTAGAAGCACCTTAGGGCTCATCTGAGGACTTGCTGGTTGTGAAATCTGTTGTGCTGTGCTGTGGATGCTGCAGTAGCAGAATTAAAAAATCTCTGCATGAATGGCTATTTTTAAGTTTGCTTGCAAGTTTATTTCTGGCTGCAGAAGCCGGTCCAAAGATTGAGGATGCTCTAGGGTGTGCAAAATCTTTTTCTCTGTCCTTTACAGATGGACTCAACATGCTGGCTCAATGAAAACCCATCTCTCACTTGAAGTGTTTCTGAGAGTCTGGCAGCAGAGATATTTGATTCAACAATGTTAGGCTGAACTTTGCAACAGAGCCATAAAATGCAGCATTAAATAGTCTTCTCGCCCCTGAAGAAATTTTAGGATTCTAGAATCAGCAGAAAGCCACCATGCTGAGGTCAGCACTAAAATCGGAGTAGTTCCACAAGAGGTTGACAGGTCAGCAAACTTTCTGGTTCGATATATTGAACAATGGTGGGGAACAAAGCACTGGTTAATATAAAGGAATATTTACCTCAGAATGCAGGCGTCATGCAAGTTGCAATAGGAAGTCTATCAAACTTTCTGGTTCGATATATTGAACAATGGTGGGGAACAAAGCACTGGTTAATATAAAGGAATATTTACCTCAGAATGCAGGCGTCATGCAAGTTGCAATAGGAAGTCTATCACATGTCCATTTCACTGAATAGGTTCATTCAAGTTCCTTCTCCACAGAAAGGTGGCAGCAGAGAAATTAAGAGATAGATCGGAATTTATAAATATCAATATTTCTCAGAAATATTTCGGTATCACTTAACAGGAGAATGTGCAGAGAAGTGACAGATGGAATACATTGTGGGAAAGTGTGAGGATACGAGAATCCAGGTGTAAACTATTTTCCAAATGGAGAAAGGCTTTGGAAATCTGAAGCATTTAGGATTCAGGATTCTTTGAAGTTTAGCATGCAGGTTCAGTTGGCAGTTAGGAAGGCAAATGAAACGTTAGCATTCATTTTGAGATGGTTCGTGTACAAAGGCACAGATGTGCTGTTGAGGCTATATAAGGCTCTGGTCAGTCCACATTTGGAATATTGTAAGCAATTTTTGAGTCCTATATCTTATGAAGGATATGCTATTGGAGAGGATCCAAAGGAGATTCATAAGAATGATCCCAGAGATGAAAGGCTTGTCATATGAGGAGCAGTTGAGGACTCTGGGTCTGTACCTGATGAAGTTTAGAAGGATGAGGGTTTTCTTATTGAAACTTACAGAATACTGAGAGGCCTGGATAAAGTGGATGTGAAGAAGATGCTTCCACTAATAGAAGAGACAAGGACCCCAGGGCACAACCTCAGAGTGAAAGGATGACCCTTTAGAACTGAGTTGAGGAGGATTTTTTTCATCCAGAGGATGGTGAATCTGTGGAACTCATTGACACAGAAGGCTGTGGAGACCAAGTCATTGAGTGCGCTTAAGACAGAGACTGATAAGTTCTTGATTAATAAAGGATGAAGGGTTATGGGGAAAGACAGAAAAATAAGGCTGAGGACAATATCAGCCATGGTTGAATGCTGTAGCAAGCTCAATGAGCCAAATGGACTAATTCTGCTCCAAATCTAATGGTCTTTTGGTCTAACATGTTTGGAGATCGCTACCCCAAAATGCAATGTAAACTTAACCATTGAGCAGGTTCAAGACAGAAAATCAGCAAGTTTCTGAAGAATAGTAATATTAGAGACTGTGGAGACAGTGCAGGAAAATGGCATTGAGGAGATAATCAACCAGGATCTAGAATGAGGAATGAGTTACCCTGTTCCTGTGTAACACATAGAATGATAAGGCTAAATTATTTAATTCTTCCAGGGAATTTAAAACGGAATCATTCTGTGACATTAGGATCGATAAATATCAATTAATGTGCAAAGAGTGAATCTTTTGCTACCTGTTCCTTGATTGGAAGATTCTAGCAAATTGAATAATTCGGGCTGTAGAGAGGACTTTAAATGAATGGAGACAGGAGAAGAATCATGGTGGCTCAGTGGTTAGCCCTGTTGCCTCATAGCACCAGAGTCTGAAGTTCGATCCCAGCCTCGGGTAACTGTCTGTGAGGAGATTGCACATTCTCCCTGTGTCTATGTGGCTTTCCTCCGGGTGTCTGGTTTCCTCCCACAATCCAAAGATGTGCAGGTCAGGTGAATTGGCCATGCTAAATTGCCCATAGCGTTAGGTGCATTAGTCAGAGGGAAATGGGTCTGGGTGGGTTACTCTTCGGAGGGTCGGTGTGGACTGGTTAGGCTGAAGGGCCTGTTTCCACACTGTAGGGAATCTAATCTAAAGTGTCAATTCTGGGGGTGGCATGGTATACAAAGAAAACAAAAGGATATGGCAGCATTGCATGACAACTATTTTGATAGTGATACCCAGAATAGAACATAGAACATAGAAAAATACAGCGCAGTACAGGCCCTTCGGCCCTCAATGTTGCGCCGACCGAATCCTACCTAACCTACACTAGCCCAATAACTTCCAAATGCCTATCCAATGCCCGCTTAAATGACCATAAAGAGGGAGAGTTCACCACTGCTACTGGCAGGGCATTCCATGAACTCACAACTCACAAGAATGGGATAGAAAGAAATGGAGCATACAAAAATTAAAAAGACCCGAGCAAAAAGAAAGGCTCAAAGGGAGAGAATACGGCTAAAAAGCAAAATTTAAGGCTCTTACTTAGCATATTTGGAACTAAATTAATTGAAGGCACCAAAAAAAGGCAATATACGTACAATCGTAAAGCCATTATGGAGAAATGGTTGCATGGACATCAAAACTGGGAACTATATATTAAGAGCCTCTGTAACATTTTGAAGGGATAAGCAAGAAGAAAAGGGTGGTGAGGTCAGTTTGATGGTATAAGATAGATTGGGCCTCTTACTGAGATATTTGTATCATCGATAGTCACAGGTGAGGTGCTGGAAGACTTGAGGTTGGCTAATGTGGTGCCACTGTTTAAGAAAGTTAAGAAAGGACAAGCCAGGGAACTATAGACCAGTGAGCCTGACCTTGGTGGTGGACAAGTAGTTGGAGGGAACTCTGAGGGACAGGATGTGAATGTATTCGGAAAAACAAGGACTGTTTAGGTATAGTCAACATGGCTTTGTGCATGGGAAATCATGTCTCACAAATTTGATTGGGTTTTTTGAACAAGTAACAAAGAGGATTAATGAGGGCAGAGTGGTTGACATGATCTATCTGGACCTAAGTAAGGCATTCGACAAGGTTCCCCTTAGGAGACTGGTTAGCAAGGTTAGGTCTCATGGGATACAGGGAGAACTAGCCATTTGGATACAGAACTGGCTCAAAGGTAGAAGACAGAGTGTGGTGGTGGAGGGTTGTTTTTCAGACTGGAGGCCTGTGACCAGTGGAGTGCCACAAGGATCAATGCTGGGTCCACTACTTTTCGTCATTTACATAAATGATTTGGATATGAGCATAAGAGTTGTATTTAGTAAGTTTGCAGATGACACCAAAATTGGACGTGTAATGGACAGCGAAGAATATTATTTCAGATTACAATGGGTTCTTGATCAGATGGGCCAGTGGACTGAAAAGTGGCAGATGGAGTTTAATTTAGATAAATGTGAGGTGCTGCATTTTGGGAAAGCAAATCTTAGCAGGACTTATACACTTAATAGTAAGGTCCTCGGTGGTGTTGCTGAACAAAGAGATCTTGGAGTCGGAGGTCTACAGTTCCCTGGCTTGTCCTTACCACCCTTCTTAAACAGTGGCACCACGTTAGCCAACCTCCAGTCTTCCGGCACCTCACCTGTGACTATTGATGATACAAGTATCTCAGCAAGAGTCCCAGCAATCACCTCTCTAGCTTCCCACAGAGTTCTAGGGTACACCTGATCAGGTCCTGGGAATTTATCCACCTTTATCCATTTCAAGACATCCAGCACTTCCTCCTCGGTAATATGGACATTTTGCAACATGTCACCATCTATTTCCCTACAGTCTATATCTTCCATATCCTTTTCCACAGTAAATGCTGTTGCTGTCTACTGAGGTAGACAGGATAATGAAGGTGTTTAGTATGCTTTTCTTTATCGGTCAGAGTATTGAGTACAGGAGTTGGGAGGTCATGTTGTGGCTGTACAGGACATTGGTTAGGCCACTGTTGTAATAATGCATGCAATTCTGGTCTCCTTCGTACCGGAAAGATGTTGTGAAACTTCAAAGCGTTCACAAAAGATTTACAAAGATGTTGCCAAGGTTGGAAGATTTGAGCTATAGGGAGAGGTCGAATAGACTAGGAACCAAAAGAGAAACTGTTGGAAAATCTCAGCAGGTCTGGCAGCATCTGTAAGGAGAGAAAAGAGCTGACGTTTTGAGTCTAACTGACCCTTTGTCAAAGCTGATTTGCTAAATGACCTCAGAGCTTTGACAAAGGGTCAGTTAGACTCGAAACGTCAGCTCTTTTTTCTCCTTACAGATGCTGCCAAACCTGCTGAGATTTTCCAGCATTTTCTCTTTTGGTTTCAGATTCCAGCATCCACAGTAATTTGTTTTTATTTGAATAGACTAGGGATGTTTTCCCTGTAGAGTCAGAGGCTGAGGGGTGACCTTGTAGAGGTTTATAAAATCATGACGGACATGGATAGGATAAATAGACAAAATCTTTTCCCTGGGGTGGGGGAGTCCAGAACTAGAGCGCATAGGTTTAAGGTGAGAGGGGAAAAAGGTAAGAGAGACTTAAGGGGCAACTTTTTCACGCAGAGGGTAGTATGTGTATGGAATGAGCTGCCAGAGGAAGTGGTGGAGGCTGGTACAATTGCAACATTTAAGAGGCATTTGGATGGGTATATGAATAGGAAGGGTTTGGAGGGATATGGGCCACGTGCTAGCAGGAGGGACTAGATTGGTTTGGGATATTTGGTCGGCATGGATGAGTTGGATGAAGGCTCTGTTTCCGTGTTGTACATCTCTATGACTTTATGATTAAGTCTGAAAGCAAGAAATATTCCAGGATTGGGTGATGCAGAATCCTTGTGGATGGAGGTAAAAAATAACACAGAAAAGAAGTCTAGGCTGGGGTAGTCTATTGACCCCCTAGCAGTAGCTGTTCTGTGGGATAGGGCATATATCAAGAGATAATGAAACATGTAAACAAGGTCGTAGAATAATTGTGGTGACTTTAATGTTTGTGTCAACTGGAAAGGTCACATTGGGAAAGATAGCCCTGAGGAAGAAATCATAGTGTATTCAGGACAGCTTCCTAAAACAATTTGTTGTGGATCTAACCAGGGATCAGATTACTCTGGATTTGTTGCATAGACAGATTTGCTAAATGATCTCAAAGTAAAAGATTTTGTGGCAAACAGAGCCCTTAACATGGCAAAACTTAGCATTCATTTGAGAGTGCAAAACCTGTGTTAAAAGCATCTCTGCTAAACTTAAACAAGTGCAATTACATAGGGCTGAGGGTGGAGTGAACTGGGAAAACAGAAAAGAGTGGTGAGGATCAATGGCAGACATTTAAGAAAATAGTTCATAACTCTCAGCAAAGATAAATCCCAGTGAGGAAGAAGGATTCCAGGAATGGGATAAACAAGACATGGTTAATTGAGGAAGTTAATATCAAATTGAAAATAAATTATGAGGGTAGACTAATAAGTGATATAAAAACAGATATTCAGAATGTTTTTTAAGATATCAAGTGAAAGAGTGAGGCCAAAGTGAATGCTGGCCCTCAGACAACTAAGCTGGGGAAATAATAATGTGGAACCAGGAAAGGGCAGAGGAGCTAGAACATGAACATAGAACATAAAACAGTACAGCACAGTCCAGGCCCTTCAGCACTTGATGTTCTGCCGACTTTTTATCCCATCTCTATGATCAAACTAACCGACATACCCTTCATTTTGCTATCACCCATGTGCCTATCCAAGAGTTGCTTAAATGCCCCTAATGAATCTGACTCTACTACTACTACTGGCAGTGTATTCCATGTGCCTACCACTCTCTGTGTAAATAACCTACCTCTGACATCCCCCTAAATCTTCCTCCAATCACCTTAAAATTATGCTCCCTCATGATAGACATTTCCGCCCTTGGAAAAAGTCTATGGCTATCCACTCTATCTATGCCTCCCATCATCTTGTACATCTCTATCAAGTCATCTCTCATCCTTCTTTGCTCCAATGAGAAAAGCCCGAGCTCCCTCAAACTTTCTTCTAAGACATGCTCTCCAGGCAGCATCCTGGTAAATCTCTGCACCCTCTCTAAAGCTTCCACATCCTTTCTATAATGAGGCGACCAGAACTGAACACAATATTCCAAGTGTGCTCTAACCAGTGCTCTAAAGAGCTGCAGCCTAACCTCGCGGCTCTTAAACTCAATCCCCCTGCTAATGAAAGTCAACATACTATATGCCTTCTTAACAATCCTATCAACTTGGGTGGCAACTTTGAGAAATCTATGGACGTGGATTCCAAGATCCCTCTGTTACTCCACACTGCCAATAATCCTGCCTTTAATCCTGTATCCTGTATTCAAATCTGACCTTCGAAAATGAGTCACTTCACACTTTTCCATCTGTCGGTTATCAGTCCAGTCCTGCATCCTGTCAGTGTCCCATTGCAATCTACAACAGTCCTCCACACTATCTATAGCTCTACCAACCTTTGTGTCATCAGCAAAAGTACTAAGTCACCCTTCTACTTCCTCATCCAAGTCATTTATAAAAATCACAAAGAGTACAGATGCCAGAACAGATCCATGCAGAACACCAGTGGTCACTGAGCTCCAGGCTGAATATTTTCCATCTATTACCAACCTCTGTCTTCTTTGGACCAACCAATTCTGTACCCAAACAGTCAATTTTCTCTGTATCCCACACTTCCTTATTTCCTGAATGAGCTTACCATGGCGAACCTTATCAAACTCCTTGCTAAAATCCATGTACACCACATCCACTGTTCTATTCTCATCAATGAGTTTTGCTACATTCTCAAAGAATTCAATAAGGCTTGTGAAGTTTGACCAGCTCGTCACAAAGCCATGCTGACTATCTCTAAGCAAATTATGCTTTTCCAAATAATCATAAATCCTGTCTCTCAGAATCCTGTTCAAGAATTTGCCCACCACAGACATAAGACTGACTGGTCTGCAATTCTCTGGGTTATCCCTGTTTCTTTTCTTGAACAGAGGAATAACATTTGCCACCCTTCAATCATCTGGTACTACTCTAGTGGACTGTGAGGATGCAAAGATCATCGCCAAAGTTGCAGCAATCTCTTCCCTCACTTCTCGTAGTAACCTTGGATATATCTCTTCTTGGCCAGGGGACTTATTTTTCCTCACATTTTTCAAACTTTCAAGGACATCGTCTTTCTTAACATCAATCTGTTTAAGTGTATCAGTTTGTTTCATGCCGTCGTCACAAATGACAAGGTCCCTCTCACTAGTGAGCAGGAGAATCAATGTTTTGGGCATGAGCCCTTCTTCAGGAATGAGGAAAGTGTGTCGAGCAGGCTAAGATAAAAGGTAGGGAGGAGGGACTTGGGGGTGGGGCGTTGGGAATGCGATAGGTGGAAGGAGGTCAAGGTGAGGGTGATAGGCCGGAATGGGGGTGGGGGGGGCTGAGAGGTCAGGAAGAAGATTGAAGGTTAGGAAGGCGGTACTGAGTTCGAGGGATTTGACTGAGACAAGGTGGGGGGAGGGGAAATGAGGAAGCTGGAGAAATCTGAGTTCATCCCTTGTGGTTGGAGGGTTCCCAGGTGGAAGATGATGTACTCTACCTCCAGCCGTCGTGTTGCTATGGTCTGGCGATGGAGGAGTCCAAGGACCTGCATGTCCTTGGTGGAGTGGGAGGGGGAGTTGAAGTGTTGAGCCACGGGGTGGTTGGGTTGGTTGGTCCGGGCGTCCCAGAGGTGTTCTCTGAAACATTCCGCAAGTAGGCGGCCTGTCTGCCCAATATAGAGGAGGCCACATCGGGTGCAGCGGATGCAGTAAATGATGTGTGTGGAGGTGCAGGTGAATTTGTGGCGGATATGGAAGGATCCCTTGGGGCCTTGGAGGGAAGTAAGGGGGGAGTGTGGGTGCAAGTTTTGCATTTCTCCACTCCACCAGGACATAAAGGTCTTTGGACTCCTCCATCGCCAGACCATAGCTACATGACGGCTGGAGGAAGAGCGCCTCATCTTCTGCCTAGAAACCCTCCAACCACAAAGAATGAACTCAGATTTCTCCAGTTTCCTCATTTCCCCTCCCCCCACCTTGTCTCAATCAAATCCCTCGAACTCAGCACCGCCTTCCTAACCTGCAATCTTCTTCTAGGCCTCGCCGCCCCCACCCCCACTCCGGCCTATCACCCTCACCTTGACCCCCTTCCACCTATAGCATTTCCAATGCCCCTCCCCCAAGTCCCTCCTCCCTACCTTTTATCTTAGCATGCTGGACACACTTTCCTCATTCCTGAAGAAGGGCTCATGCCCAAAACGTCAATCCTCCTGCTCCTTGGATGCTGCCTGACCTGCTGCGCTTTTCCAGCAACACATTTTCAGCTCTGATCTCCAGCGTCTGCAGTTCTCACTTTTTCCCTCTCACTAGTGAATACTGAAGCAAAGTATTTATTAAGGACCTCCACTACCTGCTCCAACTCCAGGCACAAGTTCCCTCCATCATCCCTGGTCAGCCGTATCCCCACTCTGGTCATCCTCTTGTTCCTCGCCTAAGTGTAGAACGCCTTGGGGTTTTCCTTAATCCGACCTGCCAAGGCTTTCTCATGCCCCCTTCAAGCTCTCCTAAGTTCATCTTTCATTTCTTTCCTGGCTACTTTATAACCCTCTACAGCCCTGTAATCCTTGCCTCCTCAACCTTAAGTAAGCTTCTTTCTTCCTCAAATTTAGATGTTTCACATTGCTTATTATTCAAGGCTCCTTCACCCTACCATCCCTTCCTTGCTTCAGTGGGACAAACCTATCCAGCACTCACTTTAGGAAGCAAGTGCTCCCTAAACAACCTCCACATTTCTGTTGTGCACTTCCCTGAGAATATCTGTTCCCAAACCATGGTCCACAGTTCCTGTCTAATAGCATTGTAATTCCCCCTCCCCCAATTAAATACTTTCCCATACCGTCTGCTCCTATCCCTCTTCATGATTATAGTAAAGGTCAGGCAATTGTGCTTGCTGTCACTGAAATGCTCTCCCACCAAGAGATCTGACACCTGACCCAGTTCATTGCCAAGCAGCAAATCCAATATGGCCTCCCCTCTATTTGGCCGATTTACATATTGAGTCAGGAATCCTTCCTGGATACACCTCACAAAATCTGCTCAATCCAAACTTTTTGCACTAAGCAGTTGAATAACCATTTTGTGCATAAGTCTTCATAGGACACACAGCATTCCAAAAATGCCAAATAATCAAAGGGCTAAAGTGGGTATGATTAGATTCCTTACAGTGTGGAAACAGGCCCTTCGACCTGACAAGTCCACACCGACCCTCCAAAGAGCAACCCACCCAGACCCATTCCCCTACAGGCAATTTAGCATGGCCAATTCACTTAACCTGCACATTTTTGGATTGTGAGAGGAAACTGGAGCACCCAGAAGAAATCCATGCAGACATGGGGAGAACATGCAAACTCCACACAGACAGTTGCCTGAGGCGGGAATTGAACCCAGGTCTCTGGCACTGTGAGGCAGCAGTGCTAACCGCTGTGCCACCTGGGGTGTGAAGAGGAAGAAATAAATAGTATAACTATCACTATTGAAAAAAACGAAGGAAACTACTGGGCTGAATCCCAGTAAGTCCACTAGAGACCTGATGAATTACATCCTTGAGTTTTAAAGGAAGTAGCTACTGAACTAATAGGTCCTCAAGCAGTAAACTTACAAGGACCCTTAAATTTTGGAAAAATCTAAGAGGTCTGGGAAACAACTGCCACTGTAATACCCTTATTGAAAATGGGAAAGAGATTAAAAACACACAGGTAAAACAGGTCAGGTAGCTTAACATCCGTCATTGGCAAGATGTCCGAGTCCAGTATCAATGATATAAATACAGCGTTTAGAAACACATAATATATTCAAGCAAAATCAACATGGCATCATGAAAGAGAAATCCTGCTTATCATCTGAGGACAAATTGTGTAGTATTGATAACGGGAAATCAGTTAATATAATGTATTTAGATTTCAAAAAAATGCTCCATAAGATACTTAACATGAGACTATTGAGCAAGATAAGAATCCATGCTGTTGCAGCTAGAATAGACATGTGGATACAGGATTAGCTAACTGATAGAAAACAGGATGTTAACCTGTATTAAGTGAAATGCCATTGGAACCCAGTGCTGGGACCACAAATATTTACAATATAGATTAATGACTTGGATGAAGGAAAGCCATAGGAAATGCTGGGTTACAGGGAAAGGGTGCGTCTGGATAAGATGCTCTTCAGAGGGTCAGTGTGAACTTGATGGGCCAAATGGCCTGTTTCCACACTGTAGGGATTCTATGATTCTAAGAAGTGAATATACTATCACCAACTTTACAGATGACATAAAATAAAGTAGGCAGGCAAGAAGAGGGAAGGAAAAGGATATAAACAGGTTGAGCTGAAAACTTGGCAGATGAAATATTATGTGAAAAATTGTGAGGTGATGCACTTTGGCAGAAAAAATAGAAGAGCTGAATATGAATTAACTGGACAAAGACTACAAGAAGCTGCAGCACTGAGGGACTTTGGGAACTTTGTGCATGAATCACAAAAAGCCAACATCCAAATTCAGCAGATAATAAGAAAGAGAAATTGACTATCTTTCTTTATTTCACCTGAATTGGAGCATAAAAATAGTGAGGCATTGTTACAACAATACAAGGCACTAGTCAGACGTATTGGCACTGAAGGCAGTCTAGAGAAGGCTCACTCAATTGATCCTGGGTAAGGAGGGATTTTCATATGAATAGAGGTTGAGTAGGTTTGCTTGTAGTAAAAAATGAGGTCTGCAGATGCTAGAGATCACCGTTGAAAATGTGTTGCTGGTTAAAGCACAGCAGGTTAGGCAGCATCCAAGGAATAGGAAATTCGACGTTTCGGGCATAAGCCCTTCATCAGGAAATTGCTTGTACCCATTAGAATTTAGAAGAATGAGAGGAGACCTTGTTGAAACAAATAAGATTCTTAGAGTACTTAACAGGATAGATGCAGAAAGATTGTCTCTCCTTGTGGAGTAGTGTAGAACTGGAAGGCATAATCTGTGAAACAGATCACCCATTTAAAGCAAAGGTGAAGAGGAATTTATTTTCTCAGAAGGTAGTGAATCTATAGAATTTTTTTCCACAGAGAGCTGTTGAGACCTCAGGTTGTTAAGAGGATTCAAGACTGAGATAAACAGATTACTAATCATTCAAGTGAACAAAGGTTATGGGATAAGGGAGTAAAATTGAGGATTATCAAATCAGCCATGATCTCATTGAATAATGGAGGAGATCCAATTGCCCAAATGGTATACTTCTACTCCTGCATCTGATGTCTTATGTCTTACATAGCATTTAAAACATTCTTCAGACAATTTTTGGCAAATGGAAACCATAGCTCTAGATTTTGGGTTGACAACTAGCAACAAGTCTATATCTGATGGGAGTGGGTGGCCCCTTTCATTGTGTGGTTTGCTTGAGACCACAAAACCCTCTTGGAAATGGGATTGACGGCCCAATTAATTGAGAGGAAGATAGATATGGAAGGAATTTTAAAATTGTGGCCTATCAGACTGATGATCTGCTTGCAATTTCCTCTGCCATTTCAAAATATTCTCGAAGGGAAGAGTCTGTGATTATCAAAACAATAACTGCTTTATATGTTATACACCAAGCCATAAGCACCAACAGCTCTGGAACCTCACCCAAATGACATTCATTATGCATCAGTCTAAGAGTAGTATTAAAGCATGTCTCAGAGTAAACTGAGATTTTGTCATCCAATGATCATACCGTATGTGCATGCTTACCATTAAAGGATCACAGGGTAGTAATTAGAAGTGGAAATTGTTACATTTTATGACTCAGAAATATATTATTTTCATTATTACTTCGGATGTGGGTATTGGTGAGTAGTTCATCAATTATTTTCAATCCCTTATTAACCTTGAAAAGGTGATGCTGAGCTGCCTTCCTGAAATGTTGCAACACATAGAGGGTGGTAAACCTCCATTCTGATAGGAAGGGAGCTGCAGGATTTTGACTCAGTGACTGAAGGAACCGTGATATATTGGGGCAGCACGGTGGCTGAGTAGCTAGCACTGCTGCCTCACCGCACCAGGGTCCAAGGTTCAATTCCAGCCTCGAGTGACTACCTGTGTGGAGTTTGCACATTCTCCCCATGTCTGCATGGGTGTGCTCCGGTTTCCTCCCACAGTCAAAAATGTGCAAGTCAGGTGAATTGGCCATGCTAAATTGCCCATAGCGTTAGGTGCATTAGTCAGAATGGGTCTGGGTGGGTTACTCTTCGGAGGGTCAGTGTCGACTGATTGGGCCGAAGGGCCTGTTTCCACACTGTAGGGAATCTTAAAAAAAATTCTGAGTCAGAATGGTGAGTAGCTTGGAGGGGAACTTGAATATGATGATGTTTCTATATACTTGCTTCCCTTGTCCTTCCCTGTGGTAGTAATCATGTATTTGGAAGGTCCTGTAGATGGTATACATTGCAGCCACTACATATTGATTGTGAAGTAAATGATTGTTGAAGTTGATGGATGGGGTGCCAATCAAGGGATACTTTGTCCGGATAGTGTCAATCTTCTTGAAGTTATAGGAGCTACATTTAACTGAGCAAGTGCATAGTATATCATCAGACTCCTAATTTGTGCTTTGTAAATGTGAACAGCCTTTGAGAGTTAGGAGGTGAGTGACTCAATAGAATTCCCAGCCTCTGATGTAGCCATAGTATTTATATGGCTAGTCCAGTTCATTTTCTGGTTAATGGTAATCCCCAGGATGTTGATAGTAGGGAATTCAGCGATGATAATGCCATTGAAAATCAAGAACCAATGGATGGATTCTCTCTGGTCAGAGATGGGCATCGTCTTGCAGGCATGTAGACCAAATATTGCTTGCCATCATATGTCAGTAAAGGTCCAGAGGGAAAAACAGCAATACTTGAAAACGAGTATCCATTTTGACGTATATAAGACAAATTAAACCAGTATGTGTAATTTACAAGTTTTACTTGTTTTCCTTTCTGTGAGGGAATGGCGGGTTTTATTTATAAGTGCCCTAAAAGGTTTAGGATCATGCTTAAATAAATGCAACTCCAGCATCACTCAAGAAGCCTAATACCATCCAGGATAATGCAGATCCCTTGATTACCATTGCAATCATCACCCTGGAAATTCCCTCTCTCCACTACTGACACACTGGCAGATATTTGTCCATTTCCATCTTGCAGGCTGGAACTCCCCAAGGCATCTTTGACAGTAGCTTCTAAACTTTCAAGCTGTGCACCTAGAAAGAGTTGAAAAGTGTGGAGCTGGAAAAGCACAGCAGATCAGACAGCATTCGAGGAACATGACAGTTGACATTTCAGGCATAAGCACTTCATCAGGAATGGCGAGAAAGACACCTAGAAAGACAAAGGCAACAGATGCATGGGAACAGCCACCTGTAATTTCCCCTCCAAATCACACACTACCCTGACTTGAATTAGATTTTAATTCCTTCACTGTGTCTGGGTCAAAGTTCTGAAACCTCCTAACAGCATTGTGGGTGTTCTTTTAAGGACTGCAATGGTTCAGGATGGCAGCTGACCATCACCTTCTCAAGGGCAATTAGGGATGAACATTAAAGATTGGCCTATCCAGAGATGCCCACATCTCTTTCATATATGAAAAACAATCTCTTTGAGAAGCCAACCTCATTTCAATCTCTCTGTCTCTCAGACCGGGATTTTCACTGCATTAGGATGTCTTGAGACCATTTTGAATGTGGCACGTGTTCCAGATTCTGAGATTCCTTACTCCATTCCTTAGGTTTCTGACTTTCAGAAATGCTTTGTGAGGCTGTGGCTGGCTTTGATCATCAGTCCATAATCTATTTTGCTGATTTGTTCCTTTGTGGAATGTTAATTGCAAAAATAGACCATTTGGCCCCAGAACCTGCTCCACCAATCAATAAGATCTTGACTAATCTGTTTGTGTTTAAGTTCCCATTTTCCACAGATAACCATTGATGTCGTTATGTAACAAGAACCTATAAATCCATCTTGGGTCATATGGAATTCAGGGTGAGCTTGCCATTGGTTAAGCACTGCTGCCTCACAGTGCCAAGGACTTGGGTTCAATTCCCACTTCAGGTGACTGCCTGTGTGGAGTTTGCACATTCTTCCCGTGTCTGCGTGGGTTTCCTTCGGGTGCTCTAGTTTCCTCCTACAGTTGGAAAGATGTGTAGGTCAGGTGAATTCTCCATGCTAAATTGCCCATAATGTTCGGTGCAGGGGTAAATGTAGGGAAATGAGTCTGGATGGGTTACTCTTTGGAGTGTTGTTGTGGACGTATTGGGCCGAAGGGTCTACTTCCACATTGAAGGGAATCTTATGGTGTGGGGTTGTGATGCAACGGTAAAGTATCTTACTCCACATCAGAAGGTTGCATGGTCAAATCGTGTCAAGATCAATTTTGCAGGTGGCATGGCGGCTCAGTGGTTAGCACTGCTACCTCACAGCTCTAGGGACCCAGATTCCCCTTGGGTGACTGTCTGTGTGGAGTTTGCACATTCTCCCTGTGTCTGCGTGGGTTTCCTTCGGGTGTTCTGGTTTCCTCTCACAGTCTAAAGATGTACAGGTCAGGTGAATTGGCCATGCTAAGTTGCCCATAGTGTTAGGTACATTAGTCAGAGGGAAATGGGTCTGGGTGGGTTTCTCTTTGGTGGGTCGGTGTGGACTTGTTGGGCTGAAAGGACCTGTTTCCACAATGTAGGGAATCTAATCTAAATCTAAAACTGGCTTAACAGCAGGAGATAGAGGGTGATGCTTTTCAGGATGGAGGCCTGTGACCAGCGATGTTCCACATGGATCAGTTCTGGGTCTTTTCTTTGTCATTTACATAAATGATTTGAATGAGAATATAGAAGGTATGGTTAGTAAGTTTGTGGATGGCACCAAAATTAGCATCATAGAAGACAGTGAAGAAGATTTTCTAAGATTACAAAGGGAACTTGATCAAATTGGTTAATAGGCTGAAAAATTGCAAATGGAATTCAATCTGGATAAATGCGAGGCATTGCATTTTTGTACAAAAAACAAGAGTAGGGCTTATACAATTAAAGGTAGGCCTTGGGTAGTGTTGTGGCACAGAGGGACCTTGGGGTACAGGTACATTTTTTTTAAGTTTGCATCACATATAGACAGTGTGTTAAAAAGACATTTGACACATTTGCCTTCATTGCTTATAACACTCACTCCTTTGAGTACAGGAGCTGAAAAGTTATGTTGAGGTTGTACAGGACATTGGTGAGGCTCTTTCTGGAGTACTGTGTCTAGTTCTGGTCACCCAGTTATAGAAATTATATTATTAAGCTGAAGAGGATTCAGAAGAGATTTTCTATAATGTTACCATGTGTGGAAAGTTTGAGTTATAAAGAAAAGACTGGGTAGGCTGGAATATTTTTCACCGGAATGTAGGAGGTTGAGAGGTAACTGGTTAGAAGTTTAGAAAAGAATGAGGGTTATAGAGTTAATGGTAGCTGTATGCTCCTGAGGATTGGAGATTTCAAGACTAGGGGACACATTTTTAAGGAGAGAGATTTAAAAAAGACATGAGGGTCAAATGTTTTACAGTGTGGTTTGTGTGTGGAATGAACTTCCTGAGGAAGTGATGGATGTGGGCACAATTACAATATTTAAAAGACATTTGGATAAGTACATGAAGATAAAAGGTTTGATATGAGCCAGGAGAAGGCAGGTGGGACTAGTTTAGTTTGGGATTATGTTCGACATAGACTGTTTGGATTGTGTTGCATGATTCTATGATTCTATGACCCAATGCCGGAGGAAGTGGTGAACGCTGGGACATTTTAAAAGTACCTGAATGAGTATATGAATTGGAAGGGTTTAGAGGCACATGGCAAAAGGGGCTAGATTAATTTAGGATATCTGGTCGGCATGGACGAGTTGGACTGAAGGGTCTATTTCCATACTGTACATCTCTATGACTCCATGACCTTGCCTCAATTGCCTTCTGAAATAGACTGGCAGGAGGCTGGAAGAACACGGCAAGCCAGACAACATCCAGGAGATGGAGAAGTTGTTTCAGGTGTAACTCTTCAGGACCTGAATATGGGTTACACCTGAAACGCTAACTTCTCCACCTCCTGATGCTGCCGGCCTGCTGTGTTTGTCCTATCTATTTTGGATTCCAGCATCTGCAGTTTTTTTGTCTCCATTGCCATATGAACCCTTTCTCAATCCCATTGCCTCTAAATAAGGGTGACCTGAATGTTTTAAAAAGTGTCCCCAGTTCTTGAATCATCCATAGGAGGAAACATCGTCTCCACGTCCAGCATGTCAAAACCAGTTAGGGTCGTATACACTCTGACAAAGTCACCCCACACATTTCAAACTCCAGTGAAACAAGCCTCTCTGACATATCCTCACAAACAACCCACTTATTCCAAGCGATGTGGTTCACCTCAGACATGTGTGGAGAGTGAGGTCTACTTACCACAAGGATGAAAATACAACCTTCAGTGACCACACCCAATCTGAATCACTGATACGCAGTGAGCAGGCATCATTCAACAGACATACATAATCAACCTTGGAATGATTGAACATTGCAGAAATGTGCCTGACTCATTTCCTCTTGAAGCCTGAAGCATTGGAAAATAATACATCAATCCATCTGCTGATATAATCTGAAAAAGGGCAGGCATCAACTTGGAACTTTCTGGTCCAGGATTTTGCAAGTAGTACAAAACCAAATGGCTGTCTTTATTTCCCTTCAGGAACTTTCACTTAACAATTAAACAGTTGAAAGTTTGTAGATTAATACAATCTAAATGTGAAAGGGTTCATATGGTAGAGTGGTAGTGTCCCTACACCTGGGTCAAAAGGTGTGGGGTCAAGTCCTAACTGTCCCAGACATATATTATACCAAATCTGAACTTAATGATTTAACAAAGAAATTATAGCTTAAATGTGTTTAAAACTGAGGTCAGTGTACATCCTCAGGTATAAGTCTGTGTTGATCTTCCACAGATAAAGTAACTGCAGTTTCCTTGCAATAACAGAATGTCCATTTATTTCAGGGTGAAGACTGAGTGAATGTTTCATTCTGATATAAGCCGGGTATAATCAATTTCATTCTGCTTTAAACACAAAGCTAATTATTAAAGCATTGTAAAGCGAACAAATTAGTTAATGAAATTACAGCATCCTGATTTTGCTTTACTACAATAACATCTTACAGGTAAAATGATTAATAAGTATAAAAAGTATAAAATGAAAAGAAAATAGAAACAATTTTTTCTTTGTTTTAATAGACAATAATTAGATTATTTGTTGATTTTGTGGCAGTATCTTACTGGGTTCTAAACTGTCAACATGAGAGAATTAAAATAAGACTAGTTTTCATCTATCTTACCTATTTCCCAGATAACACTATTTCCCTGTCCTTTATTGTCGAACTCTACAACAGAATTCACATCTGTAAAGACTGATTGTCGTTCAGTAATTTATGTCCCACTAACCACCCTGTTTCTATTGGCATTCTGCCTTTGCCAGAGGCACAGTAAAGGAACTGAGGCAGCATAATTGCTTCTGAAGGCTTTCAGACACATGTAAAGAGACATTTTTTTTGCCAGAATCTTTGCTTCTGGCTGCAACATAAACACTGCAACTGGAAGAAACACTGCCATGTTCTCTCAATGTTGGTAGTCTGAGCACCCAGCTGGCCCCTCAGGGTGAACAAAGCCTTTCCCATAACCATTCCGTCAGCCAAAAGGAAAATTACAGTGGTACATTAAAACACCAACATGCATTTAAAATTTAACATGCATTTAACTCTTATTTTTGAGATACCATAAAATTTACTGACTCTACTGAAGTTAAACACTCAAATTACTTTGTGGGAACTGTTTCTAAAGTAAGATAAGTTCATTAGTCACAGAACGTGTTCAACAAAGGCATTTAGATCAAGTGTTTGATTTACTCTAGCATGGAAAAGCAAGATTTACAACTTTAAGCTCCTATTCCGATGTAGGTAGACAACATGAGGATATAAGATATTGGAGCAGAAGTCAGTCATTTCAATGTTTAAACCTGCTTTGCTATTCATAAGATCATAACTGAATTTCCCCCCCCCCCCCCCCCCCCCCCCCCCCCCCTCAACCCCCAACACCATCCCAAATCCATATTTCCTCATAATTTAAAAAAAATCCATTAAATGAATAGACTTAGAGTCATAGAGTCATAGAGATATACAGCATGGAAACAGACTCTTTGGACCAACCTGTCCATGCTGACCAGATATTCCAATACAATCTAGTCTCACCTGCCAGCAATTGGCCCATATCCCTCCAAACCCTTCCTACTCATATACCCATCCAAATGCCTTTTAAATGTTGCAATTATACCAACCTCCACCACTTCCTCTGCCAGCTCATCCCATACATGTGCCACCCTCTGTGTAAAAACATTGGCCCTTAGGTCTCTTTTATATCTTTCCCCTCTCACCCTAAACCTATCCTCTAGTTCTGGACTCCCCAACCCCAGGGAAGAGACCATGCTAGTCTAGCTAAAGACAAACAGTTTATCCAGTATGGCAAAGTAAAGCAAGTAGGAGGAAGGCCACATTCTAAAGGTTTGAGATAGCACAGCTCATCTCAGTGAAAGTTATCAACCAAATCAACTGTATATTAAATGCAAGTGTATGTCCACGATTGTCCCAGAGTGTTCCAATAGAAGGTAACAGGCATGGTGGCTACGTAAGTTTATGCAGACAGATGGAAACAGAGTAAACGCATTGGCTTAGAATTTCTGTCCATGCGGAATATAGAGGTCTCCAGCTTGTTGAGCCAAACTGCCCCTATCACACAACAGGCGTCAAGATACTCCCAAGTGATTTGTGTACCACAAGAGTGGCTATATGACACAGTGGGCAGACTTAATGAATGAATATCCATGATATTTTGCATCCAAAGATTTACAAGTCTTTGACTGAAGAGTGTTCTCCTCTTTTCAGTCTAAAATGGCTGACCCCTTATTCTGACCCCATCCAGAATTCCTAGCCAGGGGAAACATCTTTCTTGAATTTAGCCTTTTAAGTCCCTCAAGAATTTTCTGTTTCAATGAAGTCACCTCTCATTCTTCTACACACCAGATGATATGGATGTAGTGCATTCAACCTTTCCTCTCATTGGTGTTCCTCTCAGTCAGTGAGCTTTATTCACTTATTTTTACATCTTCCATTTGTCAGCTTGAAATGCTGTACCTTTGTACATTGAATATTCATCAAGAAGTAGGCCAAGATTACAAACTTTGTCCTAATGTCCTTTTCTGATCACTCTTTCTATATCTCAATCTCAGCAGTTGAAGTGGATGCAGTCTGCTCTGTGAGATGCCCAGTTGCATTGGATGATTGTGGCAACTGTCCACTGGAGCATGGGTCCAATTCTTCTCAAAAGTGATGCTTTAAAATCCCACCTTAGCTGCGACCTATGGTGGAGAACAGGCAGTAGCACATTAGGAATCAGCAAATTACAAACGGATCACATTTCTCAAGTACCTCCTATGTGTCCAAAGGCATGATGACTGTTTCCTCCTCACACCTGGCCACTCCAGTCTTGATAGCTGTTATGGCTTGTACACCCTCCTCGTCTGTCAACTGGATGGTCTCCTCTTCTACTCCACCCTGTGTTGTGGGTCTTGCCCTGGCATCACACATCAGTTTGCTCTGCACAGAACAATATGCTGAGGTAGTAATGTGAAATCTAACCCCTCATTTGTGTGCATTCCCATAACACCTACTGGCTTGTCATTGGAGAGTTTACCAAAGCAAAAAGAACAGACAAACTTCCACATGCTAGAATGGCCATGTCACCCCATGGCTGATCACATCTTCACCCTGCTTTCATAACTGCCCAGCCAGAAGACAAACAAGATGAAAACCTGGCACTTGCCTGCTGACCTGATGGTCATTCTCCTGTTTCCTGCATTGCACCTACGTTCAGCTGTGGATCAATGCTGCTGATCTCCTCTGTCGCCTCCTTCTGGACCAGATGGGAAGAGCACCTTCCATCTTTCCCTGACATCCTGGAGGAGAGTATTCAGGGACACATAGTTGAACAAAATATGCTGCTGTCTGCATTGACTCTGCTAATGCTGAAGGGGCTCAGACATGACTGGTGTAACCTACCCAGTGAAAGGAAAATGCTAAAGGCTGGGGAATGATGTGCGGACAGGCATTTGAGGGGGTTGCAGATCATGATCCAGGAAACTGGCGAGAAAAAGATGAATGAATCTGGAACATCAGGTCTGTGATGCAGAGCCTTTCTGTTTGGACAGGAAGCTGTTTTGATGTTTGCTTATACCTGCTGCCTAGTAGACTGACAGCAGGTCTCACAAATGAACAACTTTCCCCATTATGTTTGATTGTGCACGCCACCGGTATTTCAAATTAGAATCACACAGGAACAGGTAAAATCGAAAATAGAAGTGCACACTTCTGGTACCTCAATTGGGTACAGTGCACTATCGTTAAAAGTCCACTTCCTACCTGTCTCCAGCTCTGCGACAAACCCCTTAGTCATATGGCTAACAATTTTGCTTTTTGTCTTCCTATCCATCTAGAACATTTTGCATCCAGGAATACTCAGTATCCAGTCTTGCCATAGTTTGAATACTATTCCATTATCATCACCACCGCGTATTCGAACACTGTAAGACAGTAATAAATAGGGACAGGAGTAGACTATTCAGCCCCTTGGACCATTCCGTAGGATCATGGCTGACCCAAATTCCTTCATACCCTTTCCCTTTAATCCTCGATTCCCTTACTGTTCAACAATCTATCTATCTCGGCCATAAATAAACACAAGAATTCTGCTGAGGCAAAAAGTTCCACAGACTCTCAACCCTATGAGCGATGACATTCCTCCTCACCTCAGTCTTGAATTGACATCCATGACTCTGGTCTTAGAATCTCCCAGAGGGAAAGTCGCCTCTCAGCATTGATCAATGAGATCATCTCTCATTCTTCTAAACATAGTTTAGAATCCCTAACTGTTTACCTTTGCTTCAAAGACAATTCCTCAATACCAGGGATCATTCTCATGAACCCTCTCTGAACTGCCTCCAATGAAGTAATATCCTTCCTTACATAAGGAGACTAAAACTGTCCACAGTACTCCAGATGTACTTTCATGAACACCTTGTACAATTTTCCACATTATACTTCATTTGCAACTTTTGCCCACTTACTTAACTTATCAATGTCTCTTTGTAAAATGTTAGTATCTGACTCATCCCTGCCTTTCCACTAATTTTGAGTTGTTACAAATTTAGCTACAGTTACTTGCTCCTTCTTCGTCCTTAATATATATTGTAAACAGGTAACATCCCTGCACAGATTCACCTGGAACCACACCAGTTACAGGACGCCAACCTGAAAAAGAACCCCTTATCACCACTCGCTGTTTCCTGCTCATGAACCAATTCTCTATCCATGCCAATATACTACCTCCTTCGCAATGAGATCTTATCTTATGACAACCTTTTGTGAAGTATCTTATTGAAAGCATTCTGGAAGTTCAAGTATAACACAGCTAGTGGTTTCTCTATCCATTCTGGTTAAAGTTTTCTCAAAAAACCCTAATGAATTAGATATAATTTCCCTTTCATGAAACCATACTGACTGTACTTGATTTTATTATGATTTTCAAATGGGCTGCTGGTATTTCTTTGATAATTGATATCAATATTTTTCAACAATAGATGTCAGGCTAATTGACCTATAGTTAGCCACTTATTGCCTTCCTCCCTTTTTGAATAGTGGTGTCACATTGGTGTCCAATCCTGTGATACTTCTCCAAACTTCAAGGAGTTTTGGAGAATCACAACTATTTCCATGTTAATTAGTAAGATGTTTTGAGGATTGATTGCTTTGACCTATGATTTTGTTTTCTAATCGATTGGTTTAGCCTTAGAGTCATAGAAGTCTGCAGCACAGAAAAAAGCCCTTTGGCCTATCGAATCTGCACTGGTTAAAAACAACCATCTAACTATTCTAATCCCATTTCTCAGCACTTGGCACATAGCTCCATAGCCTTAGATTAACAAGGTAATAGCCTTGTACTGTTACATAACAATCAGTTCATGGACTTTATTAACAGTCTCTCTACTTCATTTGATTATGGATTTAACGGCAGCAGCTTGCTGTATCTCTGTAGCTATTTCTTTGAGGATCCTATCATGAAGACCAACAGGGCCAGGGACCATATCCATCGTTACCCCCATAAGTGGTAAACGTTTTATTAACCAACACCAGAAGTTCACATAGGCTTTGTAAAACTCATACACTAAGTAATAGAAACATAATGCAGAGGGTATACACATCACTGTTATACTTTATTTACAACATGCATCACTTCAATAATAATGCAACTTTGCTTAAATAAAATCTGCCAGTAGAGAGCCTTCACAATCGCACCCTCTGTTGACTACGCAGACATCATGGATATCATTTTAGTGTAGTAAACATCTGGCATTTGAGGTATGTAATTTTTGCTGGTTTAACAAGAGTGTCGGTTAATAAGGTGGAAGTTCAGACCAATTTTGCTGTAATGCTTCTGTAGTGATGCAATGGTATTTAATTCTTCTCCTTTATTCTTTAGCATTAATGGGATGTCCAAAGTATCTGTCACCGTAAAGACAGACGCAAAGCATTTGTTTAATGCCTCTACCACTTTCAACTCTTACATGGTGATGTGGACTTGCTTATCAACCTAATTTACCATGTTTAATGCATAAACTTACAAAAACTTAAGATAGACCTTCTTGCATTCTCCCTTATTCTGATCACATCTAATATGTTAACATTCTTATCCTAGTGCTTTCTATCTCTCCCAATGCTTTGTGCATGCTGCTTCTCCTTTCTAATGCAATGCCTTGGTTCCCATCTCCTTGCCAAATTCATTCAAACTTGCCCTAACCTGAAAAATGAACTCCCCTAGAAAGATTGTTTCCTGCTCTGTTAAAGTGCAATCTGTCTTTTCTGTACAGATATTTCTTCTGCACAGCCACTCCCAAATATGGCCTGAAGCCCTCCTTCCTGCAGCATCTCTCTCACCACAGTCTACCTGCTTTGTCTTCCTAATTCTAAAGTCACTAGCGCATGGTGCTATTCATTGGTTGATGTTTATCAGTAAAGCCATCAAGACCTTTTCTTTTTCCAAGAAGAATTAGTATAGTTAGAAAAACACTACTTCTACAATTGTTTGGAATCTTTGAGTTGCTGCATGCAGTCATCGCGTCATAGAAATATACAGCACGGAAACTGACCCTTCGGTCCAACTCATCCATGCCGATCAGATATCCTACGTTAATCTGGTCCCATTTGTCAACATTTGGCACATATCCCTCTAAACCCTTCCTATTCATATACCCATCCACCTGCCTTTTAAATGTTATAATTGTACCAGCCTCCACCACTTCCTCTGGCAGCTCATTCTATACATACACAACGCTCTGTGTGAATATGTTGCCCCTTAAGTTCCTTTAAATCTTTCCCCTCTCACCTTAATACTCTGCCCTTCTGGACTCCCCAACCCCACAGAAAAGACTTTGTCTATTAGTTTATCCATACCCCTCATGATTTTATAAACCTGTATAAGATAATCTCTCAGCCTTCAATGATCCAGGCAAAACAGCCCAGCCTGCTCAACCACTCCACAAAGCCATGATAAAATATGTATACAGGTTGTTATTAAAGTCCATAAAATAATTGCTATATTATAATACAATCCTATTGTCTTGTTAATCTGAGGTCAAGGATACAAGACAACGGGCCAAGTGCTGGAAGATGGGATTTGAATAGTTATGTAGTTGTTTTTGATGGGCCAAAGGGCCTTTTTCTGAGCTGTAGATCTCTCTGACTCTTGTGACTCTCAGGCTAAACCAATCAATCAGAAAACAAGATCATAGGTCGAAGCCATCAATCCTTGAATCATTTTTCTAATTGATATGGAACTGCACAAAAAGCAACTGATTGTTCTTTCTGCCCTTTCAATTACTTTTCATTCAAGTTCTTATATTGTTAGCATTGCTGTCTCACATGGCCAGGAACCCAGTTTCAATTCCAGCCTTGGGCAATTGTCTGCGTGGAGTTTGCACATTCTCCCCATATCTACGTGGGTTTTCTCTGGGTACTCCGGTTTCCTCCCACAATCCAAAGATGTGCAGGTTAGGTAAATTGGCCATGCTAAATTGCCCACAGTGTTCAGGGATGTGTAGGTTAGGTGCATTAGTCGGGATAAATGTAGAGTAATAGGATAAAGGAATGTGTCTGGGTAGATTACTTTTCGGAGGGTCGGTGAGGATGTGTTGGGCCAAATAGCCTGTTTCCACACTTAAGGGATTCTATAGAGTTAGCAGAGATTCCACCCAATCAAATGAGACTCCTCAGGGACATGTTATGGAAATACAGTCACTCTAGGTGTCCAGATCAGGATGATTTACTGGGGCCTTGATGCTTTATAGAATAGTACAGGATAGGAGCGGGCCCTTTGGCCCATGATATTGTGGTGTACATGACATCAAATTAAACAAATCCCTTCTGTCTGCCCTTGGTTCATATCCCTCCATTTCTTACCTATTAATTTGTTTATCTAAACATCCCTTATATGCCCCTATTGTATTTGCCTCCACCACCATCCCTGGCAGTGTGTGCCAGATTCCTACCAGTCTCCATGTAAAACACTTGCCTCTTACATCTCCTTTCAACTTACCCCTCTCATCTTAAATGAATGTGCTCTCATTTTAAGCGTTTCATCTCTGAGAAAAAGATTCGGACTGTCAACCCTATCTATGCATCTCATTATCTTATTTATGGCTATCAAGTCTCCCCTCAGCCTCTGCTACTTCAGAGAAAACAACCCAAGTTTTTCTAGTCTCTCCTTCCAGTTCATACCCTCTAATCCAGGCAGGATCCTGGTAAAACTTTTCTGCACCCTCTCCAAAGTGTCCACATTCTTCCTGTAATGTGGTGACTCTAAATACTCTAACTGTGGCCTAACCACAATTTTATAAAGCTGCTACATGACATCCCGACTCTTGTACTCGACTTCCCGACCAATAAAGGCAAGCATGCCATTTGCCTTCTTTACCACCCTATCTACTTGTGTGGCCACTTTCAGGGAGCTATGAACTCTATACATCAATGCTGTTCAGGATACTGCCATTAACTGTATACTTTAACATTTGATCTCCCAATGTGTGGCACCTCATACTTACCCAGATTAAACTCCATCTGCCATTTCTTCACCCATATCTGCAACTGATCGATAGCTCCCTGTATTGTTTGACAATTTTCTACCCTATCCACAGCTCCACTGATCTGTGTACCGTCTGCAAACATACTAACCTACCCACCTATGCTTTCATACAAGTCATTTATATATATCGCAAACAGCAGAGGTCCCAGTACGAATCCATATGGGACACCACTACTCTTAAACTCCAGCCAGAAAAACGCCCTTCTATCACTATCCTCTGCCTTCTATGGGCAAGCCAATTCTGAATCCACATGGCCAGGTCACCATGGATTCCGCGCATCTAAAATCTTCTGGATGAGCTTACCATTAGGGAACTTGCTAAAATTCATGTATATACCATCCACTGCTCTATCCTCATCAATCATCTTTGTCAATTCAATCAAGTTATTAAGACATGATCTGCCCTGCACAAAGCCATGTTGACTGTCCTTAATTAGGCTATGCTTTTTCCAAATGCATGTAAATACTTTCTCTAAGAATCAACTCCAATAGCTTCCCAACCATCACTGTGAGACTCACTGGTCTATAGTTTCCTGGATTATCCCAATTTTCCTTCTTGAACAGAGGGACAACATTAACGATTCACCAGTCCTCTGGGACCTCTCCAGTGGCTAGCGAAGAAACAAGGATGTTGGTCAAGGCCCCAGTAATGTTTTTCTCTTGCCTCTCTCAATAACCTGGGGTAGATACCATCGGGTTCTGGGGACTTATCCACCTTAATGCCCTTCAAGGGACCCAACACCACTTTTTTTAAAATCTCAAAATGCCCGAGTATATCAGCATGCTCCATGCAAATCTCACAATCATCTATTACCTTCTCCTGGGAATGCTGAGAAAAGTTTTATTGCTTTCTAAGAAGGAATAGCAGATCTTCCTCTCTGCCCCTCAGAACAACAATTGATACTGCATAGGAAAGGGATGCTAACTGGTTGAGCAGTCACATTTGGTTGACTGATTATTAAGCAGATTGTAACAGGGAACTGTTGTCTTTCACGATTTTGTTTAATTATAAAAAAGATACAATGCCTGGACACATTTCTTTTTGTTTTGAAAGAACAGGTACTTGTGATGAACATATTTCAGTTTCAGCAGATGTAGTAAATCACATTGTGAGTCTGGCTTAAGTTAAATCTTAAATTGTTATTAACGCAATTCTTTGTACATTTGGGATTGTTCAGTAAATGGTGTTAAATCATGAAAGGCTATTTTCATCATATATGGAGCTGTAGAAATCTTCCCGTGAATATTGACCAGAGAAAGTGAGTTTGTGGTGGACAGCAGAAGGGAACACATTTATAAATTTCACAATTAGCGTTTTGAGGATTGGGAGCTCATTAGATTGCTCCATTTCAATGTAGTCCACCAGAAGAAAATGCCAATCAAATCTGTTAATCATTTTAAATTCCTCTGTTAAATTGTCAATTAAATAGTATTCTTCACTGAAAGCAAGATTCCCTGATACTCTGGGTGGAACATTTGCTCAGCTTTGCTTCTTTTCATTCACACCAGGCATTACACGAGTGCAAAACATAATTGCAGAAAGTACAGGTTTAAGATTAGTTTTAGTTGTTTCTTTTTAACAAGTTGCTTTTGAAACAATCTTGCTTGATTTGTTTTGGGATCCTGAATGGTGGGGAAACATTTATGTCACTTGGTGGTAAGATGAGTCCAGATTTTAAATTTCAAGCCAACTTGTAGCTGGTAAGCAGAGAATTATATGAATTAGAAACTCACTCAATACTTCAGTGCCAATGCTTGCGATGTTTTACCTCCTGGCCTCATTTGAACCCTACTGACTATATTTAGATACATAGAAAGTAGGAGTAGGAAGAGGTTATTCAGTTGTTTGACCTTGCTTCATCATTCAAGAGGGTCATGGCTGATCATCCAACTAATCCCTTTAGCACTAAGAACTTTATCTAACTCCTTCTTGAAAACGGTCAATGTTTTGGCCTCAATTCTGACAGTGAATTCCACAGGTTTACCACTTTCTGGGTGAAAGAATTTATCTTATCTCATTCCTAAAAGGCCTCCATCCTTAAACTGCAATGTCTGGTATTGGAAGCCCCAGTCATCGGAAATACCATTCCTGCTTTTACCTTGTCCAGTGCTATTAGAGTTTTATAGATTTTTATGTGATCTTGCTTATTCTTCCAAATTGCAGTGAATCTAGTCCAAAATAATGCAATCTCTCTTCAATCCTGAATCCTAAGAATTAAAATGGTAAATCTTTGTTTCACTCCTTCTGTTGCCTGAATATCCTTCCTCAGATAAAGGCCACAAGTACTCCAGGTGTGATCTCACCAATACCCTGTACAATTTCAGCAAGATGCCCCTGGTCCGGTACACGAATCGTCTCATTATGAAAGTCAATATCCCATTTACCTTCTTCTCCACCTGCTGCACCTATACGGTTGCTTTCAGCAACTGGTGTACAAGGACACCTAGATCTTAATATCCTTTTCCCCATTCTATCACCATTGAGATAAGAATGTCTTCGTAGTTTTGCGACCAAGGTAGAAAACCTCATTTATACATACGATACGTCATCTCCCATGCATTTAACCCCCACTCAAATCACACTACAGCTTCCTCATGGTTCACCCAGCTTTGTGTCATCTGCACACTTGGAGATATCACATTTAGTTTCCATATCTAAATCATCAATGTATATTGGGAATATCTGTGGTCCAACCATTGATTCCTGTGGTTCCCCACTAGTCAGTGGCTGCCACTCGGGGGAAATAAACGTACGCTCATTTCCCTTTGGAAAACCTCTGAAAAAACTTCAGAAAATTTCCAGAATCTGCATGATTGTGAATGGGAGTGTACTCTGTGGGGACCTAAGCTCTCTTTATGGGAAGTAATGGAACACTTCCCGCTCCACCTGGTCTCAGAAAGGAATAACTTTTTTTCACAACTGTCTTATGGTCTGAAATCTCTTTTTTCCACTTGTTTCTTGTAGCAGGAGATCATTGCAGTTTCCTAATCAAGCCATGGTTTCAAACTGTATTTTAGCCAATAGGCCTATCTAGGGACACAAAGTGGGGTGGTGGCATTATTGTCTGCTCAGTTGTACATGTTAAAAAATGAGCTATCGTCTCCTGGTGCTCCAGGGTAAGTTAATAACTCAGTTTAGTTGCTCACTAGCTTAGTTTTGTCCTGACCATTCATAGAATCATAAAATCCTTACAGTGTGGAAACAGGCCATTTGGCCCAACAAGTTCACACCGACCCTCTGAGGAGTATCTCACCCAGACCCATTCTCCTACCGTATTATTTTACATTTTCCCCTGGCTAAAGCACCCAACCTACACATCCCTGAACACAATGGGCAATTTAACATGGCCAATTCACCTAATCTGCACATCTTTGGACTGAAGAAACTCACACAGACACAGGGAGAATGTGTAAACTCCACATAGACAGTCACCCGAGGCTGGGTTTGAACCCAGGTCCCTGGCACTATAAGGCAGCAGTGCTAACCACTGAGCCACTGTGCAGCCCCTTCAGATTAAGATATCCCTCAATATTTTTGCTATAGAGAAGAAACTGACAGAGAAATAACTTTGCAAAAGTTTAGGAGAAGAAGGAAATCCATAAAGGATACTCAGATCTATAAAATGGCATTTGCCGTTCTAACTTTCACTCTGCTTCAGGGACCCATTCAATTGTAACTTTAATATCCAGTGCTGTTTGCCAGAGCTATGTGAAATTAATGATGGCTTTATTTCAAATTCACCTCTGTGCTTTGTATTCATAATTTAATTCCAAACGAAGTAAAGATGGCATTTGGTAACATTTTATTCGTTGACAGAAAATTGGCAAAGATAATACTTGGTAGAGCCAATTATAGCTGTCGAGAGTGTGATGCTGGAAAAGCACAGCAGGTCAGGCAGCATCCGAGGGGCAGGAGAATCGACATTTCGGGCAAAAGCCCTTTCGTCGGTTTTTGCCTGAAACATTGATTTTCCTGCTCCTCGGATGCTGCTTGACCGGCTGTGCTTTTCCAGCATCACACTCTTGACTCTGAGCTCCAGCATCTGCAGTCCTCACTTTCTTCCAATTATAGCTGCAAATGTGTTGCTGGTCAAAGCACAGCAGGCCAGGCAGCATCTCAGGAATAGAGAATTCGATGTTTCGAGCATAAGCCCTTCATCAGGAAAGGCCTCCATCCTTAAACTGCAATGTCTGGTATTGGAAGCCCCAGTCATCGGAAATACCATTCCTGCTTTTACCTTGTCCAGTCCTATTAGAGTTTTATAGATTTTTATGTGATCTTGCTTATTCTTCCAAATTGCAGTGAATCTAGTCCAAAATAATGCAATCTCTCTTCAATCCTGAATCCTAAGAATTAAAGTGGTAAATCTTTGTTTCACTCCTTCTGTTGCCTGAATATCCTTCCTCAGATAAAGGCCACAAGTACTCCAGTTGTGATCTCACCAATACCCTGTACAATTTCAGCAAGATGCCCCTGGTCTGGTACACGAATCGTCTCATTATGAAAGTCAATATCCCATTTACCTTCTTCTCCACCTGCTGCACCTATACGGTTGCTTTCAGCAACTGGTGTACAAGGACACCTAGATCTTAATATCCCTTTCCCCATTCTATCACCATTGAGATAAGAATGTCTTCGTAGTTTTGCGACCAAGGTAGAAAACCTCATTTATACATACGATACGTCATCTCCCATTTCCTGATGAAGGGCTTATGCTCAAAACATCGAATTCTCTATTCCTGAGATGCTGCCTGGCCTGCTGTGCTTTGACCAGCAACACATTTGCAGCTGTGATCTCCAGCATCTGCAGACCTCATTTTTTACTTCTTCCAATTATAGCTGTATCTTGTGAAGGTTTGCTCAATGATAGGGGCTTCTATAGATCTTTTGCGCTTTTTCGGCGAACTTTCCTCTTGCAAGAGTAAGGTTGCATTATGTCAATCAGTGGGACCTCTATATAGGCCACTTTTGGAATATTGCATGCAATTCTGGTCTTCTTCCTATCGGAAGGATGTTGTGAAACTTGAAAAGGTTCAGAAAAGATTCAGAAGGATGTTGCCAGGATTGGAGGGTTTGAACTATTGGCAGAGGCTGAATGGGATGGGGCTGTTTTTCCTGGAGTGTCGGAGGCTGAGGGGGGACCTCATAGAGGTGTATAAAATCTTGAGGACCATGGATAGATTACATAAACAAGGTCTTTTCCCTGGGGTGGGGGAGTCCAGAACTAGAGGTTTAGGGTGAGAGGGGAAAGATATGAAAAGAACTTAAGGGGCAACTTTTTCACACAGAGGGTGGTGCGTGTATGGAATGAGCTGCCAGAGGAAGTGGTGGAGACTGGTACAGTTACAACATTTAAAAGGCATCTGGATGGATATATGAATAGGAAGGGTTTAGAGAGATATGGGCCAAGTGCTGATAAATGGGACTAGATTAGGTTGGGATATCTGGTTGGCATGGGTGAGTCGGACCGAAGGACCTGTTTCCGTGCTGTACATCTCTATGACTCTATGACTGTGTTAACAGTAAAATCGTGAGCAATGGATTTTCATACAAGATGCTGTTTTGGTATGCTGATCATGAAAACATAACCCTCAATTTCTTGAGAAAACATGTTATTTACCTCCATTTCTAAATACTTTATTCATTTTAAAAAATGCTGATAAGTTTACAATTGTGGCATGACTCCTGCCATGTATCAAGCCATACAGTCAAAACTGGAAGAGAGTCTTCATTGCCCGGTGGTGCAAGAATTTGCTTTCTGTCCAGTGCCCCAGCAAAGTTAACCAAATCACGGGGGCACTGGCAGATGATCAGAGGTAAGTTGGAACAACAGACAAGTTTAAAAGACATGGGGATTCAGGTTCATAGCTCTGTAAAATGACATGAACAGCTGCAGATAATATTCAAGAAGGCTAATGGAATGTTGGCCTTTATATCTAAAGGGCTGGAGTATCAGGTTGCAGATGTTATGCTGCAGTAATACAAAACCCTAGTTAGACCCCACTTAGATTACTGCGAGCAGATCTGAGCACTGCACCTGAGGAAGGATGGATGTCTTGGCTCTGGATGTAGTTCAGCACAGGTTTATCAAGATGATACCTGCACTCTAGGTGTTATGTTGTGAGGCGAGTTTAGACAAATTAGGCTTTTATTCTCTAGAATTTCACAGGTTGGGGGAGTGCTAATCAAAGTCTTTAAGATTTTAACAGGAAAAGACAGGATGGAAAAATATAAACTATTGCCAGTCATTGAAGTTTCTAGAATGGGGGAATTAGGGCAAGGCCTTCCAGGAGAGATGTAAGAAAGAACTACATGCAAAATATGATGTTGGTTTGGAACTTACTCAAATGCTAATTCAATTGTTAAACTTAAATCTGATGAACACATTTTTTCATTAAGAAAAGGTATAAAGGGACGTAGGCTCAAGGCTGACAAATGCTGTTAGGCCACAGATCAGCCATGACCTTATTGAATGGCTAAGCAGTCTTGAAGGGCTGCATGGCCTACTTCTGAAACAAATGAATACCAGCTGCATTACCTCTCTGGGATGATCCCTGATCATTTGTACATCCAGGCAAAAAATACCAGACAAAACTGATTCGCAGTTAAAACATTAAAGCAGCTATGATGTCAAGATCTGAAGATTGGCTGCAAAGGAATCTCATTTTATTGACATTATTTATATAACTCATATTTCATCAATGTAATTAATAGAATTATATTGGAAGGCAGGGACATGTGGCAGATAGATGAAGATGGATAAATATGATTGGATAGCAGTCATCGTGTAGTTAGGGTTTACTGCACAATCAAAGATCTGACATCTATGGAACTGAGTCAAGGCAGTTTGTAGGATACGCGGCTGCATGAGTCAATAATACAATTGAAATAACCATGCTATTAACATCTGAGGAATAAATTTTCATTTGGACAATACCCTTCTGCCTCCACTACAAAGAACTAATTAATTTAGTTTAAATACGTGGTTTCATTTTTCTCTGGATTTCCTGTCTCACGGTCACCTTCCCCCAAATTTCCCACCTGGAATGATGTTAAGATAGAAAGGTAGAGGATGGATTTAATTGAAATCCACACATTCAAAGACCCTATATATATTTTAGAACAATGATTAGGATCCAGTGTACAGTACTGCCCATTTGTCAAAAGATTGTCCCAGAGTTTAAAATCAGGGACAATAGCAATTTAACTGAGAGAATAATTAAGCTTTCCTCCTATTCCTGATTCAAAATAAAATAAAATTGAAAAGCCTACTGCAGAAAGATTCAGTGAAGGACGAGGTGGATTTGTTGCAGGAAGTGGGTGGACAGGAGTAATTGGTGAATGCGAGGGGTGCAGATGCAAGGCCAATTGTGATAGGATGGTAGGCTGGGAATTCATTTTGTTGCGGCCAGAAAGGTGAGTAAGGCTTTTATACTATCAGCTCAGTAACCTTGGAGGAAACATTCCTGCTACTGATCCATAAATACAATTGAAAAGGGTGGCGCTGGAAAAGAACAGCAACTCAGATAGCTTCCGAGGAGCAGGAGAGTCAACGTTTTGGGCATAGGCCCTACATCAGGAATGTGGCGAGGGAAGGGGGTTGACAGATAAACAGGAGGAAGGGGGTGGGATTGGGACAAAGAGAGGTAGGAAGGTGATAGATGGATGTTGGTGGGGGGTGATTTGATAGATTGGTGAGGAGTGTAGAGCGGATAGGTGGGAAGAAAGTAGAACGGGTAGGAAAGGTCAAGACGTCAGGGCCGTGTTGGAGGATTGGATCAAGGATAAGGTGGGGGGAGGGGAGATGAGGAAACTGGTGAAGTCGACATTGATGCCGTGTGGTGGAATGGTCCCAAGGCGGAAGATGAGGCATTCTTCCTCCAGCCATTGGGTGGCTAGGATTTTGCAGTTGTGGTGTTCCCAAGTACCTTGTCCTTCTAGGTGGTAGATGGGTTTGGATAGTGCTGTTGAAGTTCCCCATTGCAGTGTTATATGACTAGCTGCAGCATTGCGGAAGGTGTTGAACTACAGTTGCGATGACAGCAGGTGGCTCTGCATGAAAGCCTCCAACAATTCTGACTGTAGAAGGCTGGTATCACAATGCAGCATCTCAACATGGGTGACTATAGTCTGAGACTCACTGATAATCAGTTGCAAGAATGGTGTCCTGAGGCATGATTAGAGACAAAAAACTGCATTTGCTGGAATCCAAAGTAGACATGCGGGAGGCTGGAAGAACACAGCAAGCCAGGCAGCATCAGGAGGTGGAGAAGTTGGCGTTGCAGGTGTAACCCAAGACGGCTCCACCTCCTGATGCTGACTGGCTTGCTGTGTTCTTCCAGACTCCTGCTTGTCTATTTCCTGAGTTATGATAGCAGGATATTGCTCCATGGAGAGTGAATGCTGGTAATCTATTGGAATCTAATTTGCTGGACCACAGGGAGACCCTTCAAATCCCTTTGAGCACTGAAATCCACAGGCATAATGGAATCAGTCTGACACTAAGTGAGATTTCATGATGTCAGCCCAAGCTTTGTTACTTTCGCCTTGGTAAACAATGACTGTTAAAAAAAACTTGAATTTTCAGTGATTGACAGGAAAAGGTCATGTGACAAAATTTAAAGTTTTAAGACTTTTATCTTAACAAGCAAACTAAAATCAATATTTCCTAAATTCTAAAGTAAAAGCAAAATACTGCTAATGCTGAATCAACTCAACAAGTTTGGCTTGAATTAAAGTTTTGATCACTTATAGTTCTTCAGTTTTATGACCTAAACATGAGATGTTGGGAAACTATATTCCAAACTATGAAAAATATATTCCACTTAGCTTTTGAAATAGCAGAGAGCCCCCTCAATTCTTATTCTTGACTCCATTTCTTAAGCAGACATGTCAACTGAAAATTTGTGAGGCATGGCATTTCCAATGTTATAACTGTGTCCTGCTTTTGCTTCTCTCTTTTTGCCCCTTCCCATACAATTAGAATTAAAATCTGAAGTTCCAGCAGCATGCATGCAAAGTAAATTTGATTTAATGCATTAGTAAGCACTTTGTTGATGAAAACCACCATCAGCTGAGAGTGCTGCATCTACAGGCAGTCTGCTAATGGGTCTTGTGATCATGCATCACAGCCACCACTTTCATACCCAAATCTATTGCCATAAGACGTGAAAACTCAGAGCAAGAACTTATACTTTCCAAAGTTAGATTTTGATTGTAAATACTTCAGGTTAAATTGGCATCACTTTATTTGTGTGTGCATCATTATCCTTTTTTGAGAATAACTTGTTCAAAGGGAACAAGGTTCTGGCATACTATAGAGTTGGCATAAGTTGATAGTTACAAGTGAGGTACAAACATTTCCTTTATTTTAGAGCAAACAAAGCAGAATTTTGGCATTTCCTGTTTATTGATTGTTCGTTTTGTCCAGTGTTGTATTTACTACTCTGTAGAACATGATTGAACTTGCAGGCTCAACTGGGCCTCGCTTTCATGCACTATAAAGGTCCTAACATTGGGACACAGTCAGACTTTAACTTCACACCTTCAATGTATTATCTGAGCTGAGATGGCAACTATTGTTAAAAGCTACCTTGAGAATGTAACTTTAAAAAAAATTCTGGGATTTACATGTGAAGGAACCAAAACTAACAGCGGGATCTTGATATGCAGGTACATAGATCCCTTAAAATTGCCACCCAAGTGGACAGGGTTGTTAAGAAAGCATATGGTGTTTTGGCTTTCGTTAAAAGGGGGATTGAGTTTAAGAGCCATGAGATCTTGTTGCAGCTCTATAAAACTTTGGTTAGACCACACTTGGAATACTGTGTCCAGTCTGGTCTCCCTATTATAGAAAAGATGTGGATGCTTTGGAGACGGTTCAGAGGGGGTTTACCAGGATGCTGCCTGGAATGGAGGGTTTATCTTACAAAGAGCGGTTGACTGAGCTCGGTCATTTTTCATTGGAAAAAAGAAGGAAAAGAGGGGACCTAATTGAGGTGTACAAGATAATGAGAGGCATAGATAGAGTTGATAGGCAGAGACTTTTTCCCAGGGCAGAAATTGTTAACACGAGTGGACATAGTTTTAAGCTGTTTGGCGGAATGTATAGAGGGGATGTCAGAGGCGGGTTCTTTACGCAGAGAGTTGTGAGAGCATGGAATGCATTGCCAGCGGCAGTTGTGAAGCAAGGTCACTGGGGATATTTAAGAGACTGCTGGACATGCATATGGTCACAAAAATTTGAGGGTTCATATATTTGGTTTACCTCACATGAGGATCAATGGTCGACACAACATCGTGGGCTGAAGGGCCTGTTCTGTGCTGTACTGTTCTATGTTCTAACATAGTCATTCTAAAAGATGAAAGCCTCAAGCTAAATTTGTTTAATGTTACATTCCAAGACACTGCAATCCTGTTGCTACAAAGTCTGTATTTTATGATTTTGCTCCACAACCACCTGATGATTCCAAATAGTCCTGTTGGACTATAACTTGGTGTTGTGTGATTTTTAGCTTTGTCCACCTCAGTCCAATTGGCACCTCCAAATCATGATTGGCTATGAACAATGTCGAGGAGAAAATGTAAAGGCTGTGGTTCAACTCAAAGTCCCGTGAGGACTCTGTCAATAAATCCTGAGGTAGCCACAAATTTGAACAGTACTGATGCTGCCCATTTGGCTCCTCACTTTCTTACATTGACAGATTCTTCCCACCACCTACACTGCCTACTGCCTGCCTTCACATCCAGCACACCATGCCCTTCTCTCTTTCAATTCACCCTTTTCTTGTGCTGTCAAGTTAAACAAGGAAAACTGCTGACTTTACTATTATGATCAGTTAAGGAAGATTGAACTGGCTACTCTTTTTGCAATCTTCCATTTGGCTACAACAAAGATGTATGTTTTATGTAACAGAAGCTAGACCTCTCTCCAATTATAGTGCAGTTCATTAATTTCTGCTGTATCAATAAGGAGCCAATCACGAGGCTTTCTTGAGTTAAAAAGATCATGCTTATTATCTACAAAACCCTGAGGGAAAAGTATTAAAGATGCAATATCAAGCATATGAGCTTGGGACAGTATCTCTCTGTCTCTCACTCACACACATAAACACAGACACAAAAGTTGAAAAAAGAAGTGTCCAGGGCCAAAATGAAAGATAGAGTTTATCGATTTCACAATGTAGTTGAGGCATAAGGTTTTAACCTGTGACCATGGTTGTTTAGGTTGAGTTTAGACCATCAGCACTTGCAGTTATCATTTGATAACATAAGAATATTGTGGTTATCCTTTGTGCTCTTCGTGTTCTTTTCTTTTCTATTAATGCATTGATGATGTTCTGACTTTGTGCTTAGGACCTTCACTTAATTAAAGGTCCAAAATTGTGGGACTGTTTATCATACAAATATCAAATAAAAAGTATCAAATGACTTGCAAGTCTGACATTTTAGTCTATTACAAACCTACAGACTCCCATAACTACCTCGACTACGCTTCCTCCACAGTATCCTGCAAGAACTCCATCCCATTCTCCCAAATCCTTCGCCTCTGCTGCATCTGGTTGGATAAGGAGACATCCCACTTGCAAGTTTCCCAGAGGTTCACTGACTGAAAATGTGCTTTTCCTCCCTCCATCATCCAGATAGCACTCCACCACCCCACCTCCATTCCCTGCTCCACCACTCTAAACCCCACCCCCCTCGTGCAATAAGGACAGAATCTCCTTGTCCTCACCTTCCACCCACCAGTTTCTGCATCCAACACATCATCCTCAAACACTTCCGCCAACTCCAAATAGACCTCACCACCAAGAACATCTTCCCCTCCCCATCGCTCTCAATCTTCCACAAGGACTGTTCCCTCCTTCCTTGGTTCACACTACCCCCGCCACTGAACCCCCAGGTAACATCACCTGCAACGGGAGAAAGTGCAGAATCTGCCAATATACCACCCTTTTCACCTCCATCCAGGGCCCCAAATAGTCCTTCCAGGTGAGACAGAGGTTTACTTGCCTCTCTTCCAACCTTCCTTACTGCATCAGGTGCTCCTGGTGTGGTCTTCTCTACATTGGGGAGGCTAAACATAAACTTAGGGAACGGTTCACTGAGCATCACAGCCAGGTCTGCAGGGGCTGGCCGGACCTCCCACTCACCGCCCATTTCAATTCCCCCAACCATTCCCTTTCCACCGCCTCCTCCATTGTCAAAACAAACCACAGCTCCTAATGGAGGAACAATACCTTATCTTCTACCTGGGCACCCTTCAGCCCGGAAAACCCAACCTGGAGCTCTCAAATTTCAAATAACCTCCCTCCCCATCCCCTGACTCCATTCCCAGCCCCTCCCCCACCCTTCCACTGCTACCTGCCATTAACCAGATTCATTCCTCTCATTGACCAACCAGGTCCTACCCTCTACCTGTCTTCACCTATCCCCATTTCATCACCCTGCCCACGCCTCCCCCTTTATCTGCAGCTCCCCCCACACCCACCCCCAATCCTGAAGAAGAGTTACATCCCAAATGTCAACTTCTGCACCTCCTCATGCTACTTGGCTTGCTGCGTTCTTCCGGCCTCCTACCTGTCTACATGAATTAAATCTATGGCTGTAGAAATCAATGATGCATTAGCCTGAAGGCAAGGAAAAAGAGCAAAATAAAATAAAATGTAAAAAATGATGTGTTAGCAAATCTTTATTATTCACCTGTCTCAGTAGAGGTCACTCTAACCTGTTGGAGGTTTGAATGTTACTTGAATTACTGAGTACTTTTTCCTTTTGAGACACAGCAAAACAGAGAATTCTCAGCCTGTGCTCAATATTGCATCATTACTGTCATCTTTTTTCTCTGAAAATAGCAGCTTCTTTAAAACTACTGAAGTTATGTGTTTAGGCTTTTAATTTATAAGCTCAATGCCGTCTCCCACATGTGAACTTTCCTATAAAGATGTAAATTGAATATGAGAAAAGGCCTTATCGTGGCTCCTCTGGGGACTTGCTGGCTTGTTTCATGCTTTTGCTAAATTTTACCTGCAGCTCAATTGTCTGTTATCTAATAGATGAAAATTAGTGATTTGTGGTCATAGCCTGTGACCATTTTAAGTGCTTTTTGGTTCTGTCTGAAAGCCATTTCAGTCCATGAAAATCCCAGGTATGAATTCAGATGATGGGAATTTAAAAACAATAGTCCATTTTTTATATCATCATATCATTGTACACTGCTGCACAAAACACATATGTTTAAACAATTGTGAAGCTGTTGTCAAAATTCTTGCGCATTGTTAACTTTATTTAAGGATTAAACTTTATTAAAAAAACTGGTTCGCATTAATAAGTATTCATGGCATGCAAAGATATTACAAATATGGACCAGCCAAAGGCCGACATTATGCTTGACATAGCACAGACACACCACAGACTGTATCTCTGCATCTCAACAGCACCACTGGGAAATTGCAATTTCCAATCCTGCCTAATTAAATCATTGCATGTGCAACACTTTCAGCCCTCATATTCTTCACAGAATCTTGCCTTTAATTTTTCAGGAATAGTCCAAAGCTGTTCTCAGCTCCAGATAACTTCTTGATAGACTCTCTCCTGTAAAATGTGTTCTTTATGCTGGTATTAGTTGAAAAGTGAAACTGAGAACTTACACCGAATCATCCAGTTTCTAAGGAATGTAAGATTTAAACTTAGATTTGAACTCAAAATTCCTAAGATTGAACCTGATTGAAGTTATATAAAAGGACATAGTCTTTAAAGTTCAGTAGTAGTTGATGAGTCCAGTATTGCAGTATGAACTGACTGAATGACACAGAGACCAGATCCATAAACTGAGATTAAGCACATCCATAGTCGATACAGCTGCTTTTGTCATTTGAAGATGATGTTGCTGGGTCCATTCCATCCAGACTGAGTTGAAGAGGTTCTGTGCCATTTTTGATGACAATTGGATTTGTTGTAAGCTGCTGTTGTCTGGGGATCAGACCACATTTTAGAAAAATACCAGCTTAAATTCTTCAGAAGGAAGACAGAGTTTTGAAGGACTTTGTGACTGGGTTTGATGATCTACATGCTGAGTCCATGTCTTTTTCCTGACCATAGAACCTGTGCAATGAATAAGAAAGACACAGCCAAACAATATGAAGTACAGCGGACACCTATGATCTGGGCTGCTTCTGTTCTCATGAAGATCTATGGGAACCCTCGATAAAGCTCTAGTAAAATTGCCGAATCAGCCACGCTGGTCCAATTTGTCTTGTACACTTCAAAATGGAGCTCCAGTTCAGTCAGTACATTGATTTACAATTATTAACCTTGTTTTTTTTAAACTGTTTGTTGCTTCTGGATCTCATCAGCTTCAGATTCTTGCAGGCTAACTATGTAAAATTAAGCATACCTTACAAAAATCTGCAACCCAATCCCACAATTGTTTCCAATTATTCCATCTGAAAGCTCATCTGAAAGAGAAACATATTTATCTTGTATCCAGGTACAAATGCTAAATAGCTATCTATACAACACCAACTCCAATCTATCTTGAAATTAAATGGTTTAAAGTATAACCATTTACAGAACCTAACATTTCTAATGCATCCTTATGAAACTTCGGACCTGCAGTCTTTGCAAAGTCATTATAGATCCTCTGGCCATTGTCAACAGGAATGAATATCTTCCCAATAAGATAGTCTACACCCTCATTTAACATTTAACAACCAAACCATTCAAGAATGTTCTTGGCAGAATTCAGAACAGGTTACATAACCACCTTTGTTCCTTCACTTTACTCTAACTTAAAGACACAGTCACAAAACACAGCAATTGTGTAAACTTTAAGGACAGAATCTTAGATTATTTTGTAGTTCAGGGTGAGTCACATTGAGTTTGATGGAGTGATTCCCACTGCAAGAACAAATGAATTTTCTCGTCATAACCTCCCGAACTTGACATATTAATTGGTCTTTTAGGTCTCATGGTGAGCATCATGTCTGATTTCCAACCCATCTTACCACAGGCTACTCCTTCAGCAATTTGGCATTCACTGGCAATCCTGGAATTGAGCAGCGGAGCCATATTTAAAATGAGTACCGAGCTCCCGAACAAGCACTGTCAGTCTGGAGCTGCCCTCCAGACATGGTGCATGGGAAGAAATCAACACCCTGCTTTCTGGGCATAGTCTTGAGCTACTGCTATTTGAAGTGATGCACAAATGGGACTTCCTCTTCCTCCAGGACCAGCAGTCGTTGCCATGACGCTAGGCCATACCAGCTCACGCTACTCAAACTCTGCAACTGTACCTACTTCCCACCAAGCATCATGCTCTAAAACTCTCATTAATGCATGCACTGTCTTCCCCACTCACCCTCACCCACACTAAATTGTGATCCCACTAACTCTGCACACACTCTATGCTGAGGAAAAAGTGAGGTCTGCAGATGCTGGAAATCAAAGCTGAAAATGTGTTGCTGGAAAAGCGCAGCAGGTCAGGCAGCATCCAAGGAACAGGAAATTCAACGTTTTGGGCATAAGCCCTTCATCAGGAATCTGATGAAGGGCTTATGCCCGAAACATCGAATTTCCTGTTCCTTGGATGCTGCCTGATCTGCTGCGTTTTTCCAGCAACACATTTTCAACACACTCTATGCTGCCAATTCTCTTACTTGAGAAACCTTCTCATCTGCATCAACAGCCGTGCCACCCACTCACAGCTTCCATATTATCCATCTCTCTCTCTCTCTCTCTTTCAAGAATGAAACAATGGAACAGAAAGAGTCAAGAAGGTCGGTGTGCTGTCCATCTTTTGGATTGTGTCCTATCATGAACAAAAGGCACCGACTCTGACTACCCTGACAGGACCTCCACATGATTTGGAGGAAGCCCTAGACTTACTGTGCTGAACTCTAATGAGCAAAGGCTATCCCCCTTAACCAGACTAAAGGTGGCTGATAAATGTGGCGAGCTTTCTGTCTTTGTGCCTTGTGGTAAAGCCAGTTATCTCTGGCTAAGGAGGCAATGTGCAAGAAGACAAGGTAGAGAAGCTGCAAGCATCCAGGTTAGGCTCAGATTGAGCGAGCACTGTGACAGTGAGTGAAGAGTCCAGAGATTCAGCCTGATCTAGTTCATGAGCACAAAGTGTCCTTGCTGCAGCATTTACAACAATAGCTGCCAGTGCAGCTCAAGGTGCAGTACTGAAGCACTAAAGCATTCTGTAAATGGATCAGCCATGTATCATGAGGGTTCATAGATGCTGGCATATGTCAGATGCCAATGTCTGTGGGCACGTGATGCCTGCGGCTGGTGCCCATGTAGCATGCCTGAGGCATTTGTGCCTGGTCTCCAACATGGAGATCTTTTTGTTCAAGTGCTTCCAATTAAACTTGTTGGATTGTAACCTGGTGTTGTGTGATTTTTAACTTTGTACACCCCAGTCCAATACCGGCACCTCCAAATCATTTTTGTATGAGCAGTGAGTTGAATCCTGAAGAACCCAATTTGGTTTCCATGTCAAGTTTGCCTGATGGCTAGTTTAATTTATAAGATTGCAACATGTGGCCAGTTGGGCTGTTAACAAAGCATATAGCAAGCAATAATGACCATAAATTCAGAACTCACTGTTCCCTTGTGACAATCTCATCAAGCCACCTGAGAAAAGCAAACAAGGTGCAGTGAAATGATCTTGATGTCAAGATAGGCCTTGCTGAATAACTCATCCAATTCTACCACTTATCTTGCCAGAGCCAACATCATCAAGGCGAGTACATTTACTGCGGTTTCCACTGCAGCACTTAGAAATGGGGTGTTTCCCATTTGGACAGTAATGGAAGTTGAGAAATCAGTCATCAGATGTTACAGCATGATCGGGCCCATCATGTAATTGTCCACATGCCTTCATGTTGGGAACAATGGGTTCGAAGTTCTATGATGTATTCTCCCATGCCTTTTAACTGTAACACCAAGTTCTCTGGTATGTCAGCCAATGCACCAAGCATTTCTGCCTGCATGCCCCATCATCAAAGTTGTCATCTGAGTCCTCAGCAGAACTTGAGTACAAAATCAAACTCAGTACAACTGGTTACCCTCACTATCTTGTCATGCAGGCTCATTAACCAGATTCAAATCCCATTACGATGCAACCTGGTAAAAATTGTAACCAAGACCATAGAGTACCAAGACCACAGAGTACCTGGATCAGAGCTGGTCATTGAGAGTGACAGTGAGATTTATAAAATCATAATTGCTTTGCTCCTCTTGGTCTTTACTCTCCTGCACCAGTTAAGAGAAAGCGAGGACTGCAGACGCTAGATATCAGAGTCAAAACGTGTGGTGCTGGAAAAGCACAGCCAATCAGGCAGTATTCCTGATGAAGAGCTTATGCTCGAAGTATCGACTGTCCTGCTCCTCGGATGCTGCCTGGCTGGCTGCGATTTCCCAGCACCACACGTTTTGACTCTCTTGAACCAATGCCTGATAAAATGACAGTTGTTGGTTATCTACAATGAAAAAAATTAAAAGTTATTGTTCATGGGATATGGGTGTCAATTCGTTGCCAGTATTTATTGCCCATTCTGATTTAGTCACAGAGCAGTGAAAAATCACATGTACATCAAATGAAGTATAGATTTCCATCTTCCAAAGGACATTAGTGAACCAAGTCGACTTTTATGACAATTGACAGCGACTACATGGCCTGCTTTTTATTCCAGTTTTTAAAATTGATTTCAAATTCTGCTATCTATCATGGTGGGATTCAAGCCATATCCCTCGAGCATTAGCCTGGGAATATGGATCGCAGTATAGTGACATTCCCACTACATCACTCCTTCCCCAGGTGGTGAGGAATCATGAGACAGTCAATAAGTAACCCATCAGTAAGTCTACACCATCTGTGGTTTGCCTGTCAGCAGAGATTATGGGATGAGAGGGATGTAGAATTTGAGATAAATTTCGTGGAAATGTATTATCATCTCGACTTGTTTCAGCCTCATTGTTGCTTCAGTCATGGCCCCGATTGTTTCTACCATGAGACTTAGATTTAGATTACTTACAGTCTGGAAACAGGCCCTTCGACCCAACAAATCCACACCGACCCACCGAAGCGCAACCCACCCGGACCCATTCCCCTACATTTAACCCCTTCACCTAACACTAGGGGCAATTTAGCATGGCCAATTCACCTAACCTGCACTCTTTTGGACTGTGGGAGGAAACCGGAGCACCTGGAGGAAACCCACACAGACACGGGAGGATGTGCAAACTCCACACAGACAGTCGCCTGAGGTGGGAATTGAACCCGGGTCTCTGGCGCTGTGAAGCAGCAGTACTAACCACTGTGCCACCATGCCACCCGTATGTTTGTAAAAAGTTTTACAAGTCACTGTGTGCTGTAGCTGGGAGGAAAGAGTGTGATGCAATGTATTTTAATGATCAGTCAATCACAGTTGAATAGCTGGCAGTATTTGTAAGCTGTTAGATGTAAACGTGAGGCTTATGGCGAAAAATTAAGTTATGAAAGTTAACAATGAGTCAAAGTTTGGTTCGTGAGCGAAACACAAGTCCAGTGGTTCAATGGTGAGGCCACCACAGTTTGAAGAAATGTATTTATGTACTGTATACTCTGATTTGTCATTAATATGTGACCTTTTCTGCAATTGCTTTAACTTTGGGTTGAGTGGCCAGTGAACACACTACATGAAGCCTAGTGTCGTTATTATATAGCTGAAATTGTAGAAGAGAGCCAGCTATAAAAGAGCCAGTTACTGTAACAAACAGCAAGGTGGAATTGAAATTGCAGTCTGCAAACTTGAACATTAATACAATCAGAATGTCTGCAAACATTTCTCGTGTTATCAAAATGAAAGGGCAATATGTGACCAACGTGAAAATTCTTTTCAATTTCAATGGAAAAACTAACTGCAGACTATGTAACTAACTATCTGCAAACTTAAATAAGAACCCCAAACAAACAAAATTAGTAACTTTGTTTTCTCTGAGATGGAATAAGTGCTTCAAGCTGTATTGAACCCTACAACTTCCTGATGAGCAGAAAAGATTTTGATGGTATTGAGGATGTATTTTGAACCATCTACTGACATTACCTATGATTGGCATTTGTTTAACTTCAAATTCAAGGAATTATTGATCAGGATGTGACAGCACTGATACATCTAATTGAATCCTGAACGTTTACCATGCTAACAATATTTTCCATTTGAACAACATTTCTTGGTGGTGTTAAACGAACATCCAGTGTCAACACACACGTACCATTAGAGTACCAGTGTGATTTCAAGATCGTACATGTACTAAAACTGATGAATATACTAGACTAGAATTAGCCCACAGTTTTGTTCATGAATAATAATTTTCTTAATTTATCATATATAGGATAACTTGTAACTGCAAATTTGTGGAAAGGGGCACGTTTGGGGAAATAAATTGTTCATTTGATACTCTGACTTTCGTGTGACTGCTTTCATTTTGGATTTAGTAGTCATTGAGTCGTCAATACACGACATGGAACAATGACATTTGATGGTGCATTGACCCCTTACCTGTGATCTGTAAAATTCTTTCAGCTCTGCATAAAGGTTCTCAGGCCTGTACTGCCTACAGTGATGAAAATCTGTTCCTATTGCCTTTTCAGTGTTGGTTACATCAGGAAAGCTTTGAAGTAATTTTCTGCCCTAACTAGCTATAGCTCAGTTAGTAGCATTCTTGCCTCTGAGGTGGAAGGTTCCAGATCTCAAACCCACTCCAAGACACAATATTCAAAATTGACACAAAGCGCAGTAATGAAGAAGGTATTGTGCATTGTCAGAGGCGCTGTCTTTCAGATAAAATATTAAACTCAAGCCCTGTTTGCTTTCTTGGATAAAAGATTCCATGACATTATTTTGAACAAAAGTAGGGTAGTTATTGCCAATGTCCTGGTTAATAATTATACATTAATTAACATCACTGGTCTCTGTAACATTGCCACTTGTGGAAGTTTACTGCCTGTAGATTTGCTGTCGTTTCTCCTACATTGCAATCATGACTATAATTCAAATGTGCTTCATTGGCTGTAAAGCATCTCGCAACATCTGTTCGTCATAAAAGACACAATGTAAATGTAAATATTTATTTTTCAAGTTGCTCTTTTTTTCCTGCTCAGAATCTCTTCCACAAACAGCTTCAGCACTTGTCGCAGTCAGAATGCTTTAAGAGGTGTGGGCTGACTTCAGCTATTGCAGACTGACTTTAAATGATGCGAGCCTTGCACAAACATGGACCCCCTACTGAAAAGTGCAGCTACTTGGCAGCACATGTAACCTTACGATGCAAACTGCTATCATTTAAATTAGCAGGCAGAACAACATTTGCGTACTGCCTGCATCATGACAAATATGCAGGATTAATCATGCATTACAACTCCCCTGCCCATTTTTCAAAACTTATCAATTATCTTTGTTGGATATCCTGCTACGGTGGCACCTCTTGTTTCCATCATTGTGCAATATAGTTCGACCCTATAATCACAATCAAGAATACATCCCTCAACTAGATTCAAAAGTTTTGCTCTCTTGGGAATATTGTCTCTAACAAGAATGTGATCAATGAAATCATCAATCTTCTGGCTAAAGCAGTCCCAGTATTCAGCAGGCACACCTATGAACTTTAGAGGATGCATGGAGTCTGTATCAAAACAAAGTTTGAAGGCTATCAGGCAGCACTTATCACATCACATTCCTGTGCCATGTGGCAAGCAATTGGCGCTAGATAAAGCAATTAACATCATCATCATCATGCAGTCCAGCTCCAAATGCAACAAGAACTGGACAATATCTAGGCTTGTGCTGACAAATAGCAGGTAACATTCAGGCCAGGCAATGACTATTTCCAAACAAGGAGAATCCAGCCATGACTCCAAGCTTGATATTCAATGGTATCTCCATCATTGAATCCCCCATTATTGACATCCTGGGGGTTACCATTAACCAAAACCTGAACTGGACTAGCTGTATAAATACTGTGGCTACTAGAGCAGGTAAAAGGCTAAGAATTCTGCAGTGAGTAATTTACCTCCTGACTACATAAAGCCTGTCCATCATCTACAAGGTACAAGTCAAGAGAGTGATTGAGTTTTCCTCACTTGCGTGTGATTCACACCACAATCATAAGCATTCAGTCCCTCCACCATCAACACTTAGTAGCAGCAATGTGTACCATTTACAAAATGCACTTCACCAAAGCTCCTAAGACAACGCTTGCCAAATCCACAACCACTACCATCTTAAAAGACAAGGGCAGCAGATACATGAGAACACCACCAGCAGTAAGTTCCCTTCCAAGCCACTATCTATCCTGACTTGGAAATATATCACCATTCTTTCATTGTCACTGTGTCAAAAGTCTGGGATTCCCTTCTTAAAGGCATTGTGGGTGTGTCTACACCAAAGGACTGTAGTGGTTCAAGTTCATCACAACATTCTCAAATGCAACTAGAGATTGGCAATAAATGTTTGCCCAGTCAGTGATGCCTACAGCCTATGAGTGGATTAAAAGAAAAACTATTTAGGATTTGCCTTTAACATCAAGTGATACCTCAAAATCCCTGACACTAAAGTTCTGGTAGAGTGCTGCAAACCTGCTATCTAGACTATGCTGATCAGAGCTCAGCTCAGTTTGTATGAAATATAAGCACACACTGAAGGATATCTACAACTAGCTGAGTGTGCAAACCCACACTATCGGACATTCTAAACTGAAACACAAAGACAGTCTGAAAACCAATCCTAGAGCTCATAGGTTGGATCCCAGTACATGGGAAAAGACAATATCCCGGATAAATCCAAATTGAACAGCATGTATCTACAGTTTCAACATTTGAGAAAGGTAGAGTTAGGTCAATGGATCACAGTAATGCATTACTGAGCAGGCAATTCCTTCGCGCATTCCTCCAACAGTAACTTCATCCATCATTTTGTAAATATATTTGAAAATCAAAATTGAGTTTAATATTACATATGGGATGACACAAACTAGATGGTGAGCCATTTATCTTTTTGCTGAAATGTGATCCATTGAAGCGATAGGAGACTCCATCAGCAATAATATTTGATCATCAAGCAAAATGGCTGGGGTTGGGATGTCATATGCATTTTAGAAGTGTTACAGGAATTGGGCAATGGCTTAATGGATGACTGTAGTCAACAGAAGAGGTCTGAATGTTCATTAATGTTCATCAGCTGCACTTAGAGGGAAGTGTAAACTGGGCCAGAAAGTTTTATGTCAATCTAAAGAGCAAACAATTGGTGTGTACCCACAATGAATGTTGCAAAAATGCTTCATGAACTATCTCTACATTTAAACAAAAAGCAGCATCAATTCAATTCAATTCAATTCTGGTAAGTTTGCAAAATTTTCCACAGGTCTGAGCTTCACCAGTGACTTGCGCTGGTCTGGAAAGCAATTTTGCACATTGCCAGAATCCCTACTTGCAAAGCTTTGAGTCCATGGCAGCTTCACAAAATGGTCCCTTTGATAAAGCAAAAATAAAAGTTAGCCAATCATTTCATTATATTCAAAAGAAATTTGATTGAATGGCATGCAGTATTGTAATCAATAACAATATACAATTGAACATTTTGCATTTAGAACTGAGAAATATTAGATCGCTGCCCACTCTCCCACCCCCATTACAAGTACTAACAACAGCTTGTTGTAAAGATATCAGTGAATGACAAGTAACAGTGCAGCATTTCTTATGAGTTCCCCACACACATTTCATTATCATTTATGAACTCAGCGAACAGACAGCTTTGTCTTTGTTGACACAAATAAATTCATATTTCAGTCTCATGTAAAGGGAAATGAAAGACACCTACATCCTCTGCAGATATTCCCAGAGATCAAACGATCAACTTTTTCAAGGAGAGGGCGGAGGGTGCTGATGGTGGTGGTGGGGTGGGGGGGCTTAGTTGGGAGTTGACTGAGACAGAAGTTCAGCCGCATGTTCTCAGTTCTACTCTCCTGATGATAAGAGGAGGAAAGTTGTTATTTATGGTGTTACATAACATAAATTAATTGTTCATAAATTCAGACCATACACATGGTGCATGATTTTCCCACAATTTTCTGACTTGTTGCTGAAGGTTTTTGCTGCTTCTGATTTCAAGAAGTTGAGGAGATTGTTTCGATCCTGGCCTCCTGTGAATTCCCATTCATACATCATCCAGATCTGACCACCAAACTGTCAAAGAATGTGTGGACAATGTCAGCACTCCAAGATTCTCATGTTAGTGTCATGGATAGGCTGTGACCAGGGTACATTTGCCAAATCTTGTGGGGCGGAGAATTGTCAACAGTGACAGGCCTGTGAACCTGCAGATCCTGAGTCAAGGATCTGTACACAGATGCTTCAATCCTTATCCTATTATCTGACAAGAACATGTCAACATCACCATTCATTCACATGCATTCAAAACATCCATTAATATCATTTCACATCAAACGTATCATTTCATCTGAGATTGTATGGCAGTTGCTGTCACCATTTTACTATCGAAACTGTTCAATTGTCATCTTTTAACAGTTTTCTGATACTTTTTGATTACATTAGGAGTCATCAAAGGGGTCAGAAACATTCAAGTACCATCGCACCTTCAGTAAGTTTGTAGAACTGATCATAAGAATTCAGATGTAATGAGTTGTATGCAAAATGCTCGTGCATGATCAGTACTGTTTATTAGACATCAGGAGAAATCAGCAGGCATCAAAATGGATCTTCAGGGATCAGCAGCTATAAACAGACCTCATCACACTTTTCATAAATTGATGCAAGTGACTGTGGGGGTGGAGGTGGGTCTGGGGGAAGATGAGTCTGAAGCTGAGGTGAGTCTGGGGGGAACGTGAGACAGGGGCTCACAACCATTATTGTTAGCATTCAGAAGTGATCATTTCCACTCAAAAGCAACCATTAACAATCAAAAACATTGGTTAGCCCTCCAGCCTGCCTTCCCTTTTGCAACAATCCCCACATTTCCCTTTACAGCTCTTCTCACCTGATCTTGCCTCCCACTTGACCTCAACTCAACTTCCCCCAAGACTCACCTCAGTCCCAGACTCACCATCCCCCCAGACGCACCTCCCCCGACTCACCTCCACCTTCACACTCACCTTCAACCCCAGACTCACCTCAGCTCTAGACTCATCTTCCCCCTAGATTCACCTCAGCCCAGACTCATCTCAACCCCAGACTCACCTTCATCCCCAGACCCACCTTTTCCCCAAACTCACTTCAGCTCCAGACTCACCTTCCTCCAGACTCACCTTCCCCCCAGACTCAGCTTCCCCGCAAACCCACCTCCAACCCCAACTCACCTCAGCCCCAGACTCACCTTCCCCCCAGACTCACCTCAGCCCCAGACTCACCTTCCCCCCAGACTCACCTTCCCCCCAGACTCACCTCAGCCCCAGACTCACTTCAGCCCCAGACTCACCTTCCCCCAGACTCACCTTCCCCCCAGACTCACCTCAGCCCCAGACTCACCTTCCCCCCAGACTCACCTTCCCCCCAGACTCACCTCAGCCCCAGACTCACTTCAGCCCCAGACTCACCTTCCCCCAGACTCACCTTCCCCCCAGGCTCACCTCCACCCCCAGATTCACCTCAGCCCCAGTCTCACCTCCATCCCCAGACTCACCTCAGCCCCAGACCCACTTTCCCCCAGACTCACCTCCAACCCCAGATTCTTTTCAGCCTCAGACCCACCTCCACATTCCAACTTCAGCCCTATCCTCACTTTCCCTTAGACCCATGCTTCCCATACCCCTCAGACACACATTTCCCTTATCACTACTAAGCTGGAATTGGTTTCCCCTCAAAATCACCTCATATTTAGATTAGCCAACAACCATTGCTGTACACCTTGGGTCTTGTTGTTCGCAGCTAACATCCACTCCTTGATCTTTATTCACTACTGAGCCAGTGGTTGAGTCTTGCTGACTACTGCTACTCTGGTCCTCAAGCTTACTTCCTGCTGTGTCTCCAGTCTACAGGCTGTTCCCTGGTCCTCAAGCCTCATTCTCTACAATTGCTCTGGATTCAAGCCCATTTTCCAGTCCTCAGGCCTTATCCAGAGGTCCCACATAGGCCTCAAGTGTCAGTTGCTGCCGTAGCTTTGGTTTTTCAGCCTCATTTACTGTCATCAATCAACCTGTAATAAATAACTATAAACATGGAATGTTATTTTAAATTAACTCCATGTGGATAACCATTTTATTTCCTGTGTATTTTTCTTTGAGTGGATTTGAACGAGGTATTCTGAAAAAGCTGTTACATATACATATGTGTGGTCTCTTACAGGAATTGGAGAAATTACTTAACACTGGAGAAACTAACTGACTTGATATTCATTTCATCACAAGATGTTTGAAAAGAAACACTGTTAAAAATGAATCCAGTACAAACAGGTTAATTATGCTTATAAAGTTTATTCTTATATGCATATTAGGCTTAATGCAACTGATAGAATTGTGAAAGGGAAGAATGTGAAATGGCTTTGCTCAGATTCTAGTGAGCTACTTTTATGCAGACATGATTGGTCAAGGCATCTTGCCTTGAGGAGTCTGATAGGCATGGATGAAGAAACACAAAAGTTTCATTGTTAAAGAGGAAAGGAGTTTCTTAAAATCTTAAAAGAGAGGCATGTTTGCCTATAGCTTCACTATCAATTTGTGCACTGACTGATTAAACAATCTACTTAACATTGTACATGTAAAACATTCTGCATAAGCCAGGATTTAGAAAAATCCTTCACATGATTCTATGATGTCAACTGATGTCTGAAACTTAATCAAATTTTGTCATTATCTGTACAGCTTAAATGTTTCCTCATAAGTTAGCTGCATTATTGTGTTTTGATGTTGCTTGAATGGATTTGTGTGCTTTACAGGCAATTCAATGATGCTAAATAGTCTCAAGTATTATATTGTTTGGCAGCCATATGATTTCATTTAATGTCAGTTGATCACCATTGATGTTGATTGATTGCTATTGGATTATTTGGATGTTGACTGATGGCCAAATTGTCAACAGTTTCTAGCAGGTTAACATTACCAAATCTATATTTGACTAAATTGAGGCATACAATAATATCTCTAAAGAGGTTGATTAAAATTATCTATATCTGACAGGGTGTAAGAGTCTTGGATTAGGATGAGAAAAGAAATTGAAGTTATTTTGAGTATTTAATCTGTGTTTAAAGGGTATTATTGTTTTGGTGGTTTGTAAGTCATAAAAACATGAATGTTATGCCGATTATCCTGTGAAATTGTAGATTTAGCATTAGTGTCAGTCATGATTGGTATTACAGTAGAATTAGTTTCTGGTGATCAAGTCATAAAGGAGCTGTTTCTCCAGATTACATTCTGACTTGTCCTGCCATTTAATTATTCCAAAAAATTCAGCATGATAAGATATAAGATGGATTTTAAAATTCACTGCCTAGGTTTGTAATCAGACTGACCAAGTACATATTTTCTTTCAACGAAATGCCAATCTGACATCTTCTGTGATAATTCCATTAGGCTACCAGCTCCTGAAAATGAAAATTATACCCAATTGTTAAAATCAGGTGTAACTTAGTAGACTAATTTCCTCTGTCTTTTCACTCTTTAGTTGGCACAGACACAAAGTTAAAGATTTAAAAGTCAAAAACGTCAGGAAGTGGATGCTGTGGATTGATGATTTGTATGATTTCAAACTGGACTCGGTACTCTTTCTGGATTTTGCATTAAGATAATTCAAAGAGGATGTTGATTGATGGCCTCCATTTTTTTTACTAGAATTGGCAGCTGCTGAGTTGGTCTTTAAGGTGCTACAACTTGCATGTGGCAGATCAAACACAGGCAAGACTCTGATTTTTAGGACAGTCAGAGAGAAGGAGTGAGTGCCTACTCAGCAATATTTGTCTTCTTCCCTTTCGAGAAGGAAATCTGCTGTCCTTAACCGATCTGGCCTACATATGATTCCAAAGCCACAGCAATGGCACAATGGTGTTATCACTAGATTGTTAATCTAGAAACTCAGCTGATGTTCTGAGAATCTGGCTTCAAATGCCAACACAGCAGATGGTGGAAATTGAATTCAATAACAAATGTGGAATAAACAGTCAAATGATGTTTATGAAACCATTGTTGACCTATCTGGTTCACTAATGTCCTTTAGGGAAGGAAAACTTTTCTACGTTCATGTCTATTTCCCATTATCCCATCTCCCCAAGTCTCTGAGTTCAGAGATTCAAGGGGGCTGGAGGTTCCAGAACACATTCTTTTTGAACTTGGTAGGTTGGCCTTCATTCTTATTTTGATCTTGCATTGTATGTAAACTGTCTCTCTGCTGGAGGGCTTTTTAATCTCTAAAATATTATTTCTGGAAGATATCACGCCTGAACTGATCATTTTCATTCAGAGAAAATGGCTGCTCAGTGGAGTAAATACTTCTTTTTTTTCAATTTCTTGGATTTCTGAGTCAGGTAATTTCATCTTTTTGGCTGAGTACTGAATCTGTGGTTTGTGATCTGGCTTCCATGGAGTCATATGATCACTTTCATTTTGAATTCTGAAGAAGAGTCATGTCAGATTTGAAACATTACTCCATTTCTCTCTCTCCAGACCTGCTGAGTTTCCCCAGCACTTTTAGTTGTGTCTAATTTTACTAGTCTCTTCAAACGTAGGCTTACATTGGAAACCAATGAAAAACATTTGTGAAATCATCAGCGGATCAGTTCATCCTTGAGCTGTCATGATGAACATGATGAGGAAAGATGTTGCTGAAGGTTGTGAGAAGTGTGAGACAATAGTATGAATGGAGTTAACAGTTGAATGCCAACAAGGAAAGTTGCGTCAGAACGTGGTAAATATGTTATGATATTTTACTTGGACTCAATGTCAGGTAGGATTAGAGGACTTTGAAACAATCAGTCACTGTAACTAGGCATTCTATTATATATGAATGCAAATATCATAGAATTCTAATAAATTTGATTCAGAAAAATGTTAATCTATTACATGCAAAAATTCATTAAAATTATTATTTAATCAATGGGGACCACTGTATTATCAGTAGAGGACAAGGGGAAGGAGGTGGAATAGTGTTTATTCAAAAGACATTGGGTTGCATATCAATAAACATTAAATCCTCTGAATAAGGACTGCATATGTCAAGAGATTGCTTAACTTTGATACTTTATTAAAATATGATTCCTTCTCACGCTCCAATTTACTGTTGTTACTATTTTCAGTGCATATTAAGCAAGCAGCTGGAAAAATAACAATTTAAGTGAACTAAAGATTATTTAAGTTTGTAGCTGTTGAGTTAATATTTAGATGAAGGGATTTCAGCAAACAAAGGGATGATAGGATTAAATTAATTTTGATAGGTTTGATCTTTAGTATGGTTTTGATTTTACATCCCAACTACAAAACAGTTTCAGTGTTATATTTGCCAGGACCACACAGAATCATTATTTATATTCTTATTTTGGGCTACATTGTATCAGCATTGCAAAAATTAAGCAAGTAGAATTTAATGGATCCTGGAACTTTGTGGTTATTGTCATCTCTACAGTGTAGGGTACTGGGTAAATGTTGTTTCAGGTAGTTTGCTGCAATCCTCCCAATCCTTTTTTGTCTCTACTTCGTCTTGAGCTTAACTTTGTTTTTACTGCCATGATGTGGAGGTGCCAGTATTAGACTAGGGTGGACAAAGTTAAAGCAGTGCTCCGAAAGCTTATACCTCCAAATAAACCTGTTGGATTATAACCTGGTGTTGTGTGATTTTTAACTTTGTTTTTGTACAGAATAGATACACTGCCATAGTATCTAGAGAAAAGAAAGCCTTGTTCTTAGACACCAATGTTTACCGCGTGGTAGAGAAAATATTTAATGATGATGACAACCTTGCTAAGGCAGAGGCTAAAAGAGTCTTGGGGTGAATTATAGACTTTGTAATGATCATACCCAGTCATTGCACAGTCTACAATTAACCATTAAAATGTGGTCTACAGTTAGACTTCATAATGTAATGCATGATTGCTTCATGACTCAGTAAGTAAAGGAAGTCACAAGATGCAAGATTCATGTTAATCTGGTATTCATAAATGACCCAGACCATGTACAGGATGTGTGGGACAGTGTCGACAGAATGCTCAAATTTAACTTGAACTGAGATACAATTAAATGCAGACGATGATGAAAATGTTTGACATTATTGGCGCTAAGTTTAAAGTGGCATGGAAAAATTAGAAAGGTACAAAACAAAGGATACTATTTAGAGAGATGGTAGAGTAATTTTAACCCCCAAAACAGGTTAGACTAGAAAGGGGAGGTGCAGTAAAATTCATAATAAGCTGAACCACAGGGTAGCATCTGCAAATCTGTGTTAAGTAGAGCTTTGAGAGAGTAAATGAAATTTCTATGTCACCCAATCTGCCCACAAATATGACCTACATTAAAAAAAATCAGTGATATGGTATATATGTGAAAAATACTTTTCTTTTTCAATGTATTCATACTTCACAATTGCTTGAACTTATACAGTAAAAGCATTGAAAAACCTTAAACATTAGCACTGGAAAGACTCAATAATCCTTTTCTGCTTTGCACACTGTCTTCAGATAAGTATAATACACCATGTGTCATGTAGTGAAACATGTTTCCCAAGTTTTCATGCTACAGTACAAAATCCCAGAGCACCTCTACAGCTTCTTTGGCTTCAGGTTGGGGAAACAGGATGTTGTCATCTATTTTCTCACTGGAGAGAATGTCTTCTTGTTGAACCATTCCAAGATAGTCAGTTGTGCTTCAGAATGGTTGACAAACTCAATGGTAGAATCTCCCCCTCCTTAGCATTGTCCATTTTTCACTTTGCACCAGTTTTCCACTTGCTGAATCAAGTTGTTCTCTTCCAATGTGTAAAAGCATGTGCTGAGCTGTATTGAGTTTCTTCTGAGATAGGTATATGCACTTTTCTAAGCCTTTTCTAAGTCCTTTTGCACTTTATTAGCTATTACGTCAGCTCATTACTCCACATACTGACTTCACATAATCTGCAATTTGGTTCATTTACATTGAGTTTTTCAGTTCTTGAGGTAATATGTGTCAGTCAAAAACAGTACTAAGTCCAACAGTGATTCCTCAGTACGTTTGCCCCACCTGACGTCATTGCCTAATCGAGTAACCACTGTATCTATCAATGTGGAAGTCTTATGTAGGATAGACACTGTTATTTTCCAAGGAGAAGTTTGTATCCAGCTTTTATGAAGGCTTTCTGGAAGCCTTGGTGTGCGAACTGTAATCAGGGTTAAGTATGCACAGAGCATATTTTGCCATGGAGGACTAACTTCACTGAATCAAAAAAGAACCACTAGTTTGGTGACCTTTACAGGATGGGTGAACACAATATGAGTGACTTTGAGGGGGTGGCATGAAGTTGAGAACTGCTAATGTTTAATAAAAACTCAAGTGTATTCTTCTAATTTAGTTGGAGAGGACATTATAGGTATGAAAGCAAGGAACAGAAGTTAAATTTGTACACAGAAAACAATGAAATATTGTAAGAATGTAGCAAGTAATGTGAAAAAATGAAATTTTCATGCTACATGTCATGATGGGAAGAAATGTTAGTGTGTCAATCAACACTTAAGTTATTTACATTTGGCTTTCATGGTGATAATTACTAGTTCCCATTCTGTAGAAGAAGGGGATGATGGATCCTGTTGGATGGTTCCTTAGGCAGAGTGTCTCAGTGCCAGAACTTACCAACATCAAGACATAAAAGGCCCTCCCCTCAGATCCTTGTAGGATGCCTGTGTCTCACTCCCTCTGCACACCATCCTTAAGGTGACTGTGTTGTGGAAGTGGCAATTGCCTACTTTCTTCTGGAATGTATCTTTGTAAAATGGTTAGAAAGAGTCACAGAGTTTTGTTGAAGTTCATCTTAAGCAGCTTCGTAACACAAGATACTGTATTTTAGGGATGCAAACTGAAGTAAACATTGACAGTACTGGAGGACCATTAACTCAATGAAAAATGCTCTTTAATGTGCCTGAAAATTGCTGATTCAGTTTAAAGAGTAATGCATGACCAAGTGTTGCAAATTGGCACATTCCAAGATCTAGGTTTACATGCTGAGGAACACAGACACTTTTGACAATCCTCATAAAGGCTCAATGGAGAAAGATCAATGTCTAAGGCCCTTGTGCTATCATACACTAAGTGGTTATGTACTATGTAAGCCCCATGGGCAGTATGTACCAGACAATGTTAGGCATGGGAATGTTCATGTGCATGGTAAATATAACCTATTATGTAAGGCATGAAGCAATTCAAAATGCTATGTACTGTATTCAAATAAACTAACCTATTTTTCATTTCGTGCAAAATTTGGACAGTTAAATGACACACCTTTAATCCATACTTTTAGGAAAGAAAGCTCGAATTCTAAGAAGAAACATACAATGCATAGATCGCTCAGTCCATTCTTCCTGTTTCACAATTCAATGCAATATGGCTGATTCGCAAATACATTTACCTTTGTCCTTTATTTTGATTGAGATCTTTACCTAATAAAGATGACAGCACCTACCAAACCAGTGAATTCTAGAAGGATAAAGGCAACAGATATAAGGGAACACCATCATTTGCAAGTTTGCCTCCAAGTCACACACCATTCTGAGTTGGAAATATATCACCTTATTGTTGCTGGATTGAAATCCTCATAAATAGTTTCGCTACCCTTTCATTTTTCACACCATCTTTCCTATAGCAGCTATGACCGTATGTTAAAGTATGTCATAGATTCCAGACTTGAAACACTTGTACCTTTAAGACAGTCACAAGGTAAACAGAATAGCGAAGAAGGCATTTGGTACACTTGTCATTATTCATCAGTGCATTGAGTGTGAAAGTTGAGAGATTGTTGCGACTCTACAGGACATTGGCTAGGCCACTTTTTTTTTAATCTCTCCACCCTGCAGGCACTCTGCCTCTGTCCCTGATGAAGGGCTTTTGCCTGAAACGTTGATTTTCCTGCTCCTCGGATGCTGCCTGAACTGCTGTGCTTTTCCAGCACCACTCTAATCCAGAATCTGGTTTCCAGCATCTTCTGTCATTGTTTTTACCACTTTCGGAATACCACATTCATTTCTAGTCTCACAGCTATAGGAAAGATGCTGTGAAACTTGAAAGGGTTCAAAAAAGATATTAGGATGTTATCAGGGTTGGAGGGTTTGAGCTATATGGAGAGGCTAAATAGGCTGGGGCTATTTTCCCTGGAGTGCCAGAGGCTGTGAGTGGCCTTATAGAATTTTATATTATCGTGAGGGGCATGGATAGGGTGAACAACCAAGGTCTTTTCCCCAGGGTAGGAGAATGCAAAACTAGAGGGCAAAGGCTTAAGTTTAGAGGGAAAAGATTTAAAAGGGACCTAAAGGGCAACATTTTCATGTAGAGGGTGGTTCATGGATGGAATGAGCGGCTAGAGGAGGTGATTGAGATTCATACATTTGCAACATTTAAAAGGCATCTGGATGGTACATGAATAGGAAGGTTTAGAGGGATATGGGCCAAATGCTGGCAAATGGGACTAGATTATTTTTGGGTATCTGGTTGGTGTGAATGAGTTGGACTAGAGGGTTTGTTTCCATGCTGTAAAGCTCGATAACTCTATGATTACATTCCATTACACAGATTTCCACCTTATCCTCAGTCAATCTCTCTGTGTTAAGGAGTCAGCCCTGTTTGTTCAGTCAGTCAGCTATGTGTGTATAATTTACAGTAACACCACAGACCTCAGACTGTGCGATAGTATAACTATTGAAATAGTTAACATTTTAAATCAAACTTAAGACATCTGTCTTACAAGAACCCCACTCTTTGTGGTATGTGCTACACAGGCTAACATACAGGAAACCATAAACCTCATCCGTAGTGATCACTTCCATGGACTGCTGCGTTCTAGAAAGTGACTCACCACCACCTTCTCAAGGGCAGTTATGGATAGGTAAAAAATGTTGCCACAGCCAGTGATACACAAATCCCATGAAAGAATAAAATGAGAAAAAAAGTTAAAAGCTTTTTGCTCTCCATCTTCAAAATTCCAGATGATCCAGAAATTAAAGTCTTTTGGAGGGACAGATTTCAGATTTCCACCGTCTTTCTGTGAAAAGTGCTTTGTAATTTTGTTCATAAATGATCATTTTTGACAAGATCACTGGAATTAACTGCCCTGATATTATTTGAAATAATGGCACGGGATCTTTTACATCCACCTAAGAGGGCAGTAATATGAATGTACAAATCAGGTGGAAACTGGCATGGTTACCATACGGAGACACATGCATCTTCTCCATCCCTTATTAATAATAGTTAAGAAGCTTAAGTAATAATTTTATATCATATATCATTAATGTGGTGTAATATACTGCATTTTATGTCAATCCTCCATCACAGATTATTGAGAAGCTCTTTATGTGAGCAAAGGAGAAATGATAGGCTGCAGCATTCTAAAAGTAAAAAGGTAAAGCTGCAATAGTCCTACCAGATCATGGGACTGTTCTCTCATTTGAGAAAGATGAGTGGTGGTTGTTTAACCTGAGGGCCCCCACACCTCAGGCTAGGGGAGAGGTTGAAAAGGAGAGCCCTTCATGGGAACCTCAGAGAGGTTGGGAATTGAATTTGTGCTATTGGTATCACTCTACATCATAAATCAGCCAACCAAACCACAGCTATCAATGCTTGTTACACAGGCATCACTTGATGTAATAACAGAGCTGAGGACACTATCCTGAGGAACTGATGAGTGGACTTCAGATGACTGATCTCCAATGTGCATAACCATGCTATGCTCAGTATAACTCTCAGTGGAGAGTTCCCTGATCTGATTCACATTGCCATCACTTTTGTAAGACTCCTTGATGCCATACATGGTCAAATGTTGCCTTGATGTCAAGGGCTCTTATCTCACTTCCCTCTTGTAAAAGCCCTGCTTATGAGTTAATTCCATATGGGGAAGCAAATTTAGTCTTAAATGTTCAGATGTAACTTGCATGACTATAGAAAAAAATCATTCTTTTCATTTCTATCACCAACGTTTAAAGACAAAATGTAGCGCAGAATAGATAACGATTAGAAAGCATGAAAGTACTTTATGTGCAAAAACAGCAATTGAATATTCAAGACAACTGGAAGGCATGTATTTTGCTGAAATTAGAAGATAAAGGCAACTTGTATTAATTTAGATCCTTTACTATTTAAGACAGCATAAGTTTAATCACAGGAGTATTTCAGAGAAGGTTTGATATCAAGCCCTTTAGAATGATGTTCAGGAAGGCAACCAAAAATTTGGTCTCAAAGTTCAATTTGGAAAGTTGTCTAAAATGAGAAGTAAGAAGATTGTGGAGAGAATTGCAAAGTGTCTTCCTTAAACAACTGAAGATCTAGCTATCAAATGAGAAACTATGGAAATTGTGGTTGTGTGAGAGTTCCCATCAGGAGAAGCACAAAGTTAACAGAATTTGAAGGATGTTACGGAGAAACAGAATGGTGAGGCTATAGAGAAATTTGAATAAAAGGTTATTTTTTTCTGATAGGTTGTCCAAGTCAAATCGGCAAGCATAGAAATGATGGGTGAATGCGACTTGGTGTGAGTTAAAATATAGGCAGTAGGGTTTTAATAAGTTTAAAATTATGGACTGTGGTCATTGGGAGGTTAGCTGAGGAGAATTAAGTTAAAAATCACACAACACCAGGTTATAGTCCAACAGGTTTAATTGGAAGCACACTAGCTTTCAGAGTGTCGCTCCTTCATCAGGTGATAGTGGAGGGCTCAATCCAACACACAGAATTTATAGCAAAAATTTACAGTGTGATGTAACTGAAATTATACATTGAAAAATTGATTGTCTGTTTAGCCTTTCATCTGTTAGAATACCGTGATAGTTTCACTTCTTTCATGTGTAAATCACAAAACCTTTTTTTAAAAAAGTTGTATTCTCGGGTTAGCTGTTAACAATGGTGATAGCTAGACAATATGTTGAAGGTGTTAGCCCCCTGTGTTCTCTGTCTATGCCATGATGTTTAGATTGATTCTAATCTAAAAGGTGAGATAATGGAGTTTTACATGAATTCATGCAGTTTTTGAGCTCAGAGTTCTACATGAATGCATGCAGTTTTTGAGCAATTTTGAGTAATTCCAGCTACATCACACTGTAAATTTTTGCTATAAATTCTCTGTGTTAGGATTGAGCCCTCCACTACCACCTGATGAAAGAGCGACACTCCAAAAGCTAGCGGGCTTCCAATTAAACCTATTGGACTATAACTTGGTGTTGTGTGATTTTTAACTTGGTACACCCCAGTCCAACACCGGCATCTCCAAATCATGAAGAGAATTAAGACAGTTGAGACTGGAAGTAACAGAGAGATAGACGATGGTTTCAGCAACATATATCTTCAGGAATGGGTGGTAATAGACAATTTTATGGATGTGAAAGTAGGTTGTCTTAAAACTGATGAGGATTGGAAGCCCAACAAGAGTCAAATGGGATTCTGAGATAATGAGCAGTTGTTTCAGACTCAGAAAGTGGTAGAGTCAGTGACCAAACCAATGCCACACGTTGTGGCAAGGACCAAAACCAATTGCTTCCCGATGTTTAGACAGTGCACATATTACTCAGATAGTCTCTGAATTGCACAATATGTTGTATCAGCATGTCCACACACAGTGATGATGCACAAATGCATAATAATGCTCAGAATGACAATACAAATCCAAACAGAGTTTCTGCTTTAATTGTCATGTATGACAGCTTGTTTAATGGAACAAAGAGAACTAGTCATCTCCTTGTCAAATCTAAAAGGAATCACAAACTAGTGCACCATTTAAATCAAACACCAAGATAGACACGGAGAGTACAATGAAGTGATCAGAATATACAGTGAGGCTGTTATTAACATAACAACATCAAACTGAAGAATGTATATCCCCTAGGCACATCACAAAATAAAGAATGTA